>NC_083365.1:63090419-63822086 GCF_030254825.1 Meriones unguiculatus | reverse complement strand
CCCAGCTGTCATTTAGTAACAAGTTGTTCAGTTTCCATGTGTGTGTAGGCTTTTTGTTATTTCTGTTATTGTTGAGGTCCAGCTTTATTCCATGGTGATCAGACAAGATACATGGGATTATTTCAATCTTCTTGTATCTGTTGAGGCTTGCTTTGTGACCCACTATGTGGTCTATTTTGGAGAAGGTTCCATGAGGTGCTGAGAAGAAGGTAAATTCTTTTGTGTTTGGGTGTAAAGTTCTGTAAATGTCTGTTAGGTCCATTTGATTCATGACCTCTGTCAGAGACATTGTTTCTTTGTTTAATTTCTGTTTGGTTGACCTGTCCTTTGTTGAGAGTGGGGTGTTGAAGTCTCCCACTATTAATGTGTGTGGATCTATATGTGCTTTAAATTTTATCAATGTTTCTTTCACAAATGTGGGTGCCCTTGTATTTGGGGCATAGATGTTCAGGATTGTGATGTCTTCCTGGTGGAATTTTCCCTTGATGAGTATGAAGTGTCCTTCCCCATCTCTTTTGATTAATTTTGGTTGAAAGTCTATTTTATCAGATATTAGAATGGCTACTCCTGCTTGCTTCTTGGGTCCGTTTGCTTGGAAAGTCATCTTCCAACCCTTTACCCTCAGGTAATGTCTATCTTTGTGTCTTAGGTGTGTTTCTTGTATGCAACAGATTGCTGGGTTTTGTTTAAGTATCCATTCTGTTAATCTGTGTCTTTTTATTGGAGAGTTGAGTCCATTGATGTTGAGAGAGATTAATGACCAGTGGCTGTTAGATCTCTTGATTTTGATGTTGGCTGTGGTCATCAGGTTGTGTGCTTGGTTGCTTTTTGTTTTACTGAAGTGAGGTTATTTATTTCCTGTGTTTTCTTGAATGTAGCTAGCTTTCTTGGGTTGTATTTTCCCTTCCAGTGTCTTCTGTAATGCTGGATTTGTTTGTAGGTATTGTTGAAATTTGTTTTTGTCATTGAATATCTTGTTTTCTCCATCTATGAGGACTGAGAGTTTTGCTGGGTATAGTAGCCTGGGCTGACATCTGTGTTCTCTTAGGGTCTGCATGATATCCGTCCAGGCCCTTCTGGCTTTCATAGTCTCTGTTGAAAAGTCAGGTGTGATTCTAATGGGTTTGCCATTATATGTTACTTGGCCTTTTTCCCTTGCAGCTTTTAGTATTTTTTCTTTGTTCTGTATAGTTACTGTTTTGATTATTATGTGGCAGGAGGATTTTCTTTTCTGGTCAAATTTGTTGGGTGTTCTGTAGGCCTCATGTATTCTAATTGGCCTCTCCTTTAGCTTGGGGAAATTTTCTTCAATGATTTTGTTGAAAATATTTTCTGGGCCTTGGAGAAGGGAGTCTTCTTTTTCCTCTATACCTATTATTCTTAGGTTTTGTCTTTTCATATTGTCTTGCATTTCTTGGACGGTCTGTGTCAGGAATTTTTCGGATTTAACATTTTCTTTGACAGATACATCAATTTCTTCCATTGTATCTTCTACTCCTGAGATTCTTTCTTCCATCTCTTTTAGTCTGTTGGTTATGCTTACCTCTGTAGTTCCTGTTTTCTTCCCTAGATTCTTCCTTTCCATTATTTCTTCCATTTGTGTTTTCTTTAATTTTTCCAATTCTATCTTCAGGTCTTGAGTTGTTTTGTTTACTTCCTTCACCTGTCTGATTGTACTTTCCTGTTTTTCTTTTAGTTCCTTCAACTCTGTTTCTATCATTTCATTCAGTGTTTTAAGCATTTCCTTTCTAAAGGCCATAAACTGTTTGGCTGCAGCTTCCTCTATTTCTTTACGGATGGCAATATTCTGTTTGAGTTTATCTTCCTCTATGTCTTTACGAATCTTATTTGTTTCCTCTGTTATCATCTTCATGAGCATACTTGTTAGGTCATCTTCTTGGATTTCAGTTATGGTGGGGTGTCCAGGGCTACTTGCCCCTGGGTAACTGGGTTCTGGAGATGCCATATTGCTCTGTCTTTTGTTGCTTGAGCTTTTACGCTGGCCTCTACCCATTGTGTTATCTTAGGAGTTTGGGGTTATTTTCTGGTGGTTCCTGGGGATCCTGTGGTGGAGAGAATCGCCTTTGCAGAAAGCTGGTTTTTCCTGAAGGATGTCTTCTCTGCTTTTTGGGTATAGTCCCTGGATGGCTGGTGTTTTTTCAGGAGTTGCTCACCTCAGGGATATAGACCTGAGTGGTAACTGTGGACTTTGTTAGTCGAGAGGGTTCTCCTCTCACCCAGGGAAGTCCTGAGGGCAGGTGCCCTGTTTCTGGGTTTCTTGTTGCAAATTTAATGATCAGCTGCTTTGACCCAGTTGGACATCAGGCGCGCCTCAACTATTTGTGCTTGTGTCTGGAGCACAGCTGAGTGCTGGCGCCTCGGCCCCACTAGACTGCTAGACTTTTTCTAGGGAAGGATTGGGTGATTTAGATCAGTACAGTTTCCTTCCTTCCCCGTGGATTCTCTGGAGACATGGACTCCTAGTGTCTTTTTTTGCCCTGGTGCACACTGCTCAGTGTCCGCCAGCTGGCTGGTCACAGAAATTTGCCTGTGCCTGGAGCACAGCTGTGTGATGGCGGCTCAGTCTCTGCCAGCTGTCTGGTGCGCAGAAACTGCCTGTGTCTGCCTTTGCGGCTTTTGGGAGCCTGTGTGGCTCCCTAAGCTGGGTAATTTTCCGGGGAACTTTTCAGGTTGGGGGTGAGCTGAGTGCTCTGAGATCAGACCCGCCGTTTCTATCTCCGGAGGCGAATCAGGCGCGCAGGCAAGCAGGGCTCTGTGCTGGAACCTGGGTTCCCGGCTCTGGCTCCGGGCTGGCTCCTGGGGTGCCCATGGAACCCGCCCGAGTCTTTTCCAGGGGATGTCTGGGTGACCTAAGGCCGGTCCCAATCGTTTCCTGTACCCTGGGGTTATCTCTCGACTGAAAATTCCAGTCTTTGATAGTGTGGTGCCCAAGGTTCAGTCTGGGACCGTGACCAGAGACACTGGTTTGTGGCTCTGGGCTGGGGCTGGGGCTGGCGGCAGGCAGCCAAGTGTCTGGCGGAACCGGGATCTCTTCCACGGTTTAGCAGGGTGAGTTAAAAGCTGATTGAATCCCCCACCGTGGGGTATCCTCTCACCTGGGAAACACAATGACTGTGTTTTATGGCCGAGAATTCTGATTGCTGTTCACTGTGCTGATCCTGCTGTGCTGCTGCTCAGAATGAGTCCTCCTGGCGCTGCCATCTTGCCCCTCCCCCCCTCCTTTTTCTTTATGAAGGCACATAGTGCTATGAACTTTATCCTTAATACTGCTTTTATTGTGTCTACATCATCATTTTCTAGGCAGCTAATTACCCTCTAGTGAATATGAATTCAAAGGCTCCACCTTAACTTAGGAAACCAACATTTCTCCTATAGCAAAAGAGCCCAGAAACCTGTACTTTTATGAATTTTCAGATTTTAATGTGCTGTTAAAGCTGAGAGCTTTGATTTTAACACTCTTCATAAGTAAGAGTGTTGAAATCAACTTAAACCTTAAGGTAATAAAAGAAGAAACCCTGTGATATTAGGAGTCCTTGGGACAGTAACAATGGTGTGGGACAGAAGATTACATCCATATCTGAGTGGCTTCTCAACCTACTCTTTGTCAGCTGTTTCCCATATTGCTTACCAGTAAGTACCAAGAGTATTGGGAACCTTGTCAACATTTACATGGTCAGCAAAGTGTGGCTTCAATGAGGAAACTGGGGCTATCACAGGAATTAAGGCCAGGAAGATGATGGTTCAAGAGTTAATGGCATTTATGTCTAAGCATGTCAAACTGAGTTCTATCCCATAACCCACATGATAGGAGAGAACCAAGTCCCAGAATTTGTCCTCTGACCTGAACATGTACACTATGACATGCATGACCCTTGCCCAAGCACAAAACAAATACATGTTTTAAATATAGATGAGAAATAGGAAAGTGCAGAGATTTCTACATTCTACCAACTACTCCTTAAAGACTTGTTTTATGTAGTAATAAGGGCTAAGCCCAAAGATGAGCTTGTTTCCCACTGTAACAGTTGCATACTGATCCAGAAGCTTTTCTGTCTCTGGTGGCTCAGGTTTCAGGTTGAACTAGAGAGTTTGTGTGTGTGTGTGTGTGTGTGTGTGTTTATGTCTATGTACCTTTGTGCCTCTTTATGCATTCAGAGAGGTCCATTTAGGGAATCACATGTCTGGTTCTGTATCCACGTTTTGAGACAGAGACTCCCATTTTTGCCTAATCTATAACGTGGCTAGAGAGGTTGTTTGCTGAGCCACAGGTCACCCTTTTTCTCTACCTTCCCACAATTATCATTACAAGTGTGAAACACCACACTTTGATATTTTACCTGGCTTAGGGGATCAAACTCAAGACTTCATGTTTGCAATGCCAGCAGTGTGACAACTAAGACACACCCCCAACCTCTCCCTGCACCAGTGGTTTATAAAGTGTCCCAGACAGCTTTAGCACCTTAAGAAATCCTTAAGAGGGATTGTTCTTGAATCACCATATTGTTCCAGATACCACCTTTATGAGTCGCCTGTATATTCAAGGTTGAGAATCACTGAAATCCACTAGTTCCTGTCTGCTGGTAACAAGAGCCCCAACCAGTCTGGTAGTAATCTCCGTGAGAACTGAAAACTGGCATCTGGGCAAGAGTCTGATCCTTGGAAGGAGTGGTATAGAGATCCTTTGCAGTCTTCCATCATGGAGCATCAAGTCATCTAGGCTTTGAACAGGTCTCCCAAATCATCTGCAGCTAAGCAAGTAGAAAGCACATGGTTGGCTGCCCATCCTGAGTCCAAGTTGAGGCAAAATAGTACCATGGTGCAGGTCTTTGCAAGGCTCAGGTCTGTGGAAGTTGGCAAGTGGCTCTTCATCCATAGGTCCTGAGCATGCTAAGCCATTTGGTGCATCTTGCTTTTGACAAGCCTATGAGGCCTTGATGAGGTTACTTGCAGATAAATGAATCTT
This sequence comes from Meriones unguiculatus, assembly GCF_030254825.1. Classification (NCBI taxonomy): domain Eukaryota; kingdom Metazoa; phylum Chordata; class Mammalia; order Rodentia; family Muridae; genus Meriones; species Meriones unguiculatus. Next base: position 63,817,102 of record NC_083365.1, on the reverse strand, counting down.
CAGATCTTGACTCCTAGAGAGCCCTTTTGGTACCAGCCAAGAACCCGGCCTGGGATTCGGGAATAACACTTTTTCCACATTTCCCATGCAGCAGTCCTAAAGTCCAGGGATATGATTCATGGGAAAAGGCACTTACTGATGACATTCATTGTTCTAAGCCTTGAGTGTGATCCCACAGATCATGTGGCAGAAGGATAAAAGAACTGGTGTCCTCTGTCTTCCACACATATCAAGTGTCCACTCCTACAAAATAATTAAATAATTAAAAATAATTTGTGTAATTAAAAAAAGAAACTTGATAAAAATATAGATTCAGGACTCCACAACCAGGAACTTGGTGTGAGGTGGGATGGTGATGGGGTGTGGTGTACTGAATAATCTTTACTTTGTGAATAATCTTTACTCTGGTAGATTGAGGTAATGCACATGGTCATGGGGCAGTCATTGAAGTAGAGGGAAAATTGGTCTCTGAGGGTGTATATGAGTGAGGCCACAAAAGAAAAATTAGTAATAATGGGCTTAAATTATTGGGGGAGGTGAGACAGCTATTGTAACCGGAAGGAGTGAGAAATCGCAGCAGAGAACTTAATGGTCTGGGGAAGGCGAGAGGTGGAGCTGCAGGCTTCATTTCCTTCCTAACGTCTTCTTTTTTTGTGATCAGTGGAAATTACATAGCAAAAGCTAATTTATTCACTATTGTCAAAGCAGTTAACAGGGCTGTAATTTTGTTCTGAATAAGATATTGTACACTTATTATTTCACGTATTTAATAGAGCCTGAAATGAACACCACCACTAGAGCGAGGCTCCTTGATGTTTCCTCCAGCCCCTGGTGAAAATTGTCCTCAGGAGGAGGTCAGTAGTGGCCCCCTGCAATTTAGCCCACTGCCATCCTTCCATGCTAGCTCTGTGACAGAGTGGGAGCCTTAGGTTTTGAGGGTTGATATTGCTCATGTTAATACCACTTGCCTGTCAAGGTCTGTAATGCTCATTCTCAATTTGGCTTATTTCCTGGTGCGTGAATTTGCTTAGGAGAGCAACCGTGTCTGACAGCCGAGCTCAGTGTCAAGCAAAGGAAAGAAAATTCTCTATCGAGGAAATCTCTCTGTGGACAAATGTTGTAAGCCTGGAACCAGGACCGTGTTCCATGGGAGAGGAAAAGCAAGGCATTTAGCAGCAGCAACTATTGGTTTTAAGCTGTCTAAGGATTTGTTCTTCTCTGGATAAGTGTTCTGATACTCTCTGCTCTTTTTTCTACACAGATTGGAAGGGATGAAACCTAATGTAAGACTTAATTCTGAAAATTGAACTGGAGAGAGTTTTATTTTCCCTTAATTTCTTACTATATCCTTTTTATTTCTAAGTTGGCTCTCATAAATATCTACAAGATTGTTCATATTCTTTATTCTAACTGCACTTTAATGGCTTTATGATATTGTCATAAGTGAACTGGGGAACGTGAGAAGCTATGGTGTACTTAATGTACATTTATCTATTGCTTGCAGTGTTCGGGGAACAATAGCAATTCCATACTTTTTCAAGAGATTCAAATGCCAGAAATCAAAAGGCCAGTGCCTAGGCATGTGTTAAAGTTCACATGCTGAAATGTAAGTAAACTATTTTTAATCATGTCAAACTTTCACTAATTTCCACAAAGTAGTTAAGTAGAATTAGGGGGCACTGTTGAAAGATTTACTAAATATAAACAAGCACACAGGTACATTTAAACTTTATCTAAGTAATATCTCTCTCTTGTTTTTTTTTTTTTTTTTTTTTTTTTTTTTTTAGTACACCAGATATGTTTATTTAGTGGCTGGCCAGATAACTTAGGGGAGAAAGGTAGCTGCTGTACAATGCTGGTGACATGAATTTGATCCATAAGTTTGATCCCAGAAATTATATGATAAAAGAAGGTAAGTGATTGCACAAAGTGGTTCTCTGACCACTATATGGGCACACATGCACATACGCTCCCCTCCCCACATGCATGCACACTCAGAGAGAGGGGGAGAGAAGAGAAAGAAGGGGAGCAGAAGGGAAGAAAGGGAAAGGAAAGAGGAAGATTCTTATAAAAAGAAATACACTCATTTAGAAGGGGAGAGGAAAAGGGAGAAGGTACATTAAAGGGTTTGAAATCACAGACATTAAGATGAACATCTCTAAGAATTTGATATGCAGCATAAAACTATTATTTTTTTCTTTAGTTTTTTTTTTACAATTTATTTTTTTTATATTCCAATTGTAGACCGCTCCCTTGTCTCCTCCTGATCCCACCCCCCTCCTTATTTACCCCAACCTCTTCCCCTAGTCTATTGAAAGGGAGAATAATCCAATGCCATCTGACTCTAGCTTATCAAGTCTCATCAGGACTGCCTGGATCCTCTTCCTCGGTGGACTGGAAAGACCACATTGCCAGGGGAAAGTGATCAAAGAGTAGTAAACTGAGTTCAGGACAGAGACAGCTCCTTCTCTCCTTGCTTTGAAACCCACATGAAGACTGAGCTGTCTATTGGCTACATCTGAGAAAGGGACTAGGTCTTCTCCATGCATGTACCTTGGTTGGTGCATCAGTCTCTATAGGGCTCACCCAGAACTAGAAAGACACACAGGGTATATGCTCACTTATAAGTGGATATAAACGACATAATATAGGATAATCATACTAAAATCTACAGACTAAAAGAAGATAAACAACAAGGAGGACCTTAGAGAGTGTGCTTAAATCTCATTCATAGTGGCAAACAGGATAGGTACCAGAAAGTGTGGAAAAGAGGGAATAGAACAGGAGCATACCACAGAGGTCCTCTGAAAGATTGCACCCAACAGGGCATCAAAACAGATGCTGAGACTCACTGTCAAACTTTGGGCAGAGCACAGGGAGTCTTATGGAAGAAGGGGGAATAGAAGGACATGTAAGAGACAGGAGCTCCACAAGGAGACCAACAATGTTAAAAAAGAAAACTGTATTATATTAAGGATTTCTGTTAAGCAGTTTTGAGCTGTTTGTATCCCACAAAGGCTGTAATTAGGTAAGTATGTAGTTATGTATAGGAACATTAGTGGGCTTCACCATAGCAACTGCTTTATTATCAGTATGTGTTCAATAACATCATGTTCTAAACCTCCAATACTCATAATAAGGCTTGTTTCTTAAGTAAAAATGAGGAATATAATTATCCAGGGTATGATTGCATAAAATTGTGTCTGATGTTTCTGTAGGCTTCAAACCCATAGCTGGGTTGCTTATTTTACCTAGAACCCTGACCTGGAGTGTTCTTAACACCATTCTTTCTTCCAGTTTGGAAAAATTGCAGCCTACTGAGGCCATTACCAGTGTGCATACCTGAGATTCAGGAACCTCACACTAAACTAACAGGATTTTGAGATTCTTGAAGGAAAGGCAGGCTTTTCTTTTTCTCAGTAAGAAGTATGCACTTCATCAGATACATTTTCTACCCAGACAGCAATGTTTTTCCTATTTCAATCTGTCAGCCAGAGATATCGGGGTATAGTGATATTTTTCTTTCTTTCATTTTTTATCTTTTTTTTAAAATTCACTTTGTGTCTTTGTTGTAGAGCCATCCCTTCTCACTTCCCAGTACTGCCATCCTTTTCTCTCCCCAGTCCCTATTCCTCAGAAAAGAGAAGCCCCACTTACCATCTACCCCAGCTCTCAAGTCATTTCAGGACTGAGCATGTTCTCTTCCCTTGTAGTCTGGCAAGGCAGTCCTGCCAGGGGGAAGTGAACAAAAAGTTGGCAACAGATTCCTTGTCAGAGAAAGCCTCTGTTCCCCTTACTAGAGTACCTACAGGAAGCATGAGGTAACCATTGGCTACCTTTTTGTAGGGGGCCTAGCTCCAGTTCATGCATGGTCTTTGGTTGATGCGTCAATCTCAGCAGGACCCTCTGGACCCTGGTTGTTGATGTTTTTGTCTTCTTGTGGAGCTCCTGTCACTTCCAGGTTTTTTTTTCTTACCTCCCACTTTTCCACAAGACTCCCTGTGCATCGTCCAGTGTTTGGCTGTGAGTCTCAATATCTGTTTTAAAGTACTGCTGGGTGGAGCCTCTCAGAGGACAACTCTGACAGGCTCCTGCCTGCAAGCTTAGCAGATCATCATTCATAGTGTCAGGGATTGGCTTTCTCCCATGGGGTGTGTCTTGGTTTGCATCAGGCATTGATTGGACATTACCTCAAACTCTGTCCTATCTGCTCTATCTTTATTCCTGCACAACTTGTAGGCAGGGCAAAGTCTAGGTTGAAGTTTTTGTGTTGGTGTGTTGGTGTTCCTCTCCCTCTACTAGGAAATTTGTCTAGTTAGAAGATATCCTCCTCCTTACTATGGCTCTTGATACTAGGAGATTCTACTTGAGTCTCCCTCATATCCTCCCATGAGCCTACCCTGACTTAAGACTCCAGCTTGTCAAAAAGATACACTACCTACTCTTTCTCTTTTTTTCTACAGGTCTTCTGGCCTCTGGCCTCCTCTCTACCTAGGTCTGATGTCTACTCTTGTTTCTCTCTGTGCTCCTCTACCTAACTTGTTCCCTCTCTTCTCTCAGGAGCCCTTCTGTTTAAGGAGCTCATTAGGCAGGTAGACCTTCTGGAAGAGGATCTGGTATTTTGCAAGGTCTGTACCATGATACACCCTAGAATCACTTCCAGACTCTGACACTCATTCTTTGTGCACTGTTGTAAAGCTCTGTACTCTTCAATAATGTGAATCGTGACTTTCTGGGTATCTACACACTCTGAATAAACAAACTTCCTATTGGATCTTCTTGAAGACGTACCGCTGTTCAGATGAATTAATTCCTGATCCTATGATTCCTGATTTGATTTAAAAAGTTTTTAAAGTTCAATTGTTTTAGAACTTCTTAAACAATGTTAGAAAGTTTATGGCTGTAGTAAATACCTATGTGGACCTCCAGGTGCCTTACTAGGAGACAGGCTTAGGTAGATTTGAGCCTCAGATAACCTTCACTCATGAATCCTGGTATACATTACAAATATAGGTAAGTTGGTTTAAACTTTCCATGAAGCCAAGTTATGGTGGGGCCACCAAACAATGTCTAATTAAGTACAAATCTTAATATCAAAATATATGCAAACTATTCTGTTGTAATTCCACTAAAATCAGGGACAGGACAAGCCTGCTCACTCTCTCTGTATCTATTCAATACAGTCCTTGAAGTTCTAGCTAGAGCAACAAGACAACTAAAGTAAATCAAGGGGATACAAATTGGAAAGGTAGTTTTTATGGGTGGGTTGGAGTACCACTCTCTCTACAAGGAGGCTGGTCTAGTTAGAATGAAGTGGACCTAAGCTCCCTATAAAGATGTAGCCAGCAATAACTTGGGCTTCATGTTGGTCCTCTAGCAAGAGAAGTGGGGACTGCATAGGACACAGACTCACTTGCCAGCTTTTTGTTCACTTCCTGCCAGAGGGACTGCCTTACCAGGCCACAGGGGAAGAGGACATGCCCAGTCCTGTTGCAACTTGATAAGGTGGGGTGGATGGGAAAGGGTGCTCCCCTTTTCTGAAGAAGAGGTGAGGTGAGAAGAGGAAGGGACAGAAGGTTGTACTGGGAGGAGAGGAGGCTACAACCAGGATGTAATATGAATAAAAAGTAAATTAATTATAAAAAAGAAAAAGAATCAAATTGAAAAGGAAGAACAAAAAAAGATGACAAATGGCGAATGCTGGCATGGACATGAAAAAGAGGAGCATTTATTACTGGTAAGAGAGCAAACTCATGCAGCTAGTATGAAAATATGTATGGAGGTTTTTCAATAAATAATAAATACATCTACCGCAAGACACAGGCATACCACTCTTGGGTTTATACCCAAAGGATTCTGTTCATTCTATTATAGCAATATCTGCTTAGTCATGTTCATTACTGCTTTATTCACAATTGCCAAGGAATAGAAAGAGCCTGGATATCTACTAACTGATGAATGGATAATGTCGTATATTTACACAGTTGAATATTAGTCAGCCATTAAAATAAATAAAATAGTAAAATTATCAGGTAAAGGGGGGGAATGTTACCGCACTAACCAACCACATTTTATTTATTTATTTATTTATTTATTTATTTATTTATTTTTTATCAGTTACATTTTATTAACTCTGTATCCCAGCCGTGTCCCGATCCCTCATTCCCTCCCAGTCCCTCCCTCCCTCCCTCATCTCCACCGTGCCCCTTTCCAAATCCACTGATAGGGGGGACCTCCTCCCCATTCATCTGATCCTGTTTTATCAGGTATCTTCAGGACTGGCTGCAAAGCCCTCCTCTGTGGCCTAACAGGACTGCTCCTCCTTTCGGGGGTGGGGAGACCAAAGAGCCAGTCATTGAGTTCCTGTTAGAAATAGTCCCTGTTCCCCTCACTTTGGGAAACCAATTGGTTACTGAGCTACCACAGGCTACATCTGAGTGGAGGTTCTAGGTTATATCCATACATGGTCCTTGGTTGAATGTCAGTCTCAGAAAAGACCCTGTGCCCAGATATATTTGGTCCTTGTGGAGCTCCTATCCTTTCCCCATCAGACTAACTCCCCTTCTTTCTTATGATTCCCTGTACTCTGCCAAAAGTTTGGTCATGAATCTTTGCTTTGAAAACACTGCTAGTTAGAGTCTTTCAGATGCGCTCAGTAGACTCCTGTCATATGTTCAATGCACATCCCATCTGTCTTTCTAAATGAGGATTGATCATCTTACCCCATGTCCACTCAACTGATTATCTTTTTTAGGTAACCAACCACATTTTGACTAGCATTAAGGCCTCCTGCACAGGATGAAACTCATACTTAGTACCATTATTGGGCCAAGAACCCACAGCCCGTCTTGATTATAGCTTGGCAGTATTTCTTTATTTTGAAATTAACCATTATTATATAACAACATTCAAGTCTTAATTATTTTCTCATTAAAAAATGAAATCTGGATATAGAAAACATAGTTATGGCAGATTCAGGCATCAATTCTAACAGTTCAAAATGTCCAGGTGAATACTCATATAACCTAGAATAATACACTGGGTAGAGGGATGATGGCTCTGGGGGTAAAGAGTCTGCTGTACTTGAGCTCACATTCCCTGTGTCCATGTAAAACTTGGGAGTGAGGCTGGTGGCAGTAACAGTGCTGGGGGAATAGAGACAGGTAGAACCCCGAAGATTAATAACCATCCAGACTATCCAAAACAATACCCCAGGATATAAGCCCTGGGTTCAATGACAGATCTTGTAACTACAAATAAGATGAATAATAATAAATTACTAGTAAATAATTACAACTCAAGTCAACCTCCAGCCTCCAAATTCATAAGCACAGAGAAGCATGCTTGCACACATGCACAAAAACAGATGCAAACACACATATACAAATAAAATAAAAACAAAAACAAAAATCTATCAAGAACATCACTATCAGGCATTGACACAATCACTTTTAACAATAAAAACACAAATCCTGAGTGAGCTATCCCAGAAGCAGAAAGATACACACGGTATATACTTACTCATATAGAGATATAATATAGGATAAACGCACTAAAATCTGTACACCTAATGAAACTAATCAAGAGGGAGGATTCTTGCTAAAATTCTCAATCCCTATCCAGAAAGGCAAAGAGGATGGACATCAGAAGAAGGAGAAAAGAGGGAACAAGTCAGGAGCCTGACACAGAGGACCTCTGAAAGGCTCTGCCCTGCAGACTATCAAAGCAGATGCTTAGACTTTTGGCCAACCTTTGGGCAGAGTGCAGGGAATCTTATGAAAGAAGTGGGAAACAGTAAGATATGGAGAGGACAGGAACTCCACAAGGAGAGTGACAGAACAAAAAAATTCTGAGCACAGGGGTCTTTTCTAAGACTGATACTCCAACCAAGGGCCATGCATGAAGATAACTTAGGACCCCTGCACAGATGTAGCCCATGGCAGTTCAGTGTCCAAGTGGGTTTCATAGTAATAGGAACAGGGACTGTCTCTGACATGAACTGATAGGCCTGCTCTTTAATCACCTCCCCTTGCAAGGGGAGCAACCTTACCAGGCCACAGAAGAAGACAATGCAGCCATTCCTGATGAGACCTAATTGACTAGGATCGGAAGGAAGGAAAAGAAGACCTCCCCTATCAGTGGACTTGGGACTGGCTATGTGTGTAGAAGGGGGAGGAAGGGAGAGATTGGGGCAGGAGGAGGGAGGGAACCACAGGGGGATACAGAGTGAATAAAGTGTAATTAATCAGAATTAAAAAAATAAAAAAACAAACAAACAAAATCACATATTAACCCATCCAACACAGAGATCTCAAAGAAATACTTTTGGGTGTAAGCTAGTTTTAAAGTGTCATATTCATTTTGAGACCTTGCAGAGGATACTATAAATCAAGACAGTGGATAAAGGTTTTAGTAGAAGCCAATCCTTCCTATAATGGGGATAATAACAAGAAAGCAGAGCGTAATGGCTTTTGAGGGACATGGAACTGTTTGTAACCTGAAAGTGGTAGTGTCTAATCAAAACAGGTTATGCATCAGGGAAGCGGAGTTTACTGCAAACAAAATAAAAAGCCGTATAAAGGAAACCATAAGGGAATAAAGCAGTTGTGGAAAATAAAGTTAAATGACAGATTTTTGTTTATCTTGCAACAATTTGGTTTTGCACGACATTTTGGATCTTATGAGAACATGGCAAAAGGGGCAGCCTACTAGACATTCCCAAGGTAAAGTCCACCAAAGGCAGAGTTCTGTCTGGCCCAATGGCCAGAAGGCCTGTGGTTGATTTAAAATGTTGATGTTGACCATAATGATCACAGAGCACTCACTGTAGGGGAACTGTGGCTCAGGGATTAAGAGTGCTTGCTGCAGAAGCCTCTGTTCCCTGAACTCACATCAGGTAGATCAGGACAGCCGATGACTCCAGCTCCCAGGGAGCTGATAGCCTCTTCTGGCCTCTGTGGGCCTGAACATACAAACAGGTAGACAAACACACACAAAACATCATAAAATAAAACAGTTATTTATTTATGTATTTATTTATTTATTTTTGCTATAGAGATCCTGTCATGCATAAAATTATAGGGATCTGGGAGAAAGAAATAACAGTTACTAGGTGATGATCTTGAACTATTATTTTAAGTCCTGGAGTCAAATGCCCTACACAGCTGTGAGGAAAAGAAACTTGATGTTTGCAGAACACCAGAAAGAGTAGAAACTAAACATGTTCTGGTATCAGGGTAAAAAAGTAATGGCTTACAAAGTATGGGCCTTCTCCATTCCACCATCTATTATTATGCTATTTTTCTAACAAAACTGATTTTCAATTATTAAAGATTTTCAGTTTACCATGACTTATTCAGATGCAGAACCAGAAAAGTCCAACACAGTTCATATGTGGGAAAGGGAGCTTTCAAAGCTCTTTAGAAAGCTTTGGAAATAGCATTTGATTGACTTGGAAAATAAAGAGAGGATTTTCAAAGAAATGCTCAGAGGCTCTAGAATCATGGAAGTGAGTATTGCCTTCTTCAGGATACTAAGAAGGCTAGCCCCTTTGATTCCTTGGCTCTGCCTACTATACCCACTTCAGACTTCTGAAGATCCGAACTTTCATTTATCAGGTTTGTGTTGATTTAAAGCAATAATAAGGGCAATAGAGGTGGCTCAACCAGGAAATTGCTTTTCACTCAGGCATGAGGACCCGAGTTTGATCCTTGCAGCCCATACAAAAAACAAACAAACAAACAAACAAACAATGATGTAACTCTTGCTTATAATCTCAGAATTAGTGAGATCGAGGCAGGGAGACCCTTAAGGTTTCCAGCCATCCGGCTTACTTTAATATGCAAGCTAAACACACACACACACACACACACACTCACACACTCACACAGAGACAACAAAAATGGTTTGTTTTTTTGTCTTGTGTGCTTCAAAACTAGAACTGTAGAACTCAATGATCCCAGGACACCAGATGGTGCTTTTGTAGTTATTTGCTCTGAAAATATTTGGAATAAACTGGAATAACCTGGCTCATTAGACCAAACTCACTGCTGTTTGCTACCTGGTAGACAGAACCTCTCACTGCAAACCATCTCAAACTGTGGTCAATGAGTCCAGCTCCTTGGTGGTGTCTCTGTCAAGGCATCAGATCCTAAGTCCAGGGTGAGAAACTGAAATCTGTAAATAATGTGCTATCCTTACTTTAAAAACAAAGTATTCAGTTAGCTACCTAGCAGTTATGATGGGTGTAGTGATCTCAGAAACTACCTTAATCATTACCTAATGCATCATTCTTTCTTTGAATTAAATATTTATTTTTTATAATAGTTACAGTTTATTTACTTTGTATTCCAGCTGTAGCCCCCTCCTTCATTCCCTCCCAAACCCACCTTCCTTAATGGATCATTCTTGCATAAACCTTTCTCTGTTATTAAACTAAAAATTAGTATTTATTCTTTGAAAAATTTACACAGGTATACAGTGTGCCTTGACCACACCTACCATCTCTATCTCTCTCCATCACAATTTCTCCCCAACTTTTTATTCTTCATATTTATTTAATCCACTGACTCCAATTAGTGCCAAGCCCAAGATGCAGATGAGTTTGAGGTCATCCACTCGATAATTTAGGACCTTCAAATGGCCAGACTCCTCCAGAAGTGACTCTCACTCCCTTACCAACCATGAACTGAGAAAAGCTCCTGTTCAGGAGAAGAGCTTCGTAAGCCCCTTCCTACACCCTTCTGTAGTTTTTCACTGATTTGATTTTGTGAAGGTCTTGTGCATGTAACCCCAGCTGCTGTGAGTTCACATCTACAGCCATGTCAAGCTCAGAAAATAGCATTTCTCAGCACTTCTCCTCATCTTCTGGGTCTTTTATTCTTTCCAACCCCTCTCCGTGTGTGTGTGTGTGTGTGTGTGTGTGTGTGTGATGCTCCCTGAACCTTAGGGGGAGCAGGAATATTTACATTGAAATATTGTCTGTGGAATCCTTTTACTGTTTTTTTTTTTTTTTTTTTTTTTGATATCTACCAATAGTGCTGCAGCCTTCAGGACTAGCATATATCTGTCTCTTAAACTCCCAGCCTCCCTTGATCGAAGTCTGCCTTCTGCCTCTGTGCTCTTCTTTTATCATTTTCTCATGATAGTTTATGTGTCCATCCACTCTAGGCGCACAACACAAGTTAAAGTTACTTGCAAACAGAAGAATATTTTGTTATTCCCAAGTTATTTGTTCAAATTACACAATTTATTGTGATGGCTTTTACAGACGGTATTCTGGGAAAGAGATGATTACGCCCTCCTGATGGAGTTAGCTTCCTTAAAAAGGACATGCAAAGGAATGCTTCTTATTTTCTTCCCTCACTTGCCAGTCTTTAAGTTTTTCTATCATCTGGATCAAAATAAGCCAGTAACTTGATTTTGGCATTTTCAAGCATTCACAACAAGAAGATGGAAATTTCTGCTTGGTAAACTTCCCAACCTCAGGTATCTTATTAAATACCAATGTGATTTAGTTGACAATTATTCATGTGAGCCCCTGTTTCTTTTGCTTTCTTCCTAGGGCAGATGCTAGTCTTCTTCCTGGAGTGCCTTTCCCCTCACATACAAATGTTAATTCATTTAACCCAGTGTCTTTTTGTATAAAATTCACAGGCAAAGGAAAAGTTTTATTTAACGCTTGATTTTAGATACTAAGCTTTTAATTTTTAATTTTTTTACTTATAACACAATCTGATCAACTTAAAATTTTAATTTTCAGTCTAATTCTTCAAACAAGAATGCTCATAAGCCACAGTGGCTAGAGGCTACGATACTGGACTCCACAGCATTAGAGTTGAAGCATACTAGATAGATTAAACTGGTAATAACAGACAGGATTCTTCAGAGGAACAGAATTTATATATACAATGTATATTATAAAAGGGGATTTATTAAACTGGCTTAGACGGTTTGTTCTGGGTAGTCCAACAATGGCCGTTTTCAAGCTGGAAGATGGTAACCTGTTATCTTCCCAATGCATGAGGCTGTATTCCTCAGCAGTCCCAAACTGTCACAAGAGGACTAGAAGATTCCTCAAGAGCTGATGTTCCTCAGTCCACATTGCAAAACCAATGAAGCTGTGTCTGCACATTAACAAAAAATGGCAGCAGTGACAGCAGCAGAAAGATAGATATACTCAGCAGCAAGGGCTAATGTAAAGGATTAGAGTATACGGGCAGACAAAATACAAGGCAGAGACCCTGTGAAAGTGACTGATGAAATACGGGCTTGTGAAGGGCCACTGGGAAAAGCTGGTGAGGTCAGAGTATGAATTCTATGTCCCACAAAAGAAGAGAAAACACTGTGGGAACTAGCCAAAAATAAAAGGGATTTAGGAAGGACAACTATATTGTTCTAACTTCATGGGACCACTGAGTTTAAGAAGGTGGGCAATGTCTACAAAAATTAAATGATAAAGTTCCAGAAACATTAAAACCAGCATCTTCAAATATTTTATGAGGTTTCATGATGTCTTTCTGCGTAACACTGTATCAAAGCATGAGGGTTAATCTTTTAAAATATTTGATTATCTTTGATTGTTTGTGTGGAGTGTGGGTGAGAGGTACATGAGAATGGATATCAAAGAACAACCTGTGAAAGTCAGCTCGCTTCTCCCACCGTGTGGGTCTTAGGTATTGAACTCAGATCCTCAGGGTTGTTAGCAAGCACCTTTAATTTTGGACCAGCTGTCTAGCCAATGAAGTTTTATACCTTAGTTTGACTAGATCTGGAATCCACTTAGAGACAAGTTCTTGGGAAAGAAGATGATCCCTCAAATTAAACAGCATCTCCCTTCAGTGGTTAAGATTTTCAGAATTGCATGGAGAAAGCAATAGTGTGGTGCTAAAACACTGCAAAACCAAGTTCATATAAGGAAGGAGTTTATTAGGCTTACAGGTAGAGCCAGCCACTGAAGAAAGCCAAGGAAGAAACCTGGAATCAGGAACTAGAGCAGAGGCCATGGAAGAATATTGTTTACTGGCTTGATTCTCAAGCTCACATTCAGCAATCATTTTTATATAACCCAGGACTACATGCCTAGAAATAATATTACCCAAAGTGCAATGATCTAGGTCCTCCCACATTAATCATTAATGAAGGAAATACCCTGCAGACATTCACAGGGGTCAGTCTAATTAAGGCAATATTTTTTAAATGAGGTTACCTCTTCATAGATGACTCTAGTTTATGTCAAGTTGACAAGAACTAACCAGCCCACTCACCTAGAAACACATTTTTTTTCCTCTGCTGAAGGCCTTGGAGTAGTTGGTTCTTGGAAAATGTACTGGCGCTTTCTCAGACAACTAGGAATAATGCTTCCTCAAGATCCAGCCATACCACTCCTAGGTATATATCCAAAAGAGGCTCAAGTACACAATAAGGACATTTGCTCAACCCTGTTTATAGCAGCTTTTTAATAGCTTTGTAATAGCCAAAAGCTGGAAACAGCCCAGATTCCCCTCAACTGAAGAATGGATGCAGAAATTGTGGTACATCTACACAATGGAGTATTACTCTGCAATTAAAAATAAGGAAATCATGAAATTTGCAAGTAAATGGTGGGAACTGGAAAGGATCATCCTGAGTGGGCTATCCCAGAAGCAGAAAGACACACACAGTATATACTCACTCATATAGACATATAACAGGATAAACCTACTAAAATCTGTATAACTAAAGAAACTAATCAAGAGAGAGGACCCTGACTAAAATGCTCAATCCCCATCCCGAAAGGCAAAGAGGGTGGACACCAGAAGAAGAAGAAAACAGGAAACAAGTTAGGAACCGGCCACAGAAGGCTTCTGAAAGCTTCTGCCCTACAGACTATCAAAGCAGACGCTGAGACCTATGGCCCACTGTTGGGCAGTGTACATGGAATTTTATGTAAGAAGTGGGAAATAGTAAGATCTGAAAAGGACAGGAACCCCACAAGGAGAACAACAGAACCAGAAAATTTGAACACAGGGAACTTCCCAGAGACTCATACTCCAACCAAGTACCAGGCATGGAGATAATCTAGAACCCCTGCACAGATGTAGCCCATGGCAGTTTAGTGTCCAAGTGGGTTACATAGTAATGGGAAGAGGGACTGCCTCTGACATAATCTGATTGGCCTGCTCTTTGATCACCTCCCCCTGAGTGGAGAGAAGCCTTACCAGGCCACAGAAGAAGACAATGCAGCCATTCCTGATATGATCTGATAGACTAAGATCAGAAGGAAGGAGAGGAGGACCTCCCTTATCAGTGGACTTGGGGGAGGGAGGGGCATGCATGAAGAAGGGGGAGGGAGGGTGGGACTAGCAGGGGAGGAGGGAAGGCTTATGGGGGGATACAAAGTGAATAAAGTGTAATTAATAAAATTAAATTAAATTAAAAAAGAAAAAAAGTAATGTACATATCAATTCATTTATATCTGAACACAAATCCAAGCTCTACCATTTCTTACCCGAATTATTAAGAAAATTATTTATGTTTTTGAACTTAGCTTCATTTTTCCTAGTGGAGTAAAAGAGATACAACACTGAACCTTGTAGAGGTATTTATAGATTTTTCTGTGCCTATACCACACTAGAGTCACAGTAATAAGATAGTATCAGTCCTCACACCCTGAGCTCAGTCTGTATATGATCTGACAGCGACTTCTATTTCTAATGTTTTGACTGACTTTGGTAGCAGCAGATGTCAGCATCCATTTCCTGTGTGTGCTTCATGCATGGGACCAATGCAAAACATTTGTCAGTCAAAAGTTCTGGGAAAGTCAACCCAAATCTCCATGAAAAACACAAATTACGGACAGATTTTTAGAGAAGGTGAAGGTTGTGTGTTGCTTCTATTATTTTAAGGGTCAGAAAATATGAACATTTATGTATTATCTGGGTTTCGGAAACTGTGCCGTTTCCCATATAAAGTGTATGTGAAATATTGATGCATGTGGGACAAAGAATATAGCTTTGTCAGTAAAGTTCTGCCATATAAACCTAAGTTTGATCCCCAGGATCATGTATAATGTAGTACATAGTTGTTGCACATGTGAAACGCGAGGATTAGGGTTGAAATTAGCATGGAATTAGGGTTGGAGTTCATCTGCAACCTTAGTGCTCAGGGTAAGGACTAGCATATCTGCATCACTGGCAGTCAGAGTGAGGTTGAAACACATCTGCAGCCCTGCTTCTCAGAGTGAGATATTCCCACATCTGCAATCCTGGTGCGAAAGAAGAGGATACAGGAAGTTCCCTGGAGGTTCATAGTCAGCCAACCTCAACAGTCAGTTTAATGATTAAACTCTATCTCAAAAAAACTCTGAGGAAAGCGATTGAGGAAGTCACCTACCCTCATTTTCTGGCTTCTAGATGCACATGTATAGAAGTGCATACACCTAAGCACATACTGCACATACTGCCAGTCCTTTTAATGAAATCTGCTTAGGAAGCTCTGTATGCCCCACAGGTTGCCATACTTCTGTGAACTTGACCCTGACCTGCCTTATGATTCATCTTCACCATAAAGCAATATGAGTGAGATGAAAACCCCACCAGGTGTTTCTATTAGCCGGCCAGTCTCACCTGATTTAAACTTTGACTGCAGCATAATGCCTGCTCAGATACTTCTCAGTGATTTAAATTGACATTAGCTGGCAGGAAGACTCCTTCTCAGAGGTTGAATAACAAGCCGTGGTGTAAGAAGAAGTGGAGAGTGGTAGAGAGGCCTCTCTTTTCCATTACTAAGAAGTCAGTTGATTGAGTTTGGAATGACCTGAGCTTTGGCTCCAAATACCTGCTACACTGAAAAAATAAATGCCAATCAGTCAAAAAAAAATTTTTTTTTTTTGCCTTGCACTATGTAGTTGTTAGGGAGACCTTGTGGGAATGCAGTTAAGTAGAAAATCTTGCCCCAAAAGCTTCTCATTTCCTACCACAACTATGAAGGGAGCTTCATGCACTGCAATTATTTAAGACCAGCTTAGGGTGGGGTGTCTGTCTTTTGGGCTTTCTACTGCTATGTGCTACGTAACTATGTGGTAGTGTGATGTGTTCTTTCTGTCAGCAACTTTGCTCATTCAGCCACTAGCAAGAATGCTTTAAAATCCTCTGTGTTTTTGCTTGCTATTGCCTTTACAGAAATATATTTCTAAGATTCAGTAAATAATGCAGCTAAGAGGGGTCATTCTTTTGATACTGTCAGGATTCTCTGAGGACTGGGATATAGTTTAGTTGGTAGAGTACTCACCCAGCATGCACTTAATGCTTGTTTTTTCTTTCCTGGTAAAACACACAAACCAGGGTAGTGGTTCATCCCTGTAACCCAGCACTGGGGAAAGGGAGGAAAAAGGATCAGAAGTTCTAGATCATCCTTGGTTCAGTGAGTTCAGAGCCAGCCTGGACTAGAAATCCTCTAAAGCAAAGATATAAACACATTTTTGTTTAAAGAGAAGAAATACTACAATATGCCAATAAGAGTCACTTTTAGAATATCTGTTAAGTGCTTAGTACCTGACACAGGCACACGCGCAGACACACAGATACAGACACACACAGACACAGACACACATACACACACACACACACACACACACACACACACACACACACATTCCAGTATTCAGTCATGCTTTTCTATACTCAGGTAAAAACATATTTCTCAATCCTAAATGTGGCATAATATGTCAAAGTTGGATTCACTCTAGAGACCACACAGCATCACTCACATGGGTAGGTACATCTACCCTAGTACTTCCGTGGCACTTATTCTTTCCTCTATCAAAAATGTTCTTTTGAAGTCATTACAGTGGCATTGCTAGCTTTTTATCACCTTAAAGCCTTTAAAGTGTGATGAAACAAATGAAGAGAACTACAGTGTTAGTTTACGAGAAGAATCATAAGGTCTGATGGTTATGCATTTGACCCAGGGCTTTCTTAAATGTCATTCTGTGTTATCTTACTGTGTTTCTTATTGTCACATTTTGAAATCATAGACTACATTTTATTTAACTATTTTTCACCTTTGGAAAAAACAGATGAGATTTGGGTAGTGCACAAATTTCATAAGAATACATTAAACTAAGAACTGAATTTTTGTCAGAGATGTTAACTGCTAGTGACCTTCTAAAGACAAGGGAATGGATATCCAATGACATTACAAAAGGCTACACAGAGAAGGTAAGAATGAGCTCTTATCTGTGAGGAATTTGGAATTATTTTAATTTCTCTATTTATTTGTCTCTGTCTCTGTTTCTTTCTGTCTGTCTGTCTGTCTGGCTCTCTCTCTCTCTCTGTATGTATACAGATAGAATCTAGAAGTCAATTTCCAGTATCTTTCTCAGTCATTCTCTGTTAAAATATCTTTAATTTGCCTGATGTTATAGTTGTATTGGAGGCTTCCTGCCTCTGTCTAGGCCTAGTCCTGGAAGCTTCTGGCCTCTATACAATGTAATCTAGGCCTAGAACGTTTTCAGCCTCTGAGACTTACTGCTGAATAAGCTCACCCTTTCTAGATCTTTCTGATATCTTGCTAGCTGGTTTAACTAAGCTATTCTGTCTCAAACTCCTCTGCAAGCTGACTGATTCCACTGGCTTCTCTCAGCTGCTGACTTTTTGTCCTGCTTGGCCTCAGAGTAACTCTGCCACTCTGTTTTAATCTTCTGGTCTCTTGTTCTCTGGTTCATTCTGTGTCTAGATTGCTTTCTCTTCAACCTATGTCTGTACTCCTGTCCCTGTAAAACTGCGTCTGAATTCCGCCACGTATTGAACTGCTATGAACTCAACTACATTGCATTGCCTCTCAACTCACTAAGTCAATCAAACTTCCCGAACAGAACTGACTAGGTCTGCATGTCTATGACATTTGAGTGATGGGGTTAACAGTGTGTCCCACCATGCCTGGACCTAAGCTTTTCATGACCTGAAGCTTGCTCTCTACCAAACTGGCCTTGAATGCAGAGATCTGCTTGCCTTTGTCTCCTGGGATTAAATATGTGGCTTTTTCCCACCTGGATCACACAGACCTAGAAAAATATTATCTCTTTCCAGAGCACCCATGTTCTGAATTCCTCTACAACTATCCATACTATTTTTCTTTTATTTGTGGAGAGCAGTCTCTCACTAAATCTGGAACTCCCTATTTTGTCTAGACTGCATGGCTTGTGAGTTTCCAGGCCCCTCCTGTCTCTACCTTCTCTGTGCTGGGGTTACAGGTACAAAGTCAGCATGTCTGGCTCTTTATGTAGGTTCTGAAGACCACATTCAGATCCTATGCTTGCATGCCAAGTACTTTAACAACTGAGCTGCCTCCCCAGCCTCATGGTGCCAATTTAAGTTACTAATCCAATCATTCACTAAAATGTACGTAAGTTCCATTTCCATACCAAGTGAATTCTGAGATTTCAGCAAAAATAAGGGAGGATCAAGAGAAGGGGAATATTCATTGGGGTATGTATAATCATAATAACACTTTAATTTAAATTAATTCTTAACCACAAATGTCTTAACTAGAAAAACTATTATCCTCCATTGATAGATGCAAAGTTTGAAGCCCATGGAATGTAGGCAATAAATCATCTTTATGGAATGGGGCTGCACTGAAAATCAAACCCAAGCCCCTCTCACATGGGCTTATTTAGTGTTTCTTCATTTTTGTGCTCTATTGCTGATTCCAGTAACTAAGACACGGAGAGTTTGTAGAGGACTCTGGACCATCCCATGACAAGAAACCATGCTCTTCAAATAATAAAGTACACAGGAGTGAATGCAATTTGGGATCAGGTGTGAGGCATTTAGGGATAAAATTAGTGACCACTCCCAGCCTCTCTTTTTCTGAGAGGCCAATTTAGGCACCATGGTAACTAAAAATAGGTTCTTTAGACATTTTCCTTTGCTCTATCTAGCTTCAGAAACTGACTGCATTACCCTGCCTCACCCATAATTAGTTTTCCGTACATAAAGCACTTTGGCTACATGCCCTTGTGAGAACTCAGGAAAGCAGACTGGAGACCAGCCTGGGCAGAATTCCTAAAGTAGAAGGATGCAGGGATGGACGAGAGTGGACAGAGTCTGACAACATCAGCCACAGCTCATTTGCCATTAATATCAAGGAAGTCTGTGATCCTGGGCTTGCTCCAAACTGATAATAGGTTTGCTCCAAACTGCTAATAAGTGCTCTCTGGGAAACGGCTTCCTCATTCTTCACAGGCAGAGTGGAGCCATGGGCCTAAAGGATTGTTTCCAACAATCACAGCTTTACAGACTTCTAACCTCAGAGGTCTCCTCTGTTCAAATGGAAGAATGCTGGCTTCTAGGCACCTAGAAAATGAGGCACTTTAAAGTTATTCCACCTGATTTTCATCTGAATATTCTCTTTGTTAGAAGCTCAAACTACTGATTTAACTAAAAGGTTAACAGTGATAGCATCTACTCTCCACGCCTCACCTTCCTTCTCTGATTTATACTGGGTAGTGCCTTGAGTAAGCAACCACAGAACAAGAAAGAGAAGATGGGTCAGTTTGACAGCCAGGTGAATCAAAGCCCAGCTGGAGGGCTGAGTAGAGCGAATGGAGCATTGATACAGACTGAAAACTGTCAGGATTCTAACTCAGCAAGAATCCCATCACCTTCTTACTTTAGGCAAGTCCCTTTTGCTCACCAAACTCCTGATTTATTGAATGATCTGTTTTAAAAGCTTTACAATTTATGAGACTGAAGAGAGGTGTTAAAACAAAACAAAACAAACAAACAAACAAAAAAACAAAAACAGAACTCCAGAAATTAGTTAAAATAGATGGTCTAAATTTCACAGAGATCATGGAAAGTCACTAAGACTGCTCTGTGCCAGTAGAGTTCCTAGTTCTCTGGATCCCAGGATTCTGTCCACTGACTATCCTAAAGTACAAACATGTCTGGGTGTGGTAGAAACTGGTAGGCCTTCAAGGCGATATCCACTGTTCCTGTGACTATCCAGTAGTGTAGCAGGATGCTGAGCCAGGACATGATCAGTACAAGAAAACTGAAAACCAGAGAGCTCATTTTTATGTATTATCTAAATATTGCTTTGTCTGTGCTGCTCTGTCTGCTTTTTTCCTTCACTCAGAAGGTATTTATTGAGCCAATGTTGCCTTTCTCTTACCGAAACTGTCCATCATGCATGATTAAAGATTTTGTCTCTGTTCATTTCTCCTCTCAAAGATATTCACAAACTTGAAGTTGATTCTATTGTAAAGGGCTCGGTGTTCAAGCATGAGGACCTGAGTTTGATTACTAACATCAATTTAAAATAAAAAAAAAAAAGTTGAGCGTGGTGACACATATTTTCAATCCCTGTGCCAAGAAGATAAAGACAGTGCTTCCCAGGGCTTGGTAGTCACTTAGGCCAGCACTGGTGAGGCCCAGATCCAGGAAGAGAGCCTTACTCCAAACACAGCATGAAGAGTAACAGAGAGGGATACCCAAGATTGACCTCTGGATGCTACCCACGCCTACATAGTTGCACACATGCACCCACATGCATGACCCTCCCCTCCCCCCACATGAACACATTCTAAACTCTGGAGTGCGAGACAGTATTTGACATCTACTATAGACCAATGTATTAATGATACACTTGTGGATTAACTTATCTTCATATGGATGTCAACTGAGGACACTGTCTATATGCGAAAGTACAATTCTCTTCAAAGTATTGCAGCCTTGAGTTGCACGTGAAAGCAAGTGTGAAGATATTTTACCCAATGTCTTACTTCACACACCTTGAATCATGTGCTGATGCTCTGGGGAAAGAAGTGCATTAATAATGCTTTACCTTTTAACATTTGATGCCTAGAGAAAGAAGGTACACCTCGCAGGCTAAAAAATCCCTCTGCAATATCAGCATAAACAAGCATTTAAAAAATTTCATCAAAAAATCCATTTAGTCCTGATGTTTTCTACCAAGTCATTCTCATTCCCCATTCAGAAGCATTCCTACACCTTAGCTTTGACTGACAATAAAGCTGATTCTTCCCAATGCAAATCTAAGAATAAATTACAACTTATGAAACATGTGCATCCTGGAAAAGTTTAGAGAGGAAATAAGACTGTGTTGAAACCATCCGTAACCACATCCCACAATAATGCAGAGAAGTTTTGATTTGTTTTGTTTTGTTTTGTTTTCACATCTTTGCCTCTTTATTCTTTTTTTTTTTTTTTTTCAATGCAGTTTATTCAGGAACCTTGAACAATCCTCGGACCCTGGGGAAAGCCAGCCCACAGCTTAAATAGCCTCTGGGTAGCCAACCCAGGCGTGCCACGGGGGCAATGCAGATAGGTCCACATACATGGGAGCAAGCCAGATCCTCAGCCTTAGCCAAATGTGGAATTGTTCGTGACAGAGAGCACTCACCATCGGGAAGGTGGAAGGCGGAAACCAGCTCCATCTTTAAGGCATAGCATTCCGCAGCTCTCTACAGTTCCCCCTTTTTGTTTTAGACGCATCAGGAAGGAATGGGCAGGCATGGGAGCGTTAGCAGGCCTTCTGGTGTTGGTCTCCTTGGTTTGCCTGTGGTATATATGCAAGATTAGAGTCTCACAACAGTGTGATGCAGCCATGATCATTCAGGCCTTTACAGCCATTGAAGCAGGACATTCTCCCCAAGCATGGTTGGATACCATAAAAAGCTAAAATGTTATGCTCAGGATGCGACGCTAAGCACTGCACTCAGGGTCAGCCGCTTTCGACACAGAGAAGAGCATGTCTGATTGCATGCAGGTTGATGCCCCAGGTCCCGCCTCTGAGAAAAAGGTATCAGACGGGTCTGATGCTCTTTGGGTGGATGACACCTAAATGAACATCGGTACAAAGTCCCAATTTATTTCTAATATCAGAGATCAGACCTCTACTCTTGCCTGATGCGTCTAAAACAAAAAAGGGGGAACTGGTTTTTGGTTTTTGTTGTTTTGTTTTGTGTTTTATTTTATTTTTTGTAAAGCTGGATACACTTCGTCATTTAAAATAATGTAAAATAAAATAAGATCTTAAAACCTGATGCTGTGGATTTTCCTGTATGCACAATAGGAAACAACTGAAGAATGGTGCTACTAAAATGAAAAATAGAAAGGGAAATATTTATGTCAGGTCTCCTCCTACTAAGTTCCCAGAAAAGCTGAGTGGAAAGTCCAAGCACAGCTTTTGTTCCAGATAAGCCATGACATGGTGGTTTGGGACTTGTGTGTGCATGTTGACTTCCTGTTTGGAACGAAGCTCCTATTATATTTATGCTACAAGTTCCTATATTAACTCACTTAATTCTCTTCTGTGTCTCAGTACTTTTGTTTCTTAAAAGAATACTAAAAGATAAAGAGATGGTCCAGCAGTTAAGACTGCTTTTGATATTGTTGAAGACATGAAGTCAGTTCCCAGAACCCATATAGACAGTTCACAACTGCCTGTAACTACAGCATCTGGAGATTTGACACCTCTTCTGGCCTTCACAGGCATGATCACACACACACACACACACACACACACACACACACACAATTTCAAGTGTTCTAAAGACTGTGAAAGAGTTAAGTAATGAATACATAAGTGGGAATTGTGAAAGGTAAGTTTAATTAGACAAATTCAAGTTGTAAGGAGATGATTGCCCTTAGAAGACACTGTAGAAAGCATATCAAGTCAGACAACATTGTGGGGCTAACAAGAATCTGGGTGTCATGAAAAGATCAGTAAGATAAGAGGGTTAATTTCACTTTTGATCTAGAAGGTTATATTAAAATCTGAATTTTCATGATACACACACAAACACACATATTCAAATCAAGCAAATCTTTAAAAAATAATACTATATTTCTGTGAACACTAAATAGAATCTTACATGTACTAGCCTAAAATATCACCCTAATATCTACCTAGTCATGATCTAATGCTCATGGCAGATATTTTCACTATTTCTCAATATGCTTCTTACCCAGAGGGATTGTTAACTAATCCTTTGTATGTACTTTTTCAACTTCTGTTCTGTCAGGATTAGGACAATGGGTGTTATTATGTTACAGATCACAAAAATGACCTGGAGTGGGTGGCAATGATCTGTCTTAGTAGGTGAGCACCCTTGCCATAGAGTTCTGATATTCTATTTTAATCCCTGTAAAAAGTCAGATGTGGTGGCTCACATCTGTAATGTCAGATTGGCACTTCTAAGGTGAGAAAGGAGAATGTGCTGCAAGCACTTATGTGTAGCACAGAGGCACAAACCATAAGAGAAACCCTGCTTCATAACCAAGAAGGAATGAGAGAACTGACTATGAAAAAATTTTCCATTGACCCCCACACATATGCTGTGGCACATGCCTATCTGCTTTCATCCACATACATGAGAACACACACACACACCACTGTTGGCGCTAGTTGTTGTTGTTGTTGTTGTTTTTTTTAACTCATTTACTTAAGTTTCTTATATCATTTTCTCCTTTCTCCATTCTCCATTCCTTCTCATACCTCAACGCCAAAGGGT
This sequence comes from Meriones unguiculatus, assembly GCF_030254825.1. NCBI lineage: Eukaryota > Metazoa > Chordata > Mammalia > Rodentia > Muridae > Meriones > Meriones unguiculatus. Next base: position 63,793,581 of record NC_083365.1, on the reverse strand, counting down.
GCACAGTTCTTTCTTAGCTGCTTCCTGCTGGTCAGGATTCCAGCCAGTCCAATCTTCGTTTCAGGAAATCAGGGACTATTTCTAACAGGAACTCAATGACTGGCTCTTTGGTCTCCCCACCCCCGAAGGGAGGAGCAGTCCTGTTAGGCCACAGAGGAGGGCTTTGCAGCCAGTCCTGAAGATACCTGATAAAACAGGATCAGATGAATGGGGAGGAGGTCCCCCCCATCAGTGGACTTGGAAAGGGGCACGGTGGAGATGAGGGAGGGAGGGAGGGAGGGACTGGGAGGGAATGAGGGATCGGGACACGGCTGGGATACAGAGTTAATAAAATGTAACTGATAAAAAAAAAAATTAAAGCATCTATATGAAAAGCCAAAAAAAAAAAAAATAGTCTCTCTGTGAGTCTATTGCAGATGTTTTCATTAAACCACCACAGCTGGGCAGTGATTAGAATGCTCTACCATATCCTCCTGAAGCCTTCATGTTTTCACACATACATGCGAGCATATGTCACACACACTTAAGCCACATGCACACCTACAAACACAATAAATCTATAAATAAAACAAAAATGTTTCAAGTTTTCTAATGCGTTTAAAAGAGTTAAGGAATAAATACAGAAGTGGGACATTCGGAAGGTAAGTTTAAATAGACAAATTCAAGTTTCAAGAAAATGAGTGCATTTAAAAGATACTGTAGAAAGAGCATATCAAGTCAGATCAACATTGTGGGGTTAACAAGAATCTGGGTGTCATGAAAAAATCAGTCAGAAAAAAGAGAGTTAAGTTCACTTTTTTTTTCCTTGAAGTTTTATATTTGAGAATAATTGTTGCTAAATTACATTTGACTTGACATATTTTTTATATAACTATAACTACAGAAGCACATTCTTGGCTCCCAGGACCCCATTTTACTTTTTTTTGTTGTTGTTTTTGTTTTTTTTTTTTTTTTTTTTTTTGTTTTTTTGTTTTTTTTTTTTTCAATGCAGTTTATTCAGGAACATTGAACAATCCTCGGACCCCGCCTGATGCGTCTAAAACAAAAAGGGGGAACTGTAGAGAGCTGCGGAATGCTATGCCTTAAAGATGGAGCTGGTTTCCGCCTTCCACCTTCCCGATGGTGAGTGCTCTCTGTCACGAACAACTCCACATTTGGCTAAGGCCGAGGATCTGGCTTGCTTCCATGTATGTGGACCTATCTGCATTGCCCCCGTGGCACGCCTGGGTTGGCTACCCAGAGGCTATTTAAGCTGTGGGCTGGCTTTCCCCGGGGTCCGAGGAAAGTTCACTTTTGATATAGAAGAGTATATTAAAATCTGAATTTTCAGGATAGCCATGGAAAGTCACTTAATAGTTTTGCAGAGATGGTTAAAGTTGAGAATTGTGTTTTCAGTGGATCTGTTAGTAAATGCTGTTTACAGGCATGTCAGGGAAAGAGAGAATAAGTCTTTTGGAAATGTGGAAATTACTATGGTATTTGGAACCAAGATTTATATAAGGTGGTTAGAATGAAAATGGCCCCCATAAGCTCACAGGTTTGAATAGCTGGTTCGCAGTTGGTAGAAATGATAGGGAAAGAGTAGGGGGTGTGCCCCTGTTGAAGGAGGTGTGTTGCTTAGGGTGGACTTTTCAGTCCACACTGTACTCAGTGAGCTTTCTCTGCTTCCTGCTTGTGGATCTACGTGTGGACTCTCTGATTCTGATACAGTGTCATGTTTGCTTGACTACTGCCATGTTACCCAATGTGATGGATGTCTACTCTAACCCTCTGGAACTTTTACACACATACTCAATGCTTTCTCATATAAGTTGCCTTGGTCATCATGTTTTGTCACAGAAATTGAAAATTAACTAAGGCAATCTATGAGAGGGGATTAAAAGTTAGATATAAACTGATTGGCCTGCTCTGCTCTTTGATCACCTCCCCCTGAAGGGGAAGCAGCCTTACCAGGCCACAGAAGATGACAATGCATCCACTCCTGATGAGATCTGATAAACTAAGATCAGAAGGAAGGAGAGGAGGACCTCCCCTATCAGTGGACTTGGGGAGGGGCATTTGTGAAGAAGGGGGAGGAAAGGTAGGATGGGGGGGGGAGGAAAGATGGGTTTATGAGGGGATACAAAGTGAATAAAGCATAGTTAATAAAAGTTAAAATAAAATTTAAAAAAAGAACAAAACAAAACAAACCAAAAAAGTTAGAGAATCTTCCTGGAAACACATAAGAGTTGGTATTGCTAGGATGCAAAGGATAAAAGAGAAATGGAGATTTTGTATTTTACAACTCAGTGGAGGTAGTCCTTGATTCCTGAGGGTGGCAATTCTAAAAACACTAACTTACTGTATTTGGGACACACCATCTGCAGCTTAAAAAAATATCTATGTGCTGAAACAACACTGGACAATAAAAGATCTTCTGGAGGTACCTCAACCCCTGATTTCATGCTAAACTATAGATCAACAGCAATAAAAACTGCATGATACTGGAATAGAAACAGAGTGGCATAAAAACTAAATGAAAATACAAGACCCAGAAATAAGTCCACACACCTATACACACCTGATTTTGGAGAAAGAAGCCAAAACCATATAATGGAAATAAAAGATAATATCTTCAACAAATGGTCCTGGTCTAACTAGATGTCTACATGTAGAAATTGCAAATAGATCCAAATTTATCACCTGGCACTAAACCAAAGTCCAAGTGTATCAAATAACTCAACATAAACCAGACATAAAACATAAAACTAAATCTGTTAGGGAAAAAAGTGGGGAAGAGCCTTATCTCACTGGCACAGAAGACAGATTCCTGAACAGAACAGCAACAGCCCAGGCCCAAAGATCAACAGTTAAAATATGGGATCTCATAAAATTGAAAAGCTTCTGTAAAGCAAAGGACACTGTCGTCAGATCAAAATGACAGCTTATAAACTAGGTATATATCTTCACCACCCTACATCCTAATATTCATGGCTAATATCCGTGATATATAAAAAACTCAAGAAATGAAACACCAATAAACAAAAAATTCCATTTAAAAATGGGGTACAGAACTAAGCAGAATTCTCAACCAAAGAAGATGAAAAGACAGAGAAACAATTAAAGAAATGCTCAACATCCTTAGTCATCAGGGAAATGCAAATCAAAACCACTCTGAGATTCTATCTTACTCCCATCAGAATGGCTAAGACCAAAAACTCAAGTGACAACACATGCTGGAGAGGATGTGGAGAAAGGGGAACCCTCCTCCATTGCTGGCAGGAATGTAAACTGTACAACCACTCTGGAACTCAATCTGACACTTTCTCAGAAAATTAGAAATAGTGTTACCCCAAGATCCAGATGTAGCACCCCTAGGCATATATCCAAACGATGCTCAACCATACAAGGATATTTGTCCAACTGTGTTTATAGAAGATTTATTCATAATAGCCAGAACCTGGAAACAAACTGCATGTCCTTCAACTGAGGAGTGGATAGAGAAAGTGTGGTACATTTATACAATGGAATACTACTCAGCAATTAAAAACAAGGAAATCATGAAATTTGTAGGAAAATGGATAGAACTAGAAAAGATCATCTTGAATGAGGTAAAAAAGGCAAGAAGCAAAAATACACATATAGTATATACCCACGTATAAGTGGATATTAGCAATATAGGATGAACCTACTAAAACTCTAGTCCTAAAGAACAAGGAGGACCCTAGGGAAGATGCTTACTCCTCCTTCAGAAGGGCAAACATAGTAGACATCGGAAGTGGGAGAAAACAGGGAAAACAGACAGGGGCCTACCACAGAGGGCTTCTGAAATACTCTACCTATCAGGGTATCGAAGAGATGTAGAGTCTCATAGCCAAACTTTGGGCAGAGTGCAGGGAATCTTATGAAAGAAAGGTGAGAGAGAAAAACTGGGAGGGGACAGGAGTTCCAACAGGAGAGCAACAGAGCCAAAAAATCTGGGCCCATGGGGCCTGCAGTGACTGATGCACCAACCAAGGACCATGCATGGAGAAGACCTAGACCACCTGCTCAGATGTAGCCCATGGACAGCTCAATCTCCAATCTCCACGGGGGTACCCTAGTAAGTGGAGCAAGAACAGTTGCTGATATGAACTCAGTTGCCTGTCATTTGATCACCTCCCCCTGGTGAGGTTTCTTTACTAAGCCACAGAGAAAGAGGATCTATATAGTCCTGATGAGACCTAATAGGTTAGGGTCAGATAGTAGAGGAGAAGGACCTGCCTATCAGTGGAATAGGGGAAGGGTATGGAGGGTAAGGAAGAGAAAAGGTGAACTTGGAGAAGATGATGGAGGATATTAAAACTGGGATACAAAGTAAATAAAGTGTAATTGATAATAATAATTTTAAAAATCAGGTGTGCCTGTGTGGTGGTGTATATGTAGTTTGTATGTTCATGAGCTCAGGCACATGTGTATGCAGATCAGAGAACAACCTCAGGTGTTGGCCTTTATCTTTTACCATCTTATGACAAGGTTCTTTTCTTGACATTCAATGAATATACTAGCCAGCCTACCTAGTCAGTGAGTTTTTGAAGATCCTTCTGTTTGTGTTTCCCATATCCCACATATTTTCTTAGAAGTATGGGAATAGAGATATGTGTGGAACTCTGTCCTTCTGTCCTATTTACTTGGATTCTTGGAGTCTCCACTGAGATCACAAGGTTTGCAAGAGTTTTTCTCTTTGAGAAACCATAACAGTGGATATATAGAGTCCCCAGATATCAGAAGATATTAGAATTATAGCTCCATATGGAGCCGATTTGGGAAACATTTATTTGATATATAATTTTCATCATTGATATCATATAAATAGGAGACTTCACCTATAAAACAGCTACAGATAAAACATAAAGCAAGCCCTGAGGATCTCCAAAGTAGAAAGTCTCAAGTCTGTGAAGGGATTATCAGCAAAGCCTTGGGGAATGAAGGAGACAGGGATATATAATAGCTAAAGTCAGAGAAAACAGGCAAGTGTGGAGGCTGTTGAGCTTATCAGAGACACAAATGCTGACTGAGGAGTGTTAGTTGTTAGTATGATGAACTGGATTTATAACTGTTTTGACTGGCTTCTGTAAGTTGGCATATGAAAATAAAGGAATAGAATAGAAGTGTGTGGAGTTCTAGGAAGGTGGGCAATCAGTAAAGCACTTCCCTTGCAAGCATGAGGATCAGTTTGACCAGCATAATCTTTAGAGAAAAAAAAATGAATGAAAGCAGAGCATGGTGACAGGCAGTTTTATTTTAGCCCTAAAAAAGTAGAGAGAAAGGGATCTTGTGGCTCACTGGTCAGTCAGCCTCAGCTACAAGTTGACCTCCAAGCCAATGAAAAGATTTTGTCTCAAAATTAATGCAGAAGGCCCCTGAAGAACAATATGCTAGATTGTCCTCTGACTTCCACACATGTGGACACTGGTAAATGCAAACCAACTCCCCTCCTGTGGGCACACACTCAAAAATCAATCAACCAGTCAGTCAGTTAATCAGTCAGTCAGTCAGTCAATGGGTTGAAGATGTTTTTCTTTTTTTTTTGTTGAAGACAGGGAAAGAGTTTAATAATTTTCATGAGAAACTGAAGTTCAGATAATGTATTTAAATAGTTAAATGATGGGGAGCTTGAGAATGGGTTTCTGATTAAAAGTATTTGCTGATATCGGAGAGAACTCAGCTTCAGTTCTCAGCACACACATGTTTGATTACAAATCAGTGTAACTCCAGTTTCAGTGGCTCCCATACGCTTTTCCCGCTTATGCCAGCACTGAAGGCACATGGTGCATAGGCATAATGAAACAGGCCCCTAGAACTTAGCACAACTGACACCATAGAAACAACATTTAGGCCTTAAAGCCTACAACCGAAGATGTAGGCAGGAATACATGCCCAAACAGTAACAATGACCTAGCCCACCTGCCCCAAACAGGAACAAAAGCTAAGTCAGCAGTCTGGAACGTAGCTGAGAAAGAGTCCTAGTGAAAAGCTTCTACATGTTCTCACTCTGCTTTTTGGCCTCTGTAGTTCTGCTTCTATTCAACTGAAATGTGCCAATCAGTTTATAGTTTTTGAGCATAGAAGGCTAAGAACTACAAAGCTTGGGGCTGTGTCGTTTGGACAAGTTCTCTGTGAAGCTACTGGCTAACAATAAAGGCATTCTATTTGTCTTTCAGAGCGCCAGTGTTGTGGTCTCTGGTAGGCTTGCCTTGCAACAATATATACAGGCAAATACTCATTCACATAAAGTAAAACTAAACCTCAGATAATATAAATATTGAATTGATTGAAAGTCTAAAAGACAGTGTTTGCCCTTCATAAAAGACCACATTGAACATTTCTTTAAATGTTTCTACACAATGGAATAGTACTCAGAGATAAAGAAACAAGGAAGTCATGAAATTTGTAGGTAAATGGTGGGTGCTGGAAAAGATCATCCTGAGTGAGGTATCTAAGAAGCAGAAAAACACACAGGGTATATACTCACTCATAAGTGGATACTAGACATATAATATAGGATAAATCTACTAAAATCTGTACACCTAAGGAAGCTAATCAGGAAGGAGGACTCTGGCTAAGATGCTCAATCTCCATTCAGAAAGGCAAAGAGGATGAACATTGGAGGAGGGAGAAAACAGGGAACAGGACAGGAGCCTACCACAGAGAACCTCTGAAAGGCTCTACCCAGCAGAGTATCATGGCAGATGCTGAGACACATACCCAACTTTGAGCAGAGTGCAGGGAATCCTATGAAAGAAGTGGGAAATAGTAAGACCTGGAGAGGACAGGAGCTCCACAAGGATAGCAACAGATCCAAAAAGTCTGGGCACATGGGTCTTTTCTAAAACTGATACTCCAGCCAACGAACACTGATGGAGATGGCCTGGAACCCCTGCACAGATGTAGCCTATGTCAGTTTAGTATCCAAATGGGTTCCATAGTAATGGGGACAGGGACTGTCTCTGACAGGAACTGATTGGCTTGCTTTTTGATCACCTTCCCCTGAGGGGTAGCAGCCTTACCAGGCCACAGAAGAAGACAAAGCAGCCACTCCTGATGAGACCTGATAGACTGTGATCAAAGAGAAGGGGAGGAGGACTTCCCTTATCAGTGAACTGAGAGAGGGACACAGGTGGGGAAGAAGGAGGGTGGGATTGGAAGGGGAGAAGGGCAGGAGGTACGGGGGGATACAAAGTCAATAAACTGTAATAATAAGAATAAAATAAATAATAATAATAATAATTGTAAAAGAGAAACCACATCTCATAAATCCACGAAAGCAAACTCAAAGAGGAGAGACATGGACAAGTGAGTTTTAAGCAGGAGTGAAATGTATCCATAAACACACCCTTCAGCACTGCACTTTACCAGGAGAGGTGAATGTATGGAATTGTGCTAAATGTTTGTAGATAGTTCCCAGGAGGCTTTCTTACCTACAGCCCCACTCTGAATATCTCTAGCCTTTTTGAATTCTTCATATTTTAAATTAATTAATAACATGACAAATTTATTAAAATATTAGTATGTTATTTTTAGTTATTCATGTTGTGTGTGTGTGTCTGTGTGTGTACTGCATGTGTGCATGTGTAGGACAGAATTCAATGGCATGTGTCTTCCTGTACCATGTTCCACTTTATATTTTAAATTTTTATTTATGTGTGTGTGATTGTGTGTTCATATGCACACATGTCCACACTTGTTATGTTTCTTATTAAAAATAAATATGGATATAAAAAATTAAACTTGACAGTTTTTGTAACTTAAAGAAAAATACAGATTCCTGTTAATGCTTACACAATTAGATGTGGCTTCTACATTGATGATTTTTCTATCTTGAGTCCTTTCTTAATAAAAAGAAAAGAAGTTTCAGGGTCATTTGGTAAAGGTACCTCTCAAGCATGATGACATGAGTTCAACCCCAAAGACTAAAATGGAGGAAGGCAAGAACAAACTTCTGAACATTGTCCTGAGACATCCATATACACTATGACATATGCACACTGTCACTCATACATACATGTGCAGACACACTTGGGGAAAGGGGGTAAATGGAAGAGAAACACAAACAAAACTAGTTAATTATAAAATTTAAAAAATGTAATTTAAACCATAATACTGCTGATTATCCAATCAATATGCCATAGCTGAGTACTTACCTTGCTTTATAATTAGGTTATTGTAAACCCCTGACATCGGGAGATTTGTAGCATATTATTTTTATAGATTCAGTTCAACAAACTGGGGATTTCTAGGTCAAAATAGAGTGATGTTTCCAAGACACCAATTTATAATATTTTCCAAACTTGCCCTACAATTTGGAGATTTCAACTATGAATGACTAGTCATGGTCTCATTACAGAGAATGAAGGGACTGATGACCAACTGCATTTCTATTTGGTTTAGTAACTAGTTTGCTTTATACAGTTTGGTTGAGAGAGTGTGTTTACTACTCTGCTAGGTGCTGTTATTTTAAAAATACTTTGGAGTACATTATTTCATCCACAAAATTATTCAAAATAAATGACAAAGCTATTATAAGTACAGGTAGAATAAATAAGAGCAGGCCAAAAAAATCTGCTGAGATGTGTCATTTCTGAAAACCCATGGCCTGGTCCTTCTCCCTTCTTCTCACACAGGTGTCTCTCTATGATGAGTACCTGCTCCTGCACACAGTCTTCCCACCAGTCAAGACCTCTGACTGCCTGTCATTCTTTCTCTAGCTAAGTCATCATTGTCGTGGTGAATCCCTTAATTATCTCATTGTTGAGATGCGTTACCTGACAAAAGGAGCTTGGGAGGGGGGCTGCAGCACAGTCCTGAGTACAGTGCATCATGATGGGAAAGGCATGGTGGCAGGAAGAAAATGTTTCTGGTCATATTTCAACCAGTCAAGAAGAGAAAGAGATGAACACAGGAGTTCAGCTCATTTTCTTCTTTTTAGTTAGTCCAGGGAATACTGCCTAGGGAATAGTGCCACCACAGTGAGGATGGGTTTTCAGTGAACCCAAACTAGCAAATCTCTCACAGACATACCAACGGACTTGTCTCCTGGCTGATTCTATATATTCTTAAGTTAACAATCAAAATTAACTATCACAGATTAGTCCTGTCAAACCCTTTTAGAATTATGACTAGGCGAGGCTCCCTTTATCTGAGGAATAGGGGGTGGGGAGAAGAGGACCAGAAGGAGAAGAGGGATGGGGTTACAATCAGTATGTAAAGTGAATTATGTCTAGGCTCATACTGATAGCACACACCATCAAGAATTCAGGAAGCCCTTTGAAATAGAAGTCATTCCTTCACCTAATGGATAAAAGCAAGGGACAGCAGAATCTTGGTCACACAGCAAAATGGCTCATGTCCATCTTTGTAGTTCACTAGAGCTTGCTTAAAGAAGCCCAAACTTGGACCCACGTGTGCTCAGCATGTCACAGGAAGCCTGCTCTATCAGGCTTATCAGCTTGCATAGGTTAGTTTGTTGTCCACACATTTCACTTGTGATAGTCCTCACAGAAAACCTGCAATGAAATTCCATTTCCTCTTCTTAATTCTCACAAGAGGTTATTCGATTCCTTGATTGACTTTATGTCATCAAGCCCAGATAATTAGAATGGCAATACTAATTCATTTGGTCTTCGTCAATGCCTTTCTTTTCCTCTGTGGTCTCCAATTTCTAGACTTTAAGTTAACTGTTTGAACAGACATAAAACTTCTATGACAGAGAAATTGTACAAACCTTCCATTCTTGCATGTCTAGTTAAGTGATTTCTTGCCTATTTTATTGTTTGTGTACACAGATAATGCTCATATTACTATTAAACCTTGAATCCTTATTATATGCTAATTTTGCTTCAGCAAGTTGCTAAATTTTAAAGTCATTTCTCCATAATTACTTCAGTAATACTTGTGTAAGGTTACATGATATGAGTATACAAAATGCATTTGCCAAATTGAGAATTACAAATGTATTATATTTGATTTAATTGTGAACAAAAGCTATCATAGTCATCTGTACATGTTTTTAAGATTCTACATTTAGGACATTTTTCTTACAGTCATATCTAAATTTGGAAGAATTTTGTTATTAAACACTATACAAGAGTAGCATTAAAGAGTAATATAGTACGAGCACCCTAGTGCTGGAAGTATAGCCCAATGATAGAATGTGAGGATCTAAGCTGGATCCTTTGCCCCAGCACACACACACACACACACACACACACACACACACACAAACACTTTGAGCAATGTGGAAATGTGTACATATCTCATAATTACTTTCTGGAGATTATTACCATTGCCACTGATTTTGTTTATTTGAAATGTTTGCACGTGCTCACTGGATGTTATGTAAGGAATAGTGGAAAACATTCATTTTAGAAATGTTTGAATTTGTGGATTGTAATCAATTAATGTTTACTCTTAATTTTACATTCATGAGCTCCCTAAAATAATAGGTAAAGCCAATTTAGTGTTAATGGAACACAAACTGGTAGGCAGGGACAATGAGGACATGGAAAGAGGAGATGTGGTCTTATCCTAGGTCTTCATGGTGAAATGATAAAACTTCAAGTCATGACAGAAATGAGGCATGGTAGAAATCAGAGAAAAATCTAAGACATAAAGTAGGAATGAAAAAGTCTGAATGAATGCTACTCTGTTTACTCTCTCCATTTCAAATGTTCTAGGAGTTTCTTCCCATGAATCATGCTGCCCACAATTAAGATATGTCTTTCTACATCAATTAACCTAGTCAAAATGCTTCCATACCAGCATGTCTAGAGATCTATGTACTAGGTGATGCTTCAATCTGTCTAGTAAACACTTAGCATCAATTCTCACAGCATTTGACTCTACATGACTATCAACAGGAACCCCTTCCTTTCTACTGATGTTTCTTGGGAAACTCACACAAGACTGTGAACTCTGCTAACTGTGGTCAGACCCTACCCTCCTGCCTCCCCATGATCTAGGGTTTCAACTTGTCAATCACAGTCTGACAGTCTTACTAGATGCCACTCAGGAAAAAAAAACAAAAACATGATCACAATTTGATTCCTTTCTAAGTAGCTAAGGATAGTAACTTCAAAATCTACTGGTGTGTCGTACAAATTGTACACATATTGAAAGTGATGCTTAGAAAAGAACACACCCATTCTGTGTGTCCTTCTTTCTGCCTCTTTCCCTTAACCTTTGTGTTTAAATCTATATGAAACATCCATATATAATCCCAAGTCAGCTTCACACTTGTTAGTCCTGAAATTCTTTACTATGTTGAAGATCAGATTCTTCTTTGGCCTGGGTCATGGCCCCTAAAGGCTTGGACAGTTACATGTGCCTCCTGCTTTGCCCCCTAAACAATAGCGAGAAATATGGGGGTATACTTGTTCTCCCCTTTTTCTACTGTGAACAAGCTTTTCCTCCAGACTCAAAGTGAAGATTACTCACACTATGAGCACAGAGGATAGAAAGACATCTGTCAATATTTGTTGATTTTTTTAACAGAACAATTCCTTCCCTTGTGAAGATTTTAGAATCTAAAGCAAATCTCAGACATTGTTCCATTTATCCACACAACATGTATGTTTGGGACCTTCTGAAATGGGTTTAAATTGAATATTTCTGTGGAAATTGTACTGCTCAGCATAAAATGCTAAAATAGAAATTTTAGCATTTCTATTCCCAGCCTATTTGAATTCTGTAACTTTGTTAACTAGTGTTGGCTTTAGGGAAAATGAATGATTAGTATTTGTGTGAAAGAACTTGTCCTTTAGATTGGAAAATAATGTTTCTGATAATTGTAAACAAAATAAAAGATCCGTACATTTAAATTTTTAATACCACTTTTAAAATGGCTTCCTTGACTAAAAACATCATTCAAATGTCATGGGTATCTCTGCTCCTTAGGAATTTAAGTTTTTGAAACTGGGGATCAATAGATGCTCAGTGGGTAAAGCACTTGCCACACAGACATGAAGAACTGAGTTAAAACTCATAAAACCCCTATGAACCAGACACAGTAGCATATACAAAGAATCCTAGTGATCTTAGAGAAAGAAGGAAAGTAGAAACAGGTGAATCCCTGGAACATTGGGGACCAGGTAGCCTGGCATGTGCAGCAGCAAACAACAAAGAGATCTGCCTCACATAGGTGGTGGTGAGGTCATGGATTGCCCTCTGACCTCCATGCATATGCCATGACATGTGTTCCCTCACATTCACACACATGTACACACACACAAACACAGAAAGAGAGCGAGATTGCGTGAAAGAGAGAGAGCAAGTGAGAGAGAGAGAAAGAGTCAAAGAAGCACTATGTTTGGAACTGTTTTCTCCTCTAAGCTAATCTCTAAGTCTGCCAGTTTGGAGACTTCTACCTTCTATACTGAAACTATGTATAAAAGCTTGTGAAGCAAGCAAGCAAGTATAACCACAAATAATTCCAATTTGAGATACAAAATTTAAACTGCCCACAGCTTTCCCCTGCATTTGTATTGCTAACATCTGTAGCATTTTCTAAATTAAATATGGAGATTATCTTACTTCAGACCAACATTGCCATTTTCAATATAATTTTTTATTTATTACAATTTATTCACTTTGTATCTCAGCTGTAGACTCACCCTTATTCCCTCCCAATCCTGCCCTCTGTCCCTCCCTCATCTCCTTCCATGCCCCTTCCCTAGTTCATTGATAGTGGAGGACCTCCTCCCCTTCAGTCTGACCCTAGCCTATCAGGTCTCATCAGGACTGTGTTTCATAGTCTTCCTCCATGTTTTGTCCAAGCTAAAATATAAACAACATAGGCACACCCACTAACCATTCTCATCATCTCTTTTTGAATTTCACACCTGACAACTGTAAATACCTAGTTCTCCCATAACTGCAGTGGAAAACTGTTCTGCCATGCAGGGAGATACTTATCATGTCTGTACTCAGCAAATTTCTTTGTTCCTGAATCTCAAACAAGCAGAGTCTATTTCTCTTTCTCTACCTTCCTTAGTTCATACCCCATTTAGTACCCAAGCTATGTACTATGTGGATGTCTAATAGTATCCACATGTAGAAGCTTCTTTAGCTAAAACCTTAGCTATCACCTACACATTAAACAATAGCCAATAGTGTATCACTGTGTCAGCATTAACTCTAAAAAGCTTGCATCAGTTGATACTGACAAAAGAAAAATACTGGAATGCTTTCATCAATGTGTCCCTTGACTACTTCTGTGCAAAATAAACACTTGCATGAAGAAAAGGAAGCCACTAATACCCTACTCCCAAGTGTTCATGATGATAATCAACTAATCTCTGTGTCTAAATCAAAACAGAAAAACTTAACTTTACAGGTAGAGCTGGGTAAAGTTCTGTATAGCACATGCTCTGTTTCAGCATCCTCTGGAGCTGTACCCTCCTTGTTTGCCCCTGAACCATTTGCTCTTACATTGGATAATTTCTGTTTAAAAAGTAGAGTAACTGCTAGCAAGAAGTACACAAATAGATCAAATAAAGTTCGTATACAAAATGTCTTCTTAAGAATTAGTTGGACCCATGCTTCCCTCACGCACAGCATCTATCCAGAAAGCATCCAATCTAACGGATGTAGAAGCACACATTGGGTATTCATAAATTTATTTCTAATCTAATTTTCATCTTTGCTCAATGAAAAACTACTGGAAACCGACCAAACAAATAAGACTTAAAATCTATTGATCAGATTTTCTGATAAAGAAAATGGAAATGTCATTTTTTTTTCTGGAATTTCAAATATGCAAAAGAAATAAAGTTTTCCCCCTACTGGTGAGTGGTGAGCTGGTGAGTGGTTCCCAGCTAGTGAAAGTAAGGTGAGCATCTTTAAGTTACAAATTATATGAAACAAAGAAAGGGAGGTGGGTAGACTCAGCAAACACAAAAGAAAAAAATATTCTCTGGAAATGATTGTCTCAAAAATTTAGTAGTAACTTTTTTTGTTTTGTTTTAGATTTTTTGGTGGGTTGGGGGTCCAAGACAGAGTTTCTCTGTGTAACCTAGGCTGTCATTTTTTTTTAAAATTTAATTAAAAAAATTATTCAACCTTCCTCCTACTCCTCCATTCCCCTACCTTAGTCCTAAGAAAGGGGAGACCTACTCCCCTATCAACTGATCAAGTCTCATGTACTGGCTGCATCCCCTTCCTCTGTGGTCTGGCAAGACCACCTGCTCAGGGGAAGTGATGCAAGAGCAGGCAACATAGTCCATATCAGAGACAGGACCCTTACTTGTAAATCCACATGGAGACTGAGCTGCCCATCTGCTACAGCTGAGCAGGGGTCCTAGGATCTCTCCATGTCTGGTCCTTGGTTGGTGCCTCAGTCTCTGCAGGCCCACCTGGTTTCAGATTTATAGGTTCTGCTGATCTTCTTGTATAGGTCCTGCATGCTCTGGATCTATCTATTTCCCCACTCTTCCATAAGACTTTCTGCATTCTGCGCAATGTCTAGTTGTGATTCTCAGCATCTGCTTTGATGCCCTAGTGGATAGAGTCTTTCGGAGGACATCTATGGTAGGCTCCATCCTGTTCCCTTTCTTCAAGTGCTTCAGGTGTCAATTCAATTTGCCCTTCTGAATGGGAGTTAAGCATCCTCCCTAAGGTCCTCCTTGTTAGTTAGTATCTTTAGATCTGTGGTTTATAATGTCGTTATTCTGTAGTATATGGCTAGTATATGCTTATAAATGAGTATATACCATGCTTGTAATTCTGGGTCTGGGTAACCTCACTCAGGATGCTCTTTTTCAGATCTATCCATTCACCTGCAAATTTCATGATGTCCTTGTTTTTTAAAGCTGAGTAGTATTCCATTGTGGAGATGTACCACAGTTTCTTCATCTTTTCTTCAATTCAGGGATATCTGGGTTGTTTCCAGTTTCTAGGTATTACAAGTAAAGCCTCTATGAATGTAACTGAGTAAATAAATGTCTTTGTTGTATGGTAGAGCATCATTTTGGTATATGCCTGGGAGTGAAATAGCTGGGTCTTAAAGTAGAGCTGATCTCAATTTTCTGAGAAAGTGTCAGGTGAATTTCCAAAGTGGTTATATGAGTTTACATTCCCACCAGCGATAGAGGAGTGCTCCACTTTCTCCTCAACCTCACCAACATATGCTGTCAATTGAGTTTTTGATCTTACCCATTCTGACAGATGTAAGATGGGTCTTCTGTTTGGTTCCATTGATCCACCATTCTGTTTCTATGCCAGTACCATGCAGTTTTTGTTAATGCTGCTTTACAGTACAGCCTGAAATCAGAAATGGAGATACCTCCAGAAGATCTTTTATTGAACAGGATTGTTTTAGTTATTCTGGATATTTGGTGGTGTTGGTTTGATTTTCCATATGAAGTTGCAAATTGTTCTTTCACCGTCTGTAAAGAATTGTATTGGTATTTTGATGGGAATTGCATAGAATCTGTAGATTGCTTTTGGTAAGATGGCCATTTTTATTATGTTAATCCTGCCAAGCCCTGAGCATGGGAAGTCTTTCCACCTTCTGATATCTTCAACTGTTTTCCTCAGAGATGTGAGTGAAGTTTTTGTTATACAGGTCTTTCACTTGCTTGTTTAGACTCACACCAAGGTACTTTATATAATTTGTGGCTATTGTTAAGGGTGTTGTTTTCCTAATTTTTTTCTCAGCCCATTTTTTTTGAGTTAATTTTGTAGTTAGCCTCCTTGGGTTGGAGTTTTCCTTCCAGTATTATCTATAGGACTGGATTTGTGGTTAGGTACTGTTTAAATTTCATCCTGGAATATCTTGTTTCTCTCCCTCTACGGTGATTAAATTTTTACTGAGTATAGTAGTCAGGGCTGACATCTGTAGTCTTTTAGTTGTGTGTAAGATATTTGTCTAGGACTTTCTGGCTTTTGTTTTTATAGTTTCTGGTGAGAAGTCAGATGTTACATGGAGGATTTTTTTTTTCTGGTACAATCTATTTGGTGTTTTGTAAGCTTTTTCTATGTTTATAGGCATCTCTGTTTTTAGGTTAAGAAGTTTTCTTGTATGATTTTGTTGAAAATAATATTTGGACCTTGGAGCTGGGAGTCCACTCATCACTCTTTTTCTATTCTTTTTATTCTTAGTATTTATTTATTTATTTATTTATTTGGTAGTGTCTCATATTTCTTGGATATTTTGTGTCAGGAACATTTTAGATTAAACATTTTCTTTGACTGACATATCAGTCTATTCAAAAGTATCTTCTATACCTGAGATTCCATCTCTTATATTTCTTGTATTCTACTGATAATGTTTGTGTGTGTCATTTCTATTGTCTTCCCCAGGTTTTACATCTCTATGTTTGTCTCAGATTGTGTTTTCCTTATTGTGTCTATTTCCATTTTTAGGTCTTAAACAGTTTTATTAATTTCCTTCTTCAATTTGATTGTATTTTCCTGTATTTCTTTTAAGGATTTATTCAGTTCCTTCACCTGCTCGATTGTGTTTTCTGGTATTTATTTCAGGGATTTATTTTCATCTTTTAAGGCCTCTATCATTTTCATCACCTTAGATTAAAGAATGTTTTCTTGCATTTTGGTGTGAGAGTATTTCCAGGGTTTACTATAATAGAATTGTTTTTCTGTGGTGTCTTATGGCCCTGGGTTTTGTGGCTTATGTTCTTATCCTGGTGTCTAACCACCTGGGCATCTCTGTTTTTAGTAGGCTTGATGGTACCTGATGGTTAAGCAAGATGGAAGTAGGCAGTAGATAGACAGGGCTCCCACATGGATGCTGCTCAGGTGGCCCACTGGCCTCTTCGGAGTGTCACAGGATGTGGGTCAGAGTCCACATGCTGCTCACCTCTGCCTCATCCATGGACTGTGTCACAAGGAAGCCAGGCAGATAGGGAGTTCTACTAACTTCTGTTACTTTTCCAATTCCAGAGAATTGATATTCCAGGAGAAAGAGATTTACATCCTTTATTTGGCTCAACATAAAATTCCATTTCTGTATCCAATTCTTTGCTAGTTTTATTTTCTGAAGTTTTATACTTTCAGTTTAATTAGTTTCCATTACTTGCCTGCTCAGCAATTACATTTTTTATACTTTCAAACTTCTCTAATACATCCATAATTTCTGGCTGATTATCCTGCTGCTTCTCACCTTTTCTTACCTCGGTTTCTTTTATTTTAACTTCCATTTCCTACTTTTTTTCCTCCTCCACTTGTTCTTTCTCTGCATTACTATGAACTGCACCTGCTTCCTTCTTCTCTTCTTTTCTTGCCTCCTCTCTTTCTACATCACTGTGCTGAATACTTGTCTTCTTCAATTCTTCCTCTCCCTGAGCCACCTTACCATTTTCTTCCGTGTTCTGTTCTTCATTATTCACCAGTTGACTCTCTTTGTCATTCGTTGATTGTCTTCTATGCTAGCTGATGTTTTATTTATTTGTTCTGCAAATACGTGTCTACTTTCAAATAAAGCATTCATTTTTTTTCTCTATGACTCTTCTATTAGATTTGAGTAGCTGGACACATTCTCCCGAAATATAGAATAATTGGGGATTTGTCTCTGTTCTTATATACTTAATTATCTTGGCTTTATGCTCAGTCAATTCTTCTTGCAGCTGTGCAAGCTCAACCTTCTATTTCAGAACAGTTCTTTCTCTTTAGCCTGCCTCTTCTCAAACAGTTCTCTATTTTCATTTCCAATCTACTTTCTCTCTTGTTCAGCCCAAACTTCAAGTTTTTGCTCAATTTATGGCGTCTTTCTTGCCTTTCAGTAGCAACAGTAGATTCTTGTTTAAATTTTTAAAGGGTGTCCATTGACAAGCCAAATATTCATCAGTTCCTTTGATTTCTACTCATGCTCTCTTTGGAGTTAGCTCCAATCAAAGACTGCAGCAGTGCTGGATTTTAAACATCACCATCTTCTGGGTTGTTTTCCTGGTGTGATTCTCTTCTTGCACTGGCATTTATTTTCCCTAGGAGTTCTCAGATTTAAACTATCTTCAGCTGTCAAAGCACACTTCTCAGAGCCTATAATAGGCAAATAGTTTGCTGCTGTGGATAATCTGAATCAGTTCCATAGTTCACACTTGGGGTTAAAACAAAACCATGTTTACATATCATAAACCAAAACTTCCACAGAAAAATTTCCAGGACTTAGAATTAAAGATGGTTGTGAGCTACCATGTGGGTGCTGGGAACCAAATCTGATTTATCTACAGGAGCAGCAGGTGCTCCTAACATTTAAGACATACTTATAACTCATACACTTGTATGTATTTAAAACCTTATTCTATGTAGTTCCATTAGCTCTAAATTCTGTTAGTAGATGTGCTATTGCCATTTACTTATCATATACTAATTCTTCAGAAAACAGTCATTGACCACAAAATAAATTTCCTGTTAAATAAGGAGGAAATGTGTAGAAGATATATATTTATGCACTCCACACACACTATGTGTGTGTGTGTGTGCCTGCGCATGGGTCTGTGTGTTTGTTCATTTACATTGTGGAACTGTAGTGAACATGTATACACATGTAAGAGGCAGAAGTGACCAGTAGATCTCTTTCCTCTATCACTCTGTACCTTATGTTTTCACACAGTCACTTGTTGAATCTGGAACTCACCTATTAGCTGGAGTCATTTGTCAATGAGATCTGAGATTTTTCCTGTCTCCATCTTTCCAGTGCTAAGATTACAGGTGCCCACATGACTGCTTGGAATCAGAAGACAGGTCTTTATGCTTGCATAAAAAGGATTTTACTCATTACCCACTTTCTAGATGTTCTGTTTATCCACTGAAATACCATGGCAACTGACCTGGTGAGACTCATGATGTTTTACTGTGTAAGGGAGGCAAAAACATCCCTAATTAGGGTGTGCTGTAAGTTGGTATAGTGATATGTAGCCATCTAACTAACAGTGAATATTAAATGAGTCCCTCAGGCATAAACCAAGAATTTGTTTACCCCATCCCTGACTTATAGAATAACATTTGATTCAACATCATGCCAATTTTGACATAAAACTAACTTAAATATTTTGTCTACTCTATTGCATACCTAAAATGAGGTGAAAACATAATATATAGCCAATAAACCTAGCATAGAATCCCAGTATCATAAGTTTTACTATTTTATGTAAAGTGTTAAAAACAATCCTTTTAGATCTTAATCTGTTTTATCATAGCCCCCATTCACAAAGACTGGCTCTAGATTTAAACACTTAACTATGGAAAAATTAATGTATTTATGATTTGGGTCAAAACTGTGCAAAGAAATGTCTGACCTCTTTCTGGCTTTACAATTATAGAAATGATAAAGTGAAAGCCAGGAAATCTACAGATGAAGGTATTTTTTTATTCTTAAAAATGCCTGTAACTTGCTTGGGACTGCTTCAGAATTCATGCCAATAACCATTTTCCTTCCAAGAAACCTCAGTCCCACACCTCCTGCTACATTGGTGAGAATTTGTTTATCTACAAGAAAGGATCAAAAGAACTATGAAATATGAAATTTAGAGTGTCTCAAAATAAATACGGTCAGTATTGTGTTACATTAATTATTATTATCATTTCCCCAAGAAAATAGCAGAAAAGTTTATTTCTACTCACAATAACTGTTCAGTCTAGAACCACAGCCACGGAATGGCATCAGGCAGGGTGAGGTGGATCTTCCTATCTCAACAATCACAAGAGAAAGGAAATTCACTCACAGGCAGCCCAGAGTTTTGTCTCCTAGGGGATTCTAGCTCCTGAAGAGCTGATGATCAGTTTTAACAATCACTTAGGAGTCAGGGTTTGTAGCAATTACTAAACCCTGACTCTTGGAAGCTGCAAGCAAATCTGCATCTGCTCCTGTGAAAATGTTGTTTCCTCTTTCTTAAGCAACATGCACAGTCATTCTTTCATACCTCTAGGTTCTGCCATAGGTCATTTTTCTTTTTTTTTTCTTTTTTTTTTACTGTTTATTTTTTATTTTCTTTATTTTTATTTTTATTTTTTTTATCAGTTACATTTTATTAACTCTGTATCCCAGCCGTGTCCCGATCCCTCATTCCCTCCCAGTCCCTCCCTCCCTTCCTCATCTCCACTGTGCCCCTTTCCAAGTCCACTGATAGGGGGGACCTCCTCCCATTCATCTGATCCTGTTTTATCAGGTATTTTCAGGACTGGCTGCAAAGCCCTCCTCTGTGGCCTAACAGGACTGCTCCTCCCTTCGGGGGTGGGGAGACCAAAGAGCCAGTCATTGAGTTCCTGTTAGAAATAGTCCCTGTTCCCCTCACTTTGGGAAACCAATTGGTTACTGAGCTACCACAGGCTACATCTGAGTGGAGGTTCTAGGTTATATCCATACATGGTCCTTGGTTGAATGTCAGTCTCAGAAAAGACCCTGTGCCCAGATATATTTGGTCCTTGTGGAGCTCCTATCCTTTCCCCATCAGACTAACTCCCCTTCTTTCTTATGATTCCCTGTACTCTGCCAAAGGTTTGGTCATGAGTCTTTGCTTTGAAAACACTGCTAGTTAGAGTCTTTCAGATGCGCTCAGTAGACTCCTGTCATACGTTCAATGCACATCCCATCTGTCTTTCTAAATGAGGATTGATCATCTTACCCCATGTCCGCTCAATTGATTATCTTTTTTAGGTGTATAGATTTCATTATGTTTATCATATCTTATAGGTCTATATAAGTGAGTATATCCCATGTTTGTCTTTCTTCTTCTGGGATATTTCACTCAGAATGATCTTTTCTAGATCCCACCATTTGCCTGCAAATTTCATGATTTCCTCCTTTTTGATTGCTGAGTAGTATTCCATTGTATAAAAATCATAGGTCATTTTTCAAGTGTAGCTTTTTAGCTGCTTGTTTTTGTTCTTCTAACCATTGAAAATCATTGTCAATAGTTGTTAAACAGAGAACATGGTAAATCATAACTATGAACTTTCCTGTTTTTTTTTTCTACTTACCCGTATTTTGCCATAAAACACAATGGTACGATGGAATAAGAGGCAGAGGTAGGTGAGGTAGAGGTAGGTGAAGTGAAAGTTTCTGGTTTCTTTGATGACTCAGTTGGGTCATGTGATGTTTTGGGTGGACTTTGGTGAGAGGACATATATAGAAGCCCACTGAAAGTGAGACAATGTTTTCTGGATTGACATCACTATGTTGGTCTTAGTTCTTTGATAATTCACTTTACAGACAGAAACTTTCTAGAGAAATTTTCAGGGTAATTCAACTGAGTCTTTTGGCTTTCACTGACTTGTCCCAACCTGCTGAATCATGCTGATTTGTGTTGCTGTTTGTTGTTGGCATTTGGAATGTACTGCTGGTATCCTGACATGAAGTTGGACTCAGCCCAAACAACTACTTCTAAAAAGGTCTACAACCCCCTTTCCCTCATAGCCTGCTATCTCCTCTAACTCTGGTCAGTGGGATGGAAAGGAAGTGTTTATGAACCCTAAATAAAGAACGTTTGATGAAAAATCTAAGCCAACAGTCAGCTTTTAAGTAAATGGGTCACAATGCTTTAAAGAATTCTAAAAGAATAAATGTACATTGGATCGTCTGGGGAGGTGGTTCAGTTGATCAAATGCTTGCTATGTAAATGTGAAGATCTGAGTGTCTAAGTTTCTAACCAACAGTGTAGAAAAGTCAGCACTATGGCATATGGCTATAATTCCTGTGCTGGGGAAGCAGAGGCAGGAGTATTACCAGAGTTTGTGGCTGGCCAGGCTAGCTGAGTTAGCAAAATCCAGGTTCAGTGAGAAACTGTTTCAGAAAATAAGATGGTGAATGACTGAGGAAAACAGCTGATTCCAAACCCCAGCCTCAGCATGAACCTACATGCAAGCACATATACACAAACACACATACATGCATGTATGAATATACCAAAAGATGTGTATGGGAGTTATTTCTGCAAATTGCATGTATGACACAAAAATCATTGAGATACAAGTGCACAGTGACATTGAGTCACAGTCAAGGTCTCAGAAAGGCAGTCCCAGTAATCAACACTCATGCTCAGAAGAGGGAATTTCCCAGTAATCAACACTAATGCTCAGATGAGAGAAACCATTCTAGGAAGTTCTCTTTTAAAATGACTGAAACTGACAGTGTTTTGAAATGTAAATGCAACTTACTATATTCAAATTTTCATATGCAGGCTATATTCTTTATATGTTAGAGACTGGTTTGTTATTATACTCATTCCATAGCATATGACACATTTCAAGGTCTTGTTTCAAAAACTGGAACTGGGCTGGGGAGACGGCTCAGTGGAGAACAACAATAAAGGCCCTTGCTAAAAACCTGGTGAACATGAACTCAGTGGCTGGCTCTTTGACCTCCCCCTCTGCCCAGAGGGAGGAACAGTCTTGCGAGGTCACAGAGGAGGACATGGCAGCCAGTCCTGAAGAGACCTGATAAGGTAGGGTTAGATGGAAGGCGAGGAGGTCCTCCCCGATCAGTGGACTTGGAGAGGGCAGGGAGGACATGAGGGAGGGATGGTAGGATTGGGAGGGAATGTGGGATTGGGAGGGAATGAGCAAGTGGGTTACAGCTGGGATACAAAGTAAATATACTGTAATTAATATAAAAAAATAAAAAAATAATTAAAAAAGCCTGGTGAACTAAGTTCAAGCATTGAACTGAATTTAATGCAGGTGTGCACATCTGCATTTACATGTGGAAGAAGCACAGATCAACCTCATGTGTTGTTCCTTATAAGATTTCCACTTTGGTTTGTTTTGTTTTAAATTCTTTTTAATTTATTTTTTAAACATGTGAATATGGTGTGTGTGTGTGTTAAATTTGGGGTGTCATCATTAGTTCCTCTCCAGTTTCTTTACTGAGACATGATTTCTGAAATGGGAGTTTCCTGCCAGCTTTTCCCAGGGATCCCCTGCCTCCCTGTAGTCAGGATTACAGGTGGCCTACCATTCACCACACTACAGGCTTTTACATGGATTTGAATCCCAGTCTTCATGGTTATGTGGAAAATGATTTACCCATGGCTCCCTCTGTTCAATCCCACCTTGATTTTGGAGAGAGGGTGTCTCTTGAACCTGGCTATCACAGATTTTGATAGCTCAGGCTAGAAACCTATAGGGAATTACTTGTGTTTGCCTTCAGGGCTAGGATTACTGGTGCATGCCCCCATACCCAGCTTTTAATATTTACTCCTTACCCTTTTTTGTTTTCCCAGGTTGGGAGATTGAGTCCAGGAGCTTTACAGGGCCAGGATGGCACTGTATGACTGAGATACATCTGTAGGTCCTTGTAACTTCTCTGACAACTCTCCAGCTCCAAATCAAGTGTGAAGGCAGCTTAAGACACAAACATACTCAGGCACAACGGAATATTGTATGTAGTGCTCATATGCTACAAGATACTATTTCAGGGTATTTTAAACATAAAAGCAACTTATAGCCATGTGTTTTGTCAAAGCAAATAAATGACCTGCCTTGGCCTGTAGACAAACGTTTGTAAGCCTTATCTGTTATTTTTCCTTTTTTGGCCTTTATTTTACATGGGTACCTATCCTCTTTCTTAACTATAATGTCTATGTGCTTCTAGATCTAGCTTTATGTTTCCAATCTCATAATTACATCACTATACAGCACTCTAGCTTGACTTGCTATTCCACTGAAACAGATTCACACCACTAAATCTTATTGCAATTTTCCCAGTTTAAATACTTGTGAATGGAGTTGTTTGCAGAGACTGCTTTATCTTGACATCAAGTACATGGCTATGAAAAGTTGAGGATGCTCAAGTCCTCATGAAATGAGGTGGTATGTGAATATACCCTATGCATCAATTCTCACAGAAATATATTTAGTTAGTTATGATATCCAAAACTATTCAACTGGCATAAAAATCCTCATAATGTGTTATGTAGGAAATAATTACAAAAATATGCACATATAGAGAATACATGCATTTTTCTGAGTATTTTTGACTTAAGCCTTCAGGATGTGTTGTGTGGTACCCACATCTACAGATGTGTACTACATTAATCACATAGTAAATTCTTCTCATATTAGACATGTTTGGTTGCAGTGCTATGTCATGACTCCATAAAAATCAGAGTACACCAAGTTAATCTACAATTCATGTCATTTCTAATGATTTTAACACAGTGAAATGACTTAATAGAAAGTGATTGAAATTATTTAACAGGGCAATAGAAACTCATGTGCATCACGCACACACATATACACACGTGATTCTATAGTATGAGCATGAACATACATCATCTACATTGTACATATATTCACATAATTATGATAATATAAATCTTCTGTTGGAAGGGTCAGGTAACAGTTATTTTAATAAGTATAAGAATAATTAAGGTAATTCTATTCTCTATATTGGCTTGCAAACTTTCATAAATTTAGGACTTGTGTACTTTACTGAACAGACATAAATTCAAAGATACTAGAAAAAAATAAAATTGAGTCATCAACGCATGTGTATTTCTCTTCTGATACCTTCTGCGTCCTTTCTTCTACTTGTCACAGTGAACAACAATTCTGCATCCTACATTTCTCACACAGAAACTTCAGATCTGTTCTCTCTTTCTCTCTCCCTCTGTCACACACACACACTCTCTCTGTGTACGTGTGTGTGTGAGAGAGAGAGATTGCTGTGTGCATTTCCTCTTCTTACTAGTCGACACACCCTTCTTACTAGTAGGCACACATGCAATTAAAAATGCCAATAAAAAGTATTTTAGAGATGTTTTTCAGTGTACTTTTCATCCTGGTTTAAATGCAAAAGGGATAAAAGGATGCTAAGGAAAAGGTTACATAATAATAATAAAAAGTAACCCTGGAAATCAATTGTTTTTACTGCATATTGGTTTTTTAAAAAATATGACATTGGAGAACAGTATAGGATTTTTAGCCTCTTCCTAATGGAATCTGCCAAAGATCTTCTGTTCAGATACTGGCTTGGATTATGTAAAGATCAGGGAGGGACTTCAGGTGTGGTAGGTATCTGTTTTTCTTCTTTAAATTCAGCAGAGTTAGTAACAGCACACCTCGTGTTCAGCTG
Organism: Meriones unguiculatus; assembly: GCF_030254825.1. Classification (NCBI taxonomy): domain Eukaryota; kingdom Metazoa; phylum Chordata; class Mammalia; order Rodentia; family Muridae; genus Meriones; species Meriones unguiculatus. Next base: position 63,768,536 of record NC_083365.1, on the reverse strand, counting down.
TTTCCTCAGGGACAGCAGGACTGCAGAAGCCCTGAAGAAACCTTTTTCATAAATATGAAATTTTCAGTCACATTTTAGTTCAAGTGAGGAAACTCAAATGGAGGTTAATGCTTAATAAGCATTATTCCACCTTCTAGAGACTCCAAGCATCAAAAGCTTGCATCTGGACATTGAGTTCCACTGTAGAAGTCATTTACTGTTGTGACTAAAACTGAAAAACAACTGGGGCTGGGGAGATTGCTTGTTCATCCAAGTGTTTACCATGCAAACAAAAGTTCAGATTCCTGCTCTCATGTGAGCAGGAATTCCTGCTCTCATGTGAGCTGGGCAGTGTCAAATTATTTTAACCCCAGTGCTGTAGAGGTCTTCAAGAGGGTTCTTGAATCTTATTGGCCACCAGTGCTGCCAAATCCAAGTTCACTGCTTCAAGTTCATTGAGAGACCTGTCTCAAAAACATAAGACAGAGTGGCTGGAGGAACAGGTCACCAGTTAAGAAATCTTGTTGTTCATCTAGAGGACCTGAATTCAGTTCCTAGCACCTTCCTTGGACAGCACACAAAGCCCTGTAACTGCAGCCACAAGGAATCTGACACCCTCTTCTGGACTCCTTAGGTACCCACATAGAGGAGGCATATGCAGACAAAGAAACATAAATTAACAAAGATTTAAAATAAATACTCTCTTAAGAGGCAGGTAGCGATAGAGGAGGACACCCAGCAGAGACTTCTCACACCTATGGACTGCAGTTATTATTATGGGCTGTCTTCATGAGCTTGGGTCACTGAAGTAGAGAAACTGCAGGAAAAACCACCTTTTTATTTACACAGTTCTCTCTTAAAAACACAAAACAAACAAACAAACAAAACAAGCAAACCTGACCCTTTCCTATGTCTGACTTATCGGATCCGGACCATAGAGAAAGCATTAGATAACCACTCCTGCAGGAGCCTGCAGCAGTTGTAGTAGGTTTAATCTACTCAGGATTTATTCCTCAGCCTGTTGGGTGATCAGAGAAGTTGAAAAGCAACTGCTGATCAGGAAGTTACTTGTGGAGGGGCCTCAGATCCAGACTGCAGGACCAAATAACCATTTGCATCTCCTAAAAAGCAGTGCTAGGCACGTAAATGTTGCTCACTCAGCTCCTGTGGACTGTGGTGTGTTAGTAAGTAATTATGCAGTTTTCTGGAATGGGTAAGATCTTTTTAGATGTTTGCAGCTATTTTTACTTCAGGGATAAGTGGATAAATTGTCTTCTTTGTGCTAGATTTTCACACTGATAACTGAAACTTCTATAACAGAAATATCATTCCACATTTGCTTCTATTAAATATTAAGGAGCACCAAAGCCAAGTGCTTGAGTCCTTGTATTACAACTTTTAAATGTTGATGCCAGGTACTGGAGAGATGGCTCTATGGTTAAGAGTACTTGTTGCTCTTGCAGAGGACCACTCGGCTCTGTTCCCAACACTCACTTCAAGTGGATCCTAACTGCTGGTAACTCCAGATGCTCCAGTGATATGATGCCCTCTTCTGGCCTCCATGGGCACCCATGCACACACAAACAAAGGTATGCATGCACATATGCACACACAGATGAAACAAACACATACATATGTAAATACACACCCATGCTCACAAACAGGTGACACACACACACACACAAACATACAGGCATGCATGAATGCATATCCCAACAATGCACATACGCACAAGTACATACAAACAAGCACACAATATATGAGCATATCACACACAGGATACATTTTTAAAAAGAGACAGAGGAATCAGGCTCTACCTTAAAGCTAGACCTCACTCTATGCAGCTTTTATACCAAGATCCAGTCTTAGTATTTCACTGTCACTCCCAAAACACATTCTGTGAAATTATTCAGGCAGGCTTCTCAGGAAATGTAAAGCATATCCAAATGACATCCTGGTCATTTTGGGCGGGCACTTCTTTGAAAATACACAGACATAAATGAAAAAGAGGTATTCATTTTGATATCTCTGTATGAGTGTGACAGGTCTGGGTCTGTAAAAATGTAATTACACAGACAATTTGGAAGGAGAACACACCTCCAAAATCAACGCAATGAAAGCATATCCATGGGAAGTATACATACTTTAACAAACTTCTCCCTGAACATTAATACGGTTGTCTATCCTTCTGAAAAAGTAGAATTCTGTTTCATTTTGTTAAGATTCAGCTCTCCTGTTAAAGAAATAACCTGCCTTGGCATGACGTTAACAATGGTTTACCACAAGGAGACAAAAAAAAAAAAAAAAAAAAAAAAGATTCATTATGCCACCTGTGATTCCCTTCTCAAAGGAAGTAAACTTTGTCAACTCAAAATCTGCAACAGCACTTGTAATATGAGACTTGGCAGAGAGTCTCACGCTAGAAGCTGCTGTTATCTTAACTTTGGATGTGTCTCTGTCCTATTATCTTAAGCCAGTTTTAGGCCTGGAAGAGTAGCAAATTTTCCATTTCCTTTTTCCTATTACTAGTCAATTACTATAAGGAAGGAAAACAAAACATAAAACAAGAAAATTAAGTTACACAAAAAAAAACTTAAAGGAAAGAGGAAAACATAATGACTTTCTGCTGCATCAATAATTGACCAAAAAAAAAAAAGCACCCAAAACAACAAAACAAAAAGCAAGCAAACAAAAAACAAAACCCTGAAAATATGGTGGTAACAGGAATTATCCTTCAGTCAATAAAACAGATCATGAGGTGTGATGTCAAAATCGTCCAAAATAATGATTTTCAAAACAGAATAGCCAGTGTGGTCATACATAAATTCTATTTTTGTACACTCCAGCACCTATGTTACAGGGATTTTATCATACAGGACGTCAAAAGTAAAGAAAAACACCTGGGAAGGGGTGTGGACTGGTCAGTAGTCTCTGAGCAGAAACCACTTTTTGTACTATTTAATATGTCACCATGTCTCCATGTCTCCCCCTGAATCCCTCAATAAAATGTAGATGACCAAATATATCCTCCAGGTATGATATTAGATGGACCTCTTGCTGAATATTCAGCAGCAAAGAATTTGTGGTGAATCATTGTTTTATCTTGTTCCATTATGGAAGAAACATAAGTATTTCATGAAAAAAATATTGAAATATAATACAATTCTTTTATGTATTTTTTTGTTTATGAATGAATAGTACAGGTATACTGTGTTCCTATACAGTGTATGTGAGTGTGCAAAAACAATGTGTATACATGCACATGTAGGGGCGATATCAGGTGACTTCTAATAACATTATCTACCTTTTGAGACAGTCTCACAATTGAACTCAGAGCTCACTGGTTGTTTAGACTGTAAAGCCAATGAGTGCTAGAGATCTACCTATTTCCATCTTCTACTGCATGATTAAAGTGGCAAGTATATCAAATAACACCCTTATTTTTACTTAAAATTCCAGGGATGTGAACTCAGGCCCTCAAGCTTACATGCACTTTCAAAACAGATATGCACTTCATTTGTTTTTCTTTTTTATTTGAATAATGTTTTCATTTGAGATGATATCCAGATGAGTTATTGTAAGACACAGACATGCCAAGTCCTCATTGTCCATTTTTCCTCACTGTATTAATACTAACTGAGGATTCACTAACTGAGCAGAAGTTGTGCGCCTCTTCAGATGCAGAAGTTCCGCAGGTATTAATGATTCTATGTGCATCCATACGGCAAGAGAAACCTGATTTAGCTTCTCCTTAACATGTGGCAGCTGCATCAGACATACTAAATGTCTTATGAAAGACAGGATTTCAATAGGTAAATAGCAATCTGGCTAAAACTGTTTTAATAGTGATTAATATTCTGCTGTGCCTAAAATTCCTTGCAGCAAAAATGCCCTCAGAAAATGGCATTGTTTATACTACTCTATGTGAGGAACAGCTGTTTGCCCCTCACCACTGTCAGGGACACAGTAAACAAGATTTGCTGAAACATTGGCAAATCTTAGATAAACATCTGCTGGTTAAAGCTCAAAGTGGCTCCGAGAACAGGTGTATTTGAGACAAAATCATCATCATCATCATCATCATCATTAATATTATTATAAAAGCTACAACTTAAATAGGATTGTAAATTAGGTGTAATTTATATACTATCCACTATGTATGTGTGTGGGCATAAAAAACCAGGAGTGATGGTATTTACTAACAACTTCATGATAAAGCGTGATTGTGGACTCTATGGTGACATGCTCCTATGTTGTATGAACATGTACAGTTAGCACAGTGATCTGGCCCTGATTTTTAAAAGAGAATGTTTCCTGCTGGAAAATATAACACACTTTTAACAAAAGAAGAAACATAAGTTGATGTCCTTTTATGACATAATAGTAGAGAGACATAACCTCCCCAAAACAAATTTCCTAAAATTACAGAAAAATCACTACTAAATGTGAGACAGATTATAAGGTATCTAAAGAATTGTATTCTTCAGACCAAGGGAGAAAACAGAAAATAAACAGGAGCACCAATGGTTAAATATTGGCATAACTGTAAAATGTAAAACCATATATTGGGTAAAATGAAACAAGTAGGGACTCATGTAAGAAAATTTGAACACAGGCCAATCAGATCATGTCAGAGGCAGGCCCTCTTACCATTACTATGTAACCCACTTGGACACTAAGCTGCCATGGGCTACATCTGTTCAGGGGTTCTAGGTTATCTCCATACCTGGTACTTGGTTGGAGTATGAGTCTCTGGGAAGACCCCTGTGTTCAAATTTTCTGGTTCTGTTGCTCTCCCTGTGGGGTTCCTGTCCTCTCCAGATCTTACTATTTCCCACTTCTTACATAAGATTTCCTGCATTTTGCCCAACAGTTGGCCATAAGTCTCAGCATCTGTTTTGATTGTCTGCAGAGCAGAGCCTTTCAGAGGCCCTCTGTGGCAGGTTCCTAGGTTGTTTCCTGTTTTCTTCTTCTGATGTCCATCCTCTTTGCCTTTCAGGATGGGAATTGAGCATTTTAGTTAGGGTCCTCTCTCTTGCTTAGTTTCTTTAGATGCACAGATTTTAGTGGGTTTGTCCTATGTTGTATGTCTATATGAGTGAGTATATACCGTGTGTGTCTTTCTGCTTCTGCGACAGCTCACTCAGCATGATCCTTTCCACGTCCCACCATTTACCTGAAAATTTCATGATTTCTTTATTTTTCATTGCAGAGTAATACTCCATTGTGTAGATGTAGCACAATTTCTGCATCAATTCTTCAGTTGAGGGGCATCTGGGCTGCTCTTATTAAAAAAAAAAAGTGGCATTTACTCCCCACATCAGGCAGCACACAAATATCTGTAATTTCAGTTCCAGGGATATGACACCATTTTCTGGACCCTGTGGGCACTGAATACACATAGGCACACATGTACATATAAAAATAAAGATTTTTAATAATAATAATTTTTGAAAAATAGAAAAAAGTCTAAATATTACACACTCTTAGAACATAGAGTGGATAAGGGTTATAGATTTGTATGTTCATACCTTTTGAGTATAGTTAAACTAACCATAAGGGGAACATGCACCCTGGCACTCTCATGGACCAGGGATGGAATGGCAGCATTTCTGTGGATATCTTTAGATGGGCTGTAGGGGGAAACCATCCCAAGCAAAGAGACTGAGTTGTGTTATCCTTTTCCTTTCTACAGCCCCTTTCCAGCAGGACAGAAATGGCTGTCTTCCAACATTAGTATTTTAGGGGTCAAAGCCCCTGTGGTTATGCTTCAACATCTTATGTTGAGTTTCCTGTGAACCAGGAATCTACTGAAATAATTGTGTTCAGTTAAAGTATAGATAGAAACCTATTTGCTTACAGCTAACAGGACCTCTGGAATTTTTCTTTAACAAAATAATGGGCAGTTGGTCCAATTTTCATTGAACAGTCTGCCAGTTTTCCAGTGATTGGAGCAGGAGATCCCAGAATAGAAGGTTACAGTTGGGAGTCGTGAAGAGGATGCTGGAAATTCAGTCAAGTGTCCAGTAGCTGCAGAGCTGGCAGCTGAAATCAAAGGTTGTTAGGAATCTGTGGTGTAAAATAAACCTGTGTTGGGGATGAGAAATGGGTGAGAGAGAGAGAGAGAGAGAGAGAGAGAGAGAGATCAACTTCCTCTGATGTGGAGAGAGCCTGCACACTCTAACTTGATTGTTAACTTCACAGAGAAGACATCATTACTGGTTCCTTATTCTGTTAACATTTGACAGATTTCTCGCAGCTTCCATAAACACACAGTAAAGTGATCTATGGCGAAGGAAGAGAGTCCAGATGCGTGCTAGAAGCTGAACAACCAGATTTCTAATAGAGAGCCTCGAGGAAGCAATCAAAGCTCATCTTTTATGTTTTAGATGGAAAGCTTTTAAGAGCCAACTATGGGCTCGCAACTGATCCTCTGCACCCTCTTGTCTCTAATCATCCCCCAGCCATGGCCTTTTAAAATTGTTTTAAGTGTTTCTCTCTGATGGAACCCATAGCACCAATCACCCTTCAGTACCCGTGAAGCAATGTGCCAACAGCGACCAGGGACAGATACAGATGTGAAGGTCCGAAAAGTAGGGGAGCAGTCATATCCCTAAATGGCTAAACAAGAAATCCCAATTAGATCAATACCAGTCAATCACCCACTCTTGCAGGTGAAATCGCTTCGCAAGCTTTCTCTGAATCTCCCCTGTGAAGTAAAGAAAAAGGCATTAGACATCAGGTTAGATAATGGGAAATCCCTCCTCCTAAGGCTTCTAAGTATTGCAGCTCCTTGGGGCATCGCTTCGGCAGCGTTGTCCGAAAACCTGATTTAAATATCTATTATCTGGTTCATAATTTGGGAGGAAGAGAAAGAGTTGCAGTAAGCAGTTCTGGATTTATGGATGTTGGAATGTATGAATAGGAGAGAGAGAGAGAGAGAGAGAGAGAGAGAGAGAGAGAGAGAGAGAGAGAGAGAGAGAGAGCAGGAGAGAGAGCTTTTCTCTTTGCTTCCTCATCAAGTAGCCAAAGCACACCACAGCAAGAGTGTCTGCCCTGGAGCAAAGGAGGACCCTCCTAGGCCACTCTTGCAAGCAAGCGGGGGCGGGCCCGGCCTGCCTGGGGCGGTGCCACAAGGGTTGAGCCTATAAGGAGCTGTCCGCCACCGTGGTGCTGAATGCAGCCTAGCGCCGGAACGAGGTGCTATTTGGGTATTGGCGGAGCTGAGCGCCAAGAGCTGCCCTCGAGTTTGGATTTGAGCCTTTAAGAACGGTAATCCGGAGGAAGACGAGGCAGGCGAGAAAGGAATGCACGGAAAGGGTCAGTTTCAGGAACTGTAAACCTCGATCGCAGTTCGCATCTCCGAGGAAGCCCTGCTACTCGTTCGGTGGAGTTTCTAAGAAGCAGGATGGAGTGAGGAGAAGAGGGTCTGTTCAAGAGGGGTGGCTGGGAAGGGTCAGGCAGTGCGGAGGAGAAAAAAAACACGGAGAGAAAAATAAAGAAAAAGATAGAAAAGGCAAGGCTGGTGCCTGCGAATTTTGGATTTAACTGGAAAAGATCGCACACTTGGGAAAAATGGATCCTGTACCAAGACTAAACAGCGTTTTGACTCTGGTGCTCTCTGGCTTGTGGCATTTAGGATTGACAGCTACTAATTGTGAGTACTCAGAACTGGGGGTGGGAAGGTGAGGTGGGATAAGATGCTATTCGGAATAAGTATCCACTGTCCGACTGTTTATGCTGCTGGTAAAAGGAAAGAACAGGGTGAAAACCATCACCAGGGTAATAAAGCCATTCCAAAAGTTAGCAGAGCTCTCATGAGCTTGCTCTGATGGATTGCCTGCCCTTCTTTGGAATCATAAAGTTCCCTTAGCCTGCTGCTCTCCGTAATTCTTAATCTCAGCCAAGGATGCAAGGACCAGGAGCAAACCTCTAGGAGCAGAGATGCTCCAGAGCTTGTTGATAGCAGAGGAATGTAGCTCTCACCGATTTGCAATGTGTTCTGCACACTTGACCCCCGCCTCCATCCTATGCCCTTAACTCTCCACTCCCTAGGCATCAGGGTTTCAACTGGAGCATTTTGTAACACGTGTAAGGAGATTGGGAGTTTGTGACTAACAGTTGTGGCCCAAATTTAGTCACCCGAAAAAAATCAATGGCCATCCTATTACAGAAGAAAGAGCTTTAGTACACACTCTCCCCTTGAAATCCTGGTGCCGCTGAAAGAATAATGAATATGCATTATGTTGTCGACGTTTTGACCCAGCAACTTTAGAACACTTAATTTAATAGGAAGGGATACTTTACTTACTGAAATCTGCCACCTGCACTATGTAGTTAAGGAATCTAGTTTGTCAAACTTGAATAAATCGCTAAAGCTGTGAGACGTTCAAGCTCAATTGCTCAGCTGCCTCTCTAGAGAGAGGAAGGAAAGTTTTTCCATCCCTGGGAAGTCATAAATGGGAGGTGATTAGATTAAGTCACCTCTGTTGTTTGAAACCATAGCTTACCATGGTCCCTCAAGTTTATGGGTTTGTTCCCTCATTTTCTGTTCTTACACTGAACCTTACAAATATTAACCATATTAAAACAATTTTATTTTACTGTGGCAATTTGTATAGTTAATACCAGCTATTTAAAAGGTGAGAAGACTTACTACAGGAGATCCTTCTGCCTGATTTCTTAATCCTTAGAGGAACTTTTCCCAGAATTTGAAGTTCAGAACGAAGACAAGCAGATAAATATTTAGAGTGTTTCTGTGATCCAGATTGGAAAGCTCACTATCTGTAGTTGTAATATTTTCTCAAAGTTTGTGTTATAAAGGAGGGCAAAAGAGGCTATACCCTCTGTAAAGATGAGATAAGCTATTAAATTATTTTAGAGAATATATTGAGTCAGGTTAAAGTCAGGTTAATTAAATTTTCTTGTTTGCCTTCTCACTCTTCTTCCTTTGTTTCCCTTTCCTCCTGCTCATCTTCTCCCCTTCTTGAAATTATCCCCATGGTGTCCAAGAGCCCAAGAGCATGAAGCAGGCATTAAGCTTTGCTACTGGGCTAATTTCTCTACCATCTGGAACACTAGAGGTCAGTGTTGTCCAAATGATACAAAGGTGTGGCTGCAAACTGTGTTTTCCCCTTAACACATTCCATTATCTGGAGAGAATGAATACTTTCAAGATCCAAAAGCTGGGAGAGAGGGATATGAATGAAATGGGTAGAAGCCTGACTGTGTGACTTGGGCTTTGTTGCTTCTTAAAAGTTTCTCCTTGGAGCCATTTTTTTTCCTGTAAATTAATTTAACTGTGGTCAATATGTTTTGATAACATTCATAAAACTAAATGGCCTGGGTTTGAAGCTTCAGCCTATGATAGCTAAGGCATTTATGAAGCCTTCTCTGAGAATTTAAAAACAAAATCGGTGATAACAATTTTTAGAATTTCCCAAATGACAATTGCATCCCTTATTTCCAAGAAACAAATCAGTTGAGTGAGTGCTGTTTCCTAAATATTCTAGAGTCAGTTTTCTTAAGGAATAGCAGTATTTATTGTATCGTGAAAACTGTATAAATTCAGTAAACTATAGGTTTCCAGCAACCATTGGTTCTAAAATCAATGCACATTATTGGTCTTCAGAACCTATAAGGCAAAACTTCTCATGAATATTTCCCAGTTTCTCTAGGCTGCTGCTCTCAAATTTTATTCATCAACTGTAGCTATTGGACTTGCTACAGATGTAATATTTTTATACACATGCTACGTTGAGTTAGACATTTCCTTTCCAAGAGTTTAATTTTGAGCTGTGAAAATAAATTTTAAGATTATTTTTTTCTACATTTTAAGGAATATCCCATGTCATGAGTAACAGCATCCTTGAAAATGGACTGGTTGGCAAGTTTCTTCCATGGTGCACAGTTAGAGGTGTGGGGTTTCTTTTAAAAAATAATTTTTTTTAATTTTAATTTTCTGCTCTTTTTGTAATTACTTGCTGTTGCAAGATGCATAGAGTATGAATATCTATTTGTATAATGTTTGATTTTCTCATACTTTATCTCAAACATGTACATTTATCTCCACAGGGAAAAATGACTGCTTACCCAATCACAAATTTTATAAGTTTCTAATTAAGCACAACGAAAACAAAGTCAGGTTAGAAGAAGTTCAGCCACAATAAGCTGTTACAAATCTATGGTGAGAATGCAATTACCTGCCTGTAACTACCTCCGGAAATTCTCCCATTCTAGATTTTCAGTATGTTGAACAGCTACAGTATTTTTATTTCTATATATTGGGGGACTTGGTGAACTGTGAATATTTAGGCCAATGTAAAATTTTATAAGTATTATATATTCAACTCCTATGACACAAGGACCTAGGGTATGACTTGGGAGATTAATTAAATGAGAGCAGAACTCCCAGTCCCAGTAAGCTCTCAGGTCAGGGGTCAAATACCTACTTTTCTAGCCTGCAGGTAAAACGCAGCCAGCACTTGAGATACCTGTCTATGGCAAACGGAACAGCAGCTAAATATCTTACTAAAGCTATTCATGTAAGATTAGGCAAACTAAATTTTATAATGATAGAAGTACAATGACCAGAGAACAGGAGGACTAGATGTAACACATACAGAGATGTTGTTAATTTCATTTATAAAAGAAACATAATTTTAATATAGCTTTACTTTTTCTGAAATAATTTAAAACAATCACTAAGTACCTCTTTAAAATTTATTGCTGCCCATTATTAGAGTCCTGGAGATATGTTACTCTGATAAGAATATAAAACTCCACATTGTAGATTTTTCTCACATATTGAGGTTCACAAGATCAGTGAGAACGTTGATCGAGACAGTAAAGGGATATCAGACCTTGAATTACCTGAGGGCTGTTAGCAAACCAAATGGGAGAGTAATATGAGCAGTGACTGTGCTCTTCTGGAGGGGCAGGGGAATGGATGTTCAGTATTTGCTGTGCCATCTACAACTACCAGAAATGATGGAACATAGTGCTGCTCAGTTAGCAGAGTCTGCAAATTTTCTCCCTAGTAAAAACTAACTCATTTTGACCTTTAATGATTGGCACGAAATCACTTTCCATTTCCATATGGCTTAGCCCCATATCTAAAGCAGATTAACACTTTGTAACTATAAAATATAAATTAAGAACTAGCAGAAGGATGTCATAATAAAGGAGCAGACTTAGGAGAAGATTAATGTCTACTTGAGCAGTGCTGCTCTCATTTGGGTTCTCTTCTAAGGAATGGCCACTCTCCCCATGGTGGTCTTCCATTTTCTGGGTCCATCTATCTAACTGGCTTCAGTTTTGAGTAAATCACTTTACTTTCTTGTATCCTTCTGTTACAAAACAATATGATTTGAAGCATCTCTCAATTCTGTAGTGTTAATTCAATGTATTTCAGTGAATAACCCAGAACCGTGATGAAATATGACCTACATGTGATAATTATTCACAACAGGTAAAAAGATGGGGAATGGATTTAGTTTCCTAATAAGGCAGAATGCAATGACATTTTAAGATTTTAAAAAAGAAGGGGCATTGTACTAATTTGGAAACAACACTAACTTTTTTATTTCAAAAGAAAACTGTTTCATCCATTAAAACACTGCACCTCTGCCTGGTGACCTCCTAAAGGTTACTCACTTGACCCAGTAGCATTGGTTTGCTAAATACAGTCCTAGGTTTAGTTATTAAGAATGTTTACTTGTAATGTGTTCTTATTGTTAACTACAGATGCTACTTACAGGTTATTTCATTTGTGTGTGCTTGGTATCAAGGCACTTCAAAATTTGTAGACAACTATAATAAGAATAAGAGTTTAATGTGCTTTTAATTCCTACTAGTAGGCATGTAACCTATGGCACACAATTCACAAATCTGCTCAGCAAAATGGACATTAGGTGATATAGCTCATATGAATGAATTTCAGATGAGTATAACTTAATCATGTCCACAAAATTACTAATGTGAGCAATGAGAAAAATGTGAATCGCCACCTGTATCCATTTTTTAAACACAAGCATGTTTGCAACAAAATATCTTCCTAGGACACTTCACTAGGTAGTTTGTGTAGCATCTGCAGGAATCTGGCAAAGGTTCTTTAAGATCGGCCTCATAACTTCAACCTTGGAGAAAGGAATGAGGTAGTTTTCCCCAGAACTCCTGAGTCATACCAGGAAAAAAAAAATGCCAAAAGCATTCAGATCAAAACTTGAAATATGACAGTAAATAACACATTTTTCAAAGAAAAACAACTTTGTATCTGAGCTAGTACTCCCAGTTGAGGATTTAATTCTATTTCATACTTTTTAATTCAAAACTTAATAAGAGATAAAGAAAATATTGAGGAGAAATTTGGATCATCCTGCTGTGTACAAAATGACACAAAAGGCACTTCTGTTGACATTGTGTCCCATAGTCTGTCAATGTCAGACCATAGTTGCAATGAAGCCCTGATATCTGGCATGGTGCAAGCCCTGATCTGGCTTTGTGTAATAATCTAAATCTCATCACCAGTATCTCTCCTAACAAAACATGGAGCTCTACAGCTTACAAGCCATGAAGTGTCATATCTCTTGTATTTATTTATATTAATTGCTTATTAATTTGACCAACAATAACATTTCCCTTATTTTTTCACAGTCTGCCAACTACATGCACATGAACGTGTGCACACACACACATACACACACATGCACAGACATTTTCTAGTGTTGGATGTTCTGGGAGTATCTGAAAGAATGGGAAAGGAGAATAGAGATGGTAACGATTAAGATATACTGCATACAGATATGAAACTGTCAATAAATAAATAAAATATATTTTTATATTTCTTCAGTCCAGGTTAGGTGCCCCTATTTATCTCATTTTTGTAACACTTTCTATAATTCTTGTGCCTCACCTAAGATGCATTACCTCTTTCTCATATTTTATTTGAATTACTGTATCTGATGCCTAAAATACTGATCAAGAAGATGAAGGAGGAAATGATATAATGATTTTCTAGGAGGAATTTTCTATCTTAAACTAAGAGTTTTTTTTACTCCATTTTGGCAGTTTTGCTTTTAAGGTGTGTTTGCTTCATGTTGCTATTTTAAAAACTATTATGTGTCACTGTTGTGGAAATTCCAAGTAGAAGTCAGCTGTAAAATAAACAGAAGTTCAAACTGCCTTACAGAGTGTGAGATCTGCAGCATAGATCCCTTCTGCATGCTTCTCTGGGTGCATTGCATACCAGTCCTAACATGTGCACAATAAAGCCATTTTCCTGAAAAACCCCATCTTTTCAACCTGAAATTACTAACTACAACTTGGATTTCATTTAGTTAACCCCCACCTCTCTCTCTCTCTCTCTCTCTCTATATATATATATATATATATATATATAATATATATGCATATTTTAATTCTTTATTAATTACACTTTATTCACTTTGTATCCCCCCTGTGGTTCCCTCCCTCCTCCGGTCCCTCCCTTCCTCCACCCTCTGCATGCATTCCCTTCCCAAGTCCACTGATAGGGGAGGTCTTCTTTTCCTTCCTTCTGATCCTAGTCAATTGTCTTCTTCTGTGGCCTGGTAATGCTACTTCCCCCTGATTAACCTTCTTTAAGCAATGTTTTGAATATTTTTTCTATACTCTGAAAAATACAAATACATTTCCCCATTGTTATAAGAAATTTCTTTTATTCCCTTAGGTTTAATATAAAGGGTGCTTTTTTATTCTATTTAATGGAATTTAGTGCTGGATTGTGGAAAAGATATTTGCTAAATGGGTATCTACTACATTGCTCTTGTGAAATGACTTTGAGACACCTATGTCGTCTTAGCTATGAGAAGAAAGGTGCAAGTGTCCGCAGTTAGTGTGTTACTCATTTGAAGAACGTGTCGATGAAAGTCACTCCAAGTATTGTTTTTCTTCCTCGATGTCGAGTTTCCTGTGTAGTTGGAGAAGTGATGATTACCTAGCAGGACATACTACAAGACCTCCAGGCCTGGTGAAAAGCTTGGCAGCCAAGAAAATAATTTGTTAGTCATGTGAGTGCAAAACAGGTTAGCATGAGTGCAATGGAAAGCATATGGTGAGTGTCTTCCACATTAGCTGGAGCGTTCAAATGTGCTCTTGAGGAAAGTAAAACTAAAGCTAAGTTTTGAAGAAACTCAGCAGACTAGAAGAGGGAGCTACTGTGGATTGATGCAGGGAAAGAATAGAAAGTAAAGAAAAGAAAGTAAAGTGAAGAAGTGGGTTAGTATGATTTTTTTTTTTTTCAATGCAGTTTATTCAGGAACCTTGAACAATCCTCGGACCCTGGGGAAAGCCAGCCCACAGCTTAAATAGCCTCTGGGTAGCCAACCCAGATGTGCCACGTGGGCAATGCAGATAGGTCCACATGCATGGAAGCAAGCCAGATCCTCAGCCTTAGCCAAATGTGGAATTGTTCCTGACAGAGAGCACTCACCTCGGGAAGGTGGAAGGCAGAAACCAGCTCCATCTTTAAGGCATAGCATTCCGCAGCTCTCTACAGTTCCCCCTTTTTGTTTTAGACGCATCAGGCAAGAGTAGAGGTCTGATCTCTGATATTAGAAATAAATTGGAACTTTGTACCGATGTTCATTTAGGTGTCATCCACCCAAAGAGCATCAGACCCGTCCGATACCTTTTTCTCAGAGGCTGGACCTGGGGCATCAACCCGCATGCAACCAGACATGCTCTTCTCTGGGTCCAAAGCGGCTGACCCTGAGTGCAGTGCTTAGCCTCGCATCCTGAGCTTAACATTTTAGCTTTTTATGGTATCCAACCATGCTTGGGGAGAATGTCCTGCTTCAATGGCTGTAAAGGCCTGAATGGTCATGGCTGCATCACACTGTTGTGAGACTCTAATCTTGCATATATACCACAGGCAAACCAAGGAGACCAACACCAGAAGGCCTACTAACGCTCCCATGCCCGCCCATTCCTTCAGATGATTCATGGCTGCAGCAATCCATGTTGATAATCCTGTGGCTAGTCCTGCGTCCACTCTGGTAGAATTTACTGTGACAATGGCCACTCTCAGCTGCTCCACCGTAGTATCGAATTCTCCAGTCCAGAATTTTTTAAAAATTAAAAGGAACAGTTTCATTGAGGGGTTTTAATTCTTAAAATTTCATTAATTTTTATTTTCATGAGTGTTCTGCTTGTGTGTATATGTGCAAACATAAATGTATGTGTACTACCCCACATGCTTGGTGCCTGCAGAATTCAGATGAGGGCATTGGAAACCCTAGAACTGGAGTTAAAGAAAGTTGTGACCCACTCTGTGGGTTCTGGGGATGAAAAGTCAAATTAGTACATTTGAATTTCCCTCCCTTATAAAATTTGTGTGTGTGTGTGTGTGCGCGTGTGCATGCACATGTGTGTTTGTGTATGCATATTCTGCAGATCAGACTGTCTTACCTTTAAGAAAGTTATATATCTTCTTTGAGACAAATTCTTTCCTTGACCTATAACTTAACTAGTTTGTATAAACAGGCATTAGGGAAGTCCTAGGCATCTTTTGGTGCTGGGATTATATAACCAAGTCTTGATATGCAGCTAAACTATTTTAGTATTGTGTGTGTGTGTGTGTGTGTGTGTGTGTGTGTTGCTTGTCCTGTGTCTGTGTGCAGTTGAAGTCTGTGCAAGCCACAGTGTGTGTGTAGATAATAACTAACTTTGTGGTGTTAATTCACTCCTTCAAACTTTATGTAGATTTCACATATCAAATTCTGTTCACTATTATGCTGTATGATATATTGTGTAACTCATACATGGATTTTTTTTGTGTGGGTTCTAAGCCTCAACTTAGGTTTTAAAGCTTTCACTGTAAGAACTTTACAGTGAAAAACCTAAGTTTTCCCCCCAGACCCTCCATATTTCCAAGAAATAATGAGGCTTAGAATGAAATAAAACAAAATGTTGGAAAGAAAACTAACTGAGATAATTACTGAAAGTCAGGCAATAACTAGTAAGGAACCCAAGAAGGACCTGTGGAAGTACAGCTTACACAGTTCTTCAAAGAAAATAATGATCAGGAAAATTCAAGGCACGGAGATGTATGAGCTACTAAGCACACAAAATCACAGGTTTGCAGCTAAAATGTACTCTACAAATGCTGCCATTGTTTGTGACAAATGAGAGCAATACATGCTCCAAAGGTGTTCAGTGCTCTGAAATAAAGTGCTTTGGCTGGCAATGCAGAGTGGCCATATCCCAAATGCAGCGTATTTCATCTGTACATGACACCATATAGCACATACTGCCTGTATCCATCACTCTGATGACATCTTTCAGTTTATAAATTATATTTGTTTGTGTCAGCAAATTGAGAACTAGTCATTAAGGAATGTATAATCAAAGCTTAACATTATGGATTCTGGTCCCCTCAACTGGGGCGTGATGAGGCATTCTAAATCCTTCTAGAATCTGCTCATGGAAGGAGAATTTCTAGTGTTGGGTGCTTCGGATTAATGTGTTATCATTAGTAATTGATCTTCAAGCATAAATACAGATGTCTCTATACTGTCTATTTTGTGAAATTTGGGGGAGGGGTGAAGATGGTTGGGGATAGTTCTATCTGTTTCCTACATAAACAGAATCAGTGGTGTGTTTCAGGGCAACAACAGCAACGATGAAGACAGAAAGAAACTGAGGGGACATGACAACACACTTGAGTGCATATCATTTCTAACAATTTACCTTTAAAGCAGAAATATCCCTCTAAAGACAGTCATAAGTTGATAACAGTTAAAGGAACTTTGCAAGGTCCGCGAGATAGCTCAGTGACTGAAGTGTGTGCTGTGTAAGATTGAGAACTTGAGTTTGAATCCCCAGTACCTAGGAAGAGCTGGCCGTGGTATACTTCTATAACTACAGTGTTCCTAAGGCACCTAACACATGCATTAAGATATGTGTAAGACCCCTCCCACACATGAACACACCCAAGATTCACATGCATATCCACAAACATCACACACTCCATATGCATACACAGACATCATAAACATCACATACAGACATACATAAACAAATATCACATACAGATATATACAGCATACAAACATACAAAGAAATAAATCAGTTTGCAGAGAGAGCAGTTTTTAATAGGCTCTCCTAGGCCATTGAGCCTGAAGGCATGTTTCCTTCTTTTTGTCCTTCCTACTAAATAGCATTTGCTTCCCTTGCTCTACAGTCCTTCTATTCTGTGAGGTCATGCACTTGTGCATTATGGGTGTCTTTCCATGAACTCATTACTGTGTAGAGGGTGTAGCAGATGATTTTGCTGGAGTCCTCCTCTGATTTGCTATACTGTGTGAGCAGTCACCAAATAAACTTTCAGCAAAGTCTGGTGCAGTACAAGCCTGACGCAGATCATACACCTACAGGACACTTAGCGATGCCAACCTAGGTCCATCTGCCCCCACCCGTCTGTTCCTAAACCACTCCTTTACCAATTGCATTAATGCTTCAGATCTGTAATTTTGGGGAATACCTTCCAGTTCACAGAAATTAGCTATGCAGAGTCCATTAGAGAATACTACAGAGATCCTTCTGCATAGGACACTTGACTCCTGAGAGGACAGCCTGTCTAGGTAGCAATAATTGTAAAGAAAGAGAGAAGGGGATGTTTTGAGCTGAGGAAAGGGGGAAATCAGAACCAACTCTGCCCTGTGCACAAAAACTTGGTGATTGACAATCACCACTATATTCCTGCTCAGTGTGTAAAGGTTTCTTCCCTTCTCTGTTCTAATCTCACCCTGTCCTGTTCATCAGCTGTCGTCTCCACTGTACCTTTCTTTCACATCTTCCCCACTCTTTTCCTCGATTCCTTCTCTGTGGCTCTCTCCTTCTGTTTTTTGTTCCCTCCTCTGCATGATTCATTTAATTTGAGTGTAAGTTTTACACATTATGGCCTAAGTTAATGCTTTCACAGATTTCTCACTCGAATCTAGAGGAACAGAGTCTTAGGAGAGCAGTGGGAATTTGAATAGCACAGCAGTCAGTGACCAGTGAAGTGTATAATTTCTAGAAATTTTATCTTAAATGCTCAGGCAAATTTGCATTTAGCTCTACATTCTATCTTTGTTTATGATAAAAGTATTTTCCTCAAAACTTTAATTAAAACTGATGACCCAAGTGTATTCCTTAGCCCATCCTGACTGGTGTAGCCCTAGGGCACGAACTTGGCTTTTTGCCTCTCTCTGTGTTTGTGCCTTCCAAGATTCCTATATTAGAGAGAAGGCCACTGTCTATCCCTTTATCTTATAACAACAGTTTGCTTCATTTCCCATTACCCACTGTTACTGATCTACAAGCTGCACAATATGGTCAATCAATGATGGGAACTACAAAGACACAATTTATAGAAGCGGGGATACTCAAGAGCCTGGTGATAAACAGAAATGGAGTACTGAGGATGTGTTTTCTTTAAGAAAACTGCCTGACCCAACCTGAGTCTTTGGTTCCCCCACTACATCCATCTGGGAGAGCAGGTCAGCTCTGCCTGTCCACTGGCTGACCTCACATTGTGCCTTGTGTGTGGCCTGGACTGGGATCCACAAGGACAGGTTATTTTTGATCAAGAGTCAATTAAGAGAATTTAATACTTCTCATTTTACAGACATTAGCAATATCTAGACACAATCAGAAGCAGTATGGCAGCAGATTGGAGTGGTGGATCACTAGAGAGAGATAGCATTAACTGATGTGTCTGTGAGACTTCAGACATGTACCGCATCCCAACTTTGACACCTGATAAGGTTTCACTGTGTCCCTTATTATAGAAATACAAAAGAGGATTTTTCCCTAATAACTGGGGTTGTACTAGGTTAGCTAGGTAGAGAACTGAACTGAGATCATATTCTATACATGGATTTCAGCTGGATTTTAATCCAATTTCCATGATTTTAAATTTCACATATATTTTTCTCAATCTACTGTTTTATTAAGAATAACACTCAAATAGAACTGTTATTAAAACTTGAGGGTTTGTTCATCTTTTCAAAAATAGCTCTCTCTGACACCTGTTGAGAAATTGCTTTGGTGTCCAGACTGAAAGAATCTGCCCCACTACTATTCTAGGCAACTTTTGCTAACCTTGAAAAGTATCCCTCCCCCATAAAGGATACCCCTGTTGTG
The DNA here is from genome assembly GCF_030254825.1 of Meriones unguiculatus. NCBI lineage: Eukaryota > Metazoa > Chordata > Mammalia > Rodentia > Muridae > Meriones > Meriones unguiculatus. Next base: position 63,749,390 of record NC_083365.1, on the reverse strand, counting down.
TAGCACTACTACTCATAAAAAGTTGCTGGAACCACTTATTAACCCCACCTAACACCTCTTCATGGCCAGGACCAACCTGTCAAAAATAGTACTGTAGCTTGCAATGTCAGTGTCTACTGTCCATATGTGATGAATTTAGTTCAAATTATTAACTTGATGAGGACTTACAATCACCATGGAAGGGTCCTTTCAGTCATGCCTGTGAAGGGTTACATAGGCTATGATAATTGAGGTGGAAAGACTCACTCTGATATGGGTGACTTCTTCTCATGGGCTGGGTTCCTGTACTGAGTAATAAGGAGAGAGGGAGATAAGCATCAGCATTCCGTGCTCTGCTTCAGACTATGGATGCAAAGTGAGTAGCTTCTTTAACACCATGCCTTCCCTACCATGATGGACTGTGCCATGGAACTATAAGCCCAAATAAACTCTTCCTTCCTCAAGCTGCATTAGTCAGGTATAAACACAGCCACAAGAGAATAAAGAGAGTGTGTCTCACCTATTTTGTGCTCATAGAAAACTTTTCTAGCTAAACAGTTTCCAGTGCTGTAGGACACTCACTGTCCATGGAACTCATTCATCAGCATGCTGGGATTGTCTTTTTCTAAATCCTCCCTCTTTAACATGCAACACTGTTCACACACCCATGCCATGGGATAAGCCAAGTGTTCGTCTGCTGAGGATACTGATTATATGGGGGCTAGAAATTACAAATCTCTATCCAATGTCACTCTGCTTCATCCTTGGCCAGGTTCAATGAAGGACCCAGCCTGCTGACCACAGAACATCCATTTGGTAATGAAGAATGGCCCTTACAGCAGTCTGCTCTCATCATTAGCTTGGTGGAGAGTTTAACCAATATATTTTTTGTTCCAATTTCAAGGTCTTATGAGCCTATTCTTTCAACCATGGGTCCCGGTTGGCCTTCTGCATCTTAGTTTTCAATTCCTGCCTTGACTCTTTGGACATGCTTCCTCAGGCTCAGGGAGTCTAAAAATACATTGTTCAGTGTTCAATATCTTTTTCCTTGGAGAAACACCTCAATTTTTCTATAAATTGTTACAGACAAGAAAGGTCTTTTATTATCCTGACTGTTAACCACAAAGCCATCAATAAATATTTTGTTCTACTCAAAAAATAAAAAATAAAAAAACAGCATTGAAAAGAGTAATTCCATAAATACTGGTACTTATTTCGAAAGCAGAATATTTGCATTTCTAAAGGAATTTTTTTATAGAATTTCAGTACTTAAAATAAATTACAAAGCGCTGCTTTGGAGAAAATGAGGAAAGACTGCTCAGAATTCTGTGCTTCAGCATATTCTTTCTCTTCTGATTCAAGGATGTCTCCTGTGAAGTTCCTCACACTTTAGCAAACTATCTCCCTCCTCTCTTCCTCTTTCTCTCTGCATGTGAGTGTGTAAGTGCAAGCTTATATAAAGCAGAAGACAATCTTCATGTCAGTCCTCATTTTTCACCTTTTATGAGACAGGTTAAGTCATCACTGTCTATACCAGGCTAGCTGGCGTATATGCTTTCAGGGATTCTGCCACCTCCATATCCTATCTCTCTGTAGGTAATCTGGCAATAATCATGTGCTAGGATATCTGACATTACATGGTATATGGGAATTCCAACCAAGTTATCAGACTTTTTATACAAGTGGTTGAGCATATATGCATTTTCCCTAGTCCTACCTAATTCTTAGTTACACAAATCTAAGTTCGTAATTACACATAAAAAATCATATTTTAGAGTTTTGGAGAAAGAGAATAGGAGCTGCCACTATTCAGACAACTATTGCCTGGCTTGGGTGGAGCAGTGGGGACACCCTGGGAACACAACACTGCATCTGTTTGTAGCGATCACTGAGAGTCTAGTAAAGTAATTAATATGATCTCTGCCTGAAGTCATATGAAATAAGTAGCTACCATTTTTTTCTGGGGTTATTGACACATTTTAATTATGTATTTTTATGTGATAAAGTGTAATGTTTTAATGCACTGTGTATATTGTATTCTTATCATACAAGGATATCGAGCATATTGCCTCAAATACTTACCATTTATATGTTGGTTTACTAATAGAAAGTTCTCACATCCTTAACTATACAGTAGGAGTCTCTAGCTAGCAGTAAAATATTGTATATTCCAGATAGCTAGAAGAGAAGCTTCTGGTTGTATTTTTAATCTGTTGGAAATCTAGTTTTCTCTTGCTGCTATTTATATGTGTCATGAATTGTCATTTACTGATCTGAAAAGAAAGATAGCAGCTTGTCAACAAAATGGCTCCTCATCTTGTTCTCCTTGGTTTGCAGTCAAGAGCTATTTTTATGTGAAAGAATTGTCATGTAAAGACCATTGAATTATCCACCTACTTTCCAGGTATCCCCTTAGGACCTCCTAAAAAAAATAGAGAGAGAGAGAGAAAGAAAAGAAAAGTAGTGATTTCATGCATAGAAAAGTGTGTGGCAAAATAAATACTTGATAAAACTGAAGCACAGACAAATTGAGTGAAATGCTAGCCAATGCAGCAAGGCCTTCTCTAGGACATATGTGGCAACCCCATTGTGTCAGGCATCTTTATATTGGGTAAGAAATGAACTGTGAACCATCACAGTAAGAATTCCTTCTTCCTGTCTTCTACTGACCAATGTGATTGGAAGAAGAGACAAACATAGTAAAGCAATTGTTTTAGTTCTGGATTTGGCTTTAGTAACTGATTCTGACCCAATTGCCAATGTTTTTATGTCATTCTAGTGCTTGCTCTGTGCAAAATCCTTCAAAGCATCTGTCCATTCAGATATTTATGGTCCTCATTACTCCCTTTAAGAAATTCCAAATGCCCTATGTTATATTTTTATAGAATCTACTTTTTGTATTATGATAATTTAAATTATATATCATATTTAATACATTATTTCAAAAAATTAACATTACACATATATGAATGCATGTATGCTACACAATTTTGTGAAGGTGGTGAGATGTGTGAAGGGAACATTATTTTTAATATGGCTGTGTATAGACGTGTATGGCGTTTGGTGTCCATGTGCTTACAACTACATGTAGAGGACATACATGGACATTAGGTGTCTTCTTCAACCACACTACATTTTATTTATTTATTTATTTTTAGAAAGTCTCCTTAAACAAATCTGGAGTTCAGCACTTTGGCTGGGCTGGATGACCAATGAGCTCCAGATATGCCTATCTCTATGCTCCCAGTGCTGGGGCTACAGACATGGACCAATGCTCCTAGGTTTATGTGGGCATTTGGAACTCAAACTCAAGTCCTCATGCTCATGTGGCAATCATTTTTCAAACTTAGCCATTATCCCAGCATACATACCTCGTTTTTGATGCATCATTGATTTTCTACCATAGTTGACATAGTTGAGCTGCACATGGTCCTATTTTTTACATAAACCACTTGTTCTGGTGAATGTCCCCATTTATTATCTCCAGAGTCAATACTGACTCAGTTGTCATCTTTGTGAATATTTACCTCTCTAGATTATGAATTTAAATTCACATTTGGATAAAATTAACAACTATTTATTTTCTGACATCGAATGTTTTTCCAGGAGAATGGAAGGTATGGAGCCATGTCCCACTGCAGCTGCTCTGTTTCAGGATGGCTTTGCAAAAGCCTATCTTGCATTCTGATTTACTCAAGTTATTTTTATAAAGTCTTTCACGGTGTACTATTTTCTAACTAACAGACAGAATGTGAGCTTTGAATATACTCAGCTTGACATTTTAGTAACAAGACTAGGAGGTGCTAATGCTTAAATATGTGGATAACAGATATAGCCTGGGATGATGAGTGTTTGGACTTGGTATTTATTTAGGTTAAGGTTTGTTATCAGTAAAACACAGGACAACTCAGGTAACAATACAGTGAGCACAGTCGCCTAATGTTTCTGGTTAGTTTATGGTACTCATTTGTTCTTTTCACACTCCCTGTTAACCTGTATCATAGCTATATGAGTATGGCTCGCATATGTGCGTGTGTGTGTGTGTGTGTGTGTGTGTGTGTGTGTGTGAGAGAGAGAGAGAGAGAGAGAGAGAGAGAGAGAGAGAGAGAGAGAGAGAGATCCTATCTTTGCTTTGAGGAGTTAAAATTATAGGTTTAGCAGCAAAATCACCTTTTTTTCCAAGCTTGTAATCTGAGTTCTATGCATGAAACCCACATTGCAGGGGGGAAAAAATCCTTTTCTACAAACTATTCTCTGACTCCAAACCTATGCAGTGGTATGTGGACACACACTTACACATGTACACATACACAAATGAAATAACCACTTCTAAAAATTAGTAGTTCTATTACTTGCTTTTCTTGTTGCGTGAATGAATGCCTACCAGAAGCAAGTTAAAAAAGGGAGGACTTTGCTTAGAATATCAGCCCATCAAAATGGACCAGAAAACATGGCAGGTGAGAGGGGTGTGTGGCTGGCATCTCTCTGCCCCTCACATTCTGGTAAGACAGGAAACAGATAACAAACAAGAAGACACTTCCTCCACCTAGGATTTGTCTTCTAAAGGCTCCACAACTTTCTGAGACTGGCTACAGCCACTAGCCAGGGGAAAAAAATTGTTCAAATGTATATGCCTACTTGAGCTATTTCCTATTTGTGTATTTAGTCAGTTATATGTATGTGTAAAAGAGTATGTAGACATACTGTGTGTATGTGGAGGCCATAAAACATTTTGAGGCTGGTTCTCTCAGGTTCTGTTGTTGTTTGTAATGTTTTGGCCAATGTACTGCATACACAAAGTTAACAGTCTACACATCTTTGCTGACTCTCTTGTCTCCACTCCCACATATGTCTGTGGGAACACTTGGAATGCACATGTATTCGATCAAATCTGGCTTTTTACATAGTTTACAATTATTGAACTCAGGCTTAACTGGAAAGTGATTTTCCTTGGCATGGAATTTAATATTCAGGATATAACAGTATTTCGTGTTATTTTGTAGACATCTTTTAATGTATCAAACCCAGATTAAATTGTTTCAAAATTTGGGTCTATAACATAGACTTTTTTTTTTTTCCTATTACTCTTGCCATCGTCTTTTTCCCAGTTCTGGGTGAAGAATCACAGTCCATTTTCTGAGTAGGCTTCATCCTTTTAAGAACTAATGCAAGAACTTCTACTTTCATTAAAAGTAGCAGGACGGTCACCTGATCAGGGAAATCACTTTATCTTTTGCATACAGACATTTACACACAATTCCAGTTTTGTTTGTTCAATAGCACAATTGTGTCTAAGGTAGCCTAGCATCTGAGCAAACCTTTTCTCCAGTTGTTAAGGGTCTGATAAAACACCTGAACTTGGAGAATAGTATTATTATTAAGCACAAACAGTGGCTTTGTAGTCAAGAGAGTAAGTGCTATGAAAATGTATTCGTAAAGTTAATCCAAGAAACATCTGAGCATGTGAAATAAAATCAATTCAAGAGGAGAATGTATAAATCTATTGAATTTTCACACTTCTTGAAACATTACTTAAGAGTAAACAGTTCTATGTTTTCCACATAAATATAATTTTTTATTGGTAAATTCAGTTTGACAGTTTTTTTTAATTTTTATTTTTTATATTAATTACAGTTTATTTACTTTGTATCTCAGCTGTAGCCCCCTCCCTCATTCCCTATCAATCCCACTCTCCCTCCCTCATCTCCACCTTGCTCCTCTCTAAGTCCACTGATAGTGGAGGTCCTCCTCACCTTCCATCTGACCCTAGCTTATCAGATCTCATCAGGACTGGCTGCATTGTCTTCTGTGGCCTAGCAAGGCTGCTCCTCCCTTGGAGGGGGGGTAAAAGAGCCAGCCACTGAGTTCATGTCAGATATAGTCCCTGTTCCCCTTACTAGGATATCCTACTTAGTGGTTTCTTATTGCTAGATGTTTATGACTTTTGAAGAAAATGAGGTCATTTTGTGCATGGACAAATAAAAATATCACAAGTGTGATGGGCAATGGAAGTCTAGTTTAATATGCTTTCTAATTCTAATCCCGCATTAGAAGCCAAAGCTAAAATGGCACCTGTGCATTTTGGTGAATTGGTGGTTTGACTTCTATAGAAACCAACTTCATTGAGAGGTTGCTTTCACATATGTATGGCCACATGTTCAAACATAGCAGAATTAATTAATTAGTAATAGCAGAACTATTAATTTTGCATTTCTCTTTTCATAAAAACTCAACTTAGTAGGTATAATAGAGCTATTATTTTCAAAAGAAATGTCTTTCTTCTAGAAATAAAATGGTAATGTTTCAGAATAATTATTAAAATAATTTTCTTCTTAACTTTTTATACATTTTATTTTCTATGTTGAGTTTATTTTCCCCCATGATTTCTTACTCTCCTTTTCTCTCTTTGTCCTACCTTTTAAGCCCTTTTGCCTCCCTAGACAATTTTACTTTAGTTTTATGTCATTTATACATATGTATGGCTTTATGTGTCTAAGGGCCACAAATGCACTTTTTTTTTTTCTGAGGGGGACTTAATTCATTTACTGCAATTTTCTTCAGTTAACATCATTTTTTTTCTTAAAGCAAATGATATTCATGTTTATGGCTCAAAAAATGCTTCCGTTCATATATATATGAATAGCACATTTTATACCTTCTCTTTTTTGGATAATGGGATTGGCTCTATATTTTACCTATCAATATTGCTGCAATCAATATTGTTGTGTAAATATCTCTGTAATTGATTGACTTGTAAATATCTAGTCTGAATGACTGCCATCAAGATCATAAATAGCAAATGCTAGTAAGGATGTGGACAGAAGGAAACTGTATACCATGCTGATAGAAAATATATACAACTCAAGCTGCTACAGAAGCCAACATGGAAGCTTGTCACTGAACTAAAACTCCATCTCTCTGGACAGATCTTTGGTTGTCACAGTCAGGGACTTGCTGCTTGGAGCTGAGAGTACCCAGAACAAGGATATCATGAGGACAACATCTTACAGTCCAGGAGATACCACTGAACAGTGATTATCTCACCTCAAGGTTAACGTAGCCAAATATTGAAAAGTAGTTGACATTTTTCATTATTCTTTTATCTTTTTCAATTTTAATTTATATTAATTACAGTTTATTCACTTTGTATCCCAGTTGTAGCCACCTTCATTATTCTCTCTCAGTCCCACCCTCTTTTCCTCCCTCCACTCCTCCCATGCCCCTCTCCAAGACCACTGATAGGGGAGGTCATTCTCACGTTCCATCTAACCCAGCTTATCAGGTCTCGTCAAGACTGGCTGCAATGTCTTCCTCTATGGCCTGGTAAGGCTGCTCCCCCCTCATGGGGAGGTTATCAAAGAGCCAGCCCCTGATTTCATGTCAGAGGCAGTCCCTATTCCCCTTACTAGAGGACCTACTTGGATACTGCTCATGGAGCTGCCACGAGCTACATCTGTTCAGGGGTTCTAGTTATTTCCATGCATGGTCCTTGTTTGGAGTCTCAGTCTCAGAAAAGACCCCTGTGCCCAGATTTCTTCTTTCTGCTGCTTTCCTCCCGTCTCCTCTACGTCTGTCTCCCCTTCTTTCATAAGAGTCCCTGCACTCTGTCCAAAGTTATGTTTAGAGCCTCAGCATCTGCTTTGATACACTGTTTGGCAGAGTCTTTCAGAGGACCTCTATGGTAGGCTCCTGTCCTGTTTCCTGTTTTCTCCCCTTTTCAATGTCCGACCCATTTGCCTTTCTGAGTGAGGACTGATCATCTATATTAGGTTAAAATCAAAATTGTGTGCTTGCAATATCTGCTCCATAGAAAGAGACTTAGGATCACAAATTGAAGGAATAATTTTTGTTCTAATATTTTCATTTATTGACATTGACAGAGTTGTCATCATTCAGTGAGTATGGTAACTATGATGCTGGTCACCTGTCTGTGACTTTAAATAATAAATTACATGAAGGATAATGTTTGAGAATCTCTAAAGACATATTTTTGTAACAGTAGGTGTAGGAGTTGTTATTTGGAGGAGTGATGGGCCTCCTATTTTATCCTCTCAGCTTCTGGAGAGATAAGAAACCACATAAAAAACATGAGCTCCATGTAATGGGGACTCAAGCTATATCTAGGCTCAGAGCTGTGATGGCCAACGTTAAACCACCTTCAGGTTTTCTGGGTTTTATGTGACTCAGCTTTCAACCTCTTTCTAAAGCTCCCTGGTCAATGTGTACTGGAAGGAGGCCACATGCTGCTAATGACAACTGATGTGTGTTGAAAGGAAAGCAAGGCTTGCAATCTCTTTGTAGAATCCTCTAACAAAAATCGGAAATCTTTGCTAAGAAAATCTTGGGATAAAAGCTAAAGGTGGCAAGATGGTAAAAGCTTTTGAGGTGACACAGCTATTTGTCTCAGTAAAGACCACATACCTGGAATAAAAAGATGACATTTTCTACCTCATTTAGCTGCTCAAAGATTAGGACCTTGGCATTGATTGCTTATCTACTCATCTTCAACCTTCAATTTTAAAATAAATTAAATATTAAGCACAGTCTTTAATTTGTCATTTAAATGTTAATAGAAGATTTTCTTTTCTCTACCAAGTGTCTGCAGTTAAAAAAAGGAAGGCTCAAACATAAGAGACTACATAGTTGGACAAGGTCTTTTCTGTCCAATAGCAGAGCAGATGCCAGCATCACAAATGTACATCTTTACTTTCACAACATTGCAGATGCTTAATCACATCATTGTACTCAACTTCTTAAGTGTAGAAATATGATCTCAGAGATCATTTCCCTTACAATATATATATTCTTTATATATGCCATTGTCCTTTATTAGGAAATAATATTAATTTAGTCCACAAATAAGAATTATAGCAGTGCTACAAATGAGACTTTCATAGCAGTAACTTTGGGTCTGTGGATCCTGTATTATATGGATAATATCTGATATATACCATGCCTATCTTTCTGGTTCTGGGTTACCTCACTTAGGATGATCTTATTCTAGTTCTATCCATTTGCATGCAAATTAGATGATTTCCTTGTTTTGAATAGCTAGGTAGTATTCTATTGTGTAAATGTACCACAATTTCTGGATCAATTCTATGGCTGAAGGACATAGAGGTTATTATAAATTCCAGATATTATAAATAAAGTTGCTATGAACATAGTTGAACAAATGATCTTGTAGTATGGTTGAGCATTCTTTGAATATATGCCTCGAAATGCTGTAGCTGGATATTGAGGTAGGACTATTCCCAATTTTTTGAGAAAGCACCACATTTATTTCTCCATGGTTGTACAAGTTTACATTTAGACCAGCAATGGAAGAGTTTTGCCCTTTCTTACCATCATTGCCAGCATATGCTGTTACTTCAGTTTTTTTAAAATTTATTTTTTATTTATTACAATTTATTCACTTTATATCCCAGCTGTAGCCCCCTCCCTCTGTCCCTCCCAATCCTGCCCTCCCTCCCTCTTCTCCTCCCATGCCCCTTCCCCAATCCACTGGTAGGGGAGGTCCTCCTCCCCTTCCATCTGACCTTAGCCTATCAAGTCTCATCAGGACTGGCTTTATTGTCTTCCTCTGTGGCCTGGTAAGGCTGTTTCCCCCTCAGGGGGAGGTGATCAAAAAGCCAGCCACTGAGTTCATGTCAGAGACAGTCCCTATTCCCATTATTAGGGAACCAACTTAGAGACTGAGCTGCTATGGGCTACATCTGGAAAGGGGTTCTAGGTTATCTCCATGCATGGTACTTGGTTGAAATATCAGTCTCAGAAAAGGCCCTTGGGCTCAGATTGTTTGGTTCTGTTGCTCTCCTTGTGGAGCTGCTGTCCCCTCCACTTCTTTCTATCTTCCCTTTCTTTCATAAGATTCCCTGAACTCTGCCCAAATTTTGGGTATGAGTATCAGCATCTGCTTTAATATCCTGCTGGGTAGAGCCTTTCAGAGGCTTTCTGTGGTAGGTTCCTGTCCCGTTCCCTGTTATCTCTCTGTTCTGATGTCCATCCAGTTTGCCTTTCTGAATGAGGAGTGGTCATCGTACCCAGGGTCCTCTTTCTTGCTTAGCTTCTTTATGTGTACAGATTTTAGTATGTTTATCCTATATTATATGTGAATATATACCACTTATATGTTAGTATATACCATGTTTTTAAGCTTAATCATTCTGGTAGGTGTAAGATGGAACCTTAGAGTGTCATTTTGATTTGCATTTCCCTGATTACTAAGGACACTGAGTATTTTAAAAACTGTTTCTCTGCCATTTGATATTCTTCTGTTGAGAAATCTCTATTTACCTCTGTTTTCCATTTTTCAATTGGATTACTTGGTTTGTTGCTGTCTAATTTCTTTAGTTCTTTAAATATTCTAGATGTTATAGAGTTAGTGAAAATCTTTTTCCAGTCTTTATGCTGTCATTTGTTCTATTGACAGTGTCTTTTACTATACAGAAGCTTTGCTGTTTCATGAAGTTCCACAAAAGTGGTGGGCAGGCATACATGCAGGCAAAAAATTGATAAACATAAAAACAAATACAATAAATACATTTAAAAAATAACTCAGAAAAGCTATGCAAGGAAAAAAAGTCAATTTTTGGTTTAGTGTTCCAGTATACATTCAGTCACGGAAGTAATGGCATTGTGGTAGGAGCATGAACCAGCAGGTCCCATTGCATTGTCAGTGAAGATGGAGGGAGATATGAATACAGAAGTTTATTTTACTTCCTCCATTTTATTCAGTAAAGACATGGAGGTGCCTTTGTTTATCACATGTCTTCCCAACTCATTAACATAATCAATCTTAAAACTCTCTCAAAAACATGTCTAAAGATTTGTTTACATGATGATTCCATATCCCATCAAGCTGACAAAGATTATACATCACAAGAAGAGAGTGGAATAAAGTGATATTCATGGAGGCACATTCCCACAATGTCCATGTACTGTCTCTCAAGCTTGTCAATGAAAGTTAGCACTCTACTAATCGAATGATTACAAAATTGATATTTTTGTGATCACAGTCATCAGACCCATGTTTACACATATTAGGTAGATCCCCTAACATTACAAGAAACTTCCAGACCAGAGCAGTGTGTGGTGTGTGTGTGTGTGTGTGTGTGTGTGTGTGTGTGCATGTATACTCAGGGACCAAAAGAAGACATTAGGTGTCTTCTATCACACTCCACTTAATTTCTTTGAGGAAGAGTCTTTCCCTTAATGTGGAGTTCATATTTTTCATCCAGGCAGGCAACCAGCAAGTCCCATGATCCCCCTTACCTCAACCTCTGCCCCATAGCATTGGGATTGCAGCATGGAAGACCATGTCTAGAATACCATGTGACTGCTTAGATCAGAAATCAAGTGTTGATGTTTACAGCCAATCTTAGCCGTAGAGTCATCGCACCAGCTCCAACAGTATTGTTACATATTTTTCTTCTGTGTTTAAGTGTTACCAAGAATCACCTGAAAGTGTGCAAGTTCTCGTATATATGTGGGCATCAGGGAAATTATGTAGAATAAATGTGTTTCTAGTTCATCTGATTTCCAACTCTGTCCATGACCCAGTCAGAGAATAAGGGGGAAAGGCACTGATCATCTCATTACCTTGGATGTCCTCTGGGAGAACAAGAGCTATCATATTCTAGAGGTGCAGTGTTTCTTTTTCAATTCTTTTTTTTATATATATATTTAATTATTTTATTTGATTTTTTTTTTTCAATGCAGTTTATTCAGAAACCTTGAACAATCCTCGGACCCTGGGGAAAGCCAGCCCACAGCTTAAATTCTTTTTCAATTCTTGATCGGGTGGGTTGAGATTCTGGTTGCTGAATGGGATGAGAAAAAAAAAACCAGCCAAAGGGAACATTTTTATAGAATAGGAAAGACAAGGACAGAAAAAAATGAGCACTTTAAAGTGGTCATTATTTTGCCAGTGGCCAAACATGCAAGTTTTCAATAATCTGAAATTAATAGGGATGAACAATTTTCATATAAAAAGAAGAGATTTTTATTAGAAACTTCACAGTTCATCCCTTTGTCCTTTCCTCAATCACTAATACGACCCAGTCACAAAAGAAGAAAGGACAGATGGGGAACATCTTAATATCTGGAATTTGCAAATCTCTGAATATCCATCTGAAACAGCTGCCACCTACTGAGAAAGCATTGAAGTTTGATCATCCCCACTGTAGTAGAAGAGATACGGCTGATGGATCTATTTTTCTCTTCAAATATTATGTGTCTCCAAAAATTAGTTAATCATACTTCTGCCAGGGTAGGTTACAGAATAGGGCACATTTCCTATAAAGAATGAGACAAGTGGGCATTAATACCTGGGGCCTATCTGGAGATAAATGAAAAGCGATTTTGTAATATCAAAAGCTCCACTGGGATGTCTTGACATTGCCTGAGTGATACATGCCTTATGTAAATGAAAGAGAACCCAGTCTGAAGTTGGAGAGTATAGAAAGATGGAGACCTGAGCATCTTCTTAAAATTAATATCTCCACTCCTATGAAATTTATTTGATACTAAAACTTCAAGGATCCTTAACATGAGCTTTGAGGGATCATCTTGCTTAAGTCCTAGCACTCAAGGAGGCAGAGGAAGGCAAATTGCTGTGAGTTTGAGGCCAGCCTGGTATACAAAGCGAATCCAGTAAAACCAAAGTTACATCGAAAAACCCTGTTTCAAAAAAAGAGAGAAAGAAAGAAAGATGCTTATTAGAAGAATTTTTAATGCCATGGGCAGAATGAAAGGCAAGAGTGTGGATGGAACTCTGAAGTGTCAGGGTAAAGGGGTTTTCACACTGGGGCAAGGAACCAGGCATTGAATTTCTTGGCTAGAGGCAGAGAATGTAGTGAGAAGCAAGATATGAGGTTACCAATATGAATATCTCACTTCTAAGTGTGAGAAATTCAGGAACCTGGGACTCTGTTAGCTGCAGTCACCACAGGATGCTTGCCTACATTTATGTGGGGAAGGCTGCTGCAGGTATAGTGATGAGAGAAGTAGTTTGGATTTCAGCAAGTCTTGGGGATCTGCTTCTCAGTGGGTAGGGATTACAAGCACAACCATACCTGGCTTTCTGGTAAGGTGCTAAGGGTGGACCTTGGGTCTAGAGCAGACTAATAAGAAAGAGATAATGTACAAAACCTGTGGAGAAGTAATGAGCCCCCTGTTGGTTTGGTCATACTCTTCTGTTAGAACCACTGTTCTGTGTAATTCACCCTGAGAAATACTGACCTGCAGAGTTTTTGATTTTATGTTCCCAAGACCTCCTTTACTTGGTCAAACTGCCAGCTTCATTGTTTCTGTATTTCCTTCCATTTTGCAGGTGCTGAAATGACACCAAAGGTAAAGACACAAAACATTTATTGCTCTCAAGAAAACCTCATTGCTTGTTTTTATAGACGAATAAGGATCAGATTTACACAAGGCACAGGAACTTAGTGCACTCAACAATACCGGAATTGCCAGCAGATTTTCTTGACAAAGAGAACCCACTGGAGAAGACTACTCAGATACAGTCTATAGCCAATTGAGAGTCCTTATTCCAGATTCCTGGGATAACATTCAGGTATTCAGGACCCAAGTTTAGAACCAAGTGTTTACAGTAAGAGTTTTTAAAGTGAAAACCCACACTTTGGGATTTTGCTCAGCAGATGCAGCTCGTTTTGCATAAGTAAGCAGTTTTATAAAAGGTAAGATAAGCAGTTAGCACAAGGGAAAGTTTTAACGGAAGCTAAGTTAGTGAGGGCATCTTGACCTCTGATTCCTAGGATAGAATTGGGTAATTTTCCACAGAGCTTCCCATCGAGGAGATCAGATTCTAACTAAGCCTAAAATGGCCACCTCAAAAATATAAGATGACAGAAACTCTGTTTTGCCATGTCACATTTTTATATGGTAAAGAACATATAAGATAGAGCTACAGGTTAAGATGTTCACCCCAAGTCTGAGGGTTTTAGCTCAATCCCAGAGAGGAAATTAACCTGCAAACGGTCCTCTTACCTCCATACATAACCCACATCATAATGCTGTCCCTACAAACACATCACATACACACACACACACACACATACACACAAACAAACACACACACGCACAAAGTAATAAAAAACAAGAATTCACAAATAATGACTTCATTTTTTATCAGAAAAGTAGAAACTTGCATACATCATTTTGGCTTCTCAGTGTAGAGAGCTGCTGTGCTTCCTGATAGTGGGAAAATAATTATAAATAATAATGATAACAATAATAATAAAACAGTAATATCTGTTTAAAGATCAACTTAGTATAGCTCTGCTTCTTGACAGACTTTTGATCATTACAACTGAACTTCTGTTTCCTCATTTGGCTCTTGATTATAACAGTAACATTCCTGTGATGAAGAAGACAGGTAAAGGAACTCATATTGGATAACTGGATGGCTTAGTACAAATTTGTAGTCTAGGTAACTTTGCGCAGGCACACTCACAAGCATGCTTCCACATCTCTGAGAAGTTAATGTGTTGAAATTTGACCATATTCATCTCCCTTCCAACTCCTCTAAGATGTACCCCTCCATTCCATACCAATACAACTTCATGTCCTCATTAAAAACAAACCAAGACATTAAAGATGCAATTAGTGTTGTCAATACACTTTTGAGTGTTCACTGGAATTTGATAGAACTCTCAGGGGCCACATGCTTATATGAAGTTCCCCTTCCTCTGCACAGTTTAAATTGTCACTAGCTCTTTATCTAGATGTGGGATTTCACCTTCCCCCTCTATGCTAGCAATTTGCATGGCTTAAGATTTCACTGATCTTGTGCATGCTGTCACAGTAACTATGAGTTTATATGTGCAGCTGAACTATTGTGTTTAGAAATTACTGGTGACCCTCCAAAACTTAATGGTAAAAACCTATTGTTGAATACATAATTTGTGAGTCCTATAACATGAAAAAAAAATCTAGTACTGACATGGAAACCTCATTATTGTTGACCTGCACTGAAAAGTGCAATGGAAGAAAAAAGGAATCATCAGACTTATCCAGTTTTGAACACTTGTAGGTCAACTTGCCTGGCAAGACATGCTTATTGGAACAGCAACTTGCAAAAATTTTCTGAGGATAACCAACCACTTTCCAACTGGATTTAAGACCCACTTCAAAAGGTAGCATTCATATGTGGCACCATGACCAGAGCTGAGGAAATGTAACTAGGCGAGACATAAGACCCACAGGAGATTATACTTCCATATAAAGGGAAAGCACATTTAACCAACTCTGAGTCTTATTGTTATGGCCATAAATCAGTCAATCTCTCAATCTTGATCAGAAAAACATTTTTTTAAAACAGATAGTGATGAACACAAAGACTTACTACAAGGCGACTTGTAAACAACCTGGATCTTGAATCTAAGTACTCTCTGATATTTAAAAATGCAGAACTGGGGCTGGAGAGCTTGTATGGTGATTAAGAGAATGTGGTGTTCTTTCAGAGGACCAGAATTTTGTTCCTTACACCCATGTTGGGTGGCTCATAACTACCTGAACTCCAGTTCCAAGGTATCTGATTCTTTCTTCTAGCCTCTGGTGTCATTTGCACAAATGAGGCAGACACATACATAGGCAAGTATACAGGCAAAAACAGGTATATAAAAACAAAAAGTATAAATAAAAAAATACATACCCAAGGGATGGGCTGCAGCTTCCTGATAAAACATTTGCCTGATAAAGCATGTCTGAGCCATATGCTCCAATCTTTAATACTGCAAAAATAATAATAAAAAAGAACTAACAAGAGTTGAGAGTTCTTTGATGCCCATTGCTTCCCTGAACTCAAATCCTCTGGGGTCTTTTTTTCTCTCCCACTCTGCTCCTGAGTTGACTTTGTATTTTGTCCTCTGTGTGGGGCTGCTCTTCCACTGAGAGCTAAGTTCATTCCAGGATATTGCACCTGCATGCTAATAAAAGAATCCTTTTGATTGAATTTCAGTTTCTTGCAGCATTGGTTACAGATCTCATATGTTAAGCAGGGTTCTTGAAACGGCTGAGACAGAGGTAAAGACACACAATGTCTCCAAAGTCTGTTAGTTCTGCATGGATAGGTACTTACTGAATATCCTTGGTTTAGGACATGTGGAATATTCTCTGGTTAAACACTCATGCTAAACTCTAACAGAGCATGCACCAAGCATCCATGTAATCTAATCTTATAAATAGTTGAGGTGGCTAGCAGTGGGGAGAATGGCCTGTAACAGCATGTTTCATTTCTTGTTGCAGCTCATATGGATGCCTGCTATGGTGTGGGGTTCAATAATAATCCCAAGCTTGCTTTATGTCTCTTCTCAAACACACACAGAACCCTCAGAAATGAAATAAGATCATTCCCTTAGATGTAAGCATTGATCTAAAGTTCATTTTTCCCCCTCTAGGCAACAATTTGAGGCAAAGATCTCTTCCTTGTAGTTGCCTAGAGTATAGGTAAGGGGTTTCCAGTTGCTTTCCCCACACGCATTTGACTTCTCAGGGTTCTGTAGTAGAAACAAATCAATAAAATGAATGAATGTGTTGAGAGAGAGAGGGGGGGGCAAGGAGAGGCAGATAGAGAAACAAAGACAGAGAGAGACAGTGAAAGAAATATTCAGAGAAAGGCAAAGAGACTAATTAGATTGGCTGATGTCTAACATTCTGGGTAGTCTAACAGTCACTGAATACTAAAGAAACTTATAACTCTTAGGTTCTTAGTATATGAGGCTTGATGCCTCAGTCTTGTGTTAACAGCGAGGAAGATTCCTAGAACCTCTAGTATTCAGTTGATGTTGGAAAGATGAAAAGTCTGGGTTCTGATGTCAGGGAGGAAGGGCAGCAGCAGTGACAGCGATACACTCTCCTGAAAGCAGTGGAGGAAGGCAGGTGTGAAGCATGAAAGCAGTACTTTTCCCTCAGACTTCCTCATATCTGGGTTGCCAAGAGAAAGAGTTACTCTCTGGGAAGGTCCTCTCACCTAAGTTAATCTTTCCAAAGACTAACTTGCCCTCCTAGATCCAACCAGGGGCTTGGCTCTTAACTGACAACCAAGCTCAATCATTACACCCAGGTACTTGGCTCTATGCTTACTTCCATCAGAGCATGCCAACAGCAACCATGCCTACAGGTTTTTGCTAAGCAACTAGCAAGCCACTGATGTGAATATTCTTTTTTTTTTTTACAGCCCCCACAATGAACACTTATTTATTTATTTACCCAACTATTTATTTATTGGGGGGGCACAGATACAAGGGGAAGGGGAGATGAGTAGAATTGGGGTGCATAATGTGAAATTCACAAAGAACCAATTAAAAAGTTAAGAAAAAAATCAACACAAAAGCATGCTGGCTAGAAAATAAGAGAAGGTTCTTGGAGAATTAAAGATTAAAAAAGTGTTGGTGATAGCAAAAGATAACATGGCCAGAGCTTACTTGAGGGAGATGTTGTATATCATCTGCTCTCTCTTTCTAGGCAGGCACTGCAAACTGCCTGCCTACTAAGGACAGTGATAGGCATGTTTAAGTGAGATGGCAAGAACAAAGTTGCTAGGCACGTGGCTGTTCAGGGTACTTTATCTTCAGGATGGTGGCAAACGTGATGACTTCCATTTTCCAAGCTGATAGATCAAAACAAGTACAGGGTGGTAGATAAACATAGATGGTTTCTGAGTAGTTTGAAAGAACAGAAGGTAAACAATTCTTAACTCTGCCTGAAATGGATTATGGACTTTAAAAATGCCATTTGATATGGACCCATACAAACTTTGTCAGGACACTTTAGTGAACTTTCTGCTGCTTACGTAGCTAGCTAAATCTCATGTTAACATTAAATGAAACATAAGAGTAAGGAAGCTTGGGATATTAAGAGAGTATTGACTCAGAGCTTGCACCATCTGAGCTGGATTCCAAAACAAACCATCTGCATGCAAATCCTAAACTATCCCTTCATCCTGTAAGTGGCTGTAATTTCCACCCTCTCCAGCTTGGGTAAAGGTCAAGTAAAAACAATTTCTCTGTTAAAAATACATCCAACAGCACTAAGATAAGACTGCATATTTCTGATACTAGATGTGGAGACAGGAGGATCACTAGTTTGGGGTTAGCTCGGTTACATAGGAACACAGAACCTACCTTAAGTCATTCCCTTGATACAAGAAGTAGAAGAAAATTTCTCAACACAGTCTAGAATCAAGGATCTCTTTCTCCCTAAGACTCCCATTTGTCTTCATCGATTCTAGACTAAGATTGTTACAAAACACAAAATTTTGAAATATTAGAAAAATAGAATAAAGAAAACTCCAAAAATAGAAAAAGTATAAAAAACAAATGTTAATACTTCTATTCAATATAAAGGCCAGATTGATACAGATGCCATGATGGTTGCCATAATGTTTCATATATGTCTTACTTTAGATTGGTGACAAACATGCTCTGTTTGCATTCTTGTCAGCAAGTCACATTCAGATAACATGAACCACGTGGGAATGATGCTGACAATAACTCAGGTAGTGTACTGGGATACTTCACCTGAAGCGAGCATTAATAGAAAGAACAAACCTGAAGCCCAGAGAGAGAGCTTCATAGTCAGGAGCACTTACTGCTTAATCATGAGGAGTGGAGTCCAGCTCACAGCACCCGCAGCAATCAGCTCACAAACATCTGGAACTTCAGCTACAAAGGGATTAACACATTTGTCTAGCCTTTGTGGAGCATCTGTATACAATATGTGTGCATATAGTTACACAGGTTCCTATACACATTCACAGACACACACAAACACACACACACACACAGACAAATCAAACAAAACAAGTCTTTTTAAAAAAGCAATATCCATTACAAACTGTTGACAAAATCTGAAACTATTGTATGTAAACAGTCATCAAGGCCACAGACAGGAGAACAGTAATACAAGAATTATCAGACACAGCACAACTGAGGAAAGAATCAGATGCAGCCTAAGCATTGATTTTATTCTCTCTCGAGCAAAGGTCTTGATATTCATAGCAGGCAGAGAGTGGAAATGAATGCAAGCATTTTTTACAGTGCAGAATTTTTAGCATTTTATAGATTTCCATTCCAAAGTTTCTACCCAGTAATTATTAATAATCTCTTGGCTCCCTTGGAAGTCTGGAGATCACTAGGCTTCACTAGGCTTGAGGGAGTAATCACCTCCTACCTCTCACAACACCTTGTTACAAAATAAGCCCTGTAAAATGTGCACATAGTCTGCTCTTGTTTTTCCTGTTTGTGAAGCACGCTACAGCCTCACCGCCTCAATTATAGGTGGTGTTTTTTAACTCATCTCTTCTTCAGAAAGCTATACTTCATGCTATAATTTCTTAGAGTTCATGTTAATTATTTTACATGTTTGTTTGTGTGTGTGTGTGTGTGTGTGTGTGTGTGTGTGTGTGTGTGTGTGTGTGTATGTCTATGTGTGGTATATATATATGTTTGGAAAGATGCATTCACCTGTGAATGCATATGTGGAAGTCAGTGGTTGACATCAGGGTGTCTTCCTCAACTCAATGACTTTTCTAGCTTTCTTATTGTTTAAGATTTATTTATTCATTTACCTATTTTGTGCATACATATATGGGCCTCAGTGGGTATATAGACACCATGAATATGCTAAATCCTCTCCATTTTAGGTGACAGAATCTCTCACTGAACCTCACCATGTCACCTAGACTAGTTGTCCACTCAGCTCCTAAAAATCACTTATCTGTCCCCTAGTGCCATGTTTTCAGCTGTTGACACCATACCAAAGAGATCCAAATAATAACAAGACCTTTACCCACTGGGTCCTCTCCCCACTCCCTGCTCAAAAGTTTTGGCAATTCCTGCCCTTTCTTCATGTTTCCTTGTGTCTTTTCATACTTAGTCCAGTGTCAATGATGTCTTGCCTGGCCGACTTCTAGGTATCTTCCAGACTTGTATTAATGTCCTTGAGTATGCGCCTCTGAATATCTTGACCCCTGATCCAACTACATTGCTCTAAAGCCATCTGTTTGTCATCTTGCCTTATTCATCAGCAAATCCCAAACATAAGTTTGAGAACTGACCATAACTGAATTACCTGAAAAGGTTGTACGGATAGGTTCTCCAGAATAGACCTGCATACTGATCAGTGAAATGTAAATTTCAATGTACATATTTGAGTGAGGTAAAGCACAACGAAAATTCATCAGTCACACAAGAAACTCAGTGAAAAAAAGAACAAGGCAATTTCTCTACGCACTAGTCTTGGTTCTAGCTCCCTTGGTACAAACTGAATACTTACATATGCATGTTGTACACAGTCAGCGAAGCCATCAGGACATAAAGTCCCTTCATTCTAGGGAAAGGACTTGAGAGAGGTGAGACAGGCCCTAGAATCACAGACATAATCAAGTTTACATTGCAACTGTTACCTCCCTGTTTGTAAGCTCAAACGGTGATTGCCTTTTTGGAGTCTCTCTTTCCTCAAATGGAAAAAATAC
The DNA here is from genome assembly GCF_030254825.1 of Meriones unguiculatus. NCBI lineage: Eukaryota > Metazoa > Chordata > Mammalia > Rodentia > Muridae > Meriones > Meriones unguiculatus. The sequence goes on along the minus strand of NC_083365.1, from coordinate 63,728,914 downwards.
AGGGTATAATATTTTATGTCTTTGAGTAATTTGAAGGTTAAGAGACATGATCTGCATAAACATCCATCTCCCTAAGGGTCCATAACCTTCCCAAACAGTACCACCAACTGGGGAGCAAGTGTTCAAACGTGTGAGCCTCCACAGGGTATTTCATACTTGAACTACAACAGTCATTTGAACTTCATCTATAATCATCATAGTTTATCTCCTCTGTTAAGAAAGGCTGTTCAAATAGTATGAAGTTTTTGCTAAGTGACTCCCATGCTAGAGGTTTTCATGGTTCTTTCAGTCAGGACTGTTGTCTGACGCAGTCTGGCTTTCAGTGAGGGGATAGATTAATAACACGTCAGAAAGAGACTAGGCATTCCAACACTATGTGTGAACAGATTGAGGGGAGAGGGCAGCTTTGTGTGTTTATGTTCTAAAAAGATAACATCCATAGTTACCATAGAAAGACAATGAGGAAATGTAAAATAACAAGTATCAGTTGCTTTTCTTATAATCCCAGAAGGTGACTGATGCTTTGTTCAATGGCAAAATTTAATTTTGAATGATTCAGACACACACACACACACACATTTTAGTAATTTTTTGATTTAGTAAAAAAATGCAAAACAAAAAAAACAAAACCACCATGCTTCTTAAGGTAAATTTCAATAAAGAGGGGGAAAAAACTAAATTTTTGTTCAATTCTCAAGCTCAGAAAGGTTGAATGATAAAACTATGTCATTCAACTCTAGATTTTCCTAGCTTCTGAGAGTGTTCTTAAAAGTAACCCAGAACCCCTGCACAGATGTAGCCCAGGGTAGTTCAGAGTCCAATTGGGTTACATAGTAATGTGAAGAGGGACTGCCTCTGACATAATCTGATTGGCCTGCTCTTTGATCACCTCCCCCTGGGGGGGAGCAGCCTTACCAGGCCACAGTAGAGGACAATGCAGCCACTTTTGATGTGAACTGACAGACTAAGATCAGAAAGGAGAGGAGAACCTCCCCTATTAGTGGACTTGGGGAGTGGCATGCAAGCAGAGGGAGGAGGGAGGGTGGGATTGGGAGGGGAGGAGGGAGGGACTTATGGGGGGATGCAGAATGAATAAAGTGTAATTGATGAAAAATTAAAAAAAAAAAAGTAAAACACATATTGTTTTCAGGGGAACCTAGAAGGGGAAAGTGCCCCAGATCTCCAAGGAAGAAGACAACGGAGTGGGTTTGTTGGACCAAACCAATCATGTGCACCATTGAGACAAGGCCTAAACGAGCATTGGCTAAGTCCATCTGCTCTTGGATAGATTTGACATGTGCACCACAGGTAACTCTGAGGGTCTGGCTGCACATCCCCATCCTAACATCAGCTTGAATGTATTTAAGGATCTACAGTGAGAAATTGCTTTCCGTTTTTAAGATTTTTTTTAGCTCTGTGTGTGTTCTATACACCTATACAATTACAGAACTCAGAGAAGAAAGGCTGCAGGTCATTATTGGCCACATTGTGAGTTCAAGGCTAGCCTGGGTGTCATTGGGTGGCTCATTAAATGTTCACACACACACACACACAAAAAGCCTGGGGATGTAGCTCAACTGGTAGAATGTTTATCTTACATTTAAAATATTCTGGGTTATATCCCCAGCCATGCATAAATCAGTAGTGGTGATGCATGCCTGTAGTCCTTATCTTACAGGAGATACAGGCAGAAAGAACAGGAGTTCAAGGGCATCCTTAACTACACAGTGAGCTTAAGGCAAGCCTGAGATACTGTAAATCCTAGAGTTAATGAGAGAGAGAGAGAGAGAGAGAGAGAGAGAGAGAGACATAAAACTACAACAATAAGGAGATCTGTGCCCTGTGCCTTCATCCTTCAATAATGGAAATATTCTTAGAAATGCCCAGGTTTGTATCCACCCTCTGCTTCTGGATCAACTGGCATGTTGTTTGCATGCGCACTGCAGAGAGGTTTTAATAACACCAGTACTTGCTAATTATTTCCTTTATTGTTCACTCTGTTATGCACGCAGACATATACTTATTCAGTCAGACTTAAATGATAATCTGCATTGGTGGGAATGGAGGTGTGCAACTTGATGAAACCTCTATCTCTGCTGTGCCATTGGCTGAGTCAGGACACTGGTGATGCCTGTGCCATGGATTCTTGGGAAGATGAAGAAAATGATGCATGCACAGTGCGAGAAAACATTCCCTGAATGGATACCCAGCAGTTACCACAAGTATTTCTGCTACATCTGACCTCATTGTTCCTCAGTAGCTCCTCTAGTTGTGATCAGAACCACCTGTTTTTTCATTGTAAAAGACAAGCTCCATATAACTGATGAAATATTAATATACATATAATAATATCATTGTAGTTATTGAGCACTTGTTTATTTTGCACTGTTAAGACTTTTATATAAATTTATTTTCTGTTTGCTTGAGACAGAGTTTAGATGTGTGTTCTGGCCATCCTGGAACTCTCTGTACACCAGGCTGGCCTCAAAATTATATACCCACCTGTGTGTGCCTCCACAGTGCAGAGATTAAATTCCCCCACCTCCAGGCTATAAATTTCATTATTTTATGGCTAAATCCAAAGCATTAGGCAATTTCTCTATGTAACAGGCAAAAAACAAAACAAAACAAAACAAAACAACAATAATCATCAAAATTGCACCAGCAACAACTAGTTTAGGTGGTAGGGAATACAGGAATGGAAAGTGAGGATGCTATTCAGACAGGAGATGAGTAGGTTAAGTACACGTATGATACAACTGAAAGCTTATGGCTTCGTTATTGCTTTCTCAGATAAAATGTCCAAGGGTGAAAATTTTAGGATAAAGACTTTTTTTTGGACAGTCTTCTCCAGGGGGTTCATTCATCATTTTGGGGAATGCTTGGTAGCAGGAACAGGAGGCTGTATCCACATTGTATCTGTATTCTGTTAGCTGAGAGTGGAAAGTGGGACCACGCTATGAAGCCAAAGACCCAGCTTCAGTCACCCACTTTCTCCAGAAAGATTCCAACGAGATGGTGACCAAGTTCTCAGGCACACTACCTTGCAGGGACATTTCACATTCACAACACAACAGATTGCTTATAAATGGAAAAGGGAAGGGAGAGAGGCAGACGGCACAGCCCTGTGTTGCTGTCCTGAAGTTGGAGGATAGGATCATGAGCAAAGCAATATAATGCAGGTTAGAAAAATCAAGGAAACATTTTTCCAGATATTTGGGACTCAGATTTTGGGGCCATACCCAAAGACACCTCTACTTAATGATCCTTCCAACATCCTTTTTCTTGTTTCTGAGTTCCAGCACAAAAAAAAAAAAAAAAATACTCCATTGGACTACTGGATGATCATTCACATAAAGATAATGCATAGTTTGTGATGTGAGAAAATTATCAGAAAACAGTATTTAAAATGACAACAAATTTTCCCAATAAGTGAGGTGTATTCTTTTCTTCCTTTCAAAATTATTTTGTATTCGAGAAATTTACATGCTTAATTTTGGTCACTCTCAAACCCCACCACACTTTCTCATTTCCTTCTCTCCCACTGAAATATCCTTCCTAATGAGCTTCCTCCCATGCTTCTTCACTGGTGTTGTTTTGTGACCCATTGAGTTTAATGATGGTTGTATGAATTTAAATAGGGAGTTTCTTATTGAAACAAGCACGACTTGTCAGTGGTACAGAAAATAATGACACCTTCTCCCCCTGTACCCATTCATTGTTCATAGTCTTTCAGTGAGTAGCTGGCAAGATGAGCCATGATGAAATGACAGTGGATCCAGTCCAGTGTAAATATCCTGAAATGTACAGATGACACAGTTGTGCATCACTCCTCCCTGATCTCTGGCTCTTACAATTTTCTACTCTCTTCTTTGTGGTATATTCTGAATCTTGACATGTGGGTAGGGTGAGGAGTGGTAATATACATGCTCCATGGCTGAGCACTAATACTCATTTTACTCTCCACACTTTAACCATTTATGAGTGTTTGTATTAACAGATGTCTACTGCAAAAGAAGCTTCATTACTGAAGGCTGAGAATGGTGCTAATCTAGGAACATAATCATGAGTATTTAGTAGGCAGTTTTCCACTGTGTCCATTTAGAAAAACAACAGTAGTAGATTCTTTCTTAGAGCTATGACCTCTTAGGCTATGGGCTGTAGGCACATTCACTGCACTGTGCGTGTTTCCTCCCCAGGAAATAGTCTTCTTGCTTGTATTACAGGAGCCAAATACCAGTGGTAAGTATTTATATTTTTTTATCTTAGAAGTTATAATTTTCGGAAAAATGTTAAAAGTGTCTCAATCAGATTATACTTGCATCTACATATGGGAGGGTGACAGCCTTGTAACAAATGCAGGTACGAAGATTTTCTAATTTATCCTGTAAGTCTCAACTGTGGCTTAGCAGCTTTTAACTTTTAGATATAGAAATATGGAACAATTAGCAGCAGAAACAGGATCCAAACTGAAGTCTTCCCAGTGTCAGATTTGTGTTCCTTGTCTGCCAGCTGGAGCCTTCTGCACCTGTGCAGGTCGTGCAGCCAGTAAGCGCACAGGTATGCTCATAATACCCTGCTTCAGGGTCAAGTCTGCAGCTCCTTGAGTTTGCAGTTTCTGAGAGACCTTTTCAATAATCGGGGCTCCCAGACTTAAAGAGAGGCCTTCCTGTAGAATAGAGATGGAGCTGCCTGTGACGACCTGAAGAATTTCTTACCCAACCCCAACCTGTTTTTACCAGGTACATTGACCATCTCCAGCTGCTTTCCAAATTAATGTGGTCCTGAGAGATGTTTGCAGCAAACAAACTCACTTATGCTTTCCTGACTGGGGACAGTTTAGCTTGATCAGTCAGGATGGATGTCTTCACAATGGATGGATCTCTGTTATAGCAGGTGCGTCTAGGTATTTGTGAGGTAGAAATGCTGCTCTGAGCTCTGTGGAGTCATCAATTTAAGTTCAGCAAGCATGGAAATGAAATATGGGCCACCCTGGTCAAAATAAAATAAAATTCTCTCTAAGCTACCAACTATAGCAGAAGTCTTAATGTTAGTCTCAGACAAGATTCTAACTTCTTGCACCATTTTCACTTTAAGGAACATGTACTTTTTTTTTTTTCAATGCAGTTTATTCAGGAACATTGAACAATCCTCGGACCCTGGGGAAAGCCAGCCCACAGCTTAAATAGCCTCTGGGTAGCCTACCCAGGCGTGCCACGGGGGCAATGCAGATAGGTCCACATACATGGAAGCAAGCCAGATCCTCGGCCTTAGCCAAATGTGGAGTTGTTCGTGACAGAGAGCACTCACCATCGGGAAGGTGGAAGGCGGAAACCAGCTCCATCTTTAAGGCATAGCATTCAGCAGCTCTCTACAGTTCCCCCTTTTTGTTTTAGACGCATCAGGCAAGAGTAGAGGTCTGATCTCTGATATTAGAAATAAATTGGGACTTTGTACAGATGTTCATTTAGGTGTCATCCACCCAAAGAGCATCAGACCCGTCCGATACCTTTTTCTCAGAGGCGGGACCTGGGGCATCAACCCGCATGCAATCAGACATGCTCTTCTCTGGGTCCAAAGCGGCTGACCCTGAGTGCAGTGCTTAGCCTCGCATCCTGAGCGTATCATTTTAGCTTTTTATGGTATCCAACCATGCTTGGGGAGAATGTCCTGCTTCAATGGCTGTAAAGGCCTGATGGAGCAGCTGAGAGTGGCCATTGTCACAGTAAATTCTACCAGAGTGGATGCAGGACTAGCCACAGGATTATCAACATGGATTGCTGCAGCCATGAATCATCTGAAGGAATGGGAGGGCATGGGAGTGTTAGCAGGCCTTCTGGTGTTGGTCTCCTTGGTTTGCCTGTGGTATATATGCAAGATTAGAGTCTCACAACAGTGTGATGCAGCCATGATCATTCAGGAACATGTACTTTTGAGCACTAAATTATTTTTTCAAGCATAATGTTCCTCCCATACATAATGTCATTTCAATATTTACCTTGTTGTATACAGCAGATATTTTTTTCTGCAAGGAGCATGGAACCTACCTTGACATCATAGTTTTTTTTTTTTGTGTGTGTGTGTGTGTATGTGTGTGTGTGCTTAGGAAACTTGACATCTTGTAAGGAAGATCATAGTTATGGGCATTAACAATATTTTTTTATTAATTTTCATATTATTCACAGGTTATTTACTTTGTATCCCAGCCATAGCCCCTCCTTCATTCCCTCCCAATCTCACCCTCCCTCCCTCATCTCCTCCCTGCCCCTTTCCAAGTCCACTGCTAGGGTAGGTCCTCCTCCCCTTCCATCTGACCCTAGCTTATCAGGTCTCTTTAGGGCTGGCTGCCATGTCCTCCTCTGTGGACTAGCAAGGCTATTTCTCCCTCGGGGGAGGGGGGAGGTAAAGGAGCCAGTCATTGAGTTCATGTCAGAAATAGTTCCTGCTCCCCTTACTAGGGAAACCCACTTGGATACTGAGCTACCATGGGCTATATCCGAGCAGGGGTTAAATAACAATCTTAATAGTGTGGGAGACAGGCAGGCAGGAAACAATCAAGGTGACAAAAAAGTGCCAGAAAATTAGATAGTATTCTTAATTCCTTCTTAATGACTCTATAAGAAAACAAAACTCCATTCTGACAGAAAATTGATCAAGGAAGCAAACAAACAACACAAAATAACACAAACAACAAATAAAGCAATAAATTTAAGCAGAACAAAGCATGGAAACAAGAACTGCAAACTCATGTGTAGGGATTTGTGATCTTTGAAACTCAGAATACTTTTGATAAGAGGTAGACACAGAGCTGATAATAGACAGTGCACAAATTTGCCAGTTTAAGTAAAAGGAATAAGCAAAATAACACTAGAGCATTTCCTAAGTTCCATATGTCTATTTGTATGAGTCAGGCAGCAATTAAGATATGAGAATGAGCAGCAGATGACCAATTAGAGAGATACACTCACTGATGTGTTTGAGAGAAAAAAAGAATCCCAATACCCTTGAACTTATATAAACATGGGAGATGGATGTAGCTCAGAGTGGAGAGCTAGTGAGGTAAGAGTTCCAATGCCTAACCAACGAAGAGAAGGACATCTGCTGCTCTTAGAAGCATAGACAGATGAAAGAAGAGTGGAAAGGTAAATATGCATGGAAATCATATGGCAAAATGGTCAATGTGAGAGTCAATACTGATTGTCAACTTCACAGAATCTAGCAACACCAAGGAAACAAACCCGTAATGCCTGTGAGAACTTTTCAATATCCAGTTGATATTAGGTGGACAGACTCACACTGGAAATGAAACAACTTAAGGGACAGGATCCTAGTGCAAATGAAGGGTGAAATGAGCTGAGAGCTTTGCTTCCTGACTGTGAAGGGCTGTGACCAGCTTCCTCATGCTCCCACCTCCACGATGCGCCCACCAGGACTAACTCTTGCATTCTTTACTCTCACCAGTCAGGTGTGTTGTCTCAGCAAGAAAAGTAACTAATATCACCAGAAAAGGGGTCAATGAGGCAAATAATTTGCTGAGAGTAGATGGTAGTTTATGGATTCGGTCTTTATTTTGAAATTAGACTTTTCTACTTGGATTTATAAATTTATCAGTCACACAGGTACTTTGAGAGAGTCTTGAATTGATATCTTTCAATTCAAGAAAAGGATAGCCTTTTCGTCTATCCCCTGCTGTCTTTCACTTAGTGTTCAGAGTTACAGTCTTAAATGACTGGCAGAGCAGGAGATGTTGGAAGGATTTTAACCTGAAGAGTTGGTTCCCCTTTTTCAATTTAAAGCTTCATTCTCATAATTCTGGAACAACGGGTTATAAATTTAATTTAACACTCACACCAAATTCAGAGTGGCTGCTTTGTAGCCCATTGCTGCAGTAGTTTAAGTGGTGATAGATGCAATAATTACAAATGATTTTGCTAATTTAATAAATATAAGAGACAAAGAACTGAGAAGAATCAAGTACAACTTGTGTGAAATGGTGTTTCTGTGCAATAAGGTGGCATGAAAACAAGGCATGGGTCTGGCTTAGAGAGAGAGAGAGAGAGAGAGAGAGAGAGAGAGAGAGCTCAGGTGAACGTATGTTTCTGCAATTCTTCCAAATGGTAATGGTCGTCTGTGGAATATACTTTAGGATAACACTATTGTACATTGGAATTAATGACATATCATTTAGTTTACATAAGAGTTTAAGTAAAGAACACCAAAAAGAGAAAAAAGAGAGGGGAGAAGAAAGAGATGGATAAAAACATAAAATATAGACAGACAGATATATAGAAAGAGTAAGAGAGGGAGAGACTGATGGTAGAAATTTTAGAATCTTGGATAGGAACTAAAAACCTGCTAAAAAATAACCACAGTGAGATACAGGAGAAAACAATAGGAAGCCCTCCTGAAAAGAGCAAAGTAAATTACAAGATGGAACATGGCTATAATGCTCATGCTTCATTAAGATAGAGAGCTGGTTTCTGCCTTCCACCTTCCCGATGGTGAGTGCTCTCTGTCACGAACAATTCCACATTTGGCTAAGGCTGAGGATCTGGCTTGCTTCCATGTATGTGGACCTATCTGCATTGCACACGTGGCACGCCTGGGTTGGCTACCCAGAGGCTATTTAAGCTGTGGGCTGGCTTTCCCCAGGCTCCGAGGATTGTTCAAGGTTCCTGAATAAACTGCATTGAAAAAAAAAATTTGAATTCCATAAAAAAAAAAAAAAGATAGCAGACTACACAGACACACTCATGCGCATGCACACACACACTCTAACACGCAAAGTATCAGCTACGTGATGCATGGTACCGTCCATTTTTTAGTCCCAGCATGATCACAGTACAGAAACAGCCATTCAAGTGTTTCAGAACAAGAGGCTGAATAGTAAAAGAGATACATTGCTCAATTATGTATGTCTATCATGAGAAGGTTGGTTTTAGGCTGGCATTTGCCTGGTCAGGAAGCCTGTGTCCCTCCATGTCACACGTTCCCCTCCTTGAAATTCAGGCAAATGAAATTTTAGTGCTCCTACATATAGTAAATAAAATAATGAAGACAAGGATTTAGGATGAAGGTAACTCCATATGAGTTATTCTAAATCATTGTCCCTAAAACAGAAGAAAACAAAAAGCAAAAGAAGAGATATGAGACTGAAAAAGTGGTGGGAATAGCATAATTCTATTCCAAGTAGGATCCAGTGAGACGGGAGGTTGGAGGCATGGAAAGATTGCAGAGGGTTTTTGTTTTGTTTTGTTTATTTTTTTGTTTTGTTTTTTATTTTTAGTCGAGACATAGGGCCATGGAAACATGGGAGCAGATATGAGGATTAGGGATTAGACTATAATACAATTAGATGAAAGGATGGTAAATTTAGTAACACAGCTTTATTTCCTACTGTCATTCTCATATAAAAGAAAAAATAATATAAGCATTTTCCTACTTCTCAAATTCCGAGATTTTACCCGTTTCATATTTAAACAAGACTTAAGCAACAATCTATCCAAACACACGAACAAAAATACAAGAGAGCAGTAACTCAGAAGAAAGCAAAATGCACATGCCTCCTACATTCTCAAATTCAAAGTTCCTCTGGTCCTGTATTTTGCTGGATCTTCTAAGCTAAAGAACTCTGGCTTTGATTGATCTGACATTTTCTTTTTTGATTTTTAATTTTTATTAATCACAGTTTATTAACTCTGTATCCCAGATGTAGCCCCCTCCCCTACTCCCTCTCAATCCCACCCTCCCTCCCTCTTCTTCTCCTTTGCTCCTCCTCCAGTCCAAAGATAGGGGAGGTCCTCCTCCACTTCCATTTGACCCTTGTCTATCAGGTTTCATCAGGACTGGCTTCTTTGTCTTCCTCTGTGGACTGGTACGGCTGTTCCCCCCTCAGGTGGAGGTGATCAAAGAGCCAGCCCATGAGTAGATGTCAGAGACGTCCCTGTTCCTATTATTGGGGAACCCTCTTAGACACTGAGCTTCCATGGGCTACTTCTGTGCAGGGTTCTAAGTTATCTTCATGCATGGTCCTTGTTTGGAGTATCATTCTCAGAAAGGACCCCTCTGCCCAGGTTTTTTGGTTCTGTTGCTCTCCTCGTAGAGCTCCCGGTCATCCAAGTCTTTCTATCTCCCTCTTCTTTCATAAGATTCCCTGCACTCTGTGCAAAGTTTGACTCTGAATCTCAGGATATGTTTTGATACCCTACTCGGTACAGTCTTTCAGAGACCCTCTGTGATAGGCTTCTGTCCTATTCCCTGTTTTCTTCCTCTTCTGATGTCTGTCTCGTTTGCTTTTTTGAGTGAGGATTGATCATCTTACCCAGGGTCCTCTTTCTTGATTAGGTTCCTAAGGTGTACATATTTTAGTATGATCATCCTATATTGTGGTACATTTATACAATGGAATACTACTCAGCAATTAAAAACAAAGAAATCATGAAATTTGAGGGCAAATGTTGGGGTCTAGAAAAGATCATCCTGAGTGAGGTATCCCAGAAAGAGAAAGATATACATGGTATATACTCACTCATGGTATATATATGGTATATAAGTGGACCTGATATTTTCTGATGCCAGAATGCAGATACCTTACTTCAGTAGGTCACGGTGTCTCTGATAAGTCCCCACATACACAGACACATACCAGAAACTTTGGCTAATTTATATACAGCTCCGTGACTACTCCCCTTCCCCATAACAAGAGACGAGGGACTGAGACCTTGTTTAAGATGCCTCACTACTTGGGCAGTCTATTCTAAAGGTTTTTAGGCTAAGTAATGCTGGCCACAAAACATAAATTTTTAGTCATTGTCCCCCTGGATACATGAACAGTGAAGGGAAATCGGAAGTGTAAGAGACAAATAACAATCATACAACACCAAGAATTTACTTGCTGGGAGCCCTGAACACATTTACTACATACAAGGATCATATCCTAAACCCTGTGAAGTTCAGAGGGTCTGTCTTTTTCACACTTACTTTTCAGAAGACTATATGGGCTTAGACATTTTGTGGAAGAGCAGCTCCAATGTCTGCACAGTGAATCCTGTTATGGGGCTGGGGAGATGGCTCTCTCAACAAAGCACTAGTAGCGTATGTGTGAGGACTTGAGTTCAATCCTGGTAATCTGGATAGAGAAACGGATGTGGTGGTGTGAATGTGATCCCAACATTGGACAGGTCACACAGGAGAGATTCTGGTCTCTCTCTGCAGCCAATCTAGCTAAGGGGGTGAGCCTCAGAGTCCACTGAGAGAGGAACAAGGTAGATTGCTACTGAGGAGGAGACTCAAGGCTGACCTCTGACCTTCACATGCATGCTTTTACACACACCTATGCACCAGGTGCATCTTCATTCGCAGGAACACCCCCACCAGCACACACACAGAGACAGAGAGAGGCCTGTGGTTGTAATAACACAAAGGATCTCAATTATAATTATTGCCTGGAAGGTGAGTGTTAGCACTAGCCTTCTCCTCTCAGAGCTGGTGTCTCAATTTGCCATGCAGACATCACAGACCAAACGCAAGATGACTCTTAATAAAACGTTTTAAAAAGACAATTGCATTCACAGTGTTGACACTAATGTTTATCCTTGCTTAGAGATTCATCGGCTTAAAATTCATCTGCTTTACAAAGCCAAAACGAAACAATGTATTTTCAGTCTGGTTTGAATTTCAAATTAACAAGTACTTTCTAAAGCTCTTAACAGTAAGTGGTTATGCTCTCAGGTAGAATTTAGAAGTGTCCCACACATAATCAAATAGAGGACATTTTCCGTGCTGCTCTCTGCTTCCATCTACAGGGCTGATATAGGAGTGCTGGGGAGGTCTCTCTTCAGTGTGTGTGGGAGTGTCTGTGTGCATGTGTGAGTATATGTGAAGATGTGTCCTTGTTCATGTATATGTGCACATTCCTGCATGTGCAGCCATGTACACACATATGTTTGGATGTATATGAGTATGTATGCAAATTCACATAGTTTACACATATATTTATATATATTTGTGCACTTGAATATAGTTATGCTGTGTTTATGTGTGTTTGTGTGCATATGCATATTTGTACTTAGCACCTGCGAATTTGTTTGCATATATTTTTGTGTATCTGGGTGAAACAGGAGTCCATGTAGGGGAAGGAGAACAGTTTGTTCTGCCCACACTGTACAGAGAATTATAAGGAACCTCATTTATTTTCTAGAATGCTTCCCTTCAACCCTCATGATTCCACTTTATCCTGGATCAAAGCCAAAACCAGGATTAGCTTTTTTTTCTATTTTATTATTATTGTCATTTATTTTAATTAATTCACTATGTATCCTGGCTGTGGCCCCTCCCTCCCTCTTTTTCACCTATGCCCCTCCCCTAGTCCACTGATAAGGGTGATCCTCCTCCCACTTCTATGTGACCCAGGATTAGATTCTAAGATGTTCATATTTGTTCAGATCCAGGGCAGTCTCTTTTCACAGTGTACTTTTGAATATCAGACTTTGTATTCTTAATCTAGTGATGAGTTTTATTCCATCTGAAAATCATTATTAAAGTCATGACATTCTCTTTGATTGATGGCATCCGAGTGTGGGTCTTGTGTTCATCATCTTCCATAGGAACACATGTCAGCTCATCAGATCTCTTTGATCTAGTCTCTGTGTCATTTTTACATCTAGAATGTACTTCTACCTGGCACAGATCCCAGAAAACTTTTTACACAAAACATTTCTCTTATGGTCTCATTAATAAATTTTAGGACATTGGTAAACAAATTAAAATAAAGATTAAAATTAAGACCATAATTCTATATAACCTTGGGGAAAGTGCGCAATGGCTTCTATCACATATTATATTCCACAATCGTTTTATTATGATCATCTGAAGGCCATCTTCAGTATAGCTATGTATGGCTGTATTTTTCAGTACATTTGCTTACTTCTAACAGCCAAGTAAAATCCCATTATATGATGCTCTGCTGTTTGTTCTGTAGCCCCAGACTATAAAGGATTGTGAAGTGTTATACAGTTGACACATTCTATTAGTGCAAAAGCAGGCAGAACACGAAGACCTTATTCTATTTAACCTGTCAGGCTCTCTAACCCCGCATACCTGGTATTTGGTCATTTCTCAGTAGTTATTTGTGGGTTTGATTTATCCCAGTAAATAAAAAGATACCTGGGGTCATATAAAATATATAGAAGCAAAGTACATCTGTACTCTGTGATTTCTTTTTTTTTACATTTTCTTTTTTTTTTTGTTTCCTTGTTTTTTAATTTTTATTATTAGTTACATTTTATTAACTCTGTATCCCAGCTGTGTCCCACTTCCTCATTCCCTCGTAATCCCACCCTCCCTCCTTCATCTCCTCCCTGCCCCTTTCCAAGTCCACTGATTGTGGAGGACCTCCTCCCCTTTCATCTGACCCTGTTTTAACAGGTATCTTCAGGACTGGCTGCAAAGTCCTCCTCTGTGGCCTAGCAGGACTGCTCCTCTTAAAAATTATTACAAAGTCAATGGCATAGAAAACAAACAAAGAAACAACAAAAAGAAAAGATTCTCTGTTTCTAGATACCAGAAGAATCAAATTAGCTATTTTGTGGGAATTAAGATGTTAACAAACACACACTCCCAGAAGAAGCTCCAGAAGAAAAAAAATAATTTTTGCTTTTTTCAGCTTTAGGAGATGGGAAGCATTCCTTGGGCTGTGGGCACACTATTCTGATCTCTGTTTTCAGTCACTTCTGGAAAAATTCTCCTTGTGCCTTCTTTGCTGGAGGAAACATGAGCTTAAATTCACATCTCAGCAGACACTTTCTGAGAATCAGATTTCAGCATCTAAAAATGAATGCTATCTGTGAACACACCTTGTGCAGTATTAGGTGCCTGTAAATGTTCCAGTGTGAAACTGCTATTTGAGTGCATGGCAGTGGCACTGTCATCCAAACAATAAAAGCACTGTAGCATTAATTATAGAAAAAAAAAAGAACCAAGTCAAAAGAGAAGAGTAAAGAGTAATACACAAATAATTTCTGCTAGAAGGATTTCCAATGTTAAAAGTTAGGAACATGGAGGGAGGGTGGGATTGGGAGGGGAGGAGGGAGGGGCTGATGGGGGGATGCAGAATGAATAAAGTGTAATTGATGAAAAATTTTTTAAAAAAAAGGGAAAAAAAGCTATAGAAAAACCAATAAAAAATGGGGAAAGAAAAAAAAAGAAAAAAAGAAAAAAAAAACCAATAAAGATAATCTTTGAGATTTAAAAAAAAAAGTTAGGAACAGAATTTCTCATTTTTAAATTCGTTCATTTGTATGAGAGAGGAGGAGGGTGGAACATGTGGTCAGAAGACAATCCAGGTGCCTCTACCATATAAATTCCAGCAATCATACTCAAGACTTGGCAGTAATAAACAGTTGCCTTCCCACCTCCGGAGACATGACTCCGCTGGCAAAGTGCTTGCTGGGTGTAGGAAATTTACTGCAGAGTTGGGAAGCTCTTTGGGGCTGAATACCTGAAGAAAACTGAGTCTGCCTCTTGTGGCAGCCATCGATTGCTAACAGCTCCTTAGTTAGGGGTGAGGTTTTATACCCACTCCCCACCCATCCTGGGATTTTTGCTGGCTTGAGCTTGTGCAGGCATTGTGTATAATGACACTTCTGCAGTGAGTGCAAATATGCGCTGCTGTGTATTTATCCACAGGTATTGTTATAGTCCTCCTCTATCTCTGGACCTCACAGTCTCTCTGCCCATTGTTCTGAAATGATGTATGAGTCTTCCAAGAAGAGGAGGGAGTTTACATAGTTGCCTGATTTAGGGCTGAGTGTGCATGGTCTTTTGAATGTTGCCAGTTTTGGATATCTGTTAATCACCATCGACTGAAAAACAAAGATTCTCTGGTTCAGGTTGAGAAATACAATACGGATGCACACAACATGAAACCTGAAGAGTTTGTTCAGTACTATTTTTATGTTCCTTTAACAGAATAAAGTAGTTTCCAGTTACATGACCAGCCGTGGATTTTGACCCTGCTAATTGTACCAGTCATGAGTTTTATCTTGAAGAATGGGCTTTAAATTTCTGATATAAATTAAAATCAGAAAATGGTTGGTATTATCCTAACCTTCGCGCCACCATTTGCAGGAAAGGGCATGTCTTGCCAAGCCTCTGACTGTTGCAGCTCTCAAGGTTCACAGAAGGGTGACATTAATGATTCACTTTTCTGCTGATAGCCTGCACATCACCCATCAGCACTATGAATGCTAACCAGTAGGGGTGAACATCCAGGTTGATTTCTCAATGTCCCTTTATACAAATATGTGATGCCTTTATCAATAGGATCTCACCACCAATTCTGGATGGTATCAAAGAGCAATGCCCTAGCCTGAAAAATTTGGAGGTCTTTGAAACTTCACTGTGGCTCAAAAAACTGTAACTAGATTTCCCACAAAATTTCAGTTTACCACTCTTGGGTGTTTACTCAAAAGACTATATCCTACTTCAATTATACTTCTTTATTCATTTTCAATGCTGCTAACAATAACCTGGAAATGGTAACTGGTAACAGCCTAGATGTAAATAAACTGGTGAATGGATAATGCAAATGTGGTATTGTTTTGTAATGGAATTTTATTCACTTCTTAAGAAAAATGAAATTATGAAAATTTAAAGTAAATGGGTGGAACTGGAAA
Organism: Meriones unguiculatus; assembly: GCF_030254825.1. Classification (NCBI taxonomy): domain Eukaryota; kingdom Metazoa; phylum Chordata; class Mammalia; order Rodentia; family Muridae; genus Meriones; species Meriones unguiculatus. The sequence continues at coordinate 63,713,240 of NC_083365.1, read as the reverse complement.
TAAGCATTCTGAGTGAAGTATCCCGGACTTAAAATGACAAACACCACATTTTCTCCCATTTACGGTATTGATATTCTGAGTTAGAGTATGTTAAAAGTCAAAAATCTTAGCAATCAGCAGGGGGGCATGGGGATTTTCAGTGAAAGAAAAATAGAATACAGGAGTATAAAGGCAGGATATAGAGGGCTAGACAGAGTGGAAACATGAAAAGAAGGCTAAGAGGATAAATAACACTGAAAACCTTAGAAAAAGTCATATACAAACTTACTATTTTGGAAGTTTCTTAAACATATATACATATCAACATATATACATATCAACATATATATATATACATATATGCATATCAAAAAGCTTTAATGAAATTATCCTATAATGGGAGAAAATGCCTCTCTTAGACATAAAGTGCAGTGCTAGGTATGAGTTAATTCACTTGAAACATTCTTAAAGTTTCTGATGAATATGCATGAAAATAAAAAAAACATAAAAATTAATATTAACTTGCTGTATCCTAATTCAGTCATATTAGAAACACTGAGAACTAAGGTGTTTTCTTTCTTCGTAAAGACATTAATTGGAATCCCCTGAACAGTGCTTGGCTTTTTTTCATGATTTAACTTAAAAAAAAAAACATATTTTCTAAGCATTGATAAATCACCATATTCTTTTAGTCAGCTTAAGCCTCTGGCTACCATCGTTTGTATTTCCAATGCCATGAAACATCTGTAGACCCTCAAAATTATGGATATCATCAGTGCCTCCGGAAAACCTGTCATGTTTTCATCAAAACCAAATGAAAAAATTATTTGTTGACAACTTCATATATGTATATAATGAATTGTGAGTCTCTTTCCCACAATAATGTCATTCTGTTTTTTGTTGTTTTGTGACTCTCTGAGTTTATCCAGTGCTGCCCTCATGAGCATGGGGGTGAAACTCTCCATGAGAGGATGGACAAATCCCTAACAGCTACATAACTCTACTCTCCCTCTAGTTCATCAAGGACCTCCCTTGTTAATTGCAGTATATCTGTAATCTCAGTTTTTTGTTTTTTTTAATTTCTTGAGACCCCTTTTTTGTGTGTAGATTCTTCAAAACAACAGGTTGAAGCCACAGTTGTATCTATGTCGTGTGAGTATGGTGGTATTTGGTTTTTCTTCTTTTTACTGTGGCAAAATAAATCATTGAAACAATTGAAAGGAAGAAAAGCACTTTGGCCCATTTTTCAGTCCCTTAGTCCATAACCATGGGGAAGTTCTGGTGACTGGGAGATACAGAAAATACTAAGGTGCTGGAGAGAATGCTCACTAGTGAAGAACACTTAATGCCAATCAGTTCATGTCAGACAGTCCATGTTTCCATTACTATGAAACCCACTTGGACACTGAACTGCCATGGGCTATATCTGTGCAGGTGTTCTAGGTTATTGCCATGCATGGTCCTTGGTTGGAGTATCAATCTCAGAAAAGAACCCTGTGTTCTGGTGCTCTCTTTGTGGAGCTCCTGTACTCTCCAGGTCTTACTATTTCCTACTTCTTTCATAAGATTCCCTGCTCTCTGCCCAAAGGTTGGCCTTAAGTCTGAGTACCTAAGGGGGGGAGCAGCTTTACCAGGCCACAGAGGAAGGCAATACAGCCACTCCTGTTGAGACCTAATAGACTAGGATAAGAAGGAAGGAAAGGAAGACCTCCCCTATCAGTGGACTTGGGGAGGAGCATGTGTGGATAAGGGGGAGGGAGGGATTGAAATGGGATGGGGAGCTACAGGGGAGATACAAAGTGAATAAAGTATAATTAATAATTTTTAAATGAACACTTAATGTTCGTTCAGAGGATCCAAGGTCAGTTACCATCATGGACCATCTCCCACGTGGCAGCTCAGAACTATTTTTTACTCTAGCTCCAAGGGATCTGACACACTCTTCTGGTCTCCATGTGTACCAACACACACACAGAACACATAACATTATGCAGGCACCTGAACATACACACAAACATACACACACACATAGATAGATTTTTTTTTTCAAATCTCTTCACATACAGATGGAACAAGAAGCAGAGAGAATGCTGGAATTAGGGGTTCAAGAAATTTTGAAGGCCTTCCTTGGTGGCATATTTCTACCAGGCAGGTTTTACCTCCTCAATACTCTGTACAAGCATAAAATAGCAACAGAACTGGGGACACATTTTAGAATCACGAGTATGATTGAATATTATAGGTTTGATTCCTATTACAGAGTGCATATTCTTGACTTCCTGTGAAAACTTTCATGACAACTTGAATTTTTCCTTTCTTTTGTCCTTAAAGAATCTTCTTGGACCTGATTGCTCCTCCTTTCCTTTCAGCTTTGACATTTTGTTGTTGTTGTTTTGGGATTTTGTTGGCCCTTTTGGTGCTTTTGAAGGTTTAACTTTCCAATCCCTTCCAGAAGAGAAGATCTCTCTGTAAAATCCTCTATTTCCCAGGCAACTACATGTGTGAATGAATGATTGTGTGCATGCACACATTTGTGTTTGTACGTAAGGAAGAAAGAATAACCACGGGTAGTGTTCCGGCACTGTATACCTTGTTTCATTGAGACAGAATTTTCTCCGATTGGCCTAGAGTTGCCAAGGAAGCCTAGATATCCATTGGTCTCTACCATCTAAACTCTGGGATTACAAATCTGTATACTACAGTCAGATGTTTCACATGGGTTCAGAAGGGTAAAACTCAGGTTCATACACTCACAAGACACACTTCATAAACTGAGATAGCACTCTAACTCTTCTAGGCGGTTCCTTAGCAATTTCAGGAAATTGTGACAATTCTCATTTTCTTCATGTGTGAATTAAACTAAGACTGCATAAGATATGAACATATCTCTCTTTCCAGTAGTGAGCATCTACTTGTCACAGAACCATTTTGATGACAGACTTGCCTCTCACCATTGTTTCTCAAAAGAAATTAGAAACTGGAATCATCACACATAAAAAGGTACTATTGACTGTTCCAATGTGTCAGTGCTGACTTGGAACTAGGATAATGCAGAAGAAACTGCCTCAGGCACTGTCCCTGAAGGCTAGCTACAGTGTCTGGTGATTTTGACTTGAGCCAAGACTGAACATTCAGAACCACAGTGTTCTTTGTAAAAATAAGGCTCAGATTCTATCTGGGCAGTCACTGAAGATTAAGAGGCAATTATTGTAAAGTTACTTCCACATAGAGCATCAAGAATGTAGCTCAGTAACCAATTGGTTTCCCAAAGTGAGGGGAACAGGGACTATTTCTGACAGGAACTCAATGACAGGCTCTTCGACCTTCCCACCCCCCAAGGGAGGAGCAGTCCTGCTGGGCCACAGAGGAAGACTTTGCAGCCAGTCCTGAAGATAACTGATAAAACAGGGTCAGATAAAAGGGGAGGAGGTCCCCCCCAATCAGTGGACTTGGAAAGGGGCAGGGAGGAGATGAGGGAGGGAGGGTGGTGTTGGGAAGGAATGAGGGAGCAGGATATAGAGTTAATAAAATGCAATAAATAATAATAAGAACAATAATAATAAAAGAATTAATAATTCCTAAAAAAAGAATATCATGCAAAAGTAATTCTTAATATCAGTTGTGGGAGGAGTGAGACTCTATGACTGGTGCAATTATAAACAAATTATTTCATTTCTTCTTGTATTTAATTAAAATATCCTGAAGTCCTTTGCCACACCTCCCAATATTTGTGCTCTGAACATTACAAAAATGCCACATACTAATTCATTAATAGTACCTTGCATGACATGCTTTCAAATACTTATCCATATTGTCCATTTTATTTGAAAGGTATAGACAAGTATGTAGTCACAATTGTTATCCTTGCTTAAGAGATTGTCAGCAGTAGGTAGTTCTCCTGAGCTAACCTCAAAGTAATTAAAGATAATGCCTTGAATTTTAATGTCAGTCCTATTTCCCTCGAATTTATGTTGTAACAAGTTATTGAGAGGTCGTTTGTGATGGTCACTAATACCATCTTATATATTTGTTACTAAGCAAATTGGCAAGGAGACAGGCTAGTTCTTTTCCTTAAGCACTGCTCAGTATTGGAATCCTAACTCCTGCTTACTTACACTGAGCATTCTACCCTATGTCTTATTTCTAAGCTCCATGCTTCTGTTTAATTATTGCCAGTATCACCTTTCCTTGGGATAAAACTGGTTCTCTTAATGCTTTGCACCTGACTAATTAGAGAAAAGGAATTTGATTCACTTTTCTGATATCAGCAATTGTAGCTTGACCACATGGGAAGTTATAAGAGACCCTTGAAAGCTGAAGACAGGCCAGAGAGATATTATCCATAGGAGAAAAATTCAGCAATAACCCAACAGACACCAAAAGGAGTATTTGACTTCGCAGCAGCTCTGCGAAGGTCAGAGTCCTGAGCATAGAGGCTGAATTCCACCTGTGTTCACAGGGCTTATAAGAACTATTTACTGAAAAGGTGACAGAAATCATGAAATTGACAGAGTATAAGATTCAGGGAAGCAGGAACAGCAGCTGCATAATTCAAATATAATAGGCAGGAAATTTATCTTTGAGAGATTAATTATTTTGCCTGTATAGACTCAGCTTGCTGGCTGTGGGATCCATGCTTGAGACTGCTTTCCTAGTTACAGCCATCTCTCTTCACGGCCCAGAGCATCCACTCCAGGAAGCTCAGCTCCTGCACTCTGCTTGCACAGGAGTTCCTGCTCCTCTGCTGTCCCTCCCAGCTGCATGGGCATGGGAGAAGAACTTTCTAGCTTTCCACAACAACCCAGAAAAATCCCTGACAAACTTAGAGTTTCCCTATACAGTGTCTTTAAGTAGATGCTTGCTTTGGTTGTCTGTCTTTTTGCAGAGGGTTCAGTTTCTAACCTTTCATAATTTCATAAAAGTGTTCATTACTCACCATAATATATTATGTTGCAAGAACGCTTTCACTACCTATTGACTAGAATTTTTAGAATGAGACAAGAATATAAAAATATTAAAGGATATAATTTGTGCCACTTTACCCAAAGAGGGGGTGTTTTTCTTTTTCAGTGTATGCATGCCTTTGTGTGTCTGTATTATATATGTATATACGTGTATGTGTATATGTGTGTATCAGTGTATATGTATGTTTCTGTGTTTATCTTTTGAGCCTATGCAGAAAACAATTTTACATACTATATCAAGAAAAAGAAACAACCAAAGTTATTTGCTAACTCATATTTTCAAAATGTAGGACCATTAGTATTTAAATGCCTGGGTTACAAACCATAGCACCACCATCTACTAGCTGGATTTTATGTCCTGTCCATAAAATACCATCACCCTCAAGGGCTGCTGTAAGGAATAAAATAATGACTGCAAACAGAAAGCTAAGGATGGTGCCTATATATTAACATTGCTCAAAAAATACTACATTATACAAATATAATCAATGTATAAATTTTGCCTGTAGTTTTTGTCCAGCATGGAACAAGTGAGAAAAATATCATCTACATTTTCAACCTCCTTAAAAAGATGTATTTTGAGAAGTGATTTAAGTCTAAAATTTCCTGCAAGTGTTTTTGTATTTTCTTCCAAAGGACTCATCACTAGTTAATATTCTGGTTGTACAAGTACAGTATTTATCAATTTAAAGCATAGATAGCTTAAGAAATTTAAAGGAAAATGCTTGTTTTCATGAACCACAGCACATTGTAAATTGTGCACTGTGTCCAGTGTCTCAAGGATAGATGATCGGAGTAAAATTCTCTGATACCTCAAATAGTCATGCCATTTTAGCAAATATTTTCATTTCCATAAGCTAGCATATGATTTTCATACTGTTGCTCACTCCAAACAAGAAACTCAGGACAGATGAAAGAAACAATTCCACCCATAATAAAGCCAAGTGAAGCAGTGAGTACACTGGGGTTACTAACAAGAGGATGAATGGTTTATTGAAAGGCCTACCCATTGTTGGTGATGACATAGAAAAGCTGCATCTTCTGATATCTCTGCACCACTGGAAGGCAGCCCAAATGATCTGGTTGCAGTCTTCTCTCCCAGAGTTACTACCCTTTCATATATAACCCCGGCAAGGGCCCCTGTGAATCTTACAAGTTTCAGGAACTTTCGGGTGCCTTTGGTTTATTTTCTTCCTGGAGTTAATTTTAACTCTTCCTGGAGTTAATTTTAGTTAACTCTTGGTTACTAAAGAGACTGTCTCCAAGGTGGAGCATTTCAGTTCAGAAGAAATTCCAACAGCAGGAAACACACCTTCAAGCTCAGAAGGAGCACCACAGTCTAGGCTTTGGGGTGACCTAAACATGGCAGCTTTCTTTATGGAATCTGGCAGACTCATGGCTGAACTGATTGCATACTGTTATAGTAAATAATAGAAAGGAAGGCATTGGGCTATATATTACTTATTATTAGCCCTAACATTATTATGGTGTTATTATTTAACCTGCTATCACAAATAATAAGACACAGACACCAGTTAGATTTTTAATTGCCTTATTTACCTTGGGTCAGGCAAGTATTTCACTTACACTGTCTCAATAACTTCACCATCCATTTCCCAGGCCCCATCTATTGCCATCCACCTCAGTCCTCCTAAATTGGATTACCTTTCTTCTATAACCCATGGTAATTGCTTTCATTCTTTATCTGGGCCTTTCCATGCCATCATTGGAGTCTTTTCTCCAGACGCACTTGTTTTTTTCTCCACGTGGCCTCCTCCTTCCTCCTCGGTTCCTCTCTGTCTCTCTTGTGATTCTCATAATTATTTCATCCTCAAAAGCCTGGGAACCTAGCCATGCCCACCCTGCCCAGGTATAAGTTATTTAATGAACCAATCAGGTATAATGTTTTAGGCAGGTTTTCACAAACAAGGATGGGTGTGTCCAGTGAGTAGTAGCCAGATCTGGAGTGCCAGTAATACTGCAGGGTTTGAGGAGCATTTTATGTCTCATTGAGCTTGTTAATAAACACTGACTTTCCTGAATTCATTCAGGGTAGAATATAAGTAGAAAGTAACAATAGAAACAAAACCCAGCAATTCTGAGAAGCCTAGATGACAGTTTGATGACTGTTTTCCTGGGCTGGGAGCAATGTTGTTGTCCATTATTTACATACATCTGAGGCAATTGTTCCATAAATTTATGTTCCCTGTTCCTTTATAATCAGCCTAAAAGAGTGATGGGTGATGAGATCCTGAAATGTCCTGAAGTGCTAAGAGAGCACTAGCACTTTTTACTGAGTCCCAAACATGGTCAAAACTTTCCAGCATCATTGATATGTTTTATTGGCTTTGGCTGATGAAATATGATGATAATCAGTACTTGTCTTCAGTATAATTCATGGCCATGCTCTTAAATATTGTTCACATGTGTGGCAAAGAACAACTTATATATACCACTTATATATACTGTTATTGGTTGTCTATTTTCTATTTATAAACCATTATGTATTTTTGAATGTTTGTGCACGTGAGTACAGGCATATGCATGCCACAATGAGGTTGTTGGAAGTTAAAGAACAATCTCAAGTTTCAGTCTTTGCCTTCCAACCTGTTTGAGAAGATGTCGATTTATTGTTCACTGAATTGCACAACAGGATTGCTGGTCCTCAGTCATCCAAGTATTCTTCAGGCCTAGACTCTCCTTACACTATGCGTGTGCTGGAGACACACTCATAGTACTGACATGCACTATCTATTCTGGTTTTACACAGGTTTTGGGGAATCACAAGATAATCAAGCCTTTTGTTTCATAGAAAGTATTCCCTCTGAACCCCCCCACTTTATTTTTATTTTCAAAACCTCTTCTCTATTCAAATATACATGGAAAAGTATTTCAGCCCCAAAGAAGAATAAAGCTATGTCATGTGCAGGTGAATGGATGCAACTAGAATCCCATTACGTGAATTAAATCACACTACACAACATGTGCTTAGACTTTATAGACACATATAATGTGGATATAGTGATAACACAGAAGTAGAAGTGAAATAGGGACAAAGAAGATTGATTGCAGTGGAAGAGGAAAAGGGAAAGAGAGAAAGCATGAGAAAACATCGGTGTGGGTAGGATCCTAGTAGATTATACATGTGCATGATAATGGCCTAAGCAACAAAATATCTTCATTTTAAAAATGTGGTATACTATATATGAAAAATGCATAAATACTTCTATAGGTGACAATTTTGTATTACTATATATGTTACTGTCTATATTTGTTTTCAATGTATATTTAAGTGACAACATCACAAGGCCCAAAAATATATCACTTCCTCCACCACGTGAAATCATCTATTAGAACCTTCCGTAGAGCGATACCCATTTGTAACAGGAATTAAGCCTTTTACTTGTCTATGCTAACAGCCCTTCAGGCACCTGCAGCTGCTAACATTTCTCCTCTTTGAGCCAAGTCTCCATTAGCTTCCTGCATTAAGTGACTTCATGACTAATTTCCATCCTAACCACCCTCCACTGAATGCTCTCAGGTATGTAAGAGTCACTTTTAGAAAGTGGAAGGAAGCTTTTCAAAGGTGTTAACTTTTACTTGTCTCCATAACACAAGCATCCACCTCATCCTTCCTGAGCAGTAGGCCTGAGGGACTGACTTCTGTAAAGTGTAAAATGGGACATGCACAAAGTAAAGCATTTCTTAGCATACTGTGTTTCTCTCACTCACGTTGGACTGGTTATTGATGATCAGCCTTTCTCTGAGAACAATTGGCAATGTCTTCTTTTTCTGCAGGAGGGGCAAGCTGGAAAGCATGAAGCAAATGTCTCAACCATTCACACATTTTATGTAGGGTGTTAATTAAGATAAACTATAGACTCATATAGTTTTTCCTATAATAATGAATGACTATGGAGATGGCTGTGGGTTAGGAGCATGCACTGTGCAGGTATGAACACTTGAGTTTGGATCTCCAATGTACATGAGCACTAAAAGTCATGTGTGGCTGTGCAAGCCACTACTGCAGGGCTAGAAGACTGGCAGAAGTCAGGAGAATCATTGGGGCTTGCGGTTGCCCAGTCTTGCTGAAGAAACAGTGAGCTCCAAGCACAGTGAGAAAGCCTGTTTTTAAGAGAATAAATAAAAATTAAAAAAAAAGAAAAAAAAAACAATGTGATAATATCAGTAAGCATAAGTCTCATCCCATGGTCAGCCAATAAGAATAAAATAAAATCATTTCTGACTTAAAGAGAGAGAGAGAGAGAGAGAGAGAGAGAGAGAGAGAGAGAGAGAGAGAGAGAGAATAAGGCAGAGTGAGACCCAAAACCCTCCTCTGGCCTCCACATGGACAATTTCACCCATCAGTACACATACACACGCACACAAAATCTTGCACCAGATAAAGACACACAGACACACATAATACAGAGAGATCCAGTGATCTGTTCCCAGACTTTCCTGATGGCAGTAGTTCACAAAACTGTAAAACATGCTGATCAAGATAAGGCCATAAAATAGTCAATACACAGAAAACTTGTTACTACAGGGTCCCCTATTTGCCTCTTCATAGTCGGGATATATACTTGTGTCTCAAACTCAAATTATAGGAAGATGGCAGCAGTTTTTCATCCAATAATCTCATCATTGTGGATTTTGTAAATGTAGCAAAACTGTAAATAATGTGGAATAATCTTTATCATTTAACATAATTCTCTGCATATTCAAAATGGCATATACCCAAACATTTATCATTTATCCCTTTCCTTTGTATTCTTCCCCAGTAGTTTTCAATAGCATGAACATACTTCGTTTACCTATGCTGATGAAGAATAATTAGATTGCCTACAGTTTATTGCTATTGGATATGAAGCTGATGTAACTCGTACCAAGGTTTCAGTATGGATACTTTCATTGTTTTTTCTTAAGTAAATACCAAAGAATGTAATAGTCAAGCAATATGGTAATTGCATAAACAGCCAAAGTGTGTTCCAGACGTCTGTGCAGGTTCCCACTCTCATTGTGACCTGCAGAGAATCAGATTTTCCCACATCCCAGAAAGCACTTGGTGGCATTACTGGTTTTCACTCTGAGCATTCCTATAGCCATGTACTGATCTCTTCCAGCATTTTAATTTGCATTTGTCCACTGGCTAATGAGGCTGAACATCTTTCAGATGGTGATTTGCCATCTGAAGAGCCTTTGGGTGGAAATTCACTTTGCATATCTTTCCCAAGGATAACTGACTGTTTACTTACTGATGAAGTTTAGGAGTTAGTTCCTACAATCGATAAGGTTCTTCTGTTGGGAGGTAGTTTGAGTAAGATTTCATCATTGTTCTACAGTTTCGCACTCTCTTTTAGAGGAACATTTTATGATTTAAATGAAGCTGATTTGTCTTTATGGATTATAAACTCTGCCAAGTCGTAGGTACCAAAAATTTTCTGCCAGGATTGGCCTATTAAAGTTTACTTGTTTAAAAAGGTTATTTTTCTCCACTGAACTGCTTTTAAGCACTTTTCTAAAATCAGTTAGTATGAGTTCCTTTTCTGTTGCACTGACCTAAGCATCTGCCATTCAACAACAGAGTACAAGTTTCCTTAAGGGGGCTGCACGGACACCACTCCTAGGCATATACCCAAATGATTCTCCACCATTCAACAACGACATTTGCTCTCACTTATGTTCACGGCAGATTTATTTGAAATAGTCAGAATCTGGAACAACCTAGATATTCCTCAACAAAAGAATGGATACAGAAACTGTGGTATATCTACATCATGGAATACTACTCAGCTATTAAAAACAAGGAAATCTTGAAATTTGCGGGCAAATGGATAGAACTGGAAAGATCATCCTGAGTGAGGTAACACAGACCCAGAAAGACACATGCTTATAACACACTTACTTATAAGTGGATATTAGCCGTATAATATAGGATAACCATCTACAAACCTAAAAAAGCTGAACACTATAAACACTAAGGAGGACCCTAGGAAGGATGCTTAAAATCTTATTCAGAATGGCAACCAGGATAGACACCAGAAGTGGTGGAAGAGAGGAAACAGTTTGGGAGCCTCCTATAGAGGGTCCTCTGAAAAGTTCCACCCAACAGGGGATCTAAGCAGCTATTGAGACTCAAGGCCAAACATTGGGCAGAGCATAGGGACTTTTATGGAAGAAGAGAGGGGTGGGGATAGAGAGACATGGAGGAGACAGAAGTCCTGCAAGGAGAACAATAAAGCAAAGGATCTGAGCCCAGAGGGTCCTGCAGAGACTAATGCACCAATGTAGACCCATGCATGGAGAGGATCTAGACGCCTTGCTCAGATGTAGCCTATGGACAGCTCAGTTTCAACGTGGTTCTCCAAGTGAGGTAATCAGGAGCTGCCTCTATCATGGACTCGGTTGACTGCTCTTTGATCGCTTGCCCCTCATGATGCAGCCTTGCCAAGCCAAGAAGGAAGAGAATTCAGGCAGTCCTGATGATACTTAACAAGCTATTGGCCAATCAGATTATGTCAGAGGCAGTCCCTCTTCACATTACTATGTAACCCAATTGGACTCTGAACTGCCCTGGGCTACATCTGTGCAGGGGTTCTAGGTTATCTCCATGAATAGTCCTTGGTTGGAGTATGAGTCTCTGGGAAGTTCCCTATGTTCAAATTTTCTTGTTCTGTTGCTCTCCTTGTGGAGACCCTGTCCCTCTGGGGGGGGGGGGAGCAGCCTTACCAGGCCACAGTAGAGGACAATACAGCCACTTTTGATGTGAACTGACAGACTAAGATCAGAAAGGAGAGGAGAACCTCCCCTATTAGTGGACTTGGGGAGTGGCATGCAAGCAGAGGGAGGAGGGAGGGTGGGATTGGGATGGGAGGAGGGAGGGGCTTATGGGGGGATGCAGAATGAATAAAGTGTAATTGATGAAAAATTTAAAAAAAAAAAAGCTATTGGCAGTTGGCAATAGTGGAGAACTCCCCCTTTCAGTGGACTAGAGGAAAGGGAAGGGAAAAAGAGGAAAGGGTTGAGACTGGGGGGAGTTTAGGGAGGGGGCTTCAGCTGGGATAATGAATAAATTGTGAAGAAAAAATTAAAATAATAAAAAAAGAGGGCTGCAGGGAATTTTGGAGAAGGCGAATTGATGTTCCTACTTCCCCTTGGGCCAGCCCTTCTTTTTTTTCATTTTATTTTAGAAACTTAAATTACTATGATTCTTCTATTTTTAAATATACACATAGGGATGACTTTTGTGAAACAGAATGTCTGGAACTCTGATGAGAAATGATGTTCACATATGCGTCTCTAGAAGAATAGTTTCTCCTCAGCTGAGTTTTGTGCTATAGATATTCTTCATCTTTCATTGATGTAGGTTTCATTATCAGCTTTTATTATTTAGTTTTATATTATCAGTTTCTAGTTTGTATCTTAAAAAATCCTGTGTGCATTTGGTCTATATTTAGATATAAATGCTAATTATTGGAATGGTTGCAAATATATGTAATTTCCATTTTTTATATATTTTTATTCTGCATATATAAAACATACTGATCTTCTTTTGCTCTTAAATTCTCCAACTTACTTAACAATTCTTAGAGTTTTTTTTTTTTTTAAGATTCTTAACTTATTATTCAGGCAATAACTTTGAACAATCTTTGCTTTCCTATTTATTTTATGTGGAAAACAGTCATTTTCTTATCAGTAAACATATTACCAGTCACAATAGTTTTAACATATTTTATCTGCTCTTATTGTGTATGCGGGGCGTGTGTAGTAATACCTATGGGCCATAAGCTCATGTGGAGGTCAGAAGACAGCTTTGTGCAGTCAGTTTTCTCCTTCCACCTTCATGTGCCTTCTAAAGATTATGCTCAGAACTTCAGGGGTGATAAGAAAAATCTTTTACCCTCTAACCTATCCTACTGGTCCTAGTCATAGTATTTTATGTGTACTCTCTATTTAGATAAGAAGCATCTTCTGTTTTCAGTATTCTGAGAGTGGTTTTCAGGGGCGAGAGGTGCGCAGCTTGAGGAAATAAAACCATAGTCCTATGTATGTTTAGCCACAATTCCAGCACTGACCTACATCCCCCCCCCCTGCTCTTAAGAACTTTCTTCACAAATAGCTTCCATTTTATCAAAGGTTTTTGTTACACTGATCTCATCAAATTTTCCCACCTTTATCCTGTTAATGGGTTAGATTATCTTACATGGCTTTCAAATATTTAATATGTAATCAATAAATATATCTGAGAAGTGGAAGGTCATTTCATTGCAAATACTACGGAATTACTTTTGTATGCTACTGAAAATTATGTGAAGATTCTGCTTCTCTACTTGTGAAAATGTTTCTCCCCTTTCCTCTCTCTCTCTCTCTCTCTCTCTCTCTCTCTTTCTGTGTGTGTGTGTATGTGTCTCTCTCTATCTATCTATCTATCTATCTCTCTGTGTGTGTATGTGCTCCTATGTGCCAGATGTGTATGCTATGCAGCTGTTTAGATACAAGTCTTCTATTAAGCTTTCTTTGCTATTCCTTGATAGCAATGGAAGCTTGATTCCTCACTCCTCCTGAGTCAGATAATAACCACCATTCCTGGGAACTCTGCAGAACTCTTTGAGTCAGGACTCAGTACTGCTGGTCAAGTTACTAGCTGTGCACTTGACCTTAGCTCTCACCATGCAATCGTTTCCTTACAGTTTTCAGGGAGTTGGAGTTGAATTCTGCATTCAGTCAGTGTATACAGAGAGAATTGTATGTGATATTTGATAAAACAAAGTAGTAAATTTCTGTAAGTCTTCTGACTTGTGAGATCTCTCTTTTCATACCACCTTTCCTCTGGGTAAAAACCTCGTGCTTGAAGTGCTGGTGATATTTGTTTGTTTGTTCTGTTGTTTGCTTTTGTTGTTGTTTCTCAGCCAAAATTAGCTTTTGCAAGTTCCAAGTTTTCCGCACCAAGTTTGTTATATATAATGCAAAAATAAAAGGCCAGGACTTCCCTCCTTCATCTCATAGCTCAATGTCCATATCAGGTCGGCTTGGGTCTTCCTGGTTCTTAAATTCTTCTTATGATCATTTGATTTACAGAATCTAGGGTTTTCATGTGTATTTAGTGAGAGGAATGTACATTTTTTTTTCTATTTAATCTCCTCTGAACCCATTGTTTGTTTGCTCTAAGAGAAGAAACCCAGCCGTTATCGGGCTACGATGTTCTGAGCATGGCCCTGGAGGCAACTCTTTGAATGTTCTTATGATTTTTTAGTATGTTACATTTCAGAAAATTAGAGAATGGGACTAGAAATTAAAAGAGATTGCTTTCTGTTTGTGCAGAGGAACTGAGTTTGGTTTGTGTAGTGCATATCAAGCCGCTCACAGGTACTTTTAATTCTACCTTCAGGAATTTGAGCTCCTCCTCTGGTTTCTGTAGGTTAGCTGCACCCACATGATCATACATGAAAGCATACAGAGAGCTAAACAATAAAAATCTTAAAATAAAATAAAGAAAAGTGAAGGAACTTGTTCTAGGACAGACATATAAAGCATATAAAGCATAAAATAACTGTGATTTTATGTGCATTTGCAACCCAACTTTCCAGCCCCAATATCCTTGGTACTTTTATTCAGTGACTTAGTATATAGTCAAACAGCCTAAACCTTCTAATGAGCAATGAGAATAACATTTTAAGTAGAATAACTCCATTTGATTTAGGCAGGGATATTTTTCTGTTAAAACCATGAAATTAAGAAGAATAAACCCAAAATTTGTTTGATTGATCTCAAATGATGACTACTTGGCCTCAAATGTAAGTTTCCTAATCCAGAACAATTTTTTCCTATGTAATATTTCTTTCTTTGATAGAAAGGAAGTGATTTAATTAATTCATTACTGGGTAAGGATAGCTTAGTCCAGCAAAGTTAATAAGTGATAAAAATGTTTTGAAGGATCATGGATGCCTGAGAAGCAATCCCAGAGCTTAAGAGACAGATGGTTGTGAGCTTCCTAATGTTGGTGCTAGGAATTAAACTCAGGTCGTCTTCTTCTTCTTCTTCTTCTTCTTCTTCTTCTTCTTCTTCTTCTTCTTCTTCTTCTTCTTCTTCTTCTTCTATAAGCATACATTAGGTTTTCTTTTAATTAATTACACTTTATTTACTTTGTATCCCCCTTGTAGTTCCCTCCCTCCTCTTCTCCCAATCCCTACCTTCCTCCACCTTCTCCACGCGTGCCCCTCACCAAGTCCACCCGTAGGGGAGGTCTTCTTTTCCTGCCTTCTGATCCTAGTCTGTTAGATCTCATCAGGAGTAGTTGCATTGTCTTCCTCTGTGGCCTGCATTGTCTACCTCAGGGGGAGCTGATCAAGGAGCAGGCCAATCAGTTCATGTCAGAGACAGTCCCTGTTCACATTACTATGGAACCCACTAGGAGACTGAACTGTCATGGACTACATCTGTTCAGGGGTTCTGGGTTATCTCCATGCATGCTACTTGGTTGGACTATCAGTCTCAGGGAAGACCCCTGTGCCCAGAATTTTTGGATCTGTTGCACTCCTACTAAAATCTGTACACCTAAAGAAACTAATCAAGAAGGAGAACTCTGGCTGAAATGCTCAATCCCCATCCAGAAAAACAAAGAGGATGGACATCAGAAGAAGGAGAAAACAGGGAACAAATTAGGAGCCTGCCACAGAGGGCCTCTGAAAGGCTCTGCCTTGCAGACTATCAAAGCAGATGCTGAGACTTATGGCCAACATTTGAGGAGATTGCAGGGAATCTTTTTTTTTTTTTCAGGGACTCTTATGAAAGAAGTGGAAGTTAGTAAGACCTGGAGAGGACAGGAACTCAGGTCTTCTTGAGAAGCAGTGTTCATCTGTTCATCCTTAACTTCTGAGCCACCTCTCCAGCCCTCTGTAAACCCATTGACCTTCATTTTCCTATGGTGTACATAACTTATTTCAATAGACAACATTGAAATGATGTGGATAAGGAAAAGACAATACAGTCAACAAAATGATCATGTATTTTTATAAGACATTATTACTTGATTGGACTATTTCTTTTTTGGAAAAAAAAACCTTGTCCTAATATTGAAAAATAATTTGAAGCATATAAAACCCATACAATTTATCACTCTCAATCTGATTTTTCTCCTGCACCATTCCAAAAAATAAAGAGGGGAAGAGAGAGAGAAAGAGAGAAAAAGTAACCACTTACATGGGAAAAAAAAGCTGTTTGCTCTTTTTAATTTGCAACTAGATGAGTATAGAAAGCTTATGGAGCAGTGCTTGAAAAATTTGTTTTTCCACAGAATTGATTATTTAGCTAGAATTTATATTAATGTTGTTTTTGCCACTATCTCCCGTGCATTAAATATTTCCCAGTGGGTTTCTACAGGCTCAAAAAAATTTTAAATGAAGTAGCAAAATTTATGCCCTCTCATTTTATGCTATTTCTATTGTTCTGTGAAATACATATTTTTTAATTTTAATCTATTTTTGGCAGGTGCATATACAGATAATATATTTTTATTCTTTAATATAATTTTAAATAATTATGTTAGAATATAATACAATATTTGTTGGTCATATTCACCTTCTTTGCTCCCCCAGCTCCTCCAAGAAATATGCCTCACCTCTCTATGTTCCAACTTTCTGACCATCTATTCTGTAAATAACCCATTGACTCCAAATTGTTCAGCCCATATAATCATGGTTGTGAGGCCATTCATTGGAGCACGGTCAGCATATCAGGAACCACACCCCTAAGAAAAAAACACTCTCAGGAGTAATCAGCTGCCAATGGCTCCTCAGTTAAGACTTGGGGCTATTGAGTCTAGCATTTTTCATGCTAGAAAAATGATTAGCTTGATCTTAGGCATATCTAAGTACAGAGGTGGGGCTTAGTGATAGAACACTTGTCTAGTCTACTCAAAGCCCTCAGTTCAATCTGTAGAATGACAAATACATAAATAATGTGAATCATGATGACAATATGATAAAAACAATGCCAGACTCTTAAGTGTAGCACTGACCTCTCTGTGTAGTATTTTGTTTTTAATCACAGAAGTAGCCTTAAAAAAATGAGAAGCGTAGAAAAGCAGTTAATAGTTCTTGCTGCATAATCATGAGGACAGGAATACTGAAATCCTGGAACTGACCTAACAAGCTTAAATACCTGTCCTGCTCTGCAGGATTCAATGTCCTTTCACATTCTTCAGTCCTTTGCATGTATAGAAGTGTGTGGATCCATCTACCCCATGCATGTGCATACACTCAGACACATATTCCTATAAATGAAAAATGTAAAACAAATATTAATTTAAAAAAAGAAAATAGGGAAAATAAATAAGCATTGACTGTAGACTGCACAGTGGCCGAGACACTTTCATGTAATCTTTTAGAGAAAGCTTTGAAAATAGAGAATATTTACTCAGATTTACACCTAGGAGAAAGCTGAGACTTTGCGAGAATGAACAGCTTGCATAGTGCTACAAACTAATGGAAAAAGGCCTGATTCAAAGGGAGTTTGAAGAAAAAACAACTCTGTTCTGTCAAATTGATCTCAACAGCCAGCATGAGTTTAATAAATATGTGTCTCAAGATTTGAAAGGGAAAAGATGAGTGGAAAGCAGACTCTCCTTCTGGCGAAAGATGCACAATATGTTGGGTTCTGATGCATTAAGAAAAATGTAGGTATAAAATAAGATAAACCTACTAAAACCTGTACATCTAAAGAAACTAATCAAGAGAGAGGACCCTGACTAAAACACTCAATCTCCATCCAAAAAGGCAAAGAAGAGGGACATCCGAAGAAGAAGAAAACAGGAAACAACCTAGAAACTTCCCACAGAGGGCCTCTGAAAAGCTCTGCCCTGCAGACTATCAAAGCAGACGCTGAGACTTATGGCCAACTGTTGGGCAGAGTGCATGGAATCTTATGTAACAAGTGGGAAATAGTAAGATTTGGAGAGGACAGGAACCCCACAAGGAGAGCAACAGAACCAGAAAATTTGAAACGAGGAGATATGAAGAGATATCAAAGTTTACCTAATTTTCTTCATATAATGTGTCTGTGAACTCTTCTTACATGAATTTCAAATTGGAAACTTTCAGAAAATAGAACTGGGTAGTGAGATGTAAGATTGTCTTTACCACACTTGGGATTCTAAGGTAGGATCATTACAAATTGGGAGTTATATGGTCAAAAACTGTCCCTTCACAGATAAATCTGAGAAAAACAAACGAACAGAAAATACATGTTACATCTATATTCAACATTCTTCCTCTCCTTTTTCTCTCCCCCTCTTTTTTGATTTACTCACACAATCCCTCTGTACCATAACAGTTATCCATAAGAATCTCTATTTTATTAGTTACTATAGTTAGTGCAAAGATTATTTCAAATGAATATTAGGAAATCCATAGTTTTGTCTAATATGGGAGACCTATCTATGTGTGTATGGGTGAGTGTTGATACCGTACGGTGGATATAAAGAAGTCATAAGGTGTTCTAGTTGCTAATCAAAAGCAGCTCTGGGGAGAAAGGAGTTTATTTGGTTGTAGTTGAGATCATGGTTCATTATTTGAGAGAATTCCAAGTAGGAACTCAAAAAGGAACTTGAGTTCAGGGATGATAGCTGTTCTAAGAAGCATTGCCTCCAAATGCAAACAAGAGGCACATCAAGAGCCATGGAAACTGTGCTTGCTAACTAGCTTGCAGGCATTCTTATATTCAGATAACTTTCTTGTGCAGTTCATGATTACATGCTTAGGAACAGTACCGTCCATATTGATCTCAGCCTTCCTACAACAATTAACAATCAATAGACCCATCCCCAGTCATACCCACTGTCCAATCTTATTTAGGAAACTTTCCAATTGAGACTCTTCTCTCTGATGACTTTAGGTTCTATAAACTTGAAAATTAAAGCTAAAGAGGAAAGAACACGACTTCCCAGAATTAATCCTCCACCTTGCTTGAAAGACTGTCTCTTTCTTATACACGACTGTGAATGACAGGCAGTCCAGTCTATGAGGTTTTGAGAGTTCTTTTGTCTTTTCCTCCCGTCTCACCATAAAAGCCCAAATGCTTTTGTGGTAAGGGTTTTATATTCTGAGCTATCATCCCAATACCTGTCTATGGGTGCTATGGAAATATTGAGACATTGCATAGAGGTTTGAGTACCTGAATGGAATACTATCTTGGAACCACTGCAGATATGGAGGGACAATGTACTAAACAAGAGACAGACTTCAAACTCACACTCAGACTCTCTGACATCAGATCCTGTACCCATAATAGGAATGCTCCATTGCCTTGATGTTTATTACTTTCTTCCAAGTAGATGTCAACACCTGGGCATGTCAACTTGGAGCACGGGAGTTGAAAACAGCAAAAGATCCATAGCAATGACAAGCAGGAAAAGACGAAGAAGAAAAAGCAAGGGACATGCTTGAAAGAGATTTCAAAATATTCACTAGCACTTTGGGACCCAGGGCAAAATCTTAGCACCACACAAGCCTAACAAGTAACACACAGACAGAAAAAACACATAGATAGATGGCACACACATGCACACACACCACACAGGTACAGACTTCAGAAATACAGTTTCATACTGCAACTCAAGTGCTACTGTGTCTCCCCTTTAACATATCTTGCTTAAGTATATAAGCTAAAAAGTTAATCTTTTTTTCTCTCTACTTCTTGAATAGATCCCTTCCAGTATATGTAGATATTATGTAATACATCTTTTTTTTTCTGTCTTTAGCTGTGTTCAACACATACACCCAGATGTCTACAGTTTTTGTCAACATAGCCATGGTCGTGATGTTTGAATTCACAGAGAATTGCAAGTTGGCGTTGACACAACTGGCTATGAAAATATTTGTACCATACTAGTCACGCACTTAAGACCTCTCTCTGAAGATGCTGGTTTTCTGAGACTTGTATTCTAGTTAATGTAGACTAACAGATAAGGCTCAGGTCAGCACTGTGTCTTCATGCCTGACATTAATGTCACATTGGCAATTTCCACTGCTTAGTCCTGGAAGAAAAGAAGCCTTTAATGTACACTGCTGATGTTAAATAGAACCAAGACCTTCCTATCAACTGAACTCTTTCCAAACACTGAGCTTTCAAATCTCTCTGTTACCACTGTCAGAACTAAATATTGAGGAAACAGAAAATGCGGAGGAAGAAAGTGGCCTTTGAGTCTTTCCTTGCAAATATTAAAGACACTGCACAGGCATAGGAATTAACTTAATCCCTAGAGCCACATTTCAAAGAAATGAAAAAAAAATAAGTAAACTGCTCTATGAAATAGATGAAGAAACTACTAGCTAAAATTGCTGAATAATGCAGTAAAGAAATGTGAATTATCCTCAGGGGACAGTTATGCCCTGGACTCTGGGTGACTTTGACAATGAAAAGATCATGGGGGCAGAAGCTAAGTGGCCCATATACCGCCTTTCTGGCCTCTCCCCAGGCAAACCAGAGCAGTTTGATTGGGTGGGTGTGTAGGGGGAAGAGGTGGGGTATTGACTGTTTCATACAGCAAGTGAATTTACAGAGACAGAGCAGAAAGCAGTAAGAAAGCTATGCTCAGTCTGTCCCTCTATCCAGTCTTTACTAATTCAAATTAGAACCTGGAACAATGTTTTCACTGCTTATTTAAAATCTTCCATCTCTGAGCAAATGAACTCTTTCCATGTGTGTCCTGTGATCTGCCTCCCACTCCTAGGGAGGAACAGTCCTGAGAAACACATTCACCTTCCAAAAGTTTCATTCCGTGCACCTGATGCTTTTGATAAAAAAAAAATGTTATTCACCTCACAACGCAGTTATGAGGATAAATGAGGTAATTTAGGAAAAGCTCTGAGGACCTTGCCTTCAAAGTCATGGTAAATGTTAAGTCAAGAAAGCAATGCTACAGAGATAACAGAGACTTGCCATGCCAAGTACTTGGGTTTGAATGCCTAAAACCCACAAAAGCTGGGACATTGTAACAGTTATTTCTAACCTCAGAGGTCTTCTGGCAAAATCTGAGGGAGAGACTCCTGGAAATTACAGATCACAGAGCCTGATATACACAGCTGGACATTTTCTTTCAAACAAGGCAGATGGCAGGCAAGCACTAACACTCACCAGGAAAACACACAAATACATAAAAATAACACACACACACACAAAAGCAGAGTGTGTGTTACATAAAAGACACTCTAGTTATATAAAACTATATATATATATTTAAACTAGTTATATAGAGATGTATAAATGTCAAAGTTATTTGCTACTGGAAGCAAATTTTGCTTTGCCATCATTTCCATGGCAAAGTATAGTGATATTATTGGACCTGTTCACTTTCCTGATCACACTCTCAGTTTGGGTGGAAGCCATGGTGAGGACAGGCTCTGAGTTCATGTATAAAAAAACATCATAAGAAGCAGCACCCACGAACCATCCTATTACTCCTAATGCAAAAGGACAGAGCTATTTATAGTCATGATAGCTTGGTACTTTGAATAGTGTTGTTTTGTTCTCTTATTTCTTTGTTAGTGATCAATTCTCAGTGAGAATGCACAAAATTGTATTTGAAGGTGTTCTGAAGGCTGGGGAGAGGGCTCAGCAATTAAAGCAGTTGCTATGCAAGGCTAGAAGACAAGAATCTTAATACCTAGAACCCAGGTATATAACAGATGGGTGTGGCAGTCCACCTCTACTTTCATCCTGTGAAAGCAAGTAAGGGATTTCAGGGAGACTAGCCATGTACACAAGTTGAGGTTAGGAGACACTGACTCAAAGAATAAGGTGGAGAGTGACTGGCAGGAGCCCCTCATTAACCTTTGGCCTGCAGACACAGGTGAACATATTGCAAGTTCACCCACTCACTTGTGTACAAACAAGCACAAGCACATTCATGTAAACCACACATACACACTTAAAAATAAAAAAGTCAAGTCTCTAGAGATCTTTCTTCTCAAATGAACCAGTCACTCACTTTCTGGGTCATTCTG
Organism: Meriones unguiculatus; assembly: GCF_030254825.1. Lineage (NCBI taxonomy): Eukaryota > Metazoa > Chordata > Mammalia > Rodentia > Muridae > Meriones > Meriones unguiculatus. The sequence continues at coordinate 63,691,294 of NC_083365.1, read as the reverse complement.
TGGCATTCAGGAATGCTCTGCATTTTTACATACTTACAAAAGCAACTCATTTTTCAATAAGTACATAGTACCTATTATTTAACAGCTTAAACATCGAAGTTTTTTTTTACATAAGAACATATCTTAGTGAACCTTTCAGATCTCCAAGTGAAAAGCTTCATTTCTATCAAAGTTGCATGAAGTCAAATTGTGTGGGCATATCATAATTTCAACCAATCTTCAACTAATGCGTGTGTAGTTTGTCACTAATTGTGTGGGCTTTAGATAGCTCAGTTAAAAAAGTGATTGTTGCATAAACATGACAAACCAAATTCAATTCCTACCTAAAAAGCTGGATGTGATGGCAGTAATTGTAATCCTAGTACTGGTGACATAGAGAGGTGTCCCTGTGCCTGCTAGGCAGTAAGTTTAGCTTAACTGGTGGGCTGCTGATCAGCAAGAGACCCTGCTTCAAAACTAAGGTGGACAGCACGTGAGGAACAAAAGCCAAGGTTGACTTCTGATTTCTATATGCACACATATAAAAAAGATGCACAGATAAGTAAATAAATTGACTGACAGACAGACACTTGATTGATAGATCGATATGGAGACACATACATGATTAAATGGTATAGTAAGTGCTTTTGCAAGCTTAACATGCAAATATTTAAATACATATATAAGAAATTCTGGAAGCGTGATAGCTGGATCAAAATATGAATAATGGTAATACTTGCAAATATTCAGATCTGTGGCCCCAGGTTCAGAGAAAAACTCTGTATTTAAGAAGTGAAAAGAGGAAGCTATCTGCATCCTATTCTATTTCCCCATAAGTTTCAACTCATGTATACCTTTTACACACTCTGATACACTCTCAGTAAGCTTGCACTTTGCCTATTCAGCCAGACCAGCCAGCCAATAATTCACAATAATCTTCCTGTTTCTATTTCCACAGTGCATGGATTACAGATGTATCACTTTGCCCAACATTGGTACAGGTACTCTGGGAAGTGAACTCAGGCCTTCGTGCATGGTGACAAGGGGAACTTACTGAGTAAGATGGATAGTTCTGGCAACCTGACACAATCAAAAATCACCTGGGAATTGATTCTTTATAAATGGTTTGTCGAGATTCGATTGATTTACAGGCATGTGTGTGAGAAATAATGTTGATTATATTACTTGAGGTGGAAAGATCTGCCAAACCTGGGTGTCATCATTCCCTATGAGGAAATCCTGAGCTGCACAGGACTTAATAGGTTGTGAGGGGAAGCCCAGTGCAGCATTCATTGTGCGGTGGTCTTGACTCTTTGTGAATGTAATGTGAACTGTTTTCTCTAGCTGTGAAGTAGCTGTAACTTCCCTTCTACAGTGAACTCCAAGCTTAAACCATGAGCTTCTAAAAATAAACTATTTCCTCTAAGTTACATTTATCAGGATTTTGTACCATAGAAATAATAAACAAAACTAAGGCACCAAGTTATGTCCCCAGTTTTGATTCCCAGTTTCCTTTAATTTTATCATGATATATTATGATATTGTTATCTTTCGAAACACATTATGGAACGAAAAGGTGAATTTAAGATCATCAACAGGGATTTTTAAATTTTTGCTATGGACAGAAAAAATTAGAAAACTGTGTAGATCTGTTTTTAAAATTTGAAAAAAAAAAATGAGAAAGCTCCAGATTGATTTCCAAAATAGTTGTATAAGTTTACACTCCCACCAGCAGTGGAATAGGGTTCCCATTTCTCCACATTCTCTCCAGCATATGTTGTCATTTAATTGTAATTTTTTTTTATCTTTTTTAAATTTTTCATCAATTACACTTTATTCATTCTGCATCCCCCCATAAGCCCCTCCCTCCTTCCCCTCCCAATCCCACCCTCCCTCCTCCCTCTGCATGCATGCCACTCCCCAAGTCCACTGATAGGGGAGGTTCTCCTCTCCTTTCTGATCTTAGTCCATCAGTTCACATCAAAAGTGGCTGCATTGTCCTCTACTATAGCCTGGTAAGACTGCTCCCCCTCAGGAGGAGGTGACTAAAGAGCAGGCCAGTCAGTTCATGTCAGAGGCAGTCCCTCTTCACATTACTATGTAACCCAATTGGACTCTGAACTGCCCTGGGCTACATCTGTGCAGGTGTTCTGGGTTATCTCTATGAATAGTCCTTGGTTGGAGTATGAGTCTCTGGGAAGTTTCCTGTGTTCAAATTTTCTTGTTCTGTTGCTCTCCTTGTGGAGACCCTGTCCTCTCCAGCTCTTACTATTTCCCAGTTCTTACCTAAAATTCCATTCACTCTGCCCAACAGCTGCCCATCAGGCTTAGCATCTGCTTTGATAGTCTGTAGGGCAGAGGCTTTCAGAGGCCCTCTGTGGTAGGTTCCCAGGTTGTTTCCTGTTTTCTTCTTCTTCTGATGTCCATCCTCTTTGCCTTTCTGGATGGGGATTGGACATTTTAGTTAGGGTCCTCTCTCTTGCTTAGTTTCTTTAGATGCACAGGTTTTAGTGGGTTTGTCTTATGTTGTATGTCTATATGAGTGAGTATATACTATGTGTGTCTTTTTGCTTCTGGGACAACTCACTCAGGATGATCCTTTCCAGATCCCACCATTTACCTGCAAATTTCATGATTTCCTTATTTTTCATTGCTGAATAATATTCCATTGTGTAGATGTACCACATTTTCTGCATCCATTCTTCAGTTGAGGGGCATCTGGGTTGTTTCCAGCTTCTGGCTATTACAAATAAAGCTGCTACAAACATGGTTGAGCAAATTTCCTTTTTGTGTGCTTGAGCCTCTTTTGGATATATGCCTAGGAGTGGTATGGCTGGATCTTGGGGAAGCACTACTCCTAGTTGTCTGAGAAAACGCCAGATTGATTTCCAGAGTGGTTGTACATGTTTACATTCCCACCAGCAGTGGAGAAGGGTTCCTCTTTCTCCACAACCTCTCCAGCATGTGTTGTCACTTGAGTTTTTGGTCTTGGCCATTCTCATGGGTGTAAGGTGAAATCTCAGGGTTGTTTTGATTTGCATTTCCCTTTTCCTTTGCTTTACAGAAGCTTTTCAGTTTCATGAGGTCTCATTTATTGATTGCTGATCTTAGAGCCTGTGCTGTTGGTTTTCTGTTCAGGAAGCTGCCTCCTGTGTCAATGAATTCTAGGCTCAGTCCCACTTTTTCTTCTAACACATTTAGTGCGTCTGGTTTTATGTTGAGGTCTTTGAACCACTTGGACTTTAGTTTTGTGCAGGATGATAGGTATGGATCATTTTGCATTTTTCTACATTTAGACATCCTGTTTTACCAGCACCATTTGTTGAAGATGGTATGTTTTGTCTATTGTATGGTTGTGGCATCTTTGTCAAAAATTAGGTGTCCATAAGTGTGGGGGTTGGCTTCTGGGTTTTCTATTTGATTCCATTGATCCACCAGCCGGTTTCTATGCCAGTAAAATGCAGTTTCTATTATTATTGTTCTATAGTACAGCTTGAGATTATAGATAGACATACCTCCAGAAGATCTTTTATTGTGGATGATTGTTTTAGTGATCTTGGGTTTGCTGTTATTCCATATGAAGTTGAGAATTTTCTTTCGAGGCCTTTAAAGAATTGTGTTGGTAACTTTCAGTCTCTGAAGAAAGAAATAGAAGAAGATATCAGAAGATGGAAAGATCTCCCATGCTCATAGTTTGGCAGGATTAACAGTAAAAATGGTCATCGTACCAAAAGTAATCTACAGATTCAAAGCAGTTCCCATCCTTAGCCCATTTTTTATTGGACTGTTTGGTTTGTTGGTGTCTAATTTCTTGAGTTCTTTATATATTCTGGATGTTAGCCCTTTAGCTGATGTAGGCTTGGTGAAGATATTTTTCCAGTCTGTAGACTGTTGTTTTGTTCTGTTGACAGTGTCCATTGCTTTAAAGAAGCTTTTCAGTTTCATGAGGTCCCATTTATTGATTGTTGCTCTTATAGCCTGTGCTGTTGGTGTTCTGTTCAGGAAGTTGTCTCCTGTGTCAATGAGGTTGAGGCTCTTACACACTTTTTCTTTCAACATATTTAGTGTCTCTTGTTTTATTTTGGAATCTTTTATTCACTTGGACTTTAACTTCATGCAGGATGATAGATATGGGTCTATTTGAATTTGTCTACATGTGGACATTTAGTTAGACCAGCACCATTTGTTAAAGATGTGTCTTTCTTCCATTTTATATTTTTGGCATCTTTGTCAAAAATTGGGTGTCCATTCATGTGTGGGCTTATTACAGGGTCTTCTATTTGATTCCATTGATACACCAGTGTTTCTATGCCCTTACCATGCAGTTTTTAATTACTGTTGCTCTAACTTGAGATCAAGGATGGAGACACCTCCAGAAGATCTTTTATTGAACAGGGTTGTTTTAGCTTTTCTGTTTTTTTTTTTTTTTTTTTTTTTTTTTTTTTGTTATTCCTGATGAGACTTGGTAAGCTCTGGGCAGATGGCATAGGAGGAGAACTCCCCCTTTAAGTGTACTAGGGAAAGGGGATAGGGGATAAGAGGAAGAGAGTGTAGAAGGCAAGGACTTGAGGGGGGGCTTTAATTGGGATATATAATAAATAAATTGTGAAGAGCGGCTACAACTGGGATACTAAGTGAATAAACTGTAATTACTTAAAATATAAATAAATTTAAAATCATCATCAAGGTTAAAGAAAGAAATAAAAATTTAAAAAATATGTCTGAGTGCTTTGTCCACAGGTAATGTTTGCACTGTGTGTGTTCAGTGCATAGAGACACCAGAAAAAAAATGGATGCCATGCCACTGCAGGTACAGACAGCTGTGAGCCACCATGTAGGTGCTGGGAATTGAACGTGGGTCCTCAGGAAGAGAAACAAGTGCTCTTAACCATAGAACCATCTCTCTAGTTCCCTATATGTTTTCTTTTCTTTTTTTGGAAAGAAAATAATTTATTTCACCTTACAGATTACAGTCTGTCCTTGAGAAATTCATGGCAAGGACTCAAGACAGGAATCTGGAGGCAAAAACTGACTCAGAGGTCATGGAGAAACTCTGCTTGCTGGCTTGCTTCTCGGCTCAAGGTTTTCTTACATAGCCCAGGTCAATCTGCCTAAGGATGGTACTGCTCATAGTTGGCTGAAACCTTTTAAATCAATCAGGAATCAAGAAAATGTCCCACAGAAATGCCCAATGCCTAACTTGATGGAAGAAATTCTTCAGAGGTAGTTAGTTCCCTCTTTCCAGGTGTGTAAAGTTGACCACCAAAAGTAGCTATCACATGTCATTTGACATCTTTACCTTAGTTATATACCTAGTGTTTATTAAGTAGGGTTTCCAACTTCAGATTCCAGTTTAGGAGCCTCACCTGTCATTTTAGTGAAAAGCCATCTCCCTGATGTGGAGATGCTCACAAGCAAATTTCACAAGTCTTGTTGGTGTATTAAGTTATTTTCCAGATCTATGCAAAGCCAAATGAAGAGAAGAAAATTCCCTACTCTGGAGAAAATTGTAATAAAACCTTTGACCATTAAGATCCAATCAATGGACCTAAGTAGGTAGGGTGTAAAGGCTGGTCAGAGCTTACTCTTATATACTATCAGTATAAAAGTGTGGGTATTTTTATTTTGAATCAACAAGAAGGTAAGACTTTTTGGGATCAACATGGACCTTGGTGTCTAAGGAACAGTCCGTGGTGCCTGATCTGCAACCATGATCGTTGCTGTGGACTATTCCTGCTATCATCCCCTAGATTCTAGATGCTTTTCTTAAAAGAATCCAAATCCTAAGAAATGAAACCTGAAGTCATTTTTTTTTTCAGGGAATCTTCTTATAAAATTCACCTGAAATATGCTACTTTGCAGAGTTCTGTGTAATTCTAGACAAGGAACTTATTTCAAAAGTGTGCTTCTGTGTTCAGCTGTGTCACAGATATTCTCATCTCAGGGCTCTGAGATGTTTTCTTCTTAAATGTCTTCCTAACTATTCAATGTCTTCCATAATCCTTGCCAATTTTCATCCTACTGTTTTAAGCCTGATGCGAAGAGTGTAATTTTTTATTCCTACTCTATAACAAAAGACTCAATACTGCACATTTGTAACCATTAGTTTTTCTATCACCATGACTATGACCAAATATAATTCGCTGAAAAAGAAAAGAATTCTTTGGGCTCAATTTTGGGTGATTTGAAATCATAGTTGGCTGCACCTATGTTTTACTGTTTGAAGTAAAAAACAAAAAAATAGTCTTTGTGCCCAAGATATGTGTGTGTGTGTGTGTGTGTGTGTGTGTGTGTGTGTGTGTAGCTTATATGTATTGCTTCTTCAGCTGCTAGTGTATAATATTCTCATATAGAAGACCAGAGCCTGACAGGACATTCCCTCTCACCTTCTACCCTCTTCATCTACCATTATTCCATCTGTATTTATATGTCTGAATGTTCCTGCATGTTTAGATGTATGTACTTGCACATGAATATGTATAACTGCAGAGGCCAGGGGTCAGCCTAGGGTGTCATTACTCAGGACACACAGGCTTTAATTAATTAATTCATTAATGGATATGCTTATTTATTTATTGAGATATGGTTTCTCATCAATACCCAGGGCTCACTGATTAGGTTATCTAGGCTGGCCATTACCCATAAGGGTTCTCCTGTCTCTTCCTCCCAAGTGGTGGAATTATAAGTATGTGCCACCATAACCAGCTTTTTTACATAGGTTCTTAGGATCTAACTCATTTCCTCATGCTTACAAGAGCAACTCTTTACTGTCTGATCCATCTTCTCAGACCACCTCTCTCTTTCCTGCCTTCCACACTGTTAGTGTTTGCAGTGTAGTTAGCCTCATGATCTGCTTGTTCATTGTGCTCTGAGTTGCTTCTCAGAAGGTTGGGATGCCTACTTCGCCCAAATATGTGCATAATGGAGACATCCTGTTACTTTTAATAGATCAGGTAAATTATTCTCCATTTACCCCATTAGAAGACTGGCTACAGTTTCACCTGCACACAACTTGCTCTCGTTAGTCACATACCCAATTTGTACCTACCTCTACAATGAAGACTGCATTTTCAGGACAGATAGAATAACAATTTCATTAATCCATTTCAGAAACCCCAAAATGCGCCTTGCTGGAGAAGCCTACAGGAATAGCCCAGTTTAGCAATATCCATATAATTCTGCACAAAACAGATTTTCTTTTTTATTTATTATGTATATATATGGTGGTGGGTCTGAGTATGGTTCTGAGTGTTACTATGGGTTTACAAGTGCCACTATATGAGTGTAGAGGTCAGAGGAAAACTTTGTAGAGTAGGTTATCTCTATTCACCTTTACAGAAATTCCAGACATCAAACTTAAGTCATTGGACTTATGCAGCAAGTATTTTACCCACTGAATCAAATTGTGAGCAGTGAACCAGGTTTTATTCAACATCATAAAGTGGAGCTTTGAGGAGAATATAAGCTCAGAACTTCCATCCTGACTACAGACCAGGAACTACCTGTCAGCTTGACAACTGCAATAAACAGTTGCAGCTTCAGAGCCCTGGCCAGTCCTGTCACGTAGGTCCCCAAACTCAGAATGCTCCTTGTCTAAGAACTCTTGAAGTTATGAATGGTGTCATCTTTGAAATTCTGTTTTGGAAATGATATCCCTTGAGACAGAACATGTGTACAGTCACTACAGTGTTTGTTCATTGGGAGTCAATGCAGCCTTAGTGTCCCAAGCACTGAAGCCTCACACTCTGCCCAACTCCTGCTCTTTAGGTTCACAGTGTATGGATGGTGCAGACCTAGTGCCACCCCTCTAGGCCTACACAGGAGAGTTGAGGCTTGTCACACATTTCATCTTGAGACATAAAAGTATTATACTTCCCTAGGCTGCCAATATCATAGCAGAATAAGAAGGCAGCTCACTAGAGGCAAGTTCTCATAACTCTTCATTTGGGCAGTATTACTGAAGCAGGAATTACAGATTATTAGACTGAGGAGAGGGCTTTTGGTTAGAAGAGCCAAATTTTTCTATTTGAACATGATACAACACTGAGGACCTGGCAAGAAAACAATCTGATAAACCCCATGTGTCCACTTGCCAAAGCACAAGGTGTTTTCAGGTATATATATACCTGAAAACCCCATGTGTCCACTTGCCAAAGCGCAAGGTGTTTTCAGGTGTATATATACCTGAAAACATATAATATATATAATATATAATACATATAACATATGTATTATATATACATATATAACATATATGTATGTTATATATTATATATACACATATATGCATATATATAATTTTGTGTGTGCATTTCTACAGTATGGAAGTCATGACCAACTCTCAACAGTTGGTTGTAACTTTCTACTTTCCACTGTGGCATCCTTTTATCATGGAACTCAAGTTGTCAGGCTTTCATAACAACCCCTTTTGTCTGCTGAGCAATGTCAATGGCTCATACTTTCTCATTTTTTAACCCATATTTTTTTATTTAGCACTAGCTTTCTCTGTCACATATTCATTCAGTTTTCAAGGTAATATAAATACCAGAGCACTGTACTGATGATTCCAACTACAGATTATTAATTCATAAACCATAGTACATGCACAAAATCAATTGTGTAGGTTATTCTTAGTCAGCTGAGTGTGTTGAAAGTGTCACAATAAACTTCTGTCTTTTATCTGCATTATCAGATATACACAATTTCAGGATACACCTCCAGGTTGGCACATTTCCTATGAAAAATTAGCTGTCTCATCTTCCCATGAAATTATGTGTACATATGCAAGTAATGTCTCCTGTCCAAAGCATAGGTTGCTCCTCTAGCAGTAACGGGATATACACAAAACTAATTAAAACACAGCATGGAGATTGTGCTCTCAGGATGATACAGATAAAGGAGCCAGGTTCTTATGTGTTCATTTGACTGTGCTTGACCCTGGAGGGAAGATGTCTCTCAGGAGTGTAGATTCACACTGGTATCAGAACCCACATTCACGTTGAAGAAAGGTAAACAATGATGAGGTTCACAAGAGAGTCAATGAGCAACAACAAAGAGCAAAAGAGGAGATCACTGAATACCCATGACAGCTGAGTTCTGGATGAGGTTACCATTCTGCCAGTGGACTGCTGTCCTTTTGCTTTGTGTGTCCTCACAAGCATTCATGAGTGTGTTTAGTATGTCTATGATTTAGGAACTTGTTGTTTTGTGAGTCCATAAGTGCAGAGGCCAGAAATAGACAATGGTTGTCTTTTTTCAATGGATTTCCTCCACACTCTTTGAAACACTCTCCACCAAACCTGAAACTTATCAGTTATACTTGGCTGACTGACTTCAAAGATTACCTTTTTGTGCACCCTCCCCACCACCCAGCCCTTGAATGACAAGCATATGCTCATGTGTTTGGAATTTTACATATCATCATGGATCCTTATGGTCATATGACAGGCAGTTTACCTACTGAGCCCCTATTATCCTCAGTTTAATGTCACTGAAACTAGGTCTATCAGAGCTTAGGTTGTTCTTAGGGGTCATTCAAGTGCTTTGTCATTCAGAAATAGGTCTTTCTGATTGCAAAGCATTCTACTCAAAGAGGATGCCTTCCAAGGCTAAGTGTCTCAGTTTATTCAGTGCATTTAACATTCACAGACCTTTTCTGCCTTCATTTGGTCCATAGAATTGCCCTTGTCAGTGATCACCCAAGCCAGAAAGGGGAGTCGAGGACACAGAGAGGGTGAAGAGCCAAAGTTCATTAACGATTCGTAAGAGTGTTTCCTCTGATCTCCCATGATCTCTAACTTGCCTGATAAATGAATGGTCTGAAAAATGACTGCATAATCAAAGTGTGGTTTTTTGGGTTGGCATTACTGAATAATGTATGCAGCATCAACAGTATATGATGGAGCACTTAAGCAAGCCCTTGATCAGATGCCTCGTATTATCTGGCTGGCAGACAATCAAAAATGCAAGGAAATTAGGGAAAATTCCGTACAGCACTTAGGAGAGACCATAGGGAGCAATGGAAGAACACAAAAGGAGAGAACTCTTGATGGTCTGGGTACATTTGTATGCCTAAACCATTTGGATGCATGCAGTGCACATCTTAGACTGGATACTGGAAGTGCATGCAGCAGCTGTGACTACAAATGAGCAAGAGTGTCCTTTCTGGCTATGACAAATGTAGGTATCGTGGGGGAATTGTTCCATGAATTTTCAGACTTTTTAATGTATAAGCTCAGGTCTGAATCTGGAGGACCCCCAATGAAGTTTCCAGATCTGTGTGTCTTACAACAAGTTATTATAGCAGGGGTATTTGGTTATAAATAAAAATGGAAACATTAAGAAAGAGAAAGCATTTTTAATTAATTTTTTATTCACTTTACATACTGGTTGTAGCCCCATCCCACACCTCTGAGTCCTACTCTCCCTCCCTCACCTTCACTCTCTCCCCTTGCCTATTCCTCAGAAAAGGGAAACTCCCTTTCCCATTCACCCCATCTCATCAAGTTGCATCAGGACTGAGCTTGTCCTCTTCCTCTGTGACCTGACAAGGCAGTCCTACCAGGGGGAAGTGACCAAAAAGCAGGTAAGTGAGTCGTGTCCAATGCAGTCCCCACTTCCCTTATTAGAGGACCTATCTGCTACATATTTATATGGGTCTAGATCTTATTCATGCATTGTTCTTGGTTTATGCTTCAGTCTAAGCAATCAGCTCTGGGCCCTGGTTAGTTGGCTCTGTTGGTCTTCTTATGGAGCTCCTGTCACCTCCAGGTCCATTTCTCTTTCCTTCTGCGTTTCCACAGACTTTCTATGCATCATCCTACATTTGGCTGTGAGTCTCATCAACTGTTTTGAGGTGCTACTGAGTAGAGCCTCTCTGAGGACAACTCTGACAGGCTTCTGTCTGCAAGATTACCAGAATACTGTGTATAGTATCAGGGGTTGGCACTCTCCCATATGGTGGGTTTTTGGGTAGGCCAGGCATTGGTTGGGTGTTTCCCCAATCTCTGTTTTATCTTCCCTGTCTTATCCTTGTATCTCTTGTAGGCAAAGTAAATTTGGGCTCTAATTTTTGTGGTGGGTTGATTTTCCCCTCCCTTTACTAGGAGAGTAGCCTAGTTAGAGGGTGTTCTCTTCAGTCTCTACAGCCTCTGTTACTAGGAGTCTCTGCTTGAATCCCCCGTCATACCCTCCCAGGAGCCTACCTTGACATAGGTCTCCAGCTTGTCATAAAGAGCAGTTCAGTATCCAAGTGGGTTCCATTGTAATAGGAACAGGGACTGACTCTGACATGAACCGATTGGCCTGCTCTTTAATTTCATCCCCCTGAGGGGGAAGCAGCATTACCAGGCCACAGAAGAAGACAATGCAGCCACTCTTGATGATGAGACCTAATTGACTAGGATCAGAAGGAAGGAAAAGAAGTCCTCTCTTATCAGTGGACTTGGGAAGGGGCATGCAGGCAGAGGGTGGAGGAAGGGAGAGATTGGGACGGGAGGACAGAGGGAACCACAGGGGGGATACAAAGTGAGTAAAGTGTAATTAATAAAGAAAAATTAAAAAAAGAGATATCCCTCATCTTCAGTTTTTCTTTTCTGTATAGGCCTTTTGTCCTCTCTCCCTCACTCTCACCTGGTTTGATCTCTACCCTCTTAAATCTCTACTTCCCTTCTCCTACCTTATTTCCTCTCTTCAACCATTATCTCATATACTTTATCTCCCATTCCATGTGAGATTTATGCATTCTCCCTTGGATCTTCCTTGTTATTTATCTTCTTTTTGTCTGTGCTTCATATTGTGCTTATCCTATACTATAGAACTAAAATCCACTCATAAATGAGTACATACCCTGTATGTCTTTCTGGGTCTGGAATACCTCACTCAGGATGATCTTTTCTAGTTCCATCCATTTATTTGCTTGCAAATTTCACGATTTCTTTGTTTTTAATAGCTGTGTAGTATTTCATTGTGTAAATGTGCCACAGTTTCTTTATCCATTCCTCTGTTTGATTCCTCTAGCTGATTTTCAGATTCTGGCTATTATGAATAAGGCTGCCATGAACATAGCTGAGCAAGTGTCCTTGTTGTACGGTATAGTGTCTTTTGCGTATATACCCACCAGTGGTATAACTTGGTATTGAGGTAAAGCTATTCCAAATTTTATGATAAAGCAACACATTGATTTCCAAAGTGTTTGTACAAGTTTATACTCCCACCAGCAATGGAGTAATATTCCACTTTCTCTACATTTTTGCCAAAATGTGATGTTGCTTGAGATTTTGATCTTAGCCACTCACACTGCTGTCAGATGGAATCTCAGAGTCATTTTGATTTGCAAAGAAGTAGCAAGCATTTTGAGAATGAGAGAAGGTCAGTGATCTGGGACATCTCTTCCTCAAGCTCTAAGCATGAGGCTTACAACCCTTCAGTGGTCATTTCATAACACCACTGCTTCTATATTTGTTTATCATGAGATTTTCTCATTCATCCCCTTTTGTTTTTTCTTTCTTGTATTCTTGTTGATAAATCATTGGCAGTCTTTTCCTAACTGGATTTTTGTGATTATTTTTTATTTAGTGTATTCTGTATGTATTCCTGATTGTTTATGTGTGTGTGTGTGTGTATGTATGTATGTATGTATGTATGTGAGAGACAGAGAAAGAGAGAGCAGAAGAAGGAGTGAGGGAGAGAGAGAGAGAGAGAGAGAGAGAGAGAGAGAGAGAGAGAGAGAGAGCAGGGGTCTATACCCATAGAACATTCATGTAGGAAAGTTGGTTCTAGGGATCTAATCGGGACTTTAGAATATCAAAAGCCTCAAACTTCTTTCATGTGTCAGTTTTTGCTCCTACCTGCATATCCTCCTGCAGCAGCTGAGCACAAGCCCATTGTCTATAACAGTGAGAAACAAGGATGCTGCTAATGGGCCCAATACCACCAGAACCCTGACACATATGTGCACATTAGAATGTTCATCTGATTACCCACAGGCATGATAACATGCATTGTTCTCTTCTTGAAGCTCCAACTCATCTTATTCTCAGTTCAGGCTCCAAAATTGATGTGAATTACTGAAAACAGTGGAGAAGCTACATCAAGACTGATGCAAAACCATAAGGGCAGCTGAGAGAAGAAATAGCAAACACTCCAAACTACAAGGACCAACCCTGATGACTCACTGGTGCTGACAGAAACACTTCCATAGCACCAATTCATCTTCTTTCCAGGCCTTCTTCACATTCATCACAGCAGTTTCTCATTCCAAGTGGTAGCTTTCATTTGTGATTTTGCAGTTTCTACAAACTATAAGTTTTGAGTCATTAGACTGTGTCTATTTTGGGTTTTCCATCACTGCATAATTTGACACATTCATTACTGCACTCGTACCTCCCACTATGTCCCAGGAGACATCTCTGGTGCAGGAGGGCACAGAACAGTGACTTTCCCTAGCCAGGCCAATGATCCTAGGCTCGTAGGGCTGGTAAGCTCCAAGTGTGAGGATTGCAAATGCAAACCTCGACAGCCGTATTTATAGATTTATTTGTTGCAAATCGAACTCAATTCTTTATGCTCTTAATACAAGTGCTTTATAAACTGAGCCATCACCCCAGCTCCCATTGCATGAGTCCTGATAGATAAAATAAATACCAAGTAGTTTAATGCTTAATACACAGTTGGTGCTTCATTGGTGCTTGTATTTTTCCTGCACTCAGAAGAAACATACAAGGTTAAAAGAAATTATTAAATGCTTTAACTGTCAGTTTTATTCTTCTTGGATTTTCGGAATAAACAACAACAAAAAGAAGGGAACTGTAACATCAGGTCTCACAAGAAACTGATTAGAAAATAAATGCCAGTTTAATTGCTTACAGAGTTTAAAGCCTGGGAAATGTGAGACCTGGTCTCAAAATTGGAAAGGGAATCAAACAAAAGGAAAGGAATGGAATGGAAAGGGAAGGAAAAGAGAAAACGATGGAGAGAGAGGGAGGAAGAGAAAGAAAAGAAGATAAAAAAGAAGAAAAGGGAGGGAGAGGAAAAAAACAACAGAACAAAAAAGAAAAAGAAAAAAAAAAACACCAGAAAAGGCAACTATTTGCAGCTTTAACAGTAGTGCCAGACCAACTAGATGACAGTAAATAAGTGTTAGCTTATGTTATACCTGCTTCTTCCTTGCAGTAATTTTCTATGACTTCCCTGACCTTTGGTGTCTCTGCATTGGATCCCTGGATGCATGAACTCCACCAGATACTTTCATTAGTACCTGGTGAGTTTTTTTTTGTTGTTGTTTTGTTTTGTTTTGTTTGTTTGTTTGTTTTCTAGAACTGCTTCATCTTCACAGAAACTTACAGGTGTAGTCACAGCATCTAACATTGAGGAAGAGGTTTCTATTGAGTGTTATGTATATTTATATTAATACATTTCAGTTTTTAGAGTTTCTATTAAGACAAATTCAAAGAAGTGAACATGTTTCTGGATAAAGCTAATCTAATACAAATCATCCCTGTTTTCATCCTGAGTCTTAACTGTTTCAGGGCTGTATATGTTTCACCTCCAAATGTTGTTCCCAACTATTTGCTATTACCTTTGCATTATAATCCAGGGTAAAATAAGGCAAGCCATCTTTACCCCTATTTTAAATTAGTTCCTTGAGAATTTTGCTCAGTGAATTTGATTATATTTACTCACTTCCCTCTCACACCTCATTCTAGATCCCCCTCTTTCCTTAACCACACAAGTTTGCATTATATTCTCTTCCCTTTCTCTCTCTCTCTTTTAATTTACAAGGTACAAGTTGTTATGCCTTTCTATTCTTGTATGTGTGCCACCCACTGGAACATGAATGAGCAATCAGGGACACAAACACACACACATACACAGAGAGAGAGAGGGAGAGAGAGAGAAAGAGAGAGAGAAAGAGGGAGACAGAGACAGAGAGAGGGAGAAGAAAGAAGAGAGAAGAAGAAGAAGAAGAAGAAGAAGAAGAAGAAGAAGAAGAAGAAGAAGAAGAAGAAACTGACTATCCTCCTAGCAGAAAATATTTGTTAAAAACTCCTTACATAAAGGTGGGACTTCATGCCCACTTCCCCTCCCATGTCAGAAATAGGTTGGATTGAGCTTGCCCAGGTCTTGTGTATGAAGTCACTACTGTCATGTGTTCATATGCACAATTGATTTGCTGTGTCCAGCAAACACTCTTTTCTTGCCCTTGTATCTTATAATCTTTCTAGTATCTTTTCCAAAATAATCTCTCAGTCTCAAGAGGAGGGTTGCAATGGAGATGTGCTCTAGTATTTCATGTTCTTATTTTCTGCACTTTTACCAGTTGTCAGTATTTGTGCTAATCACCATCTACTGCAAAAGAGAAAGAGATGCACCGATCTGTAGGTATAATACTAACACTTTAGGAATCTTTTTAAATATATAGCCACTTAACAGAGCAATGATGGTAGGTTCTATGATCTATGAGCTGTCTAGCTTCACCTATTATTGATCCTAAAAGCAGGGCCAAGAATGTGTTTCAACTTACAGAGTTGGCCTTAAATCCAAACAGAAGGTGGTTAGTTACTTCTATGATGTTTTTGCCACTATTTCACCAATGAGCACGTCACATCAAGCCAATCATTATTATAGTTCTCATGGCTCACAGCTAGATAAAGTTGATGATTACTTTTCTCTTCTAGTATTGTAAAAAGCACTAAAGCACCCTCTGATACTACAAAAGATATACTGTAAGGATAAATTTTCTAGGTGTGTAGCAGCTTGATTTCTTCATGTCTTGTGACTCAAGTATTTTGTTTCTCAAGCAATAAAGTCTTACCATAATTTTCTGAGGATAAACAAGAGCTTTGACAATAACCTGAATTCTTTGGTGGAATCTGTGACACTCCACTGTCTAATAACTCCAGAAGAGGTAACACATTCTTGGTACTGGGTGTTTATTTGTCATTATGCATTGCCTAGTAGGGATTTTGTTGCCCTGCTACAGGATAATTCCATTTAAACTCTTGCATATGTATATTTGTATTTAAATGTAAACATATACTCATATTTTAGGACACCTCTACAGTAGTAGGTATAAACAATATGTTTTAGAAAGGTCTTTCATGTTTGTTAGACTTTCCCATAAGTCCTTCCTTCCTTACTCTGCCTTCAAACCTCCAACTGATTAAATGCTTCCTGTGGGATTATTCATTTATATCCTTGCAATCCAGCTCCTCTGCCTTCAAGTACTTCTCCATGCATGAATCCTTGTTAATTTCCTGATCACCATATTCCAAATAGAACATACGTATTTTTATTTTTTTTATTATTTATTTATTTTTTCAATGCAGTTTATTCAGGAACCTTGAACAATCATCTGACCCTGGGGAAAGCCAGCCCACAGCTTAAATAGCCTCTGGGTAGCCAACCCAGGCGTGCCACGTGGCAATGCAGATAGGTCCACATACGTGGAAGCAAGCCAGATCCTCAGCCTTAGCCAAATGTGGAGTTGTTTGTGACAGAGAGCACTCACCATCGGGAAGGTGGAAGGCGGAAACCAGCTCCATCTTTAAGGCGCAGCATTCCACAGCTCTCTACAGTTCCCCCTTTTTGTTTTAGACGCATCAGGCAAGAGTAGAGGTCTGATCTCTGATATTAGAAATAAATTGGGACTTTGTACTGATGTTCATTTAGGTGTCATCCACCCAAAGAGCATCAGACCCGTCTGATACCTTTTTCTCAGAGGCGGGACCTGGGGCATCAACCCG
The DNA here is from genome assembly GCF_030254825.1 of Meriones unguiculatus. Taxonomy (NCBI): domain Eukaryota; kingdom Metazoa; phylum Chordata; class Mammalia; order Rodentia; family Muridae; genus Meriones; species Meriones unguiculatus. The sequence goes on along the minus strand of NC_083365.1, from coordinate 63,674,570 downwards.
CATGCAATCAGACACGCTCTTCTCTGGGTCGAAAGCAGCTGACCCTGAGTGCAGTGCTTAGCCTCGCATCCTGAGCTTAACATTTTAGCTTTTTATGGTAGCTAACCATGCTTGGGGAAACTGTCCTGCTTCAATGGCTGTAAAGGCCTGAATGGTCATGGCTGCATTACACTGTTGTGAAACTCTAATCTTGCATATATACCTAAAGCTAATATCCAAAAATGAGGGAAAAGAGGAGATAATTGTCTTTCTGAGTCTAGGTTAACTTCAGAAAATAAAACTCATTTCAGAGTGTGGTGACACACACCTGTATTCCCAGGCAATGGGATGTTGAAGACTATAGATTGATTGGAAGTTTAAGACCATAATTGCCTACAAAGTAAATTTGGAACTAACCTATTCCACATATGAACCTGAGTCAAAGGAAGGAATGAAGGAAGAAAAAAAGAAAGAACGGAAGGAAAAAAGAAAAAATATAACTAGCTAATTTAACTAATAGATCTTTCGCTGGATTCTGTCACAGTTTGTCAATATATTTATATTTTAAAGATTTTATTCTTTTACTACTTTATACATTTACACAATTACTTTTATCCTATTCCCCCTCATCATTTCATCCCCCTTCTATTACCACCAATTCTTGTCCTCTTCCCCAAATTTTCCTCCTTCTTTCATCCTTTTTTGGGAGTGACCCTCTGTGCTTAGTGAGGTTTGCTTTTATGAGTATGGATATGGGATTATTTGCTTTGACAAATGCAATTTACCAATGGTCACACCATGGAAGGACTGAGTTAATCTCCCCAGGAATCCATTAACAATCTATTTCTCCTCATGGCCCATCTGTCATGTATGTTGGGAGATTAACTGGATCTGGAAACCAACATTGCTGTTAGTCCATGGGTGCAATTGTCACATCCTCTCCCAAAGGCAGCATTTTGTAGCAGTTTGTTACAGTCTCTGGTCTTACATTCTTTGCCCTGTTTAGAGCAGAACATTCAAAAGTCACTTGTTCTCATCACTTTGCTATTTATGCACTTATTTTAGCCCCTGAAAAAAATAAGCTTATGTGCTATACTTGAAAGATGTGAGAGTCAAATAGGATTCTCTCCACTCTTGTCCTTCTCTGGTCACCTTATCTAAAATTTCATGATTTATCACTTTCTACTCCCAATTTTTTGCTTGAAATTTTCTTCTGAAATAATTTGACATATAGTATTGTTCTTTTTTTATTATTATCTCAATTTATTCAATTTGTACCCTGGCTGTGACCCCCTCTCTCGTCTCCTCCCATCTCACCCTCCCTCTATTCTCCTTATTCCCCTCCCCTAGTCCACTGATAGGGAAGATCCTCCTCCCCTTCTATCTCACTCTAGCTTGCTTGCATTGTCTTCCTCTGTGGCCTGGCAAGGCTGCACCTACCAGGGGAAGGTGATCAGAGAGCCTGCCATTGAGTTCTTTGCCACAGACAGCCCCTGCTCCTTTTACTAGGAAACCCACTTAGAGACTTAGTCTATGGGCTACATCTGAGCCAGAATTTTAGGTCCTCTTAGACCTCAGAAGCAGCAGAAGACAGGAAGCAGGACAGGAGCCTACCCCAGAGGGCCTCTGAAAGACTCTACTGATAGAGGTATAGAACCAGAGCCTGAGATTTATAGCCAAACTTTGGGCAGAATGCATGGAATTTTATGAAAGAAGGGGGAAATAGAAAGACCTGGAAGGGACAGGAGTTCCAAAAGGAGACCAACAGAGCCAGAAAAAATACCCCAACCAAGTAGTATTGTTCTTTTTTTTTGTTGTTGTTTAATTTGTCTCCTTTCTTAACATACTACAAAAGATGAGATCAAACACTGGGTCCCCAATTCTTTATACAAACAAGATACATTTTCAGTGCATTGTATTGAGATAATCCTTATTTAATTTATAGCAAGATATTCTGAAGTCTAGATTCTCAAGTAGGTTCAAGAAAAATGTTTGCAAAATGAGGGAAAACAATATGCAGTCTAATATGTGATACTAAGTTAATGATTATTAAGTTTTATACTATTTCTAATCAAAAAGGCTTTGATCAGGAAAATTGATTCCCTTCTTTGGTCTCTGCTACTCTCATACCTCTGGTAAACTTCTCTCCTATTCTACATTCAAGCATAAATCTCAGTAAAAGCAGGGATACTAAATGTGACTTTTAAGGAAGATTCATGATTACCAAATCAGACAGTGCAGGAGTGTGTAGATTTTGATGCATGGTCACATGTGTGAATTCTTGGTCTATGCAATACTGTTATTGGTTCTGTTTGTAATGAAATTACAATTTTATATTAAATTCTCTGTTCAGACCAAGGGGATAAACTCTGCTGGTTGTGTGCTGACCTAGGAAGTACATAATCCCAAACTTGCTCCCCAGTGCCACATAAACTGAGCATCATACTGAATACTTATAATCCTGTCATTTAGGAGTCAAAACCATGAAAATCAGATGTCCCAGCTCATCAATGGATATGTGAAAAGTTAGAAACCAGCCTTGGCTAAATGAAATCTTGTCTCAGAAGATTTTTTTTTTCTGATCATTTTAAGAACATATGACAAAGATAACAATAGTAATAACAAAGAGTTGAGGATATATTGATGTATGTCACTGCACATATTTGTTTACCACATGTACATATATATGTACATGAATATTCACAGATAATATTTAATATGCTTGATCCATGTTTTGAAAACTTCAGAGCCAAAAAACAAAATTTTCTTTGAATTGCAGTGTATACAGTTAACACAGCAAATGTTCAACCTGGAAGGGCTGACAAGGTAATCCCAGCCCTTTCCATACCAAAGGACACCTCTGTCACTCAGTAGAATGGAAGGTCTACAAAGTGGACTCAAAAATAATGAGGTTGTCTTCCTTTGGAATGTGCTGTGATGGTAAGCTGATTTATTTTGCAAAGCAGCATGACCCGATCTGCCGTGGGAATCCTGAGCTTCAGATAGAACATTGACAGAGGGCCCTATAGAGAGATGAGGCTAGTGGGAGGTCAAGGAGACATAGCAGCACAGACTTCATAATGCAAGCCTCCTGCAATGGGACTTGTAGTGTTGCTAGGCAACAGTTGGATGATAGTGGGGTATGAAGAAAAATAGATACTTTTTAAATACTCTGTATTCCTCAGAAATGTGTGTGGATAAACCCATCTCTATTGTAACCTGCATAATAATACCAACACAGAAACATGGCTCTGTCCTGAAAGGCAGTAAGAGATTGTTTATTATATAGTCAAATGTGAATAAGATCCACTGAGACCCACATTTAGATTGTCTCACATACCTTGTTCCAACATGATAATAATTTCATGATGGATGTACAACAACAGAGCAAAGAAAGTTGTACGGTAGTTTTCTAGAACACTAGTAGAAATACGAGGCAGACACTCCTCTCAGGACTCCGATTTTGTCATCTGAGGATGCTTCAGCCTTTGGATTGATGGAAGCTAAGCACCTACTCCTGATCACCCAGCTCAGAGAACTCCCTTGCTCACTTTCAGATGCTCATCTTATTACATTTTCCTCTTAGTCCTCATAAGCTCAGAATGTAGCAGTTTTTATACCTTCTGTGAATTCTTCTCTTTTGGAACAGAAACTTTCTAGGAACAGGGTGCTTTCTTGTCTGTAACACACTGGAACTTTAGTGAGATTGGATGTAGTTAGTGTACAACATTTTTGTTGCTGTTGTTTCTTTTAAGAAATGGTTTCTCTGTGTAGCTTGGATTTGTAGATCAGGCTGGCCTAGAACTCACTTGCCACTGCCTCCCAGAGTGCTGGGATTACAGGGATTTGCCACTACACCTGGCTAGTGCACAAATTTTAACATTTTAAACATAATTTTTAACCAAATTATTTCTATTCACACCCATGAGAGTAAAGAACAATTTTTTAAAGTTCTGTCCAAGTAACCTACAAGTGATTTTCATTAAAAAAATAAGATTATCAATAAAATTACATGTGCATAGAACCATGTTGTGTAATAATAATTTATGATAACCCACAATACTGAGCTTCATTTGATTCAATCAGAAGCAGAGAATGGACAGGCAAAATCTACAGTGAAACAAAAACAACAAAACAAAACAAAGCAAAATTCAGGAGGATTGCTGTTTTTGTCAACAGGGTAGAGCCTACTCAGTGGAGAACAGTTAAGGGCAGCCATGTCCTAGATTATGTGAAGCAAGGTCTCTCAGACTTGGTGTCACTGGAAGGAAGGAAAATCCTCTTGTGATGTTCTAACACAGTGCAGTTAACATCATTTTTCTGTGGAGTAGCCTGGGCTCACAGAACAACCAGCTGTAGTTTCAAATAAGAAAAAACTGGTGTGAAGACAGAGCAGTCACCACTGCAGATATCAGTGTATGAAGAAAGTAACAGAAAGAATTATCTTGACATAGGACTAGACATGAAATTAGAAGACAAACTGTCCTGGGATTGGTATAGGAACACAGTGAAAAATATGGACACAAAGCCTGAGGTAGGGTGTCTGAGGCAGAAACATGAGAGAAATAAAATAGAAAGGAATGAAACAGCGTTAAGAAAAATAAAACTTTTGGCATTTTTTTGGTCCTTGAATATATGGGTGAGAAAAAGAAAAACAGAAGAACTCAAGACATAAGCTCTACATGATAGATAAAATGGAAGTAAACCTCATAAACAACACTAATTATTTTTAAAATGTACAAAGTTGAGAGTGGTGGCAAGTGTCTGTAATATAAACTGTTGGAAGTTCTGTCATAAGATTGTGCAATTTCATGGCCACCCTGAGCTACAGAAAAAGATTATGGCTCTCAAAAGAAGAAACTAAAAGAAAGGGAGGAAGAGAATGAGGGAGGAAATGGGGAAGAAGAACAAGAAGAATATGATGAAGGAAGAAGGAAGGAAGGGAGGAAGAAAATAAGAAAGAAAGAAGAAAGAAAGAAAGAAAGAAAGAAAAAAAAGAAAGAAAAAAAAGAAAGAAAAAAAAAGAAAGAAAAAGGAAAGGAAGAAAGGAGCATGTGAGATGGGTAAAAAGAAAAGAAGGAAAAGGGAACATATACACATACCATATGATCTAACTATTATAGCAGTCAAAGTCTTGTGATACAATAGTTTTACTCATTCTGCCTCAAACAAACAAAAAGATTCTGGCGAAGCCACAGTCTGGCCTGATATATATTGCCTGGAGACTTCTATACAAGACTGTCTGAGATTTAAGATATTATTTTGACATGGGAAAAATATAGATATTAACAGAACTTAGACACACATGACATCTGTTGTGTTGTATGACCTGATGGAAGATCCTAACTATTCAATTGCCTTGCATCAGTCTGGTTTCCAAAGATGTTCTTCTTATAAGATTATAGCACTTAAAATAGGTAGGTAATTCATTTGGGAATGTGCATTTCATTCAAGAATGAGGAATCCATGTAAAAATTGTAAAAATTCTGGGCACAATGGTATCCCCAGACTTTTGTAGGTAAACGTAGGTAAACAAAGGTAAAAAAAAAAAAATGGAGCTCATTGGCCAGGTAGATTAGCAAAATTGAGTTCCATGTTTAGTGAGACATCATGTCTTAGAAAACAAGGTAAAGAATAATCAAAAAAGGCCTCTGAGACATAATTGTATACACATACGTGCACACACCTGTAAATCCATCTTTATCACCACCCACTGTGGGCCTTGCTTTCCTCAGAACCTCTATGAAGGCAGTATGTCACAGGGAGTAAGTGTACTGAGTTTTTTCAGCTTGGGCCCTCTCATTTCTTCCTGTGTATGGATCAAATGTGATCATTCTGCTTCATGAGGAGCACCTCATGCCATCCCTTCCCCCAATGATGGATTGTATCTATTCTGAACATGTAATCCAAAATAAACTCTTCCTTCTCCAAATTGCTTTTCATTTTGTGTCTTATCAGCAACAGGAAAGAAACTAATAAATGTGAGGGTCTTATACTGATTCATCTCTGTGGTGAATTGATCACATAGGAAGTTCAGTGTTGTCCTGGCTTTAGCTAGTTGTTGGAATGAAAATGGCTCCCAAAGACTCATATATTTTAATTCTTGGCCCTCAGTTGGTAGAACTACTTAGGAAGGATTAGGAGGTGTGGCTTTGTTGGAGAGAGCCCTATTTTAAATACTTTAATTTATGTTACCTAGGCCATGATGATTTTTCACAGCAATTGAAAGTAAATAAAAAATCTATCCACTTCTTCCTGGAAATAATTTTCAGTATTAGAGGTATGAAAGCTTTTGTTGTAGCACCATACAACCATCACTCAATACACACACACACACACACACACACACACACACACACGCACTGATAGCCTTTTCTTCCGTCTAAATTACAAACCTTTCTAATTCTCCCCTTTAAGTCTTAACTGCTCCATCAGCTAGGCACTGACACTTTAAATCAATCTTTAGCACGGCCAAACCTTGACAGAAAAAGTCCACCACTTCCTGCCCAGCTGGTCTGCTGGCACAGGAATACATATCTTTCCTTGCTTGTTTTCCATGTTGTATTCATTTCTCCTGAAATATTTCAGATGCGTTCTCCTATTTCAGTATTTTGGTTTCATCAAAGTCAGTGCAGCTGAGGCAACTGAACTGCAGGAGAAAAGCAGCCTGTGATTGGGACGCCTGCACAGTCAACACAATTACTGCTAATGTCTGGCTTCCAGGACTTTTATCATCATTGAGGAGACTTACGGAGCTAATCACACATGTCTTTGTGGTCAAACGCTGAATTAGATTTAAAGACAGTCTACAGATGGGAAAATGATGAGGTATTTTGACTCGTGAGCTGTGCTACAGGAGATGAGCTAAGGAACTTATTGCTTCCTCTTTCTCTATTCTTCCCTGAGCTACCCTTTGTATTCCATTTTTACACACTTCTTGGAAACATGAAGGCTTTTCTACCAAGAAACTCGTGTTGAGCTCTTTCTTTTGGGAACATCAGCTGAGTTTTTTAGTGTGCACCAAACAAGTTAACACTTAAAGCTAATTAAATGAGGTTAAATAAAATCACTTCTGCAAAAGTGCCTGCTGTGAACAGTACCAAAGAGATGCATTCTCATTATTATTGCCATCAATTAAATTGTCTTTTGTGTGTTAATTTTTCTCCTCAGATCTTTGGTAAGCTTTTTGCTGAGGATTCCATGTCAGTCAGCTCATGATGGGAAAGGGGGAGGTAATAAAGGTCTGTAGATTTATTATATGTGGAATTATTTCTTCGTGCTGACGTTTTCTTCTTGAAAATTCTCACTCATCTTCACAAGAAGAACAATACCAAAATCCACAGCAAGCTATATTTAGACAGCTAGAAATGAAATAGCTACAATATGATGGATAAGCTTAAATCCAGGGAAATAATATTTCTAATTAAATCGTGAAATATTAGGCAGGCTGTCAAACACAGATATTTTTAAAGTCATAGCGGCTCTTACTTATTTTTAGTGCCTGCATGTTAAATCATTTGAGGGAAACTATTTATATTTGTCAGCCCAAGTCTAAAGTTCTTGGCCATGTGGAATTGACAAGGCTAAGAGTCAATCTGAAATAACTCCAGACTCAAGAGAGCAACTTCTTCCACACCCCATGTTCTCTCTAGACCTTTTGTGAATATGATCTTCACCCAATCATATTAGCAACTTCCAAGCTTAGTGGTTTTGAGGAGCCAAAGTATAAATTAAGGAAAGAAAAAGGAAAAAAAATCTGTGGAGACAGAACTATAGTGTGAAGCATGTTTGTTCTCTGACAGTTCCATGGTAGCTTCAGATTGCTGACTTCATCTTCTGTATTTGGAGCATGAGAAAGCAAACCAAAACTCCAAGAATCCAAAGTAAATTAACTATGCACACAAAAATCACTGTACCAACAATACTCAGTTTAAAAAGACAAGATTTCATTTTTGAAATGTCATTATCACACATTAATTATTAAACCAGTTATCCAAAATGATGAGAGTTGCTTTAACACAAGCCATTTTTGTACATGTACATGGTGAACTGTGATCACATTAACCCTTATAACCTCCTCCTGTCTAGCGCTACTTCTGATCTGCCTCTTATAGCCTTATATTTCTATATTCTTTGGGTCACCCCAAAAATTCTGCTGATGTTACTAAGAGAAGCATGAAAATTGAGCTGCTGATAGGAGTGTGAGCACCTCACTCTTGGCTATAATAAAATATTAATGGTCTAGTCCTTTTTAACTGCCACATAGGTTAATGGGGGCCTCATTTAAACATCTGTATAGATGCACCTTCTATAGGGCTGATTTCACTTCCAATGAGGTATTTTTCTCCCAGGATCCATGAATCTTTCTGTAAATCCTTGACACATTAAGTAAGTAAAATAGAATAAATAAAAGCATAATTTTCCCTCAGAGGTGATCATTCCATGAGTTAAAAAATATTCAAAGAGTAAATATATATAGCCATTGAAAAGTGAAGATAACTGTGAGCTTGAAGAAAAGGCTATCTGTGATGCCGTGGTAGGGCAGGTAGAAAATTACGGCATCGTAAGCATCTCACCCAGAGATATCTTTATCTACTTCCTTAAAGTAGGATAATACTCACTTTGATGGTTATAAAAAGATTGAATGGAGGTGATTTTTATCAGCCTACAATAAAAGAAAAGGGAGTGGGCCATGCTTAATTAGTAAAATATTATTGTTCAAACATGAGAACCTGAGTTATGATTCCTGAAATGGACAAAAAAGCCAGGTATTTAACATAAAAGCACTGGTCTTTAAACCTAGGCTAGGGGAGACAGCCAGGAGGATCCTTGGAGCTCACTGATCAGGTAGCCTAGCTACAGTTTTTGAGCTCCAGCTTCTTTGAGACACACACTGTCAAAAAAACAAAGTGAAGAAGGATCAAAGAAGGAATCACACATCTGCATCTGGCCTTCGTATGCACATATATTTTTACCTGATTACAAACTTTTTTATATTAGCTCAACAAGGTGACGAGAGCAAACCAGGTATCATTCTTTTTATTTTCTTTTAAGATTGATTTATTTATTATGTATACAGTATTCTGCTCGCATATGTGACTGCAAGGCAGAAGAGGGCTCCAGGTCTCATTGTAGATGGTTATGAGCCTTTATGTGGCTGCTGGGAATTGAACTCAGGACCTCTGGAAGAACAGCCAGTGCCTTTAACCTTTGAGGCATCTTTATAACCTGGTATCATTCTTTTATTATTAGAGAAAGTAATTGAGATATAAACCTAAGAGTTTTAGCCTATTTCAGTGGCAAAGAGAAACTCATACCATTCTTTTATTCTTTGAGGAGCTGCCTCAGCCCCATGTTTCTGTCAGTGTCCTGAAAAATTTTACCTAGAAATTTGCTTGTCTTCTTCAGGAACACTCACACCTACATATGCTGCAAGGATCTAGCTACCCTTGAAAGACCCTGTCTCCTGTGGTGGTCAGTGTAATCCCTAGTCTTTACAGAAATTGATAATGTAATGGGGACCAAGGGCCAGAGCTCCTTTCTCCATGCAAGAAGTTCTTTCTCTGCTTGTCTTTCTTAAACTATAGAAGATTCCACTCTGGTGTCTTCTCCTGGAAAACCTTTACCCACACAATTCAAGGACCTCTACTCCCTTTGTGACTCTTCTGAACCCACCACCCACTTTCCATAACTACCTGAAACACTATTTCCTGTAAAGACGATTCAAAAGCACACATTGTCTATGTCATTGAATGTATACCCTAGCACCATAAATGGCACACGATAAACACCAAACACATTTTGTAGCAAATGAATTTGTAAATGTAGAAGTGCACTGTACCTGCTAAGGGCCGGAGCTTCTATCATCTCTGTGAAGCATTTGGATTATGCAGGGTACTGAAACAGCAGTAGCTGCTGCCTCATTCACCGGCCTTTAATTACTGTTCTTTACTGCAACATTACCAGTGTAATGTGCTGGTTCTTCCTACATGTCACCCTGACACACTTTGCAGATGTACGTAGCACCTAATTCTGGTTCTACTCATTTGTAAAAGCCAAAGTTGGGACAATGCCAATTTCCAACTTATTGTAACAGTTAGTTTCTCAGGGGTTCATTCCTCTGGCCATTAGTACCCTCCTCATCTTCCTACCATAAAAACAAACCAGAAAAGCTACAGAGATGACTGGAGTGCTCGCAGTAAAGGAAAAGAAGGATGATGCTATTTAAAATTTTCTCCAAACTAATTAGCCCATAGAAAAGCAAATAGAAAGGTGAAATCCTGCTGCTGTTTGTATTAGTGAACTTAGATTATAAATGGAAATTCTGTGGTCTGTTCATAAAAATTAGTTTAGGAAGAACAGCACAGTGGGTCGTATTACATGACAATCTCTTCTTCAGAAATGCTATTAGAGAAATACCCCAGCAAGTGGTCGGCCTGATTCGTTTTCCATCTCATGAAATCCATACAGCCTGCTTTCCGTCTACATAACACACTGTCTAATAAAACACAACTGTTTATGTCCTTGAAATTTAAAAATATTAATTAAAAATTAAAATTAAATTTAAAAAAATTAAAAAAGCATAAATAATTGGCTCTTGTCAACAGTGCTAATGATCACACCCTTTAGATACACCTGTGTTTAGGAGTCCTTTCCTACTGTGTTTGCATGAACTGAGGTACTGTCTTTCCTATTTACGATGCCATTTACCATTTAAACTTTGTTTATTCATTGTCATGACAAATGTAGTATCTCCCCAAAATGCTTTTATTTTCATGTATGCAATGTTTATCAAAACATTATCAAAATTATGAAGTTCTTTGGACATTTTCATCCATGCATATAATCTAAATTACCAGCATTTATTCTCTGTTTAGCCATATTTTTTCCTTCTGTAACCTAGATAACCTTTCTATCCTAGGCAATCCATCTTATACTCTGTGTCAGGTAGATGGATGGATAGATAGCTAGAAAGATAGATGAGAGATAGATAGATAGATAGATAGATAGATAGATAGATAGATGCATGATAGGTAGATATTAGGTAGATGACTGGTAAATGATAAAGATCCTGTGTGTGTTGAATGATTGCAAAAGCATCTGGCTTTTTTATTTAGTATGAATATCTCCAGTATATTCATTTTTTTTTCCAAATGGCATGGCATTGTTCTCTGTAAAGACATAAAATGGCCTGATCTTTATTCATCATGATAGTGTCTGACTTTTTACACAATGAATTACTGCTGTAACAATGAATTCTAAATTTCACAAAGCATCCAACAGTAGAGGACAATGACAAGTGTTAAAGTCATGACAAGCAGGCAATCTTGGGCAGTCTTGTTTCCATTTGTAAAGACAGAAATGACTAAATATAGTTCCCACTTCTCCTCTCATAGCACGACCTTGTGTGGCAGTCATCTGGCTCTATCATAGATAGGGTTTCATGCTTTTCCCATTTATAAATCCCAGAGCCCTAGCTGAATCAGAGAAGGCTGAACAACGGCCTTTGACCTTCATATGTTTCTGCAGCCAAAGGGTCTAAAAATTAAAAGAAGAAGTCACAATAGTTGGAAAGGATGAGAAATCTGGCTTTATTTCAACTAAGATATTTGCTTGGCACTGTATCACACACACTTTCAATGATAACTTGCTGGGAAAATGTGTCTAACAACTGCTTTGATTATTTGTTGTGTCATCTAGGAAGTGCCTATATATCAGGAATCATCTACCCATTGCAAAAAAACTATGGTTTCTTTCTCTCTGAGTGGGTATGCTCACATTTCACCTGTGTATGGATGAAAATGCACATATATGTACATACACATGGAGGCAAAAGGATAATCCTGGCTTTATTATTCCTAAAATGTTGCCCACAGTATTTTTCACACGGGATCTCCTACTGGGACTTGAATTTCAGTGATTTGGCTGAGCTGGTTTGTCAGTAAGACCCCATCACCTTCCTGTCTCCACCTCTTTAGCACAGAGATTATAGATTTGCATTACCATGAGCAGCTTCTTACATGGTTTCTGGGGATATAGAATTCATATCCTTGTGTTTTGAAAGCAGGGCCTTTGTCAACTGAGCCATCATTCCAGACCTTCAAACGTTGTTTCTATTTAACTTCTTCATTGATTTATTTATTCGCTGTACTGCCTACATGTAGCCCCCTCTCTTCACTCCTCCCAGTTCCACCCTTTCCTCTCTCCTCAGAAAAGTGGAACCCCCTCACCACAGGTACCATTCTATCCTGGCACATCAAGTCACAGCAAGCCTAAATGTGTCCTCTCCTACTGAAGCTAGACAAAGCACCCCAGATATGGGAAAGGGATCTAATGTCAGGCAACAGAGTTAGACAACTCCTCCCACCCCTATTGTTAGGGGACCCATATGAAGACCAAGCAGCACATGGACTAGGTCCAGCCCATGCATGCTCTTTGGTTAGTGGTTCAGTCTCTGTGAGTTCCCATGGCCATAGGTTAGTTTACTCTTTAGGTATTCTCCTGGTATCCTTAATCTCTTTGGCTAGACTCACTCAATCCCTTCTCCCACTCTTCCACAAAACCCCTGAACTCTGTTCTATTATTTTGCTGTGGCTCTCTACATTTGTTTTCATCAGCTGCTGGGTGAAGCCTCTCCCAGCTAGGCTCCTGTCTGCAAGATAACAGAGTATCATTAATATTGTCAGACATTGGCTCTCTTCCATGGAAAGTGTCTCAAGTTAGGCCAGTCATTCTGGGAGAGGGAGTGCAGAGGGGAATAAGAGTGGGAATCAGGTGCACAGAGAGCAGGGGTGGGAGGAGAGGGCTAGGAAAGAGAACAGAAATTTGTTGCGGGGCATCTCTAAGAAGAGGGAGGTTCCTGGGTGACTATGTGGGTGACCTTGACCTTAGCTGAGACTCCTAGCTGTGGAGGATTTGGAGCCAGAAGTGGCTACCTCTTGTAGTAAAGAAAGATTTCCAGTGGAGTAAGAGGGACATCAATGCACCCACAAAATCTTCAACTCAAAACTTGTCCTTCCTGCAAGAAGTGTAGGGATAAAAATGGAGCAGAGTGTGAGGAAATGGCCAATCAAATGTGGTTGTTTTTCCTTTTCTTTTTTCTTTTCCTTTTTTTTTCTTTGCTTTTCATTATTTTACTGGTTTAATTTTTTTTTACAGTCTAATACCAAACCCCTCCCTCCTCTCCTCCCAGTTCCACCCTCATGAACCCTCCTCCCATTCCCACTTCTCCTTTTACTTAGTAAAGGGGAGAATCCCAATGGGTATCAACCCACCTATTAACCACAAGTCTCATCAGGACTAATTGCATCTTCTACCACTGGGGCCTGACAAAGCAGCTCAGCTAGGGGGAAGGAATCCAGTGGCAGGCAACAGAGACAGAAAGATCCCCTACTCCCATTGCTAGAGGACCCACATTTTCTTAAAATTACTCTTTTTTTGTTGCATGTTTTCTGTTACTAAGTTGTTTATTACTGACTTCTGAGGATGAGAACATGCTTGGTTCAGGGAACAGCATCTGGAAGGGCTATCATTCTGGTCTTTCCAGGCAGAGTATAGAGGGGCAACAGGGCATATAGAGAAGGCAGAAATGACAAAATTATCCTTACTAAAGGACTCCAGTTCTGTGCTGATGATGGCATCAATCTATTCATGTGGGAGCAGGCACAACAACTATACCACCTCCCATTAGACCCAACTGGAGGAGAATTTCCCAACACATAAACTTCAGTGAGAAAATATCAGCAAAGCCTTTCAACTTTGCATACAAGGCTGAAATAGATTTTGAGTATATTTACAGAGATTCTGGAGTTTTTAATCAAATTTCGGGAGGAAGCTTAATATCAGAGAAAAAATTCATTTACCCAAATTCATGTATTGATCACATAAAGACACTGTTGACTTGAGGGTTTAATAGAGAAAAATATGGAGTTAAAACTACTCTCTAAATTTAATGAGCTTAGGCTGTCCTAAGGAACTGATAGCACATGAATATAAAAACACCCTTAGGAAAGAAGCTGGGAAGATGCTCAGTCAGAAAAGCAGTTGTGTTGCAAGTAGGAAGACGAGAGAACTTGAATCACCAGAGCCAATGTAAAAAGTCTTGTGTGGCGATACAGAAATAGAGTCTCCATTATTAGATGGGACTCACAGAAGGTCAAATTCCTGGAGATTTCTTTACCAAGAGTGAATATTTCATAAAGTGTTATTCTCCAGATTCCACAAAGCAGTTGCAGTTGTCAGCATTTAATTTTTATTAGAGACATTAAAAAGCTGCTTTATGTTTTAAAGTTTCCTACATGACTTCATTTCAAGAGATTTGTCAGCATTTGTTAGTTATATATGATAATGTTTTTTATTATGGTATTTTTATATGTCCTTTTATTACATTTCTTCTTGTTTATACTCAACCTTTGTTGTCTTCTCTTGTCCCCATTCCACTCTTAATGATTCCATTCTACTCTTCAATTAGTACTTTTTCTATTTTGATCATATACATATATAAATACACATGTATATTTATAATATGCCCTATATATAATAAAAGTAGAATAAAACACTAATTGAAATAATTTATAGTATATATATACATATATATACTATTATATATAGTGTATATATAGTGCATATACAAACATATATATTTGCATATTATAAAACAATAATCTTAGTTAGGATTGCTTACAACAGCATGGACACTTTGTCTGTGGCTACACTACTGAAGAAAATCTTCTTCCAGGAATGATCAACTGCCTTTAGAGGGTGGGGCAAAGCATTATGATCTCCCCACTCCACTTCCCTATGGCCTATTGAGGGACCTTGTCTTGCTTAGGTCTTGTGATAGAGACTCGTTTTATTTTATTTTTTTCACATAAAAGATGTATTTTTAATGTTTTAAGGAAGGAAAGAGTTACATCGTAATTATAAAAATTACTTACAGAATTAACAAAGTTGTACTGTGTATACTTGTAAATGCAGAGGGCAGGAAACTATCTACACATTTTATAAAATAAAATAAAAATTAAAAAATGAATTTAAGTTCAAAAAATGAGGTCATTAATATATTTTATGTGCTAAATGCTGAAGAGCATTGGGCCTGAATCTCTGAACACGGTAGACCCATTAGAAAGAAAACTTCTGTGATGGTCACAAATTGTAGTGCCTGAAAACACTTACCACTGATTGTCTAAGAGATAAAAAGTCCTTCAAAGATGACACAGAAAAACATTCCAGAAAATAATTATGGTTGAAATGTCTGTGTTCCTTGGGAATGCTGCACTCTCTGTATTCTCCAACACTGGTACAGTTTGAATGAGTGAGTAGATTTCAGAGGTCTTCATGTTCATATTTAAGACTCATTTTATCTTAAGAGAAGTGTATGAGGTGATGTTCAGTTGGCAAATGTCAGTAGATCAACTTTCCTATATATTCCATGTGAAATTCTTTTCACAGGCAACAGATGGCTTCCTTGCTTTTTTTCATGTACAGGTTTCTCTACACTTCCCTGTTGTATCTTTCAGCTGCCCTGGTGTGAGGTTTCCACTGTGAGATCATCTGGATCCTAGGGAGGTGGGCTGAGCACTCAGAACAAAACTAAAAGACTACGCCCCGAATTTCAAGGAAAGTCTATTTAATTTGCTTATTGACAAACATAATTAGTAGCCCAAACATTTTGATTTATGTTCTTAAGTTGCTTATAAGAGCACATAACATGGAACTCCCAGTTCACTGTCCTCCTCCTTTTACACAAGCACACACACACACAGACACACACACACAGATTGTAGAAAAAACTTTCTACTCTGGTCTTTATTATCAAAGGTTAGAGGTTTTTACTTGGGTGATGTGTAGTTTGACATAGAGCTAGAGCAGTTGTTTTCCACTACATCTCTCCAGTTGTTAATACTTTTATTTCATCCTGGAAATGGACTTGGGTGGCAATTATGCATTCATTTTATGTCTTTTACTCTTTCTTAAGAAGTAGGTCAGTCAAAGCCCAAGGTCATGGTTTTACCTTTACCCAGGAAATCAATCCCATTTTTCCTCTCTTCCTCTTTCATTCCCTCCCCACATCTCTCCCTTCCTTTTTCATTCACCTGCCATTATTATTTTTCCTTTGAGGCAGTTTCCCATGTATCACAGACCTGACAGCAAATATAGTATTTAGAAAAGGATAACCTTGAATTTCTAATCCTCTTGCCTCTACCTCCCAATGGTGAGGACCACTGGTGTGCATCAGCATGCCAGATTTATGCAGTTTTGGGAATGAAACCGTTGACTTGATGAATTCCAGGAAAATATTACTATACTACCTGAGACATGTACTTAGCCCTCCCAGTACATTTTTCAAAAAATAGCTATTATAGAATAAAATGTTTGTTATATGTGCCTTTACATTCACCGATACAACAATAGTACAGCTATATGCACAAAGCATTGATCCAAGATGGAAATCCTCCATCCATTGATGACCCTGCCAGCGAGTCACAATAATTCACATTAATGGGGTTCTTAGAAGCCATGGAACATTTGGGTTGTGATGGGAAATCAACAGAGCCATCCTCCAGGAGTCTGTCCTTCTCCTGATGAGACACAAGGAGTCACAGTTCACTGAGTGGCTTTAGAATGCTTCTGTTCTATGCTATCTCAAGAGTCATACAGGGGACTCTCATCTTTAATTGGTTTCTCGTCAGTATGCACTGATGTTGACTAACAATATCTATTGAAATTTCTATGCCCAACTACTGCTGTTAATTATAGGGAAGATTTGAGGTTTTAAGTATTTAATGAGATTTTTCAGCTTTGAATTTAATAAGATGTGTCAAAAATTGATACACATTGATAGCAACTGTAAATAGTATGTAGATGACAATAATTCCATTGCTGCTAAGTAGAGTTAATAACAGGCTGGAGCTGTGCGGCAATTTTTACTTTAAATGAACATTTCATGAGAAAAAAATTATCTTCTTTTGAGTGCATCCCAGTTGAAGCAGGTAAGGCAAAGGTGAGCACAACTGCCAACAAAGAGACAAGGAAACAGAGGCACAGAGAGAAGCAGGCAGATATTTGAAGCACAAATGGACACTGACATCAAAAAAAGAGCCAAAGGATAAGTGTGCTTTTCTCTGGAAGCTGCCTGGTCAGTTTGAAGCCACGATGCTAAATGCTCAGACAGCCAAATATACCTAAAATCTCTTATTTTGTTTCAAACCAGAACCACACATACACACATATTACTTTAGTTCTGAAAGTAGGACATAGAGAAGTCAAAATGCTTAGTATTTTCTATATCTAAGGATTTATCTCAACTAAGATTCCCACATCTATTTTATTCTACATAACGAATTGGACACATTGATACTTTTAAATTAAAATATAATTACACAATTTCCCCTTACCTCTTTTCCCTCTCTTGCTTTTCCTGTCTGTCCAACTCCTTCCAAATTCATGGCCTCCTCTTCTTTAACCAATCATACAACATGTTACATATAAAAGAATAAACATATAAGAACAAACTTCTGAGTCCATCCAGTAAAGATGTAATCTCAGAATTATTGAGGGAAGGGTTTAGGAATTAATTATCCAAAACTGTACTTGTTGAAATAGTTTAGTTTATGAATAACAATATGTAAATAATATAATATTTATTTATCATATCCATAAGTAATATATTTATATGATAGAATCTAAAATGTTTCAAATCACATGTGTATATATGTTCACATATATATGACATTTTTAGAAGTGGGTTATACTTTTGACATAATTTAAATGAATTTAAAAATTAAGCAGTTACTAGAAGAGTTAAGGAAATTTCTCTATAGAGGTTTAAAATAAAAGTATCACTAAAAACGAAAGAAGACACATAACTTGTGCTTACAAAATCTCTGCTCTGAATTTAATGAGAGCCTTCTACAGGGGGACCTTGTTCCCACAAAGGATGCAACAGGCCTTTAAAACCCATTCATGTTTAAAGTCTTGGAGATATCAGGGATATAAGGCACACACCTGAACATAGTAAAGGCAATATACAGCAAGCCTATAGCCAACATCAGACTCAATGGAGAGAAACTTAAATCAATCCCACTGAAATCAGGGACAAGACAAGGCTGCCCACTCTCTCCATATCTCTTCAACATAGTACTTGAAGGCTTAGCTAGAGCAATAAGACAACTAAAAGAGATCAAGTGGATACAAATCAGAAAGGAAGAAATCGAAGTATCACTATTCACAGATAATATGATAGTATACATGAGCGACCCCAAAAATTCAACCAAAGAACTCTTTCAGCTATTATTTAGCAGTAATTGGTTACAAAATTCACTCAAAAAATCAGAAACTCTCCTGTGTACAAAAGACAAAAGGGCAGAGAAAGAAATTAGGGAAACAACACCCTTCACAATAGCCGCTAATAACATAAAGTTCCTTGGTGTGACTCTAACCAAGCAAATGAAAGACCTCTTTGAAAAAACTTCAAGTCTCTGAAGAAAGAAATTGAAGAAGATATTGTAAGATGGAAAGATCTCCCATGCTCATGGATCGGTAGGATTAACATAATGAAAATGGCCATACTGCCAAAAGCAATCTACAGATTCGGTGCAGTTCCCATCACAATACCAAAACAATTCTTTACAGAACTTGAAAGAACAATTCTCAACTTCATATGGAAAAACAAAAACAAAAACAAAAAACAGAATTGCCAAAACGGTCCTATACAACAACAGATCATCTGAAGGTATCTCCTTTCCTGATCTCAAGCTGTACTACAGAACAATACTAATAAAAATTGCATTGTATTGGCATAGAAACAGAATAGTGGATCAATGGAACTGAATAGAAGACCACACACCTACAGATACTTGATTTTTTACAAAGAACCCAAAATCATGCAATGGAAAAAAGACAGCCTCTTCAACAAATGGTTCTGGTCTAATTGGATCTCTACAGGTAGAAAACTGCAAATAGACCCATATTTATCACCCTGCACAAAACTAAAGTCCAAGTGGATCAAAGACCTCAACATAAAACCAGACATACTAAATCTGTTAGGAGAAAAAGTGAGGAAGAGCCTTGAACTCATTGGCACAAGAAACAACTTCCTGAACAGAACAGGAACAGCTCAGGATCTCACAACTGACTATAGTGTGAACTGAGTATAACTTGGGGTGCTGGGCTGTACCTACAAGTCATATGCATAGTATCCAAAAACCAAAGTGTTTCTTTTTTTTATTAATTTTTAGAAATTTTATATTTGTTTGTTAAGTTTACATCCCAAGGGAACCCCCACCTCCCCCTCCTCCCAGTCCACCCCCACTACTCCTTCTCCTTTCATTTATCCTTTCCTCTCAGAAAAGGGTAGCCTCCTGCCCCCATTAACCTTCCCCAGCACATCAAATTACATCAGGACAATGCATACAGGCAAGGTAGAGCTGTCAGTGTTAAGTGCTCCAAAAGCAAGCAACATAATTCACATTAGAAACAGGACACCCCTTCCCCACCTCTGCTCCTCAGGCTCCTCATATGAAGATCAAGCCACCTGTCAGCTACATGAGTACAGAGGCCTAGGTCCAGATCATGCATGCTTCTTAGTTGCTGACTCAGTCTCTGAAAGCCTTCCTGGGACTTGGTTAGTTGTCTCTATTTGTCTTCCAAAGAGTTTCACTGTCCCATTCTTGGCTACAAGCCCCAGTATCTGTCTTGATCATTTACTAAACTTTTGCTAATTGTTTCTTTGACACCAGGTGATACGTTTAAGTATCTGTAAGGAGATAGGGATAGAATTGAAAAATTATGTGTAGAATTCAGAGCTTGGAGAAGGGAGTTAGAATTGTCTATCTGTTTGAGAAAAGATCTCACCGAGCCCAGGCAGTCTTAAACTCACTATGTAGTCAAGGCTAGCCTTGAATTCCTGATTGCTTTTTTATGTTAGTATGTGGTCATCTAGAGAATAATCTTTGTTAATATCTGAAGCATTTCTCACCAGTATCCTTTGGACGTACATGCATCCCGGGATAGCTATAAATGGGATCTAATACAACTGGAAATGACAAAGCCAAGTTGCAATGCCAAATGTTTGAATATATCTGGAGAGAAATGAGAATCTCAGCCAGGAGATTGAAACATTGGGGACAGATTTTTTTTTTCCAAAAAAAACCCCAAAATTATGAATGGCATATCTATGTATGTATAGTATTAACTTCAATCCAGAAGGATTCCAGGCATTAATATATTCCATACAAAATATGAATATTCTCATAATGTTTGGTGATAATATTACTTCATGTTAAATTTTGACACCAAATGAACCAAACTTTATCACAAATCTTTTGAGATTTCAGACATGAAAACTGAAAAATTATAAAAGGAGTTAGAAACTGGGATGTAATTGGAAATAATGTTTCATATCAAGGCCACTAGAGCTTACACAGTCCTTTCTAGATGCAGTTCAGAGAGCCCTACAGCCCTGTGGTGGACAAGCCCCACCTCCAATGCTCATGAGTAGAATGATGTCTTCCAAACCAGGGAAGTGGTCCTTCTAGCAGCAGAGCAGTGTGGGGCTCAGGCATTTTGTCAAAGGAAATCCTATGTTGACTAAATCTGGGTTAGTTTAGCCTATGATGATCCTTTAGTTTGAACTAGCACAAAGACATAAGTGCAAGGATGTGTTACATAAGTCCTTCAATGAATATAGTAAATAGTGGCAATTCCAGTGCTCGAAGTATGCCCAGGAAAGCCAGCCGTTTGTGTCTGTGACTGTGATTTTGATATCCATGAGTAACTCAATTCATATGCATGATGTAAGATAAAGATTTGAATAAATGGAGGATTCACAATTCTGCCTCCACTTACAACCACCCTTCAGCTGCCTGAACCAGTTACCCAGGTTTATTATGTCATGTTTTCAAGAGTAATAAGCTAGTTTATTTTATTTTTAATTTTAATTAAGGCACTCTTGTAAACATAATTTCTAATGTTTTCGGGAACTTGTAATTTTAAATATCACACTTAAGTTTGATTTATATAACAAAAAGTCACTCAGAAAATTCCTTACCAGGGAAATGCCCTGGAAATGTGCTTATAATGAACCTTTGTAATTTAAGAATCATTTGCTGAGGTTTGTCTCTCTTAATTGGGTCTCCCAATAGACTATTAATTAAGTCTATATTCACATATAAGAATGTTATTATTATTGCAGTGTAAATTTCAATCACTGGCTACAGCTATTTCAGTGGAATTCCTAAATTATATATGATATTTATGATGTATTATATATATTATATATTATATATATATATATATATATATATATAATCTTTGTACTCTGGCCTGCTATTTCAGAGTAAATAACTTAAAACCTAGGTCTATGGAGTTGTCTTGCATTGATGACAACATACTCTTGCCTACTTGGCTAAGTAATCTATCATTCTTTGTCCCAAAAGTCAACAGATCTCTTAACTAAGATTTAATAACAACTACTATTAGTTTAACTTTCCTCTTTGTACAAAATGTACATGTGTCCTCAAGTGTATAACAATGTATTAATTATCTGGTGAAACCAATCACTGACAGTTGCTAAGGAAACTTCTTAAAAAGTGAAGAAAACAATTGGTGAAATAAGATCAACTTTGTGTATATCAACTTTAAGAAATTCTGTTGACAGGTGCTTTTCATTCAGTGGTTCATTGAACTGAATCTGACTTAGACTTTAGTGGATAGAAGCAAATGCATTTTATAGACAAGGATGTATAGCTGAGTGACATATAGCAACACAGCTTTGCTTGGTCAGCAATTATCATTCTTTCCTGGATTCCTATTAAAATAATTTTGTGAAGGCTAGAAAAAGTTCAACTAGAGCAAGCATGAGGACCAGATTCAAGTTCCCCCAAACTACATAAAACATAAAACTACATGTGGTAGCATGCTTTATAATGCTACTGTGGGGTAGCCAAAATAGATAGAACATTGAGGCCTGCAGCTGGCCTAAATTCAACAGCCAACTTTAGATCAGTGGATGATCCTGCCAGCAAAACAAAAGAGACAACAAAATCCAATGTGAAGTGAACTTGAAGAGCAGTATTCAAGGTTGGTCTTTGGCAAGTGTGTTCACAGACACACACACACACAAACACACATATGCACACACAAGCACACACTAGTGTCAGGCAAAAGATATTCAACTTCAACAGGATTGATCAATGTTGGTTACTATGGTAACTACAAGGATGGCTTCAATTCAGAATTCTGAGGTCAGTGTCATTGAGACCACTACAAGGGTGAGTGCTGCTTAGAATATTCTGGGGATAATTAACCAACTAAAACTACCTTAGGCTTAAGGTTCAAACTGAAGGTCAAGATTACTGGCAGAAGATTTATAAGAAACTTAACTTCCCTGTAGCATGGTGATATGACTTAAATAATTCATATGTCCCACTACTTCTAGAAAAGAGAGGAATCATATTTGGAATTTAACAAAACAAAAGAGTGTGGGAAATACGTGCACAGGGAAGAACCAACAAATATTTTCAGTGATATTCACGTGTCACAGAGGAGACATGGAATGTGGTTTACAGCATGGCTCCCAGCATCAAACCTTGCTGTTTTCAGAGCTTATTGAGGGTGATTCATAACTGGGATCAGTGGGGCACTGTATTGTTAGGTTGGCTGCCAGAGCAAAATATCTTAGATATTATGACTTTAAAGGAGACATCTATTTCTCACAATCCTCTCTGTCTCTATCTCTGTCTTTCTCTCTTTCTTTGTCTGTGTGTGTATGTGTGTGCCTGTGTGTGTATGTGCTCTCATGCTTGTGAATGTGCATGTGTGTATTGGCTTGGAGTGCATATGTGTGTTGCTTCTGTGGGTAGTAGCATGTGTATACACATGTATATGAAGATATTTTTCCTCAGGATGATATATGCTTGTTTTTTCAGAAAGTGCCTTTCATTGGTCTGAGACTTGGTGGTTATGGTAAGCAGCTGGCCAGAAAGCCTCAGGATATTCTTGCCTGCCTCCCCATTGCTAGCATTATAAGCATGTGCCAGCAATGCTTGCCTCTTTATCCTGGTTTCTTAGGACAAAAATAAAATATTCACACCTGATTGACAAACACTTTGGCAGCTGAGCAATCTTCTCAGCCCTGTTTCCCACAGCTATAGAAGTTGAAGGTCCATGATCAAGTCAAAAGCTAATTCTGCATATCATAAGGACTTGTTTCTTGTTTGTATACACATCTCCTTATTGAACCCTCATAAGGGAGATCATTGTGAATTATTCAGTATAAGCCCTAAACCCATTATGTCCTAAACTATCTACAAATCACCTTCCAAATTCCCTCCTTCCAACAGCATCACACTGGATACCAGATGTCAATGTCTGGATTTGTGGAAGCACCTGTATTCCTTGTAGCAAGAAAATCTTTAAAGATTCTATATTAGTTACTTTTCTCATTGTTGTGCTGAAATACCTGACAAAAGCAATTTAAGCATCATCACGGAGGAAAAACTACATCAACAGGATTCTGACGTGGTGCTATGTCAGATTTACAATCAGAAAGCAGAGGTAAATGAATGCTAGTGATCAGCTCAGTTTCCCATTTTAATTCACCCTGAGACAATCAGACCATGAAATTTAGAGTGCATTCTCCCACCTAACTTAACCCAATGCACAAAGCCTATCATCAACATGCCTAGATATTTGTTTCTTAGGTGATTGTGCATCACCTTAACTGGTTAAGTTGACAGTATCAACTATCACACGTTCTTATCTTCAATGTCCTCATCTGAATGGGTGTATTAAAATTCTCATTATCAGTCTTGTTCATGTTCTGTTCTTTGTTATATTGTGGGATCTCTCCAGACTGGGGTAGCCTAGTTATTCTCTATTTAGTGTGGAATTTACTAGACCAGTCAATACTGAAGTGTAAAGTATTTGTTCTGAAGGTAAAAGGAGGAGAAATAGCTATCAGGGATGAACAAAAAAAGATGTACAACAGAAACGGTGTTAGTTTCAAATAGTGGATTTAGAGGTTAAGTGATTCCAGTGCAAGAATGCAGAGCACCATTGTAGAATACACAGTTCTCAGTGACGAATCCATGTCTGAGTCAGGGTTCTCCTGTCAGTCTCTGGCTGAGGACCTCTCCTTAGGAACAATTGCTTTGCATTCTGTCCTTCCATGCTGCAGCAAAGGCCTCCACTGCTAAGAGAAAATTCTGTATCTGAGGACTGTAAGAGCTGCTGTGGAAAGTCAGGTGGTGAACCTAGAGGACACTCCGTGTACAGAGCATAAGTCTGCCTCCTCTTTTGTAACTCAACGTGGTGGGTGCTATCATGTATACCTCCGTGTTGGCTACTTTTCTGCCAGTCTGCCACAAGGTAGAGTCCAAGGTAGAGTCATCTAAGAGGGAAACTGAATTAAGAAATTGCCTCTATCAAATTGGACTATCGGGCATTTTCAGATTAATGACTGATGTAAAAGGGCCTGGTCCACTGTGGGTGGTACTACCCTGTGCAGGTGATCCTAGAGTATACAGTTAAAGCAGCTAAGCAAGCCATGAGGAGCAAGCCAGAAAGAAGCATTCCTCATTGGCTTATGCTTCAGTTCCTGCTTCCAGATTCCTGCCTTCTTTTCATGATAGATTATAAGATGTAAATTGAAAAACAAAACAAAACAACAAACTTTCTCCTCCAAGTTGCTTGTGGCCATCCTATTTAGTCACAGCAATAGAAAACAAATTAAGGCAACAGGATGAACAACAGGATGGATTTTTTTTCTAACCAAATGCTGCTTTACTTGGCTGCATACTTTAAAATATAATATCCTAACTCCACTGCATACTTTTCAAATGAGTTTCTGAGACGGGCACTAGGGATGAGAAATTGTACAAGCTCACTTCATGATTGTACTGGGTAGTCTGGGCCAATAAACACTGCTCTTCTTTGATGAATGCATTCATTTGCTCTACAATATCCTTGACAGATGGCCATTCAAGCTCCTCTTAGAAATTGTTCATGAGACAACTTTGATATTCTCAGAGGCAAACCATTCCATTCTCTGACAGAACTAATTGTTCCAATTTCATATTATTTTGGTCCTATGTTCCTTGCATTAGTCATCCTCGCTACACAGTTTTGAACAGTACTGAATTGAGTCTATTCCATTTTGAAGATGACTACCCTTTAGATATTCAAAGGCAGCAGCAATGCCTGAACTTGCCTTTTCATTTTACACTCTGAACACCCTCAGCTCCTGCAATTGCTATTTACACTCGTTTAATCATATTTAAGGTTTTCAGTACCACTTTATTCCTATAGCATTCTCAATGGAACCTATATGTCTGCACATTAAAATATGTATAAAGTCAGATGCTACATCAAGGGTGGATTTGTGTATGTGTGTGTGTGTGTGTGTATGTATGTAATAAAGAAATTGAAGACGATATCAGAAGATCTCCCATGCTCATGGATCCGTAGGATTAATATAGTGAAAATGGCTATTCTGCCAAAAGAAATCTACAGATTCAATGAATTTCCCATCAAAATACCAACACAATTCTTCATAGATCTTGAGATCTTAAAAAACCCAGAATTTCCAAAACAATCCTGTACAATAATGCATCGTCTTGAGGCATTTCCATCCCTGATCTCAAGCTGTAATACAGAGCAATAGTAATAAAAACTGCATGGTATTGGCATAGAAATAGAATAGTGGATCAATGGAACCGAATAGAAGACCCAAAATTAAACCCACATACTTATGAATATTTGATTTTTGACGAAGAAGCCAAAACTATTCAGTGGAAAAAAAGACAGCATCTTCAACAAATGGTGCTGGTCCAACTGTATGTCTACATGCAGAAAAAAATGAAAATAAATCCATATTTATCATCCTGCACAAAATTAAAGTCCAAATGGATCAAAGATATCAAACATAAAACCCAGGTACACTAAATCAGTTAGAAGAAAAAGTGGGTAAGACATTGGAACTTATTGGCATAGGAGACAACTTCCTGAGCAGAACACCAATAGCACAGGCTCTAAGAGCAACAATCAACAAATGGGACCTCATGAAGCTAAAAAGCTTCTGCAAAGCAAAGGATATAGTCATCAAAACAAAACAACAGCCTACAGACTAGGAAAGGATCTTCACTAACCCTATATCTGACAGAGGGCTGATACCCAGGATATATAAAGAACTAAAGAAGTTAAAAAGCAGCAAATCAAGCAATCCGATTAAAAATTGGGGTACAGAGCTAAACAGAGAATTCTCAGTAGAGGAATACAGAATGGCAGAGAAACACTTAAAGAAATGCTCAACGTCCTTAGCCATCAGAGAGATGCAAATTAAAATGACCTTGCGATGTCACCTGACACCCACCAGAATGGCTAAGATAATAAAATAAAATAAAATTGGGGTCAATTTTATTTCCTAACTGAAATATTTGGGGTCACCAAATATTTAAATGAAATAATTGGCATCACCACAATTTGAGGAACTCTATTAAACAGTTATAGCATTGGAAAGGTTGAGAACCACTGCCCAAGGATACCTGCGCACATGCAGTACACACAGATCTATGTGTACACAAATAAAGAAAGTTGAATTTTCAAAAAAAAAAAAAAACTCAGTGACAACACATGCTGGAAAGGTTGTGGAGAAAGGGGAACCCTCCTCCATTGCTGGTGGGAATGCAAACATGTACAACCACTTTGGAAATCAATCTGGCACTTTCTCGGATAGTTAGGAATGGTGCTTCCTCAAGATCCAGCTATACCACTCCTAGGCATATATCCAAAAGATACTGAAGTACACAACAAGGACATTTGCTCAACCATGTTTGTAGCAGCTTTATTTGTAATAGCCAGAAGCTGGAAACAGCCCAGATGCCCCTCAACTGAAGAGTGGATACAGAAATTGTGTTACTTTTACAGAATGGAATACTACTCAGCAATAAAAATGAGGAAATCATGAAATTTGCAGGCAAATGGTGGGACCTAGAAATGATCATCCTGAGTGAGGTATCCCCAAAGCAGAAAGACACACATGGTATATACTCACTTATATAGACCTATAAGATAGGATAAATATACTGAAATCTATCCACCTAAAGAAGATAAACAAGAAAGAGGACCCAGGGTAAGATGATCAATCCTCACTTAGAAAGACAAATGGGATGGACATTGGATGTAGGAGCAAACAAATAACAGGACAGAACCTACCACAGAGGGCCTCGGAAAGACTCTACCTAGCAGTGTATCAAAGTAGATATGTATCAAAGACTCATAACCAAACCTCCAGCAGAATGCAGGGAATAAAAAAAAAAAGCGGGGGGAGTTCCACAAGGACCAAATATATCCACAAGGGTCTTTTATGAGACTGTTTCTCCAAACAAGGACCATGTATGGATGTAACCTAGAGCCCCTGCTCAGATGTAGCCCTTGGTAGCTCAGTATCCTAGTGGGTATCCTATTAAGGGGAACAGGGACTGTTTCTGACATGAACTCAATGGGGGGCTCTTTGACCTTCCCACCCCCTAGGGAGGAGCAGCCCTGCTAGGCCACTGAGGAGGACTTTGCAGACAGTTCTGAAAAACCAGTATCAGCTGTAAGGGGAGGAGATTCTCCCTTATCAGTGGACTTGGAAAGGGGCAGGGAGGAGATGAAGGTAGGAGGGTAGGATTGGGAGGGAAAGAGGGAGTGGGATACAGCAGAGATACAAAGTTAACAAACTGTAACTAATATTAAAAAATAAAAATTAAAAATAGAAAAAAAACAATTGACCCACTTAAGTTACATTATCTTTAATTGGCTTATAATAAAATACATTTTTCTGTATTCAGAAACTGAAAACCAATAAATTGACTTCTGAGAGAAAGGGAATATACAACAGTGGAAATTTAGAGAGAAAAAAAATTATTTTATTTCCATGACTATTCTACTGCAAATGTAAAGGGGACACCTGGGCTTCCCCTGATTTGGAGATGTTATGTTTCTTTGGAGATAGTGAGTATACCATGTTTTACCACCCTGCACAATAAAGGGACTTAACTGTGTGGTGACCTAAGGGAAGTTTTATGAGGAGGTAAATTCGTACCAGCTAATATAATATGACATTATAGAGCACAGACAGAAAGGGCACTTTGCCATGATCAGTAATCTTCATCTTGAAATTGGATTAAGAGATAGAGGCTATCGTGGTGAAGTCTAAAAGGGCTTTAAAGAGACAATGTGGCCTCTAGGAAGAATTTGGATCATGTAGTGTGGCATGAGGGGTAATGGAGAGAGATACTTAAGACAAGAACAAGAGGCAGAAATGGAACCTAAGAAATTTTCTTAGGACTGCAGATCTGATCATCAGGCTAACCTTCAGCAAGTAGGCTTTCCTTGAAGATCTTCAGTTACAAACATGCAAATGAAAGAGCAATCAGCCTGAGGTCAATAATGAACTGAACTCTTGCTGTGAATGGTACTAACTCATGTCTGTGCTGGTCCTACACAGAGAGCCTACTGAAAGTAAGCATTGTATGCATTTGTTAATAGCTCCTGAGCTTAGGTGAGCATCACTCAGCTCTACCATGCATGTAGTCATCTAACCTATGAAAGTCATTTATTATCCCTGTGTCTTCTTCTCTAAATGGGAGACCATATTACTAATAACACCTACCTTGAGTTCTGCATAGAGAGCTTAGTAGACAATATACTTGCCACACGACCCTGAGAAACAGACTTTTAATACCTATAACCCACATAATGCCAAATGTGTTACTTTTAATAAGATAGGAGACAGAGACAGAAGAATCCCAGAAGTTCATGGGGCACCTAGCCTGGAGTACAGAACAGGAGGAAACAGGAGACCCTTCCTCAAACAAGGTTGTCTGCATCTATTTACTAACAGACAGGAACATACACATACATACACACACACACACAGAGACACACACACACACCACAAAGGCACACACTACAAAAGAATATTCATACTGTGGGATTACTTTGTGGATAGAAAGCACTCAGAATGCTTATGTAATAGAACCTGATGAATCATAAACACATAAAAAGTCATCTACTATTTGAAAGTCTTCTCCTAAACTGTTTTCCACTAAGTACTAAAATCCACACAAATAGAGAATTTTTCAGTGAAGTCACTGGCTTCATTCTCAGTAATTTTCTAATGCTGATCATTTCCCAAGTGGCTTGTAAGACGGTTTCACACCTGTCTCTCAGGGCCTCCTTCTTCCTAAGTGCAGAAACTGGATTTTCTTTCCCAGCACCTGGCCATCATATTGTAAGTGTCATACTAAGAAACTACTTTTCTCTTTATTGCTCTTGTTAATTCTCTCTCTCTGTCTCTCTCTCTCTGTCTCTCTCTCTCTGTCTCTCTCTCTCTCTCTCTCTCTCTCTCTCTCTGTGTGTGTGTGTTCATGCATGTTCATATAGAGTGCTGTCATGCACACTTAGTACATGTGTAGAGCTGAGAGGGCATGAAGATATATTGTTTTTCACTTTTCACCATGACTAAGACAGGATCTCCTGCCCTTAGAGCTAGTGTGTAAGGCAAGCTTACCAGAAAACTTCTGAGGATTCTCCTGTCTCCAATTTCCAGATCTTTTAGAAACCCTTGTGTTACAGATGTCCTACTATGTTCAGCTTTAAGTGTATGTTAGGGATTCAAATTCAATTCCTCATGCTTTTATGGAAAGTATTTCATCTATCCTACCTATCCTTAGTCTATTATTTTCTTTATATTAATGAAGTTTTGCAGGGTGAAGTTCTGTGACTTTCCAGCTTGGTTGCTTGGTTTCTCTACTATTCTCTAGTTAGGAAGCTGTGTGTTGGCAAATATCTGGGATGACTTCTTTTTTTATTTTTTTTTTTTCAATGCAGTTTATTCAGGAACCTTGAACAATCCTCGGACCCTGGGGAAAGCCAGCCCACAGCTTAAATAGCCTCTGGGTAGCCAACCCCAGCGTGCCACGTGGGCAATGCAGATAGGTCCACATACATGGAAGCAAGCCAGATCCTCAGCCTTAGCCAAATATGGAGTTGTTTGTGACAGAGAGCACTCACCATCGGGAAGGTGGAAGGCAGAAACCAGCTCCATCTTCAAGGCGCAGCATTCCGCAGCTCTCTGCAGTTCCCCCTTTTTATTTTAGACGCATCAGGCAAGAGTAGACGTCTGATCTCTGATATTAGAAATAAATTGGGACTTTGTACCGATGTTCATTTAGGTGTCATCCATCCAAAGAGCATCAGACCCGTCTGATACCTTTTTCTCAGAGGCGGGACCTGGGGCATCAACCCGCATGCAATCAGACATGCTCTTCTCTGGGTTGAAAGCAGCTGACCCTGAGTGCAGTGCTTAGCCTCGCATCCTGAGCTTAACATTTTAGCTCCCATGCTTGGGGAGACTGTCCTGCTTCAATGGCTGTAAAGGCCTGAATGGTCATGGCTGCATTACGCTGTTGTGAGACTCTAATCTTGCATATATACCACAGGAAACCAAGGAGACCAACACCAGAAGGCCTGCTAATGCTCCCATGCCCGCCCATTCCTTCAGATGATTCATGGCTGCAGCAATCCATGATGATAATCCTGTGGCTAGTCCTGTGTCCACTCTGGTAGAATTTACCGTGACAATGGCCACTCTCAGCTGCTCCATCGTAGTATCAGATTCTCCAGTCCAATTACCTAAAATATAGCTAGGCAATTGTTTAGACAGATTTGCAGCACAGGAAAAATTCTTCTGTTTTCTAGTTTCCTAACTTGAATTCTCTTGTTCTTTAAAATGTCTATCTGCTTAGTATTTTCTGGCTATTTATTTTTCAATTGTGTAATATTTGGGCAAATTTTAATATTACAGTTCCTTTTAGAAGAAAGAGGGTGTTTCTACTTTAAATATATGATAGGATCAGTTTATGAAGATTTAAGTTTTATTAGTGCTCATGGTCTAGGAGTTTCAGCTGCAGTTGTTGTTCTGCTGTTTTGGAGCTTATTGCAGTGTATATGGATGGGAGTTCCATATCCAATTGTCCCTTTTAAGGTCATGGGTCCCATAATTTAAAATTGGCAAGGGTTATGATGACTCTCCAAGTTTTGCATTTTTAAAAGAATGTTTAAAAATGGGATATTTACCTCAGTTTCTTCTATTAAACATTCTCATAGCATCAATCTGGGCAACTTAGAGAAGGAAGAAAATGATCATGGGGAAATATTTCAAAAGCATGGACTCTCAGCCTTGTTGCTGAGCTCCCGGATCGAAGACTCAGAAGATGCTGTTCTTTTTATATTGCTCAAGATGAGAGGTTCTCTACCTTCTTTATATTAATAGGGTTGACTTTTTCGGTTTCTTGCTACTTCTTGTCTCCTTTGGAGAGCATCATCCATTCCATGGAACATGGAAGGAGTTGATGATGCATATATAATATATAATCTCTATTATTAACTTGTTCAGAACAATCATGTTGACATGCTTAATATTGATATTTAAGACAGTTATTTCTTATATTGGATGAATCTTTTACATATTTTTAATTTTACTAATAGTAAAATACATGTTACAAGCATAGCTGTTTAGTTTTCTAGCTGTCAGATACTCAGGTATAATTTCTCTTACCAAGGTATCCCACTGCAGAAAACACATGATTCATCCCTTATTGTGAGGTTAAACCTGAGCAGAAACTTTCAGCTAAAGCATACAGGGTGTGTGGATAACAGTTTGTTTGTGCACTGTGAATGGAATTAAGATATTCTGACTCACTTATGTCTTACAGTTCAATGTTAATACCTCTTTTTTTTATAGGTGTGTGTATGTGTGGTTTGTATGCAATTAAGCATGCATGTATACATACACATGGGCTCATGGATGTCAAAGCTCAATCTCACATGCCTTCCATAATCCCTTTATGTCTTATTCTTTGAAACAGAGCTTCTCTCTGAACCGGGAAGCTTGCCAATTCAGCTTGCCTAGCTGGCCAATTATTCCCAAGGATCTCTGGCTTCATCTCCTTAGAACTGGGATTATAGGTATACACTGCCAGGCTACAGACTTCAAACTCACACCCTCCTACTTACACAGCAAGCACTTTATAAACCCAATTATCTCCTAAACTTCAAATATGTCTTATTTATAAAGAAACTTTGTATCAGACTCAGAAATTTCGAGAGAATCTACTTGATGTGATTTAAGAAACATTCCTATGTTCTTGGATTTAATATCTTCTCTCCAGATTTATTCAAACTCCCCTAATAGGATGTGTGTGTGTGTGTGTGTGTGTGTGTTTGTGTCTGTGTCTGTGTTTGTGTGTGAATATTGGCATTGCTTAAGAGATATATGCATAGTAGTTTGATGTTGGTTGGTTTTATTTACTTGGTAATGTGAAGTTGGCAGCTATCTTAGTTTGTGAGTTGGGAGTTGGGAGTTGGGAAGTACTCGTTTTTCTTAAGCAAAAATCAGAAAACTTTCTGCAAAGGGCCAGACAGTAAACATGCTTGGCTTTTCAGGCCTTATAAATTCTGTCACAGTTACTCAACTCTTCTGTTATATCAGCAAACTACACAGTATGTAAATGCATAATTGCATAACCAACCCAGTCAAACTCTCCTTGGAAACAGGTAGCAGGTGACATTTTTGCATCTAGGTCATAGGTTTCCAGCCCCTGATCATACATAGTAGAAAGATCAATTGAAATTTAATGCCAGTTTTCTTCCTGACCAACCATTTGGCCGTTGCTGAAATTATTTGCCTTCATTGCTTTCTACTTTTCTTCCTCCGAAAAACAAAAGGGTTGAACAAAGTGATTCTAGGTTTTCTTCCACAGCTCACAGGTGGCATTCCGTGATGTCATTGGCCTTTCAAAGACAAGAACATAAATAAAAGTAAATAAAAAGGAACAAAACGACCTTACTGCAAATATACTTGTGTGTGTGTGTGAGTGTGTGTGTGTGTGTGTGTGTGTGTTTGTAGATATTACTGGTCTTGAACATGTGTGTGCATGTATATGGAAGCCAAAAATCAACACTGAATGGCTCCTTTAATCACTCTCTATCTGTTCTTGGCTCCTGCAGTGCTCCTGTTTCTGTCTTTCCTGCACCAGTGTTACAGAAACACACAAACACACTAGGCTATTACTTGGTGCTCAGATCTAAACTCAAGCCTCATGCTTGCTCATGAAGGGCTTTATTGAGTGACCCACCGCTCTGTCTTCAACAACTCTTTGATGGTAGATGCAGCATAATCTAGTTCTCTTCTGCCTGGTGTTTGCTGTCTCCACGATTTTTTTTTTTAGATAAGATAAATTGACCATGACATAGAAGCAACAAAGTATAAAAATTGAGCATGCAGGTGTTATAATGAAATAAAACTTACAACAGAGTTAATTTGACACACACCTAATGATTTACATAATGTAGTTTTGAAACATGGTAGTAATTAGGTAAATGGTAAGCAGTTGACATGAATGATGCAATTAGCATTGCTTCTGCACAGGGAGACCCACTGCTCAGTTTTATATTTCTCACTTGTTTGGTTCCTTGGAATTTATAAATAACCATCATTGTTGACACACTTTATAACTAGAGAACACAAGGTTTTGAAATTTTTGACCAAAATGCTGTGTTTATTTTTTACTTACATATTTCTTTAAAGTGTCCATATGAAATCTTGCCACCTTTCCAAAGGCTTTTGATGATCACCTGCAAAAGCAATTACTGACTCTATAATAAATTCATAACTGATTATAAGCAAAATATTAAGATCAGAAGAAACAGCACTTAGGAAAAAAAGCATAGACAATAAAAATGATTGAACTTTGTTCTCCTTCCAGCCGTTGTTAGGTGATAGCATTTGTGAAATGA
The DNA here is from genome assembly GCF_030254825.1 of Meriones unguiculatus. Classification (NCBI taxonomy): domain Eukaryota; kingdom Metazoa; phylum Chordata; class Mammalia; order Rodentia; family Muridae; genus Meriones; species Meriones unguiculatus. The sequence goes on along the minus strand of NC_083365.1, from coordinate 63,640,745 downwards.
ATGCTTACTGTATCAGTTCATTTATGAGTTTTATAACAGTTCTGAAGTCACCCATTTAATTCCCATTGTACAGACAGTGCCAGGGAGATAAGAATATGGAAATGGATTCAAGTAGTAAATGAGACCTGAAAACTTGATCTTGATGACCAATCTCGTGTCCTACGGTACAGAGCAGGGTGGGATGTAAACCACAGTGACAGGAAAATAGCAAGGTAAAGATCTGGGGGAGATAAACTTTGAATCTCTGCCATCTAGGACTGTAAGGATTAGGAAAGAAATAGCTTGAGTATCTATACAAAAACATGTCCTATCAAGAGGCACATGAGGTCTTTATGTGTAGATGATAAGCCTGATATAGGTGACAACATTCCTTATGCTTGGATCCTGGGATGAGCACAAGAAATCATTACTCTCTGGTTCTCAACACTCTGAGTGTTACGACCAACTAAATCGCCTTCCTGTTGCTGTGACTTCCTAGATATGAGGAACCGTAACCTTACACTGAGAGTCAAAACTAAGCCTTTCTCCCTCTAGTTGCTTCTTTTGGGATATTTTAACCAAGAAGAGGAAAAGTTACTAAGATAACTCTCATTAAGTATAAGCAGACCATATTTCAAATGTAACTTGTGCAAAGCATTGAAAGAAATATTCCACTGCTCTTACTTATCTGCTCATGGTGACAGTTTTTTTTCTTGTTTTTAGATTTTTTCTTTATTAATTACACTTTATGCACTTTGTATCCCCCTTGTGGTTCCCTCCCTCCTCCCGTCCCATCCCAATCCCTCCCTTACTCCACCCTCTGCATGCCAGCCCCTCCTGAAGTCCACTAATAGGGGAGGTCTTCTTTTACTTCCTCCTGTTCCTAGTTAATTAGGTATTATCAGGAGTGGCTGTATTTTCATCTTCCGTGGCCTGGTAAGGCTGCTTCCCCCTCAGAATAAGGTGAATAAAGAGTTCATATCAGTGACAGTCCTTGTTCCTATTACTATGGAACCCATTTGGACACTAAACTACAATGGGCTACATTTGTGCAGGTTTTGTAGGTTATCTCCATTCATGGTCCTTGGTTGGAGTATCAGTCTCAGGGAAGACCCCTGTGCTTAGATTTTTTGGTTCTGTTGCTCTCCTTGTGGAGTTCCTGTCCTCTCTAGATCATACTGTTTCCTACTTCTTTCATAAGATTCCCTGTACTCTGCCCAAAGGTAACAATTTTTAAGTCATCTGTTTCATTATCCTCATTTCACAGATAATTAGTCAAACAGAAAGCTGTCAAATCACTCCCTGGACTATGCTTAGGTTAAGAACTGGGCTTTATATTGACGATCTGGTGAGAATGGTCTGATTACTAATTAATGTTTCTCCAGTTGTCAGTACAATGAATGCAGGTTCAACCACTACTTGTCTGGAAATTATAACACTGACTCTTAAATTAGAAAAACAACATCTTTCTTTTTAATGTTTGTAATCATCATGCCCCTGTCCATAACATGAAATAAGGCTTGAAATATAGAAATCAAAACTAGGAAAGAAAAAAAAAAAGAATGACATTTTAAACAAGAATTTTATCTAAAATGACCAAAAGTGAAAAACACTAATTGTTTCCTTTGTGAAAAGGAGACTAGGGATTATTTAGCTACCATGGTTGGTAAGAATCATATATGTCATAAATTTCTTTAAAATAATTGGTGTGTGTGTGTGTGTGTGTGTGTATGTGAGTGTGTGTGTGTGTGTGTGTCTGTGTGTTTGTCTGTGTGTCTGTGTGTATATGCACACAGGCATGTTGACATCACAGGATGTCATTTGGGAGTTGGCTCTCTACTTCTATTATGTGGGTCCCAGGGATCAAATTCAGGTAAGCAGCCTTGACAGCAAGAACACTTACTTCCTGAGCCATCTTGCCAGTCTAGTAGCTTGTATTTCTAAGCATATTTTCTTTGTTTTTTTCTATGGTTCATGTTTTTTTCTACCACATCATATATGAAAGTATCACTGAAGAAGGTAGGAATCTCATTGAAAGACTGAATATTCTGAAACCAAATTTTCCCTAAAATAAATGTTATTCTCAAAGTTAATGAAAATGGATTCTGATGGTGCCATTGACAGTATTCCTCTGAAATATTATTGATTGGAATATTCTTGAGCAAGTCCACTATTATAATTAATGATCTGGAATCACAGAACTCTAAATTAAAACTGATCTTGTTCCTAGCCATCCTTTTATTCACCAAGAAGTTAAACTGAAACTCAGGCATAAACATAATCTCTAACAGTGAGGCTGGTCAGAAGTCAAATACTCTGATACCCACACTGGTCTCAGGCTATAGTAAGGGTGCCAATGTGCTGCCTCTGTCCTAGGAAGTACAGAAGTGACAGGATCACATTGTTCATAGAAATTATTATAGTAGAAGCTCAGAAGGAAAGTGTCTTATCCACCGGCTGGTAGTTTTTATTCACTGGGGAAGTCAGGATGGCATCAGCATGGTTTGAAATGTAGGCATAGGGTACTGAATCTGAAGTAGATGGAGGTACTTCAGGAAATAAAGACTAGCTTTTGAGGTCATTCTACATGAATTAAGGAAGTAAATGCTAACCATTCTGTTTCCTTTATGGTTAATACAGAAAAAGAATGAATGTGTTTGAAAATCCCATTTTGAAGGCAGGGTGGATTTTTCTTTATGTCTAGACCACATTACAATATACTAGGAAAACGACTGAGATTATTCCTTCCTCCATGTCACTTTGATGGGTCTTCTCTGTCTTCGAATCCATTTCTCTGGGTTTCTTGTGTGTTTGTACCTGTTCATTGTGGACACATGTATTTAGCCATATGTATACATGGATGTATGTGCATTTGGAAATCAAAGGTCAACATGGGAATTTTTCTTCATTACACTTCATTGTATGTTTTTGAATCAGAGACTCTCATTGAAGCTTACAGATAATTTTTGCCAAACTAGACAGTGAGCTCCAGAGATCTTATCTGCTTTCTCTAGATGGGATTTCAGGAACATATGACTGAAGCTGGCTTGCACATGCGTCTAAGGTCTGAACTCAAATGCTGCAGATTGTATGGAACACATTTTTTTTTTGCCTGAGGCATCTCCCCAGGCCCATAGTTTCTCCAATTTTAGTGATAACATGATGACAAATAACATTTAAATTTCTTTAATGAAAGAGCACCTCCTCTTCCTTTTCGTTTCTCTGTATTTTTTTTTTAATTAAAACCCCCTCTTAACAGTACAGAATTTTATTGTTTTCAATATTTCTTCCAAGGTCTATGACTTCTATTGCCTAGCTAGAATCTCCCTGAAAGCATTCTAAACATTCTCTACTTAACAGCTGTGTTTAATGCTAGTACACGTCTAGTGGATTTCAGAACATGTCAGTCTCTTAGCATTACGGGCTTCAGTGAATGCTTGCAACCATGCAGTCAGTGCTTATGCAGAGCATGAGTTCATGCACAGGTCACACTTACTTGGATGTCATTATGAGTGACAGAGCTGTGTGTATCAAAACCCCATCCCTGAATGGAATTTAATCCAAAGGAAGGGAAAGAGGAAATAAGAAAATATGTAGATTATACTGTAATATATTTTTAAATACCCTTAAATTGAAAAAAAAACTTTACAAAAGTGAGGTGGTCCATTCCAGAGAGACTATTGATAATTAGTGTTTGTTGAGGTAGGGGTTATTTTCTGCAGGTAAAATATTATCTCCACTAGGTTGAATATCCTTTAACTAATGGGTATATATGTGACAAATTAAATTCAGTGAATATTACACAAAAGAACACATGAAAGCAGGAAGGGGAATTAATGAAAGCAATGTTGTCAGAAGGGGAAGAATGAGAGGGGAATCAGTAGAAGTCATGGAATAAATGTATGAAACTATAAAGCAATATCTTTAAATGAAAGGAACTGGGGAGAAGGCTCAGCAGTTAAGAAAGAGTAGTGGCTGTACCAGAGGACTCAGTTTGGTTATCGCCACCTTCATGGATGATGGTGAGAATTACAGGTATCAGCAATTCCAGTTCCTGACGGTCTGATGCCCTATTCTGGCCTCTGTCAACACCAAGCATGCGTGTGATTCACATTCATACATGCAGGCAATCACTCATACATATAAATGAAAAATATATGAAAAATGTTTAAAAACCTAGATAAATGCAGTGACTCTATTTTAAATCATATGTATTTTTGTTCTTCTTTTTAAAGTACTGTCTTTGAGCAAGTGATATTTGAACAGACACATAAATAAAGTGAGAACAAAGTTTAAAAAAAATAGAGAGTTTTCACTAGAGGAGACAACCCACAGGCAAGGTGCCCTTCAGTTCTCAGAGGATCTTCAAAAATAAAAAGGTGATAGGAGCTTGAGAATGGGCAAGTGGAAAGTGGGAAGGTTACACAAAGATCGCAACAGGACACAGAAGTCACATGAAAGAAATGTGAATGTCATCCTAAATATAATACACAGCTACTGAAAGCTTTCAAGCAGGGTTTAACACCGCTATTTAGATGTCCTTCAGCTCAGCTGGGAGATCTAAAGGCAGGGCTTAGCCAGGGAAAGGAAAAGTTAAGGTTGGAGTAGGACTTTGTGTGTGTGTGTGTGTGTGTGTGTGTGTGTGTGTGCGCGCGCGCGTGCACACCAGAAAAGGGAAAACAGCACCTAGAAAGGCAGACCCAGACAGAGGATGGTGTCACACAGGGAGAGAGTTGTTCCTCAAGCTGTAACCTTTCTCCAGCTGATTAATACCTATACAATGTGCATCAGACTGCACTTCAACTGTGCAGTGTAGACGCTTTGTGGAACCCCATTACTGTACATGCAGGAGTCATTGTATGATGAGATTAACAGAGCAGTCCTTGTTTTCCAAGAAAAAGGAATATTAGAGTGAGATATCACATCACTTTAAGTTCAAGTATGAGCAGTCAGGTGTTTTGTTTGTTTTGTTATACAGTCTTTTTCTGTCACTAAAACTCCGTGGGGATAATTTTCTTTTCTGGGAAAAAAAAAGTATATGCAATCTTGTAAAGCTTTTTAGAATTAAATTATGTGTAAACCCATCAAAGATACAGAGAATTTGATTCAGTAGTTGCAGGAATTTGAATTTATATGCTTGATATCTGCCACAATTTATAGTTAATTATGTATCTTCTTTTCTATGTGTAAGTGATGTATATATGTGGACATCAGTTCACATGCACATGTGATTATGAAAGCCTGAAGTCGGTGTTAGGAATCGTCCTCAGTTATTCTCCACCTTATTCATTGAGGGAATGTCATTCAGTTTATCCTGGAGCTCACGTATGCCTGCTTCTACCCAGCCATCTTACTCCAGGAATTCTAAGGGCTGGGATTACAGCCTACTGCCACAACCAGCATGTATTGGTCATTTTCTGGTAATCTAAAGTCTCACCTTCTTCCTTGTGTGGAAATCGGTTAATCCACTGAGCCATCTTCCCAGCCCACCATTTATTTTTTCATAATGTGAAAATATATGTTTTTAATTTTATATAAAATGCTTATTAAATAGAATGTCTTACACACGCTCAATGTTAAGGAGTAAAAATGCAACCAACTAATTACTACTGCATCTCCACCTGCCTTCAAGAAACTGAGACACATTTCTATTGAGTATCTCGTTCCTGAGCAGCATGAACTATGTAAGTTTTAAAACTTCTCTTTCCATCCCTTTATGTGACCAAACCCTGAAAATGTCAGGATACAAACTGGAAGGGAATGTCATTCTCTTATCTACAGCTGATGTGTTTGAATAAGCCTTGTGTCAATTGTGTTAAAACAGTCAGTATCATACTTTAATCTACTCCACACATGTATGTCAGTTGTGTTAAATAAACTATGCACTGAGAAAAAATATATCTAATATTCGTGTTCGTTCTATTTATGTATCATCTATCTATCATATGTTTATCCATAATCCGTCTATTTCTCTGTTTCTGTATCACAAGGATTCCAATATTTAATCAGGAAATAATTACAGCTCAAAGCTAAAGTCCTCAAATTACGGCCTATTTGTAGTTTTATGTTAGTTTTATTCATAATTTAGTTTTATCAGTAAGATGATGTGAGCATTTGAAATCCATTTTATTTGGTTAAAGTGTAAATGTTCTGCAAATATAATCAACAGTGGAGAGACTGGTTATTCCCTGTACTCCCTACACTTCACTGTAGCACCTCTGCCCTTCCTCCCAGCCTCCTCCCTTCCATACTTCCTAGGACTCTTGGATGTTACCTGCTGACTTACTTATGTGACCTAATGTGTGTGTGAGGATTAGGAGTGTGGAAATGTGATCAAATGCCAGGAAGGCTGGAATGAACACTCAGTTGGTAAGATACTCTCTGTGCAAACGTGATCTGAATTCCATCCCTTAAAACCTGTAACAATAATCCAGGTGAGATACTACAAAATTAAAATCACAGTACTGAGGAAGAGACACAAGGATACTCCTTTTCCTCTCCTGCCAGTCCAGCCAAACACACACACACACACACACACACACACACACACACACACACACACCACACATACAGAGAGAGAGAGAGAGAGAGAGAGAGAGAAATCTGAATGTATACTCTCCAAACTTCTAAGTCCTACAGTACCTTTCTCTTTGGAATGTAAATGCTAATTATCTCAAACAACAAGAACAACAAAAACAAATCAAAACAGCCAATTGTTCAGCCTGAGGTGTACCCATTGTGTTTCTACTTCCTTCAGTCCTGTGGGTTAACATCTGTGCTTCTGTAGATATGAGATCAATTGAATTACACAGAGTGTTGTTTTGTTTAAATGAATGTGCTATAATCCTGATTAATATACATGTGGGAGAGTGTATAATAATAATAATTTGCTGTTCTCATTAGAGCCAGGGAGAACTTAAATGACGTTTAATAATCTAAAGCTTTTACATTTACTCATTTACATCTGGAACCTAGGGGTGTGTAAGGGTGTGCTTTCATCCTCTAGATGTAATGAGGGTTCTCACAGCTAATTCACTTACATAGTTAACAGTGAAGGCTTTGTCTGGTAGATCTTTGGCTAGTGGTCTCTTAGCCCTCCTTTCCCTTCCTATGAAATGCTTCCACTTTACTTATTTTGCATGCCTGCTTAGCTCTATGCATGTGCAAATAAGTCAAGCTAATTAACAGGAGCCACCAAAAATTGGAGCTCCCCCATCTCCATTGTCACAAAAAATATTTTCCTAAAATGACAACACACTGGGAATTATCTGAGTTCTTGGCTTGAGGAAGATTCTCTGTCCTAGGACTGTTGAAGGATCTATGGGATTGGAAATTCCCAGTCAACTTATTTCTCCTATAGATTTTCTTTAAATCTCTTTCTCAGCATTCCCAAGATAGAAAATAGAAATCAGGTCCACTTTTTCTGACTTCTTGTGTGTGTGTGTGTGTGTGTGTGTGTGTGAGAGAGAGAGAGAGAGAGAGAGAGAGAAAGAGAGAGAGATTTTTTTGTTCTTCACAGTGTATTCATACTGAATAGATATCCTTTCCCTATTTTTTGCCCGTTTAATTGGCCTATTCAGCATAGGTGGCAGCAGAGCCTGGTTCTGGGAGCTAGGAGCACTGACCCTTCTCATGGCACACAGAGCTGATTCTTGCTGTTGTGTCTGTGGGAAGGGTAGTGGGTAAAAATGCCCTACCAGAAGCATCCTTATCTCCATGTTAAGTAAATGGCTTCAGAAAATATAATGAAGAACAGGAGCTATGCTAAGCTTTCAATAAAGAGAATGCAGAAGTGCGAGGTAGGAAAATAAAAACTTCAATCTGAGGAGGGGAAGTGGAGGTGCAGTTTGAGGCATGGACCAGATGGAGACGGATATAAAGAAACCCACTTTCAGAGCTGTCCTTACATTTTCTTCAGTTTTCTCTTGGCTTCTCATAGAATGTCATGAGGCTGATTCCTGTTTTAGGCACTGACATGTCCCTCATTTTCCTCTGAGATCACTGACTTGGTCAGTATGGTTTGACTAATTCATTTGACATTATTTAACACTTGAGAGAGTCTTCCATAATTCTTGTCAATTTTAGCAATTGTGTGCAGATGCCACTCAAATATGTGGTGCCCAGGGATGTCAGCAGAGATGGTCCAATTAAATCACATAGTAGTGTCCTTTGGTATTTTTTTTAAATACCAGGTAAGGGCTCTGTAGTTCTGGATGTACACTGCTCAGTAAACTGTGGGGTTTTCTTTTTTTATTATTTTATATTAATTACAGTTTATTCACTTTGTATCCCATCTGTACCCCCTCCCTCAATCCCCTCCCAATTCCACTCACCCTCATCTTCTCCTATGCCCCTCCCACAGTCTACTGAGAGTGGAGGTCTTCCTCTCCTTCCTTCTGACCCTAGTCAATCAGGTATCATCAAGACTGGCTGCATTGTCTTCCTCTGTAGCCTGGTAAGACTGCTCTTCCTTCAGGTGGAGGTGATCAAAGGGCCAGCCATGGGTTTACTTCTTAGGAGTCTACACTGTAAAACTTCACTCTGATGAGATGATTTAGGCTGAGTGCTAGGTAGAAGGATTAATACTGGATCACAGTGAACTATGTAGACTTTTCCACATCATGGGTCTGTCCTTCAGGTCTTCCTGGAGAAGGATAATGAGGGGAGAGCCACTAAGGATGAAGGATAAGGCAGAGGAGTGGAGCAAACAAGTGTAGGACATCATCAACAAAACCAATATAGAGATATACACAATCAGAATGCTGGTTGCCATAGACCCCAGTTTGTAGACCCCATTGTGTATCTCTTCCTTCCATATGGCATTGTATCAGTTAAGCTGATCTCTCTGAGCAGCAGAGTCATGACTCTTCAATATGACACAGAGTGGGTACTGGTAACCTCATGCTGACTCATGTGAGGAGCCACTTCACTTCCATGTCCTTCTCCTTTATGCCACCATGAAATTTGATATTATTCTATTCCCAAATTGCTGAGAACTACAAAAATCTATCCCTCAGATAGAAAGCAGCACAATGCTTTCCAAAAGAGCATAGAGTTACAGCAGGAGTAGAAAAGGTGCTTCCAGTGGCTACTTTCAGATGTCCTGGTGGTTTTTGTCTGAATGCTCTTCTCCTTTCCACTGGTCTGACCATGGTATCTCCTTGAGCAAGGACAGCTGAAATACTGAAGAATAGTTTCTGGTAGCTACTAAATACACAAACCATGGTAATCAAACAAATCTCAGTAAAGACTTGTATTGTATTGTTTTTAATCCTGTAGAGTTGGGATGGCAGAGCCTCAGCATCCAACTGGTACCAAGAAAAATAAGACACCAGTGAATGAATGACATGTGAGGCCAGATGCTGGGGAGGACAAAAGAACTCTGAATGATGAGCTGGGCTATGAGGTATAAAGAGGCACCTCGGAGTCTCAAGGCTCATTGTGATATCTGGAAACGGCCTTGGGGACCTAGCTAGGTAGACAGGTTGCATATTTTTCAGACTTCTAACCTTCCTTAGCCCAGATAAGAAAAACGGATTGGCTCCTAGGAGCCCTGTCTTCTAGAGCAAAGGATTGAGTCTTTTTGCCATACAGGTTTTAAAATGTAGGTCAAACTTTTGTAGGCTAGATGGTAAAACCATAGACAGGATTCTCTGAGGAAATGATTCAAAAATTTTTCTGTCAGCCAAATTTGTTCATGTTTTACTCTACTGCTCAATAATAGCAGCACCTGGACTCCTTCCCTCACTTAAATCAAAGCTAGAACTTATTTTTGTCATGTTTGCAGTCCAGAGCTGTGTCCATTTGTTCTTGTGCTATCAAAGCCAATGCTAAGGAGAGTCTTGGTGGGTTGAATGTCTGATACACAAATAGCAAGTGTTCAATACCCAAGACACATGTAAACATGAGGCGGGCATGGCAGCCCCACTGGAATTGCAGTTTTCGTAAAGGAGAAACTTCAGCTGTACCAATAAGCTCCAAGTTAAGCTCAGAGACCCTATGTGATGACTTGGTTCAGAAGTTAACATGGCAAAACCTAGAATCACCTGGCTAGAAGGTCAAAGTGCACTGTCTACTGTGTTTGTTCTGCGCTCGTGTTTACAGGATCTGTCAATTAAACCATGTGAATAAACCCGGTGCTAGCACCATTATTTCTTCATGGGGCCCCAGAGGAGGAACGAAGCAGAGTGCAAGCATGTGAGCAGGCATAGGTCCCTTTCTCTCTGCTGTGGATGCGATTTGACTAGTTGTTTGAAATTCCTGCCTTGACTGCCCCGCAATGGTAGACGATAACCTGAAATTGTAAGCTCAAATAAGTCCCTGTTTCCTGCATGTTGCTATTTTTAGGGTATTTTATTACACCATCAAAAAAATAGTGTGGTCTATTACACTATAAGGTGTAGAGAGATGAAGAATCCTCATGTTAATGATAGACCTTCACATGCATACAAACACATATGTAATTCCAAACCCACATGACCACACATGTGCAAAAAGACACACGCTACACTTACATTTGTTTTTGAGGAAAACCTGTTATGGCCCATGCCTTTCAATTACAGTAACATGTTTCCAATTCTAGACTCTGGGAACACCTTTTACTTTCTCTATCAGAGTTTGATAAATGTGTTCTCATTTGCTTTCTAGTCTCTGAGAAGACCCCTATGTTCAAATTTCTGGTTCTGTTGCTCTCCTTGTGGGGTTCCTGTCCTCTCCAGATCTTACTATTTCCCACTTTTTACATAAGATTCCATGCACACTGCCCAACCTTTGGCCATAAGTCTCAGCATCTGCTTTGATAGTCTGCAGGGCAGAGACTTTCAGAACCCTCTGTGGCAGGTTCCTAGGTTGTTTCCTGTTTTCTTCTTCTTCTGATGTCCATCCCAACAGCACACACTTTAAAGGGTATATAGAGGAAAGCCACATTTGTGAAGATAAATAACTGTACTTTGGACATTCCCACTGTTTTCTCCCATGTCCCCCCTTTATTAGTTTTGATTAAGTTATGAACTATTAAGAGCTCATAAAAGACATGTATGTATTTTTTATTGTAAAACTAACAATGCTCACTTTATAAGTTCATAAATTACATTTTTAATTTAATTTTTCACAGTTTATTCATTATGTATCCCAGGTGATATATGTACACCTGTTTCCATATACCTGAGCACACACACGCGTGTGCACACACACACACACACGCACACACACACACGCACACACACACACTGTCCAGTACAGTATCTCTATCCTTTTCTAATACAAGCTTAGTCAGGAATTTTCCCAATTTTATCCTAAAATTAAAACCAGGAATAGAATACTTGTCATTCAGGTAGAGTCAGAATTGATTCTAGCTCTGCTTGATTCTAGAGCCTCAGTTTTCTCAACACACTTTCCCATAGAGACCTTGGAAGTTGGTTTTTGGAAGAAGAGACAACTGGGAGTTTCCCAGTTAGAGAAAACATGTCCTGGAACACCAAACACCCAGGAGTCATTTCACCATGGAGATCCAAGCACAATGGCTGTCTCTACATAACTCCTCCTTCAAGTCCTCCCATTCCCACCCTCCCTCCCTCTTCCCCATTCCCTTCCATTTTGTAACATATGCAACTTTATATTTAAATTAATTCTGAATAAGAGCAACTTAATATTTGTTTATGTCACAGTCCTCAATTTGGCTTTTAAGTTTATTCTTTCTTGCTACATGCTTATGTGCCTTACATTTAAATATCCCGGGAGCATAAATGTTTGTATATAAATGTGTATGTGTGTTTATATTTATTTACTAAATATGTGTAAATGTGTACAGATATCACAAAAGTGGATTCATAACTTACATATATATGAGTAAAAATTATATATTTATAATTATCTATATTGATGCTTTTCAACTCAGCCTCTATTGTAGTATTCCCATGTCTTAATTACTCTCAAAATGTTTTCACGACTGAGTTAAGAGGCAAATGCACCATCTACTAATTTAGCCACTGAGATATAAGAATCACATAAGCCCTGGAGTCTGAGAACAGCCTGATCCACATAGCAAGGCTATTTCTCAAGTCATAGGCTTATAAGCAATAGCTTATTTCTTACTGCTTACAGTAATTTTAATTTTTTTCACAATGCGGTTATGTTTATTTTTCTTTAAGATTACAACTAGTACACATATGAAAAACATGTTCCCCAATACCCTCACATGATCAAATGTTTTATTTATTATTGGTGAAAAACAAATATGAAAAACAAATTATTCCCAAGAACCCATATACATTTGGAAGTAAGCAACCTGTTATAGATTAACAATGTGTGAGCAAGCAAGGTAACTTCTTTTTATTATTGTTTTTATTTATTTATTTATTTTATTTTTATTAATTACAATTTATTCACTTTGTATCTCCCCATAAGCACCTACCTCCTCCCCTCCTGGTCCCACCCTCCACCCTCTTCTTCACTAATGCCCCTCCCCAAGTCCACTGATACCAGAGGTCCTCCTCTTCTTCTTTCTGATCTTAGTCTATCAGATCTCATCAGGAGTGGCTGCATTATCATCTTCTGTGACCTGGTAAGGCTGCTCCCCACTCAAGGGGAGGTGATCAAAGAGCAGGCCAATCAGATTATGTCAGAGGCAGTCCTTCTTCCCATTACTATGGAACCCACTTGGACACTGAACTGCCATGGGCTACATCTGTGCAGGGGTTCTAGGTTATCTCCATGCATGGTACTTGGTTGGAGTATGAGTCTCTGGGAAGACCCCTGTGTTCAAATTTCTGGTTCTGTTGCTCTCCTTGTGGAGTTCCTGTCCTCTCCAGATCTTACTATTTCCCACTTCTTACATAAGATTCCATGCACTCTGCCCAACAGTTGGCCATAAGTCTCAGTGTCTGCTTTGATAGTCTGCAGGGCAGAGCCTTTCAGAGGCCCTCTATGGCAGGTTCCTAGGTTGTTTCCTGTTTTCTTCTTCTTCTGATGTCCATCCTCTTTGCCTTTCAGGATGGAGATTGAGCGTTTTAGTCAGGGTCCTCTCTCTTGATTAGTTTCTTTAGATGTACAGATTTTAGTAGATTTATCCTATGTTATATGTCTATATGAGTGAGTATATACCATGTGTGTCTTTTTGTTTCTGGAACAGCTCACTCAGGATGATCCTTTCCAGGTCCCAACATTTACCTGAAAATTTCATGATTTCTTTAATTTTCATTGCAGAGTAATACTCCATTGAGTAGATGTACCACAATTTCTGCATCCATTCTTCAGTTGAGGAGCATCTGGGTTGTTTCCAGCTTCTGGCTATTACAAATAAACCTGCTACAAACATGGTTGAGCAAATGTCCTTATTGTGTACTAGAGCCTCTTTTGGTTATATGCCTACGAGTGGTATGGCTGTATCTTAAGGAAGCGCTATTGCTAGTTGTCTGAAAGAGAGCCAGATTGCTATCCAGAGTGGTTGTACAAGTTTACATTCCCACCAGCAGTGGAAGAAGGTTACCCTTTCTCCACAACCTCTCCAGCATGTGTTGTCACTTGAGTTTTTCATCTTGGCCACTCTGATGGGTGTAAGGTAAAATCTCAGGGTTGTTTTGATTTGCATTTCCCTGATGGTTAATGACGTTGAACATTTCTTTAAGTGTTTCTCTGCCATTCTGTATTCCTCTACAGAGAATTCTCTGTTTAGCTCTGTTCCCCATTTTTTAATTGGATTACTTGGTTTGCTGCTTTTCAGCTTCTTTAGTTCTTTATATATACTGGATATTAGCCCTCTGTCAGAAAAAGGATTGGTAAAGATTCTTTCCTAGTCTGTAGGAAGTCGTTTTGTTTTGATGATGGTATCCTTTGCTTTACAGAAGCTTTTCAGTTTCATGAGGTCCCATTTATTAATTGTTGCTCTTAGAGCCTGTGCTGTTGTTGTTCTGTTCAGGAAGTTTTCTCCTGTACCAATGAGTTCTAGGGCATTCGCCACTTTTTCTTCTAACCGATTTAATGTGTCTGGTTTTATGTTGAGTTCTTTTCAATATACGGAAATCCATCAATGTCATCCACCATACTAACAAACTGAAAGAAAAAAAAAACACGTGATTATCTTTTTAGATGCTGAAAAAGCATTTGACAAAATCCAACATCCATTCATGTTTAAAGTAATGGAGCGATCAGGGATACAAGGCACATATCTAAACATTGTAAAGGCAATATACAACAAGCCTATAGCCAACATCAAACTAAACAGAGAGAAACTTAAAGCAGTCACACTGAAATCAGGGACAAGCAAGGCTGCCCATTCTCTCCATATCTCTTTAACATAGTTCTGAAAGTCTTTGCTAGAGCAATAAGACAGTTGAAGGAGATCAAGGGGATACATATTGGAAAGGAAGAAGTCAAATTATCACTATTTCCAGATGATATGATAGTATACCTGAGTGATCCCAAAAATTCTACCAGGGAACTCTTACAGCTGATAAACACCTTCATCAAAGTGGCTGAATACAAAATTAACTCAAAATAATCAGTAGCCTTCCTGTATACAAAAGACAAAATGGCTGAGAAAGAAATTAGGGAAACAATACCTTTCACTATAGCCACAAATGACATAAAGTACCTTGGTGTAACCCTAACCAAGGAAGTCAAAGACATGTATGAAAAAAATTTCAAGTCTTTGAAGAAAGAATTAGAAGAAGATATCAGAAGATGGAAAGATCTCCCATGCTCATGGCTTGGCAGGATTAACATAGTAAAAATGGCCATCTTACCAAAAGCAATCTACAAGTTCAATGCAATTTCCATCAAATTACCAACACAATTCTTTATAGACATGGAAAGAAAAATTCTCAACTTCATATGGAATAACAAGAAACCCAGAATTGCTAAAACAATCCTCTACAATAAAAGATCTTCTGGAGGTATCACCATCCCTGATCTGAAGCTGTGCTATAGAACAACAGTTATAAAAGCTGCATGATACTGGCATAGAAACAGAATGGTGGATCAATGGAACCAAACAGAAGACCGAGAAATAAACCCACACACTTATGGACACCTGATCTTTGACAAAGATGCCAAAACCATACAATGGAGAAAAGATAACATCTTCAACAAATGGTGCTGGTCTAACTGGATGTCTACATGTAGAAAAATGCAAATAGATCCATACTTATCACCCTGCACAAAACTAAAGTCCAAGTGGATCAAAGACCTCAACTTAATTTTTTTAATTTATAATAATAAAAGCATACTCCTTTTTTTGACAGTCCCTGAGAGTGAAACTTTTGATGCCCCTAAGAGAGCTTCCTACATCCTTTAATCCTTCATTTCCTTCTCTTTCTCCTCAATTGTTTCATGCTCCCTGACATGTGCACAGAATTGCACATGCTGGCATGTGCTAGCCTAGTTCCCTCAAAGTCCAGCAAATAATTGATGCATGAAAACAGCACCCTTGCTCACATACTGTTATTAGGAGACATGAATAAAGTTGTGTAGAGACAGCCATTGTGCTTGGATCTCCATGGTGAAATGACTCCTGGGTGTTTGGTGCTCCAGGACATGTTTCCTCTACCTGGGAACTCCCAGCTGTCTCTTCTTCCAAAAACCAGCTTCCAAGGTCTCTATGGGAAAGTGTGTTGAGAAAACTGAGGCTCTAGAATCAAGCAGAGCTAGAATCAATTCTGACTCTACCTGAATGACAAGTATTCTATTCCTGGTTTTAATTTTAGGATAAAATTGGGAAAATTCTTGACTAAGCTTGTGTTAGAAAAGGATAGTGATACTGTACTAGACAGTGTGTGTGTGTGTGTGTGTGTGTGTGTGTGTGTGTGTGTGCGTGTGCACGCAAGCTCAGGTATGTGGATACAGGTGTACATATGCCTATACCACAGAATTCATGGAGGATACAACTCTAATGTTATTCATCACCTTCTACCTTGTCTGGGACAGTGTCTCCAATTTCCTGCAGTTTATACCAGGCTGGCCTGCTGTAGATTTCTTGGTTTTTTCCTGTCTTCATTTCCTTCATCTCCCTCTAAGATTACAGATGCTCACTGCCCTTTCTGGCTTTTTCTGGATTCCTGAGATTTGAACTCATGTTCTAATCTTTACATAGCATATAATTTACCCAATAAACAAACATCACCAGTCTGAGTAGTGGATGTTTAGTCAAGGCTAGTTCTGTGCCATTACAGATTCCCAGAGATGCCCACACCAGACACATGCCACATAATCTATCTCCTTCCTTTTCTCTCCTCCTCCTTCCTTCCCTCTCTCTTTCTCTTTCTCTCTGTCCAGTTAACATCTGAGAAAGTAAACACTGGCAATGAGTGTTGCTGTTCCTGCAGCTTCACACTACTGTGGCTTCCTGTGCCAATTTTGTGTTTGATTCACTACTTTTGTTTTGCTCTGTTGATTTTGCTGTGTTTATGACTGACTTTTTTCTTCCTGTGTATCGTCTCCAGAATGCATTCCTTTCACCACCTGTGCTACTGAAGATGCTAAGCAACCAGATTTCTTTATTCTTGCTTCTCTTTCCACTAAACACATTGTGTATGTGAAATTTCACACCACCACGCAATCCAGGCATCTGCTTGGCTGTAAAGTCATTTTTAGTATGTCTTAGTGTCTAGTTTCTTTTTTATATTTATTTATTTGCATGCCCCTGGCCATGTATGAGGGTGTGCACATGCTAAGGCATGTATATAAAAGTCACAGAGTTCAGCTCTCTCCTTCTACTGTGCACTCTCATGAGCACATTCAGACCATTTGCCTCAGCAGCAAGCACCCAGACCTGTTGAGCATCTGAGGTGTCCCTTTCTTTTTCTTGTTCATTTCAGTACTGAGTTGGGCTAGATCTTAGCCTATTCTTGACATAATTCATTTGCTAGGGCTACAAATTGGATTGAGCATGCTGATGATAGTCTAGTCCATCTTACCACTGAAAATAAAGGCATAACTGCAATTTGTACAGGTCCCAAAGTACCCATTAACAGCTTGAGTTTCCTTCTACTTCCAAACCTGCAATCAGATAAAATCAGGGGCCATGGCATCAGTGAAGAGAATTTAGGGAATTCCAGTATGAAGCAGAACTGGAGACTTACTGAGAGGCATTACCAGTGTGGATCATTAGCACAGAGATTAGTGGAAGAAGCAGGCATAAAAAGGATAGGTGAATTTTGGCTTCTAGGAGAAAGCATGGTTTGGTGAATTTACAATATGTATATATAGGATTTTGGTGTCTCTTAAGCTACATGTCAAATTTGAGATTCACACACAAACACTTTCACACTTTTCTGAGTGTGGTTTGAAATGAGATTAAAGCTAAAGTCATTTGGGGCTGCAAGAAGCTGCAGTAGATAAGCACTTACTATTACAAGCAGGCAGAACAAAGTTCACATGTCTAGAACACAAATAAATGGTATTTGGGTATTGTGATCTACCTCTAAGTCTGGCCCCAAACGGCAGTTGAAGAAGCTTTCTGGAGGAAAGTTGTTTTTTGCTTGTTTCCTGGAAGTACTTGCTAAAAATTTCAAATAGATACTTTCAACCTAATTTAATTCATTTGGATTTTGCCATTTCTATTGATGATATCCAAGTTTACATTTTATGAATTGTTTTAGACCTAATTTTATTCCAGAATTCAAGTAGGAAGGAATCAAAGTGCAAATCTACATAAGTTGGGTCTAAAATAAAAAATTTCTACAAATTTAGATAAGGTTAAAACTTCATATAAATTCAAGTTTAATTGCGTCACAACTCACTGCAGCTAATCCAACAACTGATGGAAATCATTTGAAGATTGATGATACTGCCCTGAGAAGATGGATGGACAGTAAAGTGTTTGCTCTGCAAAAATTGTATGAGCCATTCAAACCTGGACACTATAATGGACACCTGTAATTTTATCACTCCTCTGATGAAATAGGAGGCAGATGAACCCTAAAAGCCAGCTTACTAACCTTTGCAGATAGAAAAAAAAAAAAAAAAAAAAAAACAAAAGCAAAAAACATAAACAACCCATCACAAAGCATGGTGGAACTGGGGGTTGGAGAGATTGCTCAGTAGTTTAGAATGCTTGGTCCTCTTCAAGAGGACCTGGCTTCAACTATTAGCATAGACAAAGTGGTTTACATTTCTAAATTCAGTTCCAGAAGATCTGACTCTCTTCTGGCACATATAAACATTCACACAAAACATCATACACATAAAAATAAAAGTTAAATGTAAAACATTGTGGAAAGCGATGATTATTACCCAATGTTGTCCATTTACCTTTACATGCACGTAGGTGTAAGTACACACACACACACACACACACACACACACACACACACACACTCGACAGTTAAAACTTAATTATGGCATCTCTTTGAAATATCTTACATGAAACTATTTTTTTTTTCTGTAGCCTGAACTCAAAGATGTAAAGAAATTAAAATCACTTCGTTAGTGTCCACCACAATAATAAAAACTGCTCTGTAAGCGACAGGGAACCCCGAAAACCTCTTGCTAACTCATTTCTTTGCATTGTCCCTTCCTTTGGATGTAATCAAGCTGCTGTAGTACAGAATTTAGCTTCTAGACAGATGCCTAGAAGCTCATGTTTTTCTGTCTGTTTCATTGTTTTTGTGCTCTCCTTCTTGCTATCAGCATAACTCTCATGTTTTCATTCTGTGTCCTATGAAGCAATTTGATTTAATAAACAAGTTAAACAGGACATCCCTGACAAGGTTTCTTCCATCTGTGTTCTTATCTTTGTTCTATGGTAGCAGCTGAACCTTTATGTCTAATGTTCATCCCTTTTGAGATAATAAACCAGAGCATCCCATGTGCAGTACATGGGCTTCTGGGAGGATCCAGAGAGGTTATTGATGTGCCTAACACGCCCTGTTTATGGCAGGATTGCTTATGCAAAGGAAATCAGTGCAGACTGACTTACCAAATTGAGCAAAACTACCAATTTCACACTTTGATCTTAATTTAACCAGCAGCCGCTCTTGGATTTAGGGTATTTTGACTTGCAAATTTGACAATGTGACAAGAAGGGCATGCCATGATTCTAAAATGTGCTAGGAAGAATCATTCAAGCATCTAAGTATAGTTTGAACTTGAGTTTTATCAATTTAATTATCCACATTTTAGAGGAAATAGATTCAGCATTAAGCTTTGCCATGTATGAATAGTTCTAAAGAGTATTGAACTTGTGAGATTTTAGTCAGTAGCTTACTCTATCACTTCTCCTGAGACCAAAAAAGAAAAAAACCAAAATAGGGGACTACGCTCCTTTCCTGTTTTTCATAGAAATACTGCTTATCAAACTGAATGCCTCTTCTTCACATTCTCCTCAGAATAAAAAAAAAATGTGTATTGCTAGGAAATATATTCCATTCCTAAGAAATTCAAAAGGAAAAATGAAATGCATACTCAGTATCATAATCTAGAGAAATGACTGATACTGAATTTGTATCACTGGGCTGGCTTGTGGTGTACTTAACTGCTGCTTTTCAGAAACTACCACTCATACCATTAATCAATCCACTCACAAAGTCTAATTACTGTACTGGCTTCTTTCTCTCTTAAAGACTAGGGTAAAACTCAAACTATGTGTTTCCTTAAAACCACTAAGTTCCTTTTTTAATGTTTCTTTACAAATCACTGCAATGAGGTTTAATGTTTGTGTATTCATTCGATTTTTTTTCCCAAATGCACTGTGGAAGGAAGCTGAGAATTTGGAAGTCAGGGAGTGAAAGGTAACTTCCTCTTGCAAGGTGTTCAAAATCGAAGTGGGGATGCAGATTAATGAAAATAACAGAAAATAACAGATGGTATGATTATATCTCAGGCAGAAAGATGCTGAAGAGATGGCTCATCAGTTGAGAAGCACATTCTGTTCTAGCAAAAGAAGTGTTTGGTGGCTTCCATAGCCTATGTCAGGTGGCTCACAAAGACCTATAACTACACCTCCAGACCAAAAAATTATAATTGCAAACCCATTAGAATCACACCTGACTTCTCAATAAAAACTATATAAGCCAGAAGTGCCTGGGTAGATTTCATGCAAACCTTAAGAGAACATAAATGTCAGCCCATTCTACTATAACCAGCAAAACTGTAAATCATCATAGATGGAGAAAAGATATTCCATGTCAAAAACAAGTTAAAACAGTACCTATTCACATATCCTGCCCTACAGAAGAGACTAAAAATAGAAATACAACAGAAGAAGGCTAACTAAACCAAGGAAAATACAGGAAATAAATAATTTCATGACAGCAAAACTGAAAGCAGACAAGCACACAAAGAAAGCACCACAACCAACATCAAAATAAAAGGAACAAACAGCCATCTTGGGTGTTATTTCTCAGGTGCTTTTCACCTTGGTTTTTAATTTTTTTTATTAATCATTTATTATAATTTATTCACTTTGTATCTCAGTTGTGGTCCTTTCCCTCATCTCGTCCCAATCCCTCACTCACTCCTTTTCCTCCTATGCCCCTCCCCTAGTCCACTGATAAGGGAGGTCTTCTTCCCCTTCTACCTGACCCTAGCCTATCAGATCTCATCAGGGCTGGATGAAACATTTTACTCTGTGGCCTGGCAAGGCTGCACCACTCCCCCTGCCAAAGGGAGATGATAAGACAGCCTGCCACTGAGTTCATGCTCCCCTTACTAGGGAACCCACTTGGAGACTGAGTATATGGCAGGAGTAACTGAGCAGGAGGTTTTGGTCCTCTCTATGCATGGTTCTTGGTTGTACTATCAGTCTCTGCAGGGCCCCCAGGGCCCAGTTTTTTAGGATCTGTTGATCTCCTTTTGGAACTCCTGTTCCTTCCAGGTCTTTCTGTCCCCCATCCCCCTTTTTTTATTCCATGCATTCTGCCCAAAGTTTGATAATACTCTCAACCTCTGCTTAGATACCTCTATCAGTAGAGTCTTTCAGAGGTTCTCTGTGGTAAACTCATGTCCTGTTCCCTCTCTTCTCTTCCTTCTGATGTCTGTCACATTCACCCTTCTGAATTAAGATTGAGCAACTTCCCTAGAGTCCTTCTTGTTGTTTAGCTTCTTTAGGAGTATAGATCTTAGTATGTTTATCCTATATTGTATGTCCAATAACCAGTTATGAATGAGGATATACCATGTGTGTCTTTCACCTTGTTTTTTGAGAGAGTTTTTGTTGAGACTATTCTCAAACTAGAAGATTAGTATGGCTGGGCAGCATGCCTGAGAAAATTGCCCATCTCCACAGCACTGAGATTATAAGTGTGTATATGCATGCCTAGATACTTTAATGTTGATTTTCAGGACTGAATTCTGGTCTAGGTGCTTTCAAGACAAATGCTTTTCTAATAGAGCCTTCTTCCCAGACCTTGAGATACTTTCAACTGAAAACAAGGTTATAAGTTCATCTCTTGGTGGCATTTATGCTGGGCACATACACATGTGCATCATTAATTTGTCTCTATCTTCAGAAATGATGAAATACATGATCACATTCCATATTTTATGTTAAATTCATCACCACAAGTGTTTCAACAGACTTGTCTTCTTGCCGGCTGTGTTAAACTTTATTAATAAGATGATCTTTTTAAATTTCCTGGAGTATCTCCTGCATTGCCACATGTCACATGTGAATCTGCCAAGTCAAACAAGGTTCACCTACTTTGGGGACAACCAGAGTCCTCTTGTAAAGTCAAATTTCAAGCACTTCCCTCTTTTTCTTCCTTACTTGGTTCCACAGAAGTTGTTCTAGCATTTATATAATGAGAACACAGCACAGACTCAGTGCTTACAGCATTCCCGAGTCATCTCTCCTCCCTGTGCTGCATGTAGACATTTGCTTCAAAGGCAAGCTTTATCTTTGGAGGAGGAGGAGGAAGAAATGTCAGAGGTGAGTTTGGGACCTGAAAGTGAGGAGGTAAAAAATAGATAAAAATGGTGAAAGCATAAGATAAACTATAGAGAGATGGCTCAGTGGATAGCAGGCTTGCTCTATAAGCATGAAGAATTTAGGTTGGATTCCCAGACAGTATAGCCTTGGTAGCATGCCTATGGAAACCCAGAACTCTTACAGGGAGATGGGAAACACAGACATTAGATTTCCTGTACCCTGGACAGAAATGATATCGTGTCTCAAATAAGGTGAAAGGTAGGATTGACACCTGGGGCTGGCTTCTGAACTTGACACACATCATGGCATTTAAGTCCCTATGCTCTTAAACACAGACATGCACAATCACACATGTACATCCTCTACATAAACAAATACAAACCAGCACTGTGTCAGAAAGAGAGTGGCTAATTTACAGATTTCAGCAGGACACTCACTGCTCCTTCTCCACTGTTTTCCTCTTCCTCAGTTAATCAGGCTCCATAAAAGAGAGAGAGAGAGAGAGAGAGAGAGAGAGAGAGAGACATGCATGGCTGGAGAGATGGCTCAGCGGTTAAGAACACTGGCTGTTCTTCTAGAGGACTCAGGTTCAATTCCCAGCACCCACCAAAAATAAAATAAAATAAAATAAAATAAAATAAAATAAAATAAAATAAAATAAAATGATACTTAAAAAAAAGACATAGTGTAGGAAAAAAGAGAGAACCTTGAGAAAAGTACTTCCTTTGTTTTTCTGGCTGCTTGCTTCACAGAGCACACTGTGTCATTATGCTACTGCTTTCAATGAATGTAATCTTTAAAGTGTACCCATAGTAGATGACAAGGAGCATCTATTAGCAACATGCGCAGGAATTCTTGTTTAAAAGCAGAGGAGCTAGGATCAGCACTTCCATTTTAGGAAATACGGGCTGAGAGAAAAGCAGTTATTTCAACAGAAGCTGGTAAGGAAGACAACAGTAATAAATCAAAATCCCCAGGAGTTCTTTAGAACTCATGTGTCACAATCATGTTGAAAGGACCAGCTAGATGGCCTCTGATAAGCACCAGTTAGATAAACTTGAGGTGCAAAGGATGGTGGGAGCTTAGCGAAGTAAGCCATCTATATCAGTATGTCTCCAATGCAGGCTGCTGAGCAGGTCTTTCCACAGGTGTCTGAGGTTCTTACACATGTATTGATGTTCATAGCTTTTTATCAAAGGTTTCTGACATGTAGCAACTTCATCCTGACCATCTGAGATTTAACTGCTCAGTTAGAGTTGGTTGTTTGCTGGCTTAGGTGAGATTGATACAAGCCAGGATCATCAGGAAAGGAGGGAACCCCAGTTGAAAAAAAATATATATATTCATGATATTGTATTGCAGGCAAGCCTGTAGGACATTTTCTTCCTTAGTGATTGATTGGACGATGGCCCACCTCATTTTGGGTGGGACCAACCCTGGACTGGTGGTCTTGGTTCTATAGAAAGGAGGCTGAGCAAGGCATGAGGAGCAAGTCAGTAAATCACTCTTCTGTGGCTTCTACATCAGCTCCTGTCTCCAGGTTTCTGCCCTATTTGAGTTTCTGCCCTGACTTCCTTCAGTGAGGAATGGGAATGTGAAAGCACAAGACAAATAAACCCCTTTCTTCCCAAGTTGTTTTGGTCATGGTGTTTCATCACAGCTATAGTAACCCTAACTAAGACACCCTGCTTGAAGTTTGGCTTCCCTTCCTAGTTTGCAAGTAACTAAAATTATTTGAAGAAGGGGACTGCTTTTCATTCACAGTTAAGGTTAAATGCAAACAATGGGGGAAGCCAGCAACATTGTGTCAGTAGCTGAAAGGATATATAATCAATGGAAGAAAACCCTGAAAGATGATGGCATATTAGGAAACAGAAAAGGTCATTAAGATGCCATCAGTGAGTATGCATGAGCACAGAGATGAGAATTAAGTGGAGACAAATACAAGGAACTGGTCATTGTCTTTAACTGACTAGACTTTAGCAGAGGGAGGATGAGTGGGGAGCTTTTGAAAATGGTAACCTGAAGCACAGAAACATTCCTGACAACCGTTCATCATGTATTTATTAAGTGGTGTGGCAGTCGGTATCAGAGCCTCACCCGGGTTAGACAAGTACTCTACTACAGAACTATATCATTAGAACAAAGTGTGTGTGTATTTGTGTGTTGTATATACTTCTGTGTGAGTGTGCACATGTGGATTGTTAACACCTTACCACTGTGCCATCTACTTAGACATCATTATACTTGATTCTTACTGTTCAAGAAACAAATACTTGGCCAGTGTCTGCTACTTTTGGTCAGGTTAGAGATATAGATAAAGTAATACAAAAGCCTTTATCCTTATAAAATTTAAATTATAATGGAAATAACTCTCTCTCCCTCTCTCTATCCCTCCCCCCCCTCTCTCTCTCTCTCTCTCACACAATCTACACATATTCTTCCTCAGCTTAAGCATCTCCAAAGGACCAATGCTAATTCTTCCTGACAGGGATCCACATATCCTGTATGGTCCTCGTGCAACTATGCTGAAGTTTTACTCCTCTGACTTCTAATGAGACATTGATTTGCTCTGGTCCAACATTTGGTTTTCTGGTTATCATGTTTAGCTTAAATTTTGTTGAGGATATGTAATTGCATTTGTTTATTTTCGGAGTGTTGCTATGCAGACTTTCTCCTCAAAAGGCCAGACAGGCCTTGAATTCATAATCCTCCCAGTTTGGCTTCCTCAGTATCTGAATTATAGGCATGTGCTTGCATGCCTTGCAGAGGTAGGAGAGTCATAGTACATAATAGAATTGAGATATTTTGAATATAAATGCCAAGGAAGCCCATAAATTGGTACTCTTCATTCATGTCATTTCATCAATCCAATTAATACCACTACCAACCAATGAGAGCAATCTCTTTGATTTAGGGAGACTTTTGTTTTACTTTATTTCAAAAATAGAGCATCTAGAGTTGTTCAGTTTAGAACTTATAAGGTAGCTGCCACCAGGTTGTTGAGGGATTCCAAAGCACCTTGCAGTGCACTGGGATTGCTGTTCTGAAGATGTAGAAGATAACTTGTACATGTCATTCACAAGGAGATGCAGTGTTGGAGAACTGGCTGTCTTCCAGTCCTCCGCTTGTTACCTGCACCACAATGAAAAGTAGGCAGTGTCAACAAGACTGGCTTTCATTTCTTTTTCATGACCCCCTCAAGTAAGGGTATCCAATCAACTGAACTTCACCTCTGGAAAACTGAGGGCGAATCAAAACTTCAAGAGTGAAATTTAATCTTCTTTCCAGTGAGAAAAGAAGATACAAAGCCTTTATGCCTACATCAAAAGTTAGAGTTTTCTCTTGTTCCACAATACCACTTTCCGTAGGTGCGCTTCTGGGTGAGATTTATCACTACCTCTTTGCTTCATAAGTCATGTGTTATTTAAGGACACCATTGCCGTGGTGGTCTGAATAGGAATCTAATAGTAGCCATTAATTAGCATAACAGGTAGCCATGATCTGTATGAGCAAGCTTCTAGGGTAGCCAGAAGAGAAGTCTAACAGAGAGAAACTGTTTCATGAGTCAAATGTAATCATGGCTGATGTTTATGATTCTGTAAGAGATGGGTCTGGGGAAATGATTCAGTCACTGGTGTGAGTGTCACATGAGCACAAGGACCTGAGTTAGGTTTCATGACTAAAGGAAAAAACATAAAATAAAAATTAAGAATAAAACTCACATGGCAGAGTGCATTCAAATGTGAGGAGACAGAGACAAGATATTCCCTGTAGCTTTAAGGCAGCAGTCTAGGCAAACTCCCAAGCTACACATCCAGTAATAGAGTTTGTGTCAATAAATAAGGTGGAAAACCGTTATGTGAGAAATTTGATGTTGTCCTCTGGCGTCCAAATTCAACTTCTCAAGTGTGCATTCACACACATGAACACACATTCACACATACACCACACACATATATAAGTACACAAGTCATGTAGGAGGTATAGCAATGAACACTATCTTGTAATGGGTACTTTCACATATGACCTAAGGATACAGCTGGCAAATTTTATCAGTATGGACATATAGAACACTTGCTGGATCAAGTGTCCAACCTTAACATCAAATATCTCTATAGGTAATTCATTCCAGGATTATCAATGAATAAAAATAGTATATGCCATGAGAATAAAACAGCACATTCAACACAACCATGATGATTGCAAGTAAACTTATAAATGGAACTTACTCCCAGTATCCACTTCTCAACTTGTCTCTTTATAGTTATAAACTACTGCAGATACTGCAATGTCACTGGGGCCACTCCTAAGGAGCACTATATCAGTAACAACAGGAATTCTCAGTAGGTCTCATAGATACTTTTGTGGGTATTTTCTGCTAAGTACTTTCTCCACAAGCCTTCATTTATGTGTGCTATTGACTATTATATCACACTTTCTGACACTATATCCTTTGCTAAAATATTCTGTGCTTAGCTAGTTATGTTGGTGTGTACCTTTAATTCCAGAACTCAGGAGGCAAAAGAAGACAAATCTCTGAGTTTGAGGCTAGCCTGGTCTTCAGAGTAACTCCCTAGATGACCAGGGCTACACAGGGAAGCCCTGTACCCCAAAGCAAAAGGAAAACCAACACACAAATATCAAAACAAAAAATTCAGAGCTTTACTCACTGCTGTGTAAGGAAGGCAGTGTTTATCTTGGTTCACAGTTTGAGAGCACAGTCCAACACAGTGGGGAAGGAATGGCAGCCGGAGTGTGAAGAGGATGGTCCCATCACATCCACAGTCGGAAAGTACAGAGAGATGAATGCTGGTGCTTATCTCACCTTTTTAAAGACCCAGAACCTCAGTGGTACATGGGAGGTGCTGTCCTCATGCAGAATAAGTCTTCCCACATCAACTAAACTAATCCAGAAATTCTCTCACAGAGGTGTGAAGGGGCTTTTAAATCCTGTCCATTTGGCAATGTTGGCCACCAAGAGACGACTGCAGCTGCTTTTGTTTTTGCCGTGAAAATATAATCTACTTACTGAGCATCATACTGCCAGCTCAACATTCTGTCATAGATTTTATTGGAAAGTCAGATAGTTTAATACATACATGTACATTTCAGCGGTTTGTGTTTTACTTTTCCTGGTGTCTTCTAATATGTCTAAGAGCAGATCCCAAGATGTATCTATATTTTCTCACTAAAGTCTCATAAAAACTTTGGGCAACCACAGTAGTCTAGCCTTTTCCATGGCCAACATATACAGGTACTGATGTATGTCAGAGGACCACATGGCTCTCACTGCTAAGGTGGCACCCACTTGGTTCCTTAAAAGAAAGCATCTCATTGTCCTCACACTTGATTAGTAGGCTAGACTGACCAGCCAGCCAAGCCAAGGATCTGCTTGTCTCTGCCTCCATAGTGTTGGGATCAAAATTGCCTGCTACACACAGCCTTTTCATGGGTGATAGAGCTATGGAAAGCAGATATCCATGTGTGTGATGCAGCACTTGACCAGCTGAGCCATCTCCTCAGCTCCATACATGCTTCTTTAAAAAGTTTTACTCATTTTCAAAACAAATTTTTATTAAATTAATTTTAGACCTTGAAAGTTTCAAAAATCCTTGACAGCTCACACCAATGATAGAACTATCAGACCAGACCAGCCAATACTAAGAAGAGTTGAAATGTTGGTATATTGTGTCATTAACCCTTAGCCAGTAGCTTATCTAGTTCCTATTGCTTACATCCCTTAAATAAAGCTCAAGTTAAAAAAATATAAAACCCACTTATAAGTGGATATTAGACATATAACATAGGATAAACATTTTAAAATCTGTACACCTAAAGAAGCTAAGGAAGAAGGAGGACCCAGGGTAAGATGATCAATCCTCACTCAGAAAAGCAAATGGGACAGACATCCGAGGGAGAAAAAAGGACACAGGACAGAAGCCTACCACAGAGAGACTCTGAAAGACTCTACCCAGCAGAGTAGCAAAACAGATGCTAAGGCTTATTGCTAAACTTTGGCCAGAGTGCAGGGAATCTTGTGGGAGAAAGAAGAGATAGAAAGAACTGGAGGCAAGAGGATCTCCACAAGGAGAGCAACAGAACCAAAAAATCTGAGCACAGGGGTCTTTTCTGAGAATGATACTACTACAAACAAGGACCATTCATGGAGATAATCTAGAACCCTTGCTCAGACGTAGCCCATGGCAGCTCAGGGTCAGGGACTGTTCTGACATGAACTCAGTAGCTGACTCTTTGATCACCTCCCTCTGAGGGGGGAGCAGCCTTATCAGGCCACAGAGGAAGACAATGCACCCAGACCTGATGAGAACTGATAGGCTAGGGTCAGATGGAAGGAGAGGAGGACCTCCCCTATCAGTGGACTTGTAGAGGGACATGGGAGGAGATGAGGAAGGGAGGGTGGGATTGGGAGAGAATGAGAAAGGGGACTACAGTTGGGACCTGCATGTCAGCTCCACATAGTGCTAAGATCATACTTTTGTGCCACTAAGCCCAACTTTAAAATTTTTAACAGATTATTTATTACTATGTGTATGTATGTGCACGTATCATCTCATACGTGTGGAACTCAAAGGATAACTTGTGAGACTCAATTCTCTTATTCCACCATGTGGGTCTGAGGGATCAAACTCAGGCTTGGCAGCAAGTGCACCTACCGCTTAAGTCATTTTTTACCCGACATTTTATGTGGGTTCTGGGAATTTAGCTCAAGTCATCACGTTCATGTAAAACATACTTTAGTAACTGAGCTGTTGCCCTGCCCCTTCTTCATTTTCCTTTTAATAGTAGATGTTTCTAAGCACTGACTGTAACCCTTTACAATGAAATTTATCCTTCCTGTATCCACCCTTGGATGTACTGTTGATATTTTACACATTTCTTATTTCCAGACACAAATACACTTCTCTTTCTCACTTTGCCCTTGGAATGGCAGTGGCCGTGATTTAAAATTGAAATGAGATATTTTGAAATAAACAGAACAAATGTGACTTTTTTATGTTTCAACAGTCGAAATTCTCAATTGGGATCAAACTATAATTGTTACATAAGTAACAGAAGGAAAATTAAAACCCAAGACAAGAGATGGAAAACTACCTGAACTGGACAGATTTGCTTGTTACTGTTGAAGAAAATGTTCTTTGCAGGTCCTTAAAATGCTGTCACTAGGGGAAGAGAAGCTTGTGCTCCTCTGTGGGTATTTCAATAGACCCAGTGAATGAGGGAAAATGGGGTTGTTTTTGGAGTGCCAGCTCCTTAATAATGACACAGGGACTTATTATGTTTGTTTTAAGCTTAGCCCTATAGCTTAGCAGGTTCTCAACTATTCTAACCAGACAATACTGGCCTGGCCTTTATCTAGCCACATGGCCTTCCACCTCTCAAAAGTCCCAGAGGCACTTATGTCTTTCTTTTTATCCAGCTGGTGACTCCTCTGCCTGATTATTTCCCAGAATTCCCATCTCTGTCCTGAAGTCCCACCTTCCTTTCCTGCCTTTGCTCTAGGCTGTTCAGCTCTTTACTAAACCAATCAGAAGTGTGTGTATACAAAGTATGATGCAGTTGTTAAGCAATTAGAATAATAAAACCAAAGGCTGGACAGTACTCAGCTATGTGGTGGTACAGAATTACCAATTGAATATACAAAGACAACCTTCACACAATGTACAAGAATATCACCCCAACAATGAGGTGATGCAATTACAATTATTAATGGGAACTAAAAGGTGAGGTAGTTGTGAGGTAACAGGATGCTAGTTCAGCATTTCTTGCTCATTGGACAGGGTTCTGGAACACTAGGAGCATAACAACCTGCGTACATGAATTTACAGTAAAGGTGAGATGAGATGCCTATGTCCTCAAAGATGATCATGAAGCTAGGTTTTATGACAGACAATTACAGGGGTTGTGAAGCCACACAAAATGATTCTACGGAAAATTGGAATACCCATGTGTTCACCAGATTTGCTGCTCACGAGCTCCACATAACAAAAAAGTGAGGTAAAGTTTTTTGCTTCCCTGACACAGTCTCTGGTCTCCAGTTACTTACATTCATGGCTTCTCATGCTTCCTGGTCTCCATGGACAGAGGTCTCTATAAAAATTCTTAACACTAGTGTCACTCACTAGAGTTATTGTGAAACATTCAGGTGGCAAGGATTATAGAGATTCCAGGAGAGGGACTGGAGGCATAAAATTGTGGGCCAAGGAGAAACGAAAAAACTGCTACTCCCTAAAAAGCACTCAATGTTCTTTTTTGTGAAAGCATGGAAGGGAATTAGATGGAGACATTAGGGTAAAGAGGTCAGGAAGGCCGTAGCCACTAAGCTATGATTTGAAGTTAAAACTTACTAGTGGAATATATCACAAGTTCTGAAGAAGTTCTAAAAAGAAACTAGTAGCCTTCACTTACTGAGAATGTGAGGCCTCCTTCCTGCCTGCTTTGGGTCCTGAAGGCTTTTTCCATCTTCAGTTTTCACACTGAAGACTTGGGATGAGACTTGTGACTTGAACCCTATGGAATGCTATCATGTTGCAGGTCAAGGTTCTGTCCTGGGATTTATGGTTTTTCTCTATAAGTTACTTTCTCACTGCTGTGACTATGTAGCTGACAAAACACCTTTGTTGATGAAGGATTTACTTGGCTCCAGTTTTAAATTACAGCCTACCATGGTGGGAAGAGGACGTGGCTGGCCAGTTTGCATTTGCAGTTGGGAAGCTGAGACATGAGTGCTGGAGACCTGGGTAGCTTTAGCCTTTTCAATTAACCTTTCAGGGAGCATTTTTATAGATATGCTCAGAGGTGTGTTTCCATGGTGATTTTAAATCCTGTCAGGTTAACAGTCAGGATTAACTATCACACTATATTATTAACTTTTCTTTCTCCCTGGCCTCTGCTTGTTTATTTCCCAAGAGATATAAGACCTGGAGAAAAGTGAGGTCAGAAAATGTGTGTCACATCTTATACCTGCTTTTCACTAGAGAACAATGTGGCTCCTGTGCTTTCACTCTGACTCCCTGCCTGCCCCTACAGGAATGAAGCCCACAGATTATTGTTCAGGGTAACCTGTCAAAGCCTTGAGAACCATATCTTTGTTCTTTTCTCCTTGTATTTGGGAGCTTCAGCTGCAACCCAGTTTTGACCTGATAGATATTGGTTATCTATTAGGTATTTCACACTCAACATGTCAGAAAAAACTCTGCCACACTCCCTTCCTGGCAAGCTTTTATGTCCTCTCAGTCATGGCAACCTCCTTTCACCAGTTGTCAAACTTTCTCCTCATTCTAGGATCCCAGGGCATGAAATAGTACCACCTACCTTTAGGGTGGACCTTCTCACTTTAATTTACCCAATATAAAAGCACCCTCATGGACATGAGAAAAAGTTTGTCTGTTGAGCAATTTTAGATGCCGTTGAGGTGACAGCCAATATTAGCCATCCACTACAAATACTAGAGCTCTTACAACAACAGAGTGTCTGTTCCCCAGGTTTAGAGGCTAATATTAGAAATCAAGGTGGCTTTAGGGCCATGGTCCTTTCAGAGATGATGACATTTTCTTTCAGTTCTGGAATTCCTGGGCCTTTTGTGACTTGTATAAATCCAACCTTGATCTTTCCTTCTATATTCTCTCATCTTCCTTCTGTGTGTCTGTGTGGATAATCACATGATGCCATCTTCACCTTCTCTCAACACCTCAACTCAACTTGATTAAATCTACATTGACTAAGCCAGATGGTGGTGGCACCACCAGCACTATGAGGTGGGGTTGGGGGGAAAGTTGCAGAGGCAGGCAGATCTTTGTGAGTTTGAGGCCAGCCTGGTTTACAGAGCAACTTTCAGAACAGCCAGGGCTCTGTTACACAGAGGAAACCCTGTCACAAACAAACAAACCAAAGACCTACACAGACTGTTTCCAAATACAGCCTCACTCAGAGTTAGAATGCTGGAATTCAACCTCTTCCTCTCCCTCTCTTTCTCTCTCCTCCCTCTCTCCTTTCTCTTTCTTATTATGTATGTGTGTGTTTGCGCATGTGTGTGCGTGTGAGTGTGGTATGTTTGAGTATATGTTCTTGTGTTTGTACAATTGTGTTTTGTAAATGTGTGAGTCTAAACAATAGAAATCAACATAGTGTGTCTTCCTCAATCACTGTTCATCTTATTTGACTTGTAGACCAGCAATTCTGCTATGCTTCTACCAGAATTGTAGCAGACTTGTAGATTCAGCAGGTCATCAAGCCTCAAAAATTCTCCTGTCTCCACCTCCTATGTTGGGATTATAGATGAGCAACACCAGTCCTGGCTTTAGAGGGGGACGCTAGGAATTAAAGTCAGGACCGAATATTTATGTATCAATCATTGCACATACTGAGCAAGTGAACCCCAAACATGTATCTTTGACAGTTACACAATGGAACCTATGACACCCAGTAGATATGTTTAGACCCACTGTTCATACTTGGTCTCAAAGGTAAAGTGGAAATTTTTAAACAAGAATTTCTGTTTCTTTTAACATTGCCATGGGTAAGTGTGCAGGGCTGTGTAAAAGAAAAGAGTACTCAAGAGGCATTTGAAAATGGAAGAAGAGTCTAAATAACAGGCTATTTTAACAATTAATGTGATATAAAATTCTACTCAGCATGAGAATGATGCTTCTGAGGCTCTGGCTCATCTCTTCAGAATCAAACATGTTATGATTTAGAAAAACACAAAGCTTGGCAAATAAGACCCGACTGCATACTTTGGGAATCAACGTTTTATTTTAATGATGTCTTCTTTTTTTTGTAACACAGACAGTTTATAAAATATAAACCTTAATTTTTAAGTAATCCTTGTTAGTATTTCTTAGGTCTAAGCCTGACAGTTTAGTAGATGTTTGGTATGTGCCTTGGGAGGAAAAGTGGGGATAGAATAAGGGGCAAGAAGGTGAGGCTGAACCCTGAGTCTGAAAATCAGAACAGCAATGTGAGACTCAAAATATCAATGGGTGGTCCTTGAGATCAGAGCATAGATGATCTATGCCTATATATTTCTGACAATAGCTTTGTGCTTGGCCACTACCAGTGTTCTCCTTCTCACTTGCTCTGGGTCCTGGTGGTTGCTTGTGTACTTATTTGGGTTGCAGAACACACATGATGCTACAGTACCCCTTCAGGTCAAACAACCCTCCAGCCAATCTCAGAAAGTGAACATTCTTTATACTGTTTCCTGACATGAGTAAATGAATTGCACATTGGAGCAGGACAGATAGGAAGAAACATGTAGAAGCATGTACCTGATGTACACATTAAATGCCTATGTTATCCACAGTGCTGTCACAGTGTTGCTGCATTTGCAACTTTAGGGTATGTGTTCAGGTAAGCAGGGAGAGACCAGCCTTTGGAAAAGGTGATCATTTGATAAGTATGTATCTGCTGGTCTCTCTGATTGCTTTAGAGGATGAAAAATCATTACAAATATTGAACAATATTCCCCATCATATTCAAATCAGTTAGCAAGTCAAAGTATTGGGTTACTACATTGTAAGAATTTCCCATTAATAATATAACACAGTATTGTTGCATGTTTTATGTAACATTTTAACATGATAGTTATAATAAAATTAAAAGTGTGTACAGTATGGTGTTTTAAGTTCTTGCCTTGACTTCCCCAAATAAGATAAAATAACCCATAATTATGAGCTAAATATTGTTCTTTCAGAGTGTTCATCACAGTAACAAAAATGAAAAGAGGACAAGAATTTTCTCCATTTTGGGCACAATAGGAAAAATTAATCGGTCACAAAATAACAGATATTATCCACAGTATACTAATTCAGAAGAGACTGTTTATAAACTATGGAAGAAGCCCAAAAACCTCAAATCATGCCTGAAAATACAACCACACCAATAGACAGACAAGCAAGTTATTCGAAGATATCTCCAGAAAAAGAATTATAAAAAATCTTTTTAAAAGAGCTCAGTCACACTGAAGTCAATACTGTATTTTTAAATAAACATGTGAATTTAGTTGCCATTTAGTACCCTGTCAAGAGGCACAGAACTATGTAAGACCAGGGTGGGTATGTGCTGGAGAGCCAGCTGTTAGAGAGAGGCAGAGACTAAAATTACCTTCCATGATGAATAGGGAGCTGAGAGTATTTTTTCTTTTCTTTTTTTTTTAATTAATTACACTTTATTCACTTTGTATCCCCCCTGTAGCTCCCTCTCTCCTCCCCTCCCAATTCCTCCCTCCCCCCCCCCTCACGCATGCCCCTCTCCAAGTCCACTGATAGGACAGGTCTTCTTTTCCTTTCTTCTGATCCTAGTCTAGTAGGTCTCATCAAGAGTGGCTGCATTGTCTTCCTGGTAAGGCTGCTCTCCCCTCAGGGGGAGGTGATCAAAGATCAGGCCAATTAGTTCATGTCAGAGACAGCCTCTGTTCCCATTACTATGGAACCCACTTTGACACTGAACTGTCATCTGTGCAGGGGTTCTAGGTTATCACCATGCATGGTCCTTGGTTGTAGCATCAGTCTCAGAAAAGACCACTGTGCCAAAATTTTTGGTTCTATTGTTCTCCTTGTGGACTTCCTGTCCTCTCCAGATCTTACTATTTCCCACTTCTTTCATGAGATTTCCTGCACTTTGCCCAAAGGTTGGCCATAAGTCTCAGCATCTGCTTTGCTACTCTGCAGCTAGAGCCTTTCAGAGGCTCTCTGTGGTAGGGTCCTGACTTGTTTCCTGTTTTCTCCTCCTTCTTCTGATGTCTATCCTCTTTGTCTTTCTGAATGGGAATTGAGCATTTTAGCCAGAGTCCTCTACAATAAAAGCCGAGAGGATTTTTTTTTTTCAATGCAGTTTATTCAGGAACATTGAACAATCCTCGGACCCCGGGGAAAGCCAGCCCACAGCTTAAATAGCCTCTGGGTAGCCAACCCCAGCGTGTCATGTGGGCAATGCAGATAGGTCCACATACATGGAAGCAAGCCAGATCCTCAGCCTTAGCCAAATGTGGAGTTGTTCGTGACAGAGAGCACTCACCATCGGGAAGGTGGAAGGCGGAAACCAGCTCCATCTTTAAGGCATAGCATTCCGCAGCTCTCTACAGTTCCCCCTTTTTGTTTTAGACGCATCAGGCAAGAGTAGAGGTCTGATCTCTGATATTAGAAATAAATTGGGACTTTGTACCGATGTTCATTTAGGTGTCATCCACCCAAAGAGCATCAGACCCGTCCGATACCTTTTTCTCAGAGGCGGGACCTGGGGCATCAACCCGCATGCAACCAGACATGCTCTTCTCTGGGTCGCAAGCTGCTGACCCTGAGTGCAATGCTTAGCCTCGCATCCTGAGCGTATCATTTTAGCTTTTTATGGTATCCAACCATGCTTGGGGAGAATGTCCTGCTTCAATGGCTGTAAAGGCCTGAATGATCATGGCTGCATCACACTGTTGTGAGACTCTAATCTCGCATATATACCACAGGCAAACCAAGGAGACCAGCACCAGAAGGCCTGCTAACGCTCCCAAGCCCGCCCATTCCTTCAGATGATTCATGGCTGCAGCAATCCATGTTGATAATCCTGTGGCTAGTCCTGCGTCCACTCCGGTAGAATTTACTGTGACAATGGCCACTGTCAGCTGCTCCATCGTAGTATTGAATTCTCCAGTCCAATTACCTAAAATAGAGAGGATTTTTAAAAGAGTTTGCCATGGTGACATTTTTCGGGATCGTGCACTCAGTTACTTTGTGGGTTTATATAGGCATAAGCTATAGACATAAAAACTTTACCTGTGGACATGGAGTTCCCAGTGAAGATCCTCTCACAGTTAAATGAAATTGTCCCCACATCATTGAAAGTAGCATTATAGACCATATGCAAATTAAGGGACCATAATCCAGTGAAGTGTGATTCACAAAAATGAAACTGTAGGACTGGAGAGATGGCTCAATGTTTAAGAGTATTTGCTGTTCATCTAGAAGACTTAGTTTCTACCACCAGAGATGGATCCAATGTCATATTTAGGACACCACAGGTACCTGTGTTCACTTGCACACACACATACACACACACACACACACACACACACATACGCACACACACACAGACAGATGATCACTGGTGTTCAGCTCATTTTCTCCTGTTTATGCAGTCTAGTTCCCCTGTCTATGAAATGGCGCTTACACACATTTAAGCTGACTGTTCCCAATTCATTTAACCTAAGCTAGAAAGCTCCTCACAGGCCTGTGCAGAGGCTGCTCTTTTAAGTGATCCAGATCTAGTCACGTGGGCAATCAATACTAACTATCACACTCTCCATATCTCCATGTTAAGGCGGCATGTTTATTAACAGTGCCAAATAAGAAAGGCAAGTTGATCCCTCTGGCAGAGCTGACTTGCCTGGCCTCAGGGATCGGCATATGTTCAGTCCTGATGTGATTTGATGTGCTGGGGATGGTTAATGGGGGGTGTGAGGTGGTTCCTCTTTTCTGGAAGGAAGAGGAGAGGGGAAGGGGCGAGGGGGGTCAGAAGGGAGAGGAGGGAGGGGGAAACCTTGGTATGTAAAGTAAATAAAATAAAATTAAAATCATAAATACAAAGACAATGCAGCCAGTCCTGATGAGAACTGATAGACTAGGGTCAGATGGAAGGGAAGGAGGACCTCCCGTATCAGTGGACTTGGGGAGAGACATGGGAGGAGATGAGGGAGGGAGGGTTGGATTGGGAAGGGATGATGGAGGGGGCTAGAGCTGGGATACAAAGTGAATAAATGTAATTTATAAATAAATAAATAAAATGTAAAAATCATAAATAAAAAATAAATTAATTTAAAACAAAGAAAGTGAAGTTGACTGTCACAAAAGCATGACATGTTTCATCAACTGCCAGCAGGATTGCTTTAAAATGCAAAGATCCTGGATAGCATCTAGAGTGTTTATTGTAAAGAATTATAAAATATTTTAGAAGACAGAGCACATAAAAAACATGGCATATTATATTAATAAACTAGCAAATTACTGAATTAGAAACTCAGCAGAGAAACACTTTGGAATAAATTTATTATAATATGTGAAAATACTATAAAACACTTTAGAAAGACCTTAGAAAAGACAAGGAATGGAGGAAAACACACAATGAACAAGAGACACACCATGGTGGCCCAAGATCATACAAGAGTCCTTACACTAAAAACTACTAGAAGGATTGGTGAGGCTTACTGTGCATAATTCTTTCCCAGATGCCACACCACAGAGACAAGATTGTCTGCACAGAGTTTCTGCCATGGTTTTTGCCAGCTTTCTCTCTGAAATAAAATCTGGACACACACACATATATTTTCTACAAATCATGGTGTAGGCAGGATGGTATGTGTAAATGACATGAAACTGGTGTCGCAGATTTGAATTCAGTTCAAAAGCATCTACATACTTTCTTTTTATGTATTTTTATATGTGTGTATGAGCATGCCTGTATAAGTTCACATTTAAGTGTGTGTGTGTGTGTGTTTACATAGCATGTGGAGGCCCCTTCTTCTTCAGTCCTCTATCTTACAATCCTTTTCTTAGTAACCTCCTGCACATATATGAATATATATACATATATTATATGTGATTCATGTCCACACACACACATATTTAATCAAGACTTTAGTATTTGTCTTTCTGCTTCTAGATTATTCTATTCACCATGATAATTTCTAGTTCTATCCATTTTCATGTCAAGCATATAATTCCATTTTTCTTCACAACTGAATGAAACTCTGTTGTGTATTTAGATTTAGACCTCATTTTCCATATCCATTCTTTCAGTGCTAATCAATTCAAGCTGACTTAAAGTGTTGCCCATTGTAAATGGTGATACATAAACACAGGTGTGCAATTCCATCTGTGGACACTGACTTAGAAGCTTTGTGATTCAGCATAACTGAATCTT
Source organism: Meriones unguiculatus (assembly GCF_030254825.1). Classification (NCBI taxonomy): domain Eukaryota; kingdom Metazoa; phylum Chordata; class Mammalia; order Rodentia; family Muridae; genus Meriones; species Meriones unguiculatus. The sequence goes on along the minus strand of NC_083365.1, from coordinate 63,602,974 downwards.
ATAGCAGCCAGAGTGATTATAACTGTCTATATTCATGTAAACAGTGTGTAGGAGCAACTTTTTTCACTAGCTTCTTCATGATGACAATTACTAGGAAGATATAGAATTTTAGTAATTTATATTTCTCTGATGATAGAGAATGATAAACATTTTTTTATAGATTCCATGTCAACTTGCATCTCTTTTTTGATAGCCAGGCACTGATTCCTTTATTAGTTGGATGACTTGATGGGTGTTTATGTGTAATATTTTGAGTCCATTATCAAGTCTAGATTTTAAAAAAAATATTTTTGTCATTTCATCCTTTAAGTTTGTCACACACACTTCTGATGGTTCATCTTCATTATCATCTTGAGTAGAGTTAAAAGCACTAAGGAAACACATCTCTGGTGTGTCTATGAGGATGTTTCCAAAAAGTTTAACTTCGTAGGGACTGTGGGTGGCGCTGTCCCACGAGGTTGGTTCTGCACTGAATAGAATGGAGAAAGCCAGCTAAGTCCTGACATCTTTCTGCCTCTGTCACCCTCCCATCCCTCTGTGCAATCTGCTGAGATTGTCTTTACCAACAAATTGGAGCCAAAAGAAATCTGTCCTTCCTCGCAATGCTCCCTGTTTGTCATCTGGTCAGAGCAACAAGACAAGTGAATCATACACTGATCTGTTGCTTCTAATTTTCTAAAATTACTTGTCAGTAATAAAAGTTTAGATATTTTTTGGATCTATGATTTTTATCTATTGAACTGATCATATTTTTTCTTTTTGCCTTTTATTTTGAAAATAATATTACATAGTGTTCTATGTAAAATCATTCTTGTCACATTGACTGATGCTAAGTTCTATTAGGTTTCATTCTCATTCTCAGTTCTTCTCCACACACTGATATATTTTTTTTAAATGTTTCTCAAATATTTTGCCATTATTGACATAAGCATGTTTGCACACGTTTCCTAATTATTTTAAAAATCTGGTTTCATCTTAATTCATATCATATTTTACTTTACTTTTTGCCTAATTTTAAAGGAACACAACAGGTGTTTTAGCTATTAGTTGTTTTCTAGATGCACAATAAATGGCAGGATGAGACTGTAAATGAATCTGTAAACCTCAGTTGGCAGCAGAAAAAAAAAGCTTACACTAGTGCAAACCATTGGTATTTTTAGTCTCTAGCCTTACTGAGAGGGTTCAGATCCTTCTCCCTCAGCCTACATCTTTTTTATGTGCTGTATTTTTCCATGTGTGTGCAGATGGGAAAATGCATGCTACTTTATAATCACATGTGTCTGCATGTGTGTGGATTCTAGGAGACCATTCCAGGTGATATTCTCTGGTGATTTGGTACAGAACATCTCAGCTTTACCTTGAACTAAACGATTCATTATGGGTCCCAAGGATGCACTTGTATTCCCCAACCCCCAGGTGCTAAGATTACAACTGCAAGAAACAATACCTGGCTTTTTCATGTGGGTTCTAGAAAATCAAACTCAGGTCCTAATGTTTGGGAGGCAAACACTTTACAGACTTAGCCATCTCTGTCAGCTCCATACAATATATTTTTTATTTCCTAAATGGACTGTGAATCACAGGTAAGAGGCATAATTTACCCACTAGGTAATCATGTTTCCACTCTATTTTCTTACATCTGCTTGCTGACTATAACATGGATTCCCTCCAGCTCCCCCCAAACTCTAATAAACCTTTTCCTTTGGCCCCAAAGTTCTTTAGAGTCAGTCACTGTATCCAGGAACAACGTTGAGTGGCTTACTTTTCTCACTGCACCCAGCCTGAGTTCCAGAGCTGACTAGTACTGTGTGTGAAGAATTAATCCAGCCATCCATAATTTTCAAAGCTCACTCAAGCATCTCATACCAGGTTAGAAATTGTTACAACTGCATTATTTTCGGTCACTCCATCCTCACACTGGAACACTTTTCAGTATGCATACCACTTAATAAAGAAGACAATATCAAAGAGTGATGATTTCTGAAGATTACAGAAATCATATCTGTCTTCCTGGTAACCAGAATGTATTTAACAACGTAGACATTTGAAATAGAAAATGAAGGCTTATTTATAGGTCTCTGACAATTGGCTAACTTCTTTATGTATCTATATTTAATCCTCTTAGAAGCAGTGCTGCTAAGAAAGGCTGATGCCCTCATTTTTGCCAAAGAGGACAATGTTTAGAGAGGGTAAATAGATTACTCAGGACCTTATTCATTTCACATGACACCAGCCTCCTCCTGGGACTTGGCATCTGGAGCATAGAATATGTTTATGTCACCTCCTGATACTTCACGTCATGGGAAATACAGACAGAAAAGTTCAATTGAAGCCATAAGGGACAAGGCCAGTTGTGAGTCAGGGAAAGGAGCACAGTGAGGCAGGTGAGGAATGAGGAAAGAGGAAAAGTAGTACTTGACATGATATAAAGTAGTGCTCCAGTTTCCTTTCTGTTACTGTGATGAAACTCTTAGACAAAAACCAACCTAAAAGAGGATAGGATTTATTTAGCTTACACTTCCAGGTCTGTTATTAACAGAAGACAGGGCAGGGACTGAAGCAGTAACCACTTAGGAGCATTTCTTGCTGGTTAGCTCCCAGGTCTGTGCTCAGCTAGCTTTCCTATACAACCCAGGACCACCTGCCCAGGAAAAGACCACTCACATTGGGGTGTGTTCTTCTACATCAATTAACCCTCAAGAGGATTGTCTCAGACATACACACAGGCCAGTTTGATTTAGGCAGTCCCTCAGACAAGACTCTCCTCAGGTGACTTGAGCTGATTTAAGTTGACAATTAAACCACATAAGAAAAGGAGGAATTTTATATACTTTTTTTTCCCTCAAATATCTATGAAAGCAAAAAAGAAATATTTCAAAACACACCATACAACTCAAACTCATAATTCCTCTTAGACATGAAAACCAGCATGTAATTACATGAGCTTTTTTAGTCACCATTGCTTTACTTTTGATTTTACTTTTGCTCAAATTCAGAGCTTGTCTAATTGAGATCTAAATCAATTGTCGATCTATAAAGGAGCTTTTGAAGCCTGTGTTAATGTAAAATAATCTGTTGTTAATTTGCATAAGTGCATAACTCTTGTGTATGCTCCAAATCTCTGGAGAGAACAAATATCAAAAATATTATTATTACCATGAAGTCTGACGGGATGCTCAAAGTAAAGGTGTGTGCCGACAAGCCTACAGGCTGAGTGCAAATGCTAGAACCCACCTGGTCAGAGAGAACCCATTGCCAAACATTGTGCTCTGACCTCAAGATACAAAATAAATAAACAACATAATCCCTCGAGGCTATCTCTATAAAGGAAGAGACAGACTTCTCTATCATTTCTTCATGGACCTTTGGGGATTCAGACTGGTGCATGTCCCCATCTTACACTCTCAATCTGGATATTTCAGTGATTATTTCAAAGTACACAAGAGCTATAATCAGAGTGAACTATGAAAATGTCAAAGCTCCCCACCACCACACACACATATGTGAATAAATGCCCTCTCAAATGTCTTGGTTTTACAACTTCCAAAACTGATGCTGTATTTCAGTAATGCAAAGCTGAAGCATAGCCTTGAAGATGTCCTGACCTGACCCTGACCTTGAAGAATTCAGGCATGCTAGAATCAGGAAAGCCTGGAGATCTGAATATCCCAGCGAGTGAAAGTGAGGATCTCAGGTCTTCAGCTGGGTGTTCTAGGATAATCCTTAGAAGCCAAAGGAAACTTGTTAGGCCAGTAAATCCACTGAGGTTCACTAAACAAGCCACACCGTAGTGTCTGGGACACAAAATTCCACATTTTTCAAGAAGGCAAACACATCAGCTGTAGGCACAGGGCAGGAGCTATAATGTAGATGGCTGCAGGCTATCTATTCACCACAGATAAAGAACCCAGAGGAGACCAAAATGACATTTCTACAAAAGTTCAGCTTAGGAGCCAATGAGTTTATTACAGATAGTTGCAGGAGTATGAGAAGCTCATAAAGGTGTTGGATGGCTCCAAGGCAGAAGCATCACAGGAAGTCATGCCAACCTGTGAGGACTCAGGACTGCAGCAACATTGGAGCTCTATTCATCACTTATAGGCAGCTCAAAAATCTAAGAATCTCCACTCAGGAGACCTGCTGAGCAGAGGCTCCTCCTCCAGAGGGTGTTTATTGTGTTTATAACCTTGAGGAGGGGTCCTAGAGAATCTTGTTTTAGCCTTCTCAGACATGAGACATTTGATTATGTCTTGGGGTCTCATAAGTCTTCCCCATCTGTCTATTGAAAGGAAACTTTCAATGGTCCTCTATGGTAGGCCCCTGTCCTGTTGCCTGATTTATCCCTCTTCTAATGTCGATCTTCTTTGCCTTTCTGCATGAGGATTGATCATCTTTCCCAGAGTCCTCCTTCTTGCTTAGTTTCTTTAGGTGTACAGATTTTAGTATGTTTATCCTATATTATATGGCTAATATCCACTTATGAGTGAGTATATACCATGTGTGTCTTTCTGCTTCTGGGATAACGCAGGATGATCTTTTCCAGTTCCCATCATTTGCCTGCAAACTTCATGATTTCCTTGTTTTTATTTGCAGAGTAGTATTCCATTGCTTAAATGTATCACAATTTACCCAGAAAGGTGTCAAAGGAGATTTTGAGACTCATAGCCAAACTTTGGATAGAATGCAACGAATCTTATGAAAGAAGAGGGAGATAAGAAGACCTGGAGGGGGCAGAAGCTCCACAAGGAGAGCAAGAGAACCAAAAAATCTGGACACAGGGGTCTTTTCTGAGACTGACATTCCAATCATGGATGGTTCATGGAGATAACCTAGAACCCCTGCATAGATATAGCCCATGGCAGCTCATTCTCCAAGTGGGTATCCTAGTAATGGGAACAGGAACTGTCTCTGATATGAACTCAGTGGCTGTTTCTTTGATCACCTCCCCCTAAGGGGTAGGGGATGTGGAGTAGCCTTTCCAGGCTACAGAGAAGGACAGTGCAGCTAGTCCTGATGAGACCTGATAGGCTAGGGTCAGAGGAAAGGGAAGGAGGACTTCCCCTACCAGTAGACTTGGAAAGAGGCATGGGAGGAGATGATGGAAGGGGGTTGGAAGTGGGAGGGGATGAGGGTGGGAGCTCCAGTACTTTATACAATGTGAATAAACTGTAATTTATAAAAACAAATAAATTATTTTTTTAAAAGAAAGAATGGAAACTTCTATATAATACAGGCCTAAACTTAACTTAGAGATGATTTTCTTTTTACCTCCATGGTGTGTCTTGCAGGCTCAGTTATAGGAGAAAACTTGTAGAAGAAGGTAACAAACTAAGCCAGGAGGCAGACTCCTTCCCTAAGGGAAGAGGCCTGAGTTAAGGCACACATGTTTTTATGCCATTAACTTCCTTCTTCCCTATGTGCCTAAGCACAGCTATAGAGTACTCCAGCAAATTGATTGGTCGATTAATGGAGTCTGGTAATCCACTGGAGTTTTTCATCAGTCATTGAATTTGCCACAAATACATAAAAAAGAATAAAACATACCTAAGTGCAGTTGATGGAGATGGGGGGATGTGAGCTACAGCTGACTTGAGACTCAGAGTAAGTCGCTAAGGTGATCAAGGTTATATGCCTTATGAAAAGTCTCAAAGCTAAAGGAGCTACTGCAAGTTCTTCAATCATGTTTCCATCCACCAGGGTGATTCTCTCGGGTCTCCTCTCTGGGACCGAAGTCACAGCTCTAGTGGACTCTGAAGATACTGCCATATGTACTCTTCATAAATAGCTTGCAAAGAGTCTAACTCTGGAAGGACTTTTCATGAACCTGTAACTCCTCCTGGTTCAAAAAGAAGTGTGGGTGTACTGTGATAGTATGGCAGTCCTTAGAAATTACTTTTTATTTTCTCAGCATTTGGAGACTGTCCACAGATTGAGAACACATAATTCGAAGAGACTGATCTAGTCCCTAGGTTAAGTATTTTATGATGGTTACCAAGAAAAGTAAAAATAACTAATGACCTTGGACAGAACTGGGGCTAATACCAGCCTTGTGAACTTGATCAAGTCTCTAGAATACTCGAAGTTTTAATTTGTTTATAATACCAGGACAATAATGCGTTAGTAATAAATGCACTTACACTTACATTTGACATTACTGAGGATTGGCGCATCATTATCTCATGATTTGTGAGAACATCATAGTGAAATGCCTTGATTCTCAGCCACTTCATCCTCCTCCACAGATCTCTCTGCTCTCCATTTTGAAACACACCAGGGTTTGTGCTGAGCCAGGATATGTAATTTCCCCAGGGTTATAATTGCTTTTCAGTGTGTCTGTTTTTTCCTTAATGTTGCTTCATTGCTAAAGAATTTCTTCAAAATGGAAGATATTTAATGAACAAAAATACAGTGTGTTTTCTTGTTGCTTTAATCTATTCATTCATAATTGGAAAGGTTGGAGGAGGGTAGAAAATAGATGTTGAATTCATCTGACCATACCTCTGACTAACTTAAATTTTACTGATGGTTTCAAATTAGCAAAATTAGCAAACAGTATCCTTGGACCTGTCTATGTGACATTTAGAGCATTTTTGTTTCCTCATAGCTACAGCCAATGTTTGCTCAAAAATCACAGTTGTGAATTAGAACCATCAAGGAGAAAATCTTACAAGGAAAAGTAGAACATGCTGACGCATTTTGCCAGCAACTTCTATTGTTAGTCTGTTCCCTCCAAAAAAAAAAAAAAAGTCATTATCTGGAGTCCAGAAATGTCTCAAGAATCATTACAGATGAGAAGGAGCAGATCACTGCATGGAGCCTGTAGGATATGCACCGTCAAATGGCTGTGTTTTCTATACCAGAGAACTTCGTTTCCAATGGATGGGCACTATACAAACTGGGTTTCTCTCTATCAACCAGCATGTCAGCCAACTCTAAGTAGACAGCTTTAACACAGCCAGTCCACACTCTAAGTAAACTCATTCACAGTTTTGACTGCTTTCTCATTAAAACTATTATTTCCACAAATGAAATATGGTTTTGTCTCTGGTTTAGATACACTTTTAAAACAACACCATATTAAAGGATACAAACACCAAGGGTAATGGATTGGGAATTTAGCTGTAAGCTCTGTCTTGTCTTCTTTTCAGTAAGAAAATGACTTTCTAGCAAGTTGGGGAGATGGCTCAGTGATCTGTAAGCATGAGGACATGACGTATTATAAGTAATTACATAAAGCTAAGTGAAGCAGTGTGTTCCTGTAGTTTCACAGTATAGGAGTAGAGTCTGGAGGATGGCCAGGCACTGCTGACCAAAAAGAAGAACCAAAATAGTGAGTAATGGGGTCAGTGACATAGTCTTTCAAAAATGGAAGTTGATAAGCAGTTTCAGGAAAACACCCTCTGCCCTCTACCTGTTCCTTATGGGTATGTACACCCAAGTGTATGTGTGTGTGTGTCTCTTTGTGTGAAGTTTTTGATAAATGGTTATGTTGTCAAAAGCCAAGTTTTGAAACTAAATATCAGTGTCTTTTATCGCCAGTGCAGTGTTTTTCTGCTTTCTATCTTAGTTTCTAAAACACAAATATGACAGATCCCATCTTTTTTTATTTAATTTTATTTTATTAATTTCACTTTATTCACTTTGTATCCCCCCATAAGCTCCTATCTTCTTCCTTCCCTGTCCCACCCTCCCCTCCCTCTTCTTCACTCATGCCCCTCCCCGAGTCCACTGATAAGGGAGGTCTTCCTCTCCTTCCTTCTGATCTTAGTCTATCAGATCACATCAGGACTGGCTGCATTGTCATCTTCTGTGACCTGGTAAGGCTGCTCCCCCCTCAGGGGAAGGTGATCGAAGAGCAGGCCAATCAGATTATGTCAGAGACAGTCCCTCTTCTCATTACTATGTAACCAACTTGGACACTGAACTGCCATGGGCTACCTCTGTGCAGAGGTTCTAGGTTATCCCCATGCATGGTACTTGGTTGGAGAATGAGTCTCTGGGAAGACCCCTGTGTTCAAATTTCTGGTTCTGTTGCTCTCCTTGCGTGGTTCCTCTCCTCTCCAGATATTACTATTTCCCACTTCTTACATAAGATTCGATGCACTCTGCCCAACAGTTGGCCATAAGTCTCAGTGTCTGCTTTGATAGTCTGCAGGGCAGAGCCTTTCAGAGGCCCTCTGTGGTAGGTTTCTAGGTTGTTTCCTGTTTTCTTCTTCTTCTGATGTCCATTCTCTTTGCCTTTCGGGATGGGGGTTGAGCATTTTAGTCAGGGTCCTTCCTCTTGATTAGTTTCTTTAGATGTACAGATTTTACTAGGTTTTCCCCTATGTTATATGTCTATATGAATGAGTATATACTGTGTGTGTCTTTCTGCTTCTGGGACAGCTCACTCAAGATGATCCTTTCTGGCTACATTTTAAAGTAAGTTATGCATTAGTGCTACAAATATATTCATATTCTTGAATATGTGCAAAAGTGTATGTTTAAAATATAAAAAGAACTTACATGAATATCATAATGTGACAATCAAAAGGCTGAACATTTTATATGATTGTCTTTTAGTTATCTCATATGACAATGTATAGTCTCCAATTCCATTATATACTGTTGTTTTAATTAAAGTTTCTATTGCTATGAAGAGACACCATGGTCACTTTAACTCAATCAAAGGAAAACATTTTACTGGAACTGGCTTACAGTTTCAAAGGTTTAGTCCATTGTCATCATAGTGGGATGTTTAGTGGGATGCCGGCAGACATGGTGCTGGAGAAGGAGCTGAGAGTTCTACATCCAGATCACAGGAAGCAGGAAACGGCTGCCACACTGAGCTGCCTTGAGTATATGAGAATTCAAAGCCTTCTCCTAGTGAAAGACTTCCTTCAACAAGGCCAAACTTACAGTTACCTCCTAATAGTGCCACTCACTATGGGCCTATGGGAGCCATTTTTATTCAAAAACATCTCATTCAACTCCCTGGTTCCCATAGGCTTATAGCCATATCATAATGCAAAATGCATTTAGTCTACTTCTAAGGTCCCGACAGAGTATAAAAGTCTCAAACTTATTTAAAAGTCTAAAGTTCTAATGTTCATTTGAGACTTATGCCATCTTTTAACTGGAACCTGGAAAATAAAAATGAAAAAGCAGATGGCATACTTTCAACATACAATGGGACAAGATAAGCATTACTATTCCAAAAGGGAGGAAATGGAGCATAGTGAAGAAATACTGGAACAAATCAAGACCAAAAACCAGCTGAACAAAGTACATAATTACAGCTTCACTAGATTTGTCCATGGTTCCCTTTATTGCTTAAACTTGACTGTCATAAAGCTCAATCCATTGACCAGGATGGCCTCAAACACAGAGATCTACCTCTGGAATTATGGGATTAAAAGTATGTACAATCACACCCTAATCTGAGTTTTTCATTTCTTACTATCCACAAGTTGGATGCTTAGCTGGGTGGAGACTTGCTCAGAGGTAAATAATAAGATCAACCTTTTCTGGTGCTGTATATCTTTAACTCTAGCACCTGAAAGACAGAGGCAGGTAGATCTAGAGTTCAGATAATGAACCCTACTTTTGGTATCAACTTTTGCCTTGGTTAGAGTTTTATTGCTATGAAGAGACACCATGGCCACAACAATTCTTATAAAGAAAATATTTAATTATAGCTGGCTTACAGTTGTGAAGTTTAGTCCATTATCTTCATGGCAGAAAGCATAGCAGCACTCAGGCAGACATGATGCTAGAAAGACAAGTTGAAAGTTCTATATCTGAACAAGTAGGCAATAAGAAGAGACAATCACCCTAGACCTGCTTTGAGTGTCTGAGACCTCAAAGCTTGCTTCTAGTGACACACTCCTTCTAACATAAACACACACACATACTTGCATGAATACTCAATACATACTCATGTATGCATATTTATGTACATATATGTCACATATACATGTGTGTGTGTGCACGCTCACACACACACAGCCAATTTGGAACCAGATGGGTGATTTCTATTGTAAGTGGCCTGCCAGCATTTCCTTACGTTTAAAAACCAATGAACGCCAATATTTGTTCAGACTCCCTTGATTAGCCTTCTACATTCAAAGGACATTCATTGAGGTTAAACTCCCTGGTGTATAATAGGTCACATGATCAGGCCTCAACTCTAGCTCATGATTCTACTCAGGCATTTTCTAATTCCCACTTAGCAGACAGAAGACACAGACTATAGTATTTCTCATGGGAACAAATCTCCCTCACATTGTGAACAGAAATGACTTAATGAATGTCCATGGATTGATAGAGTAGCACTTTTACATCATGGTTTTCTGAGTAACCACGTTTTTCAGTGTGATTTACAACGTCTCAATGGGAGGTCATGATTAGCTATTTGAAGTTTAACCCCATTGTATGCAAAAAAAAAAAAAAAAAAAAAAAAAAAGAACAGGTACACACTGTGAAAGATGCAGCTCTAGAAAAGAACCCAACAAAGATGACAACAGAATTGACAACAAGCATTCTGAAAACACTTCTCCTGTATTATATATGTCTATATACAATCATTTGAACAGTGTAGTTTCTAAAGTAGAACATCATCTCTACTTGTAACTTTTTATTATCCTTATTTTTCTTAATCTTTTTACTACATCATCTATTTATTTATTGAGCTTACTTTTAATGAGAATATCTGAACTTAAACTTTGTATATGTATGTGCACACGTGTGTGTGCACTCATACATATGTGGACCTAGTACAAAATGTTGATTGATGGAAACACAGGATAACATGATGGGGGCTAGTAATGCAAAAATATTTTTAAGCATGTGGGGATGTCTGTGTGTGTTTCTGTATTTGTGTGTGTGCCTGTGTGCATGCATATATGCAAGTGAAACTTCCCTTCCAGTTCCAAATCGCCTAGAGTTATTTGCATATGTCTGCCTCTTGTCCTGGATGTTGGGAACTGATCTCAAATCCTCTGGAAGATGAGAACACAGTTGTAATCATGATGCCATCTCTTCAGCCTTGGAGGAAGGTGCTGCTAGAGTAAATACAAATCTATTCCTTCATATATTTTCTAATCAGTCTTTTTGAAAATGTCTCAAGTCAGGTGTATGATCTCCACATGAGGCATAAGGGCCCCTGTATATTACAGGCCACTCTGAGCTAAAAGTGGAAGACCCTGGCTCCGAAACAAAACAAATCAAACAAATGCACAAAACCTTCTAAAGTGTTCTAAACTCTGCTCCCAGCATCTAATATTCCAAATTTTTTTAATTTCTTCTGTGTATTTAATAGTATCTATTCTTATGATAAAATGACTTTATGCCTTCTACCTAATTCAATTAAATTGAAGGCTCATTCATAACCCTAATCATTTAATATTGTCCTATCTCAGTTTATACATTAGAGCATTTATTTTATTTTTGGAGCCATGGTCCCCACAAGCCTTTTCCCAACAGGCTCAGGACATCTGACCTCTGTCTATTGGGTCTCACTCACTACTTAACGAAAACTTGTTGCCAACAGTGGCCTCAGGGAAGCTTCTGAGATTTTGATGCCATTCTAATCTGTCTACCTCTGGTTCAGCATCTTCTCCTGTGGTTTTCAATCTTGTTCCTTTTTTTCTCAGTTTCCATGTTTTACTGATTAGTGTGTCATGGATGGGACCTTTCATAACTCTTCCTGTGCTTGTCTGAGCATTTCCAATATTGTGAGAAATTTGTGATCTCATTTTACAAAATAGATTTCTATCCCTTCCAGTTTTCATTTTATCCCCTTTCCCTATTCCATGGGTTGTTAGGTTTGATTTCTTACTCTAGTCCCAAATATTTTAGACTTAGCTTTCATGTTTAGTCATTTGTTGTTATTCTTGTGTGTCTTTATTAATGTCAAAATCTAAGCTTTTTGGCCTTATTTTCTATTCCTGATAGCATTCATTTTGCTTTGAAATGTCTGTTTGTGGAATTTTCTACTTAATGATTTATTGAGGTTACTTATTTCAAACATACATGTTTGGTTTTACCTTCTCTTTCTCATCTGTTGTTGACTTTCTTGTGCATGTTGTAAGTTCTTTTCTTTTCTTTATTTATCTTGTTGTTTGTTTTTCTGTTAAAGTTATTGGTAAATTTGGAAGTGGGCATTTGAATTCACTGCCCTTTCAGTATCTTTTGATTGTAACAAAGGAAGTATATTTTGAGGTTGTAATTTTGACATGTTTTGTCATATCATGTTTGATTCTGTGTTGAGGTTTGTTCCTGGTTCTGTAGGGATAGTTCTTGTTTTATTAGAGGATCTTCTTGGTGATAAGCCTTTTCTTAAGTATCCAGTACCACTCAGAAAGGAAAGTACCTCCTGAAAGCTAAGTGTAGGCAGCACAGAGTCATGGTACACACAGAAGAGGCAATACTGACAGTATGGCAGCTCTGTTGCACACCTGACCCTCATCTAGCCCAGGCTCAGCTGCAGATTAAGTGCAGGCGAAAGCAGAGCCTATACCTCCCAGGGTTCCCCTTTATTCCACCACACTCACACTTTGGAGCAATACCACCAAAAGGAACACAATGTAGAACCACACTGACATAAATTAAATCCCAAAATATTCACCATCAGAAAGTATGGAACAGAAAATGATAAAAATTATTTAAATTGTATTGTGATGTTAAAATTTATTGCAGTTAAACATGAAAATAGTAAATGAATGAAATAAAGGAGTGCAAAAGACGGAAAACAAATGAGGAAACAACAGCATTAAGTAAAAGAAAGGAGAAAAGAACAATGTCATAGAATGTTTTGAAGAGGAGAGAAAGGAGCAAGAGAAAAATAAAAGTAAGTGATGGACTGATTTTTAAAAAAAATGTAAATAGAATTACACAAATAAAAGAAGTGTAATATGGATTTGGAAAGTTTTCTAAACAAATAAAAGTAAAATGCAATAAATTTATAGTAAAAAAGAAAAGGAGAAACACAAAGAACAAGACAAAAAGAGGTGGGAAAAAACAGTATTGATGCATCTACTTTCTGATATCTCCAAAGTGTGAGTGTGGTGGAGGGAAGGGGGGACCTGCTTTCGCCTGCACTTGATCTGCAGCTGAGCCTGGGCTAGATGAGGGCCAGGTGTGCAACAGAGCTGCCATCTGGTCAGCATTGCCTCTTCTGTGTGTACCGTGACTTGTGCTGCCTACACTTAGCTTTGCAGGCTTTGAGGTGAACAGGTTCTCTCACTCTCTTCTGATTCCTGAATTGTGCACACTAGAACAGCTAATATTCTAGCTGAAGTGTGTTTCCCATGTAAACTGGGAATGGGAGAAGCAACCAGGACTGAGATACATACAAGTGGATCAACCATTACGGTGGAATGTAGCTACAGGAGTTAGGCACTCAGCTAGAGTTTTAGAATTTCTGCACCTACTGGCAGTAAGTCTTGTGACAGATAGATAGCTTCAGAAGTTTTGCCACAAGCAGACCTTGGAATCAGAGCTATCAATATCTACACACATACACACACACACATGCTCATTACCAGTTTTATTCCTCTCCTACCGTTGTCCTCCCTATCCTTACTAGAGGTCTATTTTCCCCATTGATAATTTTTTTATTTGTTTTGTGACCCACTGACATTAATCAGAACTGTCTTTGTGAGTATGAGTTTGAAACTATTCATTGGAGTTCAGTCGACTCGCAGTTAGCTTACACAGTTGAAGACAATGGCTCCCCAAGAGTTTATCAGTACCATGTGCACATCTTGGCATGTGAAATCCCTCCATCTCTTCTTCCACAACTAACTGCTTCTCATGATATTCTTCTGGAGCACAGCATGATGATTGTACCTTGTTAATGACCCCTCAGTACAGGTCATTATATTTTTTATTTAATTAGTATAATTTAACTTTAATTGGAATAAAAAGTGAGAGGTTTCTTTAAGGTATTTTCATACATAGTTTTCATTGATCATCCCTCTAATGCCTACTCTTCTCCCATACCTCCTGAACCCCACTTCTACTTGTACCCTAAAACCATCAGTATTTCTACTTCCACTTTCATATCTTGTGTGTTCTATTACCATCTACACTCCCCATCGCAAATAAGTCAATCTTAACCAAAAGGATCCTTTGCAAATTGTCCCTGACCTCCTCTTTGAGAAACCAGAAATGGTAAAATGGAACTCTGTTCTATTGATAGATCATTAGTCAACAGGACTGTGAGCTTGTCTTTCTCTTTCCAGAAGAGCCACCTGATTTGCCTGTGGATGAGACCTCTGGATCCTTGGTCTCTACCCCAACCGTTAGAGAGCAGCATGCTCCCTATGCTGAGAGTGGCTTTTCACTGGTCACACTGTTATGCACACTTCTCAGAATAGTATCTGTCACAATCCTGTGGTTTCTGATACTGCTCCAATCATTCTCCTTTAGAATAGTGTCTATTCTTTGCAGTGTTGATTCTTTTCATTCACTGTGTCACACAGAGTAAGCTTCTTAGATATAAGCATCTTGGAAAACATTCTGAAGAAAATCTGTAAGAAACTTGTTGAATTCAATCAAGCCATTGACAAATTACATTTCAGGACAGAAATGGAAGACAATAAAGAAGTGTAGGTTTCAGAGAACAAAATATTCCTTCCCTTGGAATGAAAACAAAAGTCAACATCTATCTAAAAGACTTCTGAACATGACATAGCTTTTGCCAACATCATCTTCCTGCAGATGTCACTATCTGCACAAGACCTGTACAAGATTAAGCCAGTCAAAATTACAGTAAAGGTACTGGAGAACTGCCAAGGCTCCATCTCTATTAGAGAAGATACCATAAGTTGCTGGTTCCTAAGTCAGGGAGAGCCACTTTCCTTTGGGGATACAGATTCTAGTATGTTCCTCTTGCTCCTATAGATGGCACCAAATACATGGAGATATAGGTAACACCTAGAGTATAGGTTAACACCTAGATAGAGTATAGGTTATAAACAACAACCAAAATATAAAGTGGATATGAACCTGGGAGGTTGATGGTTTAGAAAGCCTTCCAGTGAGTGGGGGCGGGGGTGGAGGTAGTGATGCATGGGTATGATAATATACATTATATAAAAAGAAATAAAAACCAACAGCAGCTTGAAAAGATAACTGTACTAGGGCTGTATAATTCAATAAGAAAGCAATTTATAGCTGGGACCGTGGAACATCCTTGGATAGTTTAAGAAAGAAAGAGTTACATTCAGACTAGGTAATCAGTCTACCAGGATTAGTTACCACTGTAGCACTGAAGAGCATGTTCACCATAGACAATAGGCAGAGACTCACACTGACCCTGATAGAAAGTTCACACCAAAAAAAAAAAACAAGTATCTGTACATAATTGCCAAGTCCTTATTCTCATGGCAGTCTTCTCTGTGCTGTTATTCCTGACATCTCAGAGCTCTACTGTTGATCACCCAAGGACTTTACATTGTTAATCCCTTTGGAGACAGAAAGCTGACCCAGCAGTCTGGGAACTACTCCATTGCTGCCCCCATAAAGATGCATCACTGCTGACCCCAGACGGAGAGCTGCCATCACCACTGACCCCAGACAGACAGCTCTATGATTGCTGACTCCAGACAGAGAGCTTTATCACTAATGACTTTAGACAGAGTATTGTGTCACTTTAGGCCCAGGACCCTGTATCTCAAGTCATGCCATTTTCATTTTTACTTACAATTGTTAATAAACACAAATTTTTGATTTTTTTTTAAAAATTTTAAACAGTTATTGACATTTGTGTTAGGAACTGATCCACTGGCTTTATGCTGGCTAATTAACTGTTTTACGCCTGAGGCAAATGCCAGCACCTTTTGTTAATATAAAAGATCAGCTGCTGGTTGACTGCAGGTCTGTATCTGAATCCACTGTCTTCCTGCAGCAAACAGACTGCCCCTGACTGCCCAGAGGGTGATGCAAAATTGCATGCTTCCATATTGTAGTAATGTGAACATTGAGGGCCAGACACAGAGGTGAGGTTCTCTGTGCTGCTCTTTAGACACTGCTGCCTTTAGGTATGCTCATTATGAAGGCTTTTGTCCTTGGGTTTTATGGTGGAAGAAGGAAACAGGATCATATCTAAAAGCAAAACCACAGTATTTATTGCATTGTTTGCTAAGTGAAATTATAGGTTACAATAAAAAAAGTAAATGAAGGCAAAATCCTGAGTTACTGCCTCTAAGTACCAGTAAACACATGCTACAGAATTCATACTTTATATCTTTTAAACAAGGTAGGTCGTTACATGTTCAATGCTAAGAGGAATTTTATCTTGCCGATAAATGTAAGTGAATCTCTTAAGCTCCAAATCTCCAGATACAGACAATTTACTGTAGTCATCAAGATTATACACACAATTTCACTTCAGCACAATCTGTAATTCTATTGATATTTTAATAATAATAAATAAAATATATGTTGACAACAACAAATAAAACAATGTTACTTAAAGCACCCACATGTGTACTTATCAGTACAGAGACACTCACATACCTAAATAAAAATAAAATTAACTTTAAAAGCAGAGAAAACAGCAAATATGATCAGTAATTTGCTGAAGAAAAGCAAGTATAGAAATTTTAATTAGGGCTTGAATTTTAATTGCATCTGATATTTGGAAGGAATGTCACAAGAACAGAAATTTTGCGAGCTCATTCTGGAAGAAGTCTGCTGAGCATTAAGTAATATCTTCTTCACAATCTCAGAGAATCCCTGTGGTCTACCTCAGAACCATGCATTGGAAGTGAAACTGAAGAAAACCTGATGTTCAATTCCTTAAAAGACAAGGTGTAAAGGATCCTGCAGAATGTTACTCAAGATTGACCTCTGGCTTCCAAAAGCACAGACAAGTGCCACAGTGCATATATACTTGCATACATGCTCACCTGCATACTAGAACATGAACACCACACACATACACACACACATACACACATACACACACACACACACACACACACACACAGGAGTAGTTATCCTTACTTGGTTCTGAGAATGACCCTGTTGACAAGGCATGTAATTGTTCATGGTCTCATCTTCTTTACTAATATCAAAGCAGCCTTGGGAAGTACCTCACCAGGGAAGGCTGTAAAGTCAGCTATTGAAGTTCTTATCCAGCTCAAGATTATACAACATTTGAGAATATTCTCTTTCATTTCCTGTGACATAAGTGAGCACCTGTATAAGTAGCACCCCCCGCCCCGGCTCACACACTAATTATAGTAAGAAATTTAAGGTTATCCTATTGTTACAGACACATTTACTGCAAGGGTTCTTGGAGGCTGAAGATGGGAGAATAAACAATGCCCTGTAAAAATCCCCTTTTCCCTGTGTCATTCGTCTTCCAATGTCTATCCCATTTGCCTTTCTGAATGAGGATTGAGCATATTACCCAGGTTCTTCCTTCTTGTGTAGCTTCTTTAGGTATACAGATTTTAATGTGTTGATCCTATATTATATGTCTAATATCCACTTACAAGTGAGTATATACCATATGGGTCTTTCTGCTTCTGGGATACCTCACGCAGGATGATCTTTTCTAGGTCCCACCATTTGCCTGCAAATTTCATAATTTCCTTGTTTTTAGTTGCAAGTCATATTCCATTGTGTAACTTTACCACAATTTCTGTATCCATACCTCAGTTTTAAAGGACATCTAGGTTGTTTCCAGATCCTGGCTATTACTAATAAAGCTGCTACGAGCATGGTTGAGCAAATGTCCATGTTGTATACTTGAGCATATTTTAGATATATGCCTAAGAATAGTATAGCTGGATCTTGAGGAAGCGCTATTCCTAATTTTCTGAGAAAGCACCAGATTGATTTCCAAAGTGTTTGTACAAGTTTACATTCCCACCAGCAATGGAGGAGGGTTCTCTTTTCTCCACATCCTCTCCAGAATGCATTGTCACTTGAGTTTTTGATCTTAGCCATTCTGATGGATGTAAGAAGAAATCTCAGGGTTGTTTTGATTTGCATTTCCCTGATGATTAAGGACGTTGAGCATTTCTCAAGTGTTTCTCTGCCATTTGATATTCCTATCTTGACAATTCTCTGTTTAGCTCTGTACCCCATTTTTAACTGAATTACTTGATTCATTGCTTTATAACTTCTTTAGTTCTTTATATATTCTGGGACATTAGCCCTTTGTCAGATATAGGATTGATCATTCCCAAACTGTGGCCTATCAGAAGGACTCTTAAGGAATCTACCCATTAGGGTATTAAATCAGATGCTAAGACTCATAGCCAAACTTTGGACAGAGTGCAGGGAATCTTATGAAAGGAGGGAGAGATATAAAGACCTGAAGGGGACTGTAGCTCCACAAGGAGAGCAACAGAACCAACAAATCTGGGCCCAGGGATCTTTTCTGAGACTGATACTCCAACCAAGAACCATGCACGGAGATAACTTAGAATCCCTGCACAGATGTAGCCTATGGCAGTTCAGTCTCCAATTGAGTTTCCTAGTAAGGGAAACAGGGACTGTCTCTGACCTGAACTCAGTGGCTGGCTCTTTGATCACCTCTCCCTGAAGGGAGGACAGCCTTACTAGACCACAGAGGAAGACTATGCAGCCAGTCCTGATGACCCCTGATAGTCTAGGGTCAGATGGAAAGTGACAGGGTCCTCCCCTATCAGTGGGCTGGGGGAGGGGCATGGGAGCAGAAAAGGGAGGGAGAGCAGGATTGAGAGGGTACAAGGGATGGGGTTACATCTGGGATGCAAAGTGAATAAATTGTAAATAACTAAATATATTTAAAAAATTAAAACAAATAAAGGGAATCTCCTCATAGGCTAAACAGAGACAGGCTGTGAGACTTTGCTCAACTGCTCAACTAAAGTAAAGGATGAGTAGCTGCTGAGTCATATTCCATTGTGTAACTTTACCACAATTTCTGTATCCATTCCTCAGTTTTAATGTTTCCAGATCCTGGCTATTACTAATAAAGCTTCCTGAGGGTTTTGGTAACGCTATTTCCTAGTATTATGAACTTGAACACACCATCCCCCTGGCCTTCGTTTTTTTTCCATCAGTGAAAGGAAGTAATACCATGCATGAGGGTAATGAGAAGCAGCTGCAGTGACACATACTGAAAAATAGTCCCCAACCTTTTCCAGAGAAGATTTTTAATAATAAAGTGCTTTTATTATAAGTTCCCTCTTTGTGAAACTTTCTTGCCCATAGAATGTGACCTCTCCTTCTCTTTCCATCTTTTCAGACAACTGTGATGACCCATTGGCCTCCTTCCTTTCACCGATGGCTTTCTCCAGCTCCTCAGATCTTACTGGAAGTTCCAGCCCAGCTCAGCTCAACTGGAGAATGGGTAAGTACAGTGCCTAAACCCTTAACCCATGCATTAGAGGAGGGCATTGTGAGTGCTAAAGACAGAGGAAGTACTCTGTCTATACAGGGGTCACATCTAAAATACAGTCCAAAAGGAAATCTGAGAGGTTAAGTCTATAGCGAAAATACTTCCATCATGTAATAGTCAACACACTCCTCTAACCCAAACATCCACCAAAGATTTCTTTGTGCTGTGTTGTTGTTTCTGCTGCTGCTGCTATGGTTGTTGCTTGAGGTGCTGACCCTGGAACCCAGGACTTCATGTATGTTAGCAATGTGCCTTCTCATGGGAGCACATAGCTATGCTGTGAAATTCTTTGTACAGATTTGTACGTGTGGATGCACTTTTTGTGCACAGACAAAACATGACTGTATATGCATGCTTACATGTATGTAGTTGTGTGTTGTGGGAAGGGAAGAGGACACCTGGAGTGGTATCTTGGGTGTTGTGTAATCTTTTAAGAGGAAGCCTGGAGCTTGAAGGCAGGCTGCCTAGATTCTAGTCTCTGCCTTCCAGAGCTGGGATTACAAAGATGCACCACCATGCTCATTCATTTTTAACATGGGTTCTGTGGATCAAACTTAAGTTGTCATGCTTGCATGTAAACACTTCATCCACTGAGCCATCCCCAACCATGTGAAATGTTTTTGGTCATTGTAAGAAATATTATAGAGTTTATTTTATAAAATATTTTGTTTTATTGTGTATATTTTGTCAGCATAAATATCTACTGTAGCGTGCTTTATGATAAGTTAATGGGATGTTTATTAAAATATTTCAATACATTTCATTATTAATTTAATACTTAAGGTTAATATTACTATTTTAAAGTATATGTTAAATGTTCTTAGTTAAAAGTAAAAACAAATAGTATGTAACCTTCTCAGATAGAGAGTACCATGGGTAAGTACTTGGTCTTATAAAACTATAGTAGTTACACTTGACAAATCTCTAATGCAAAGTGAACTTAACCATAATAATGTTGGATATTTAGCTATAGTTTAATCATCTTTTAATATCAATTTTATGATGTATAGAGAGTGACATAGAGAACTACATTAATTCTTATTTAAAAGAGCTTAAACTATAAAATTCTAAAATTTGATTAGTATTATGAACATGTTCTTGATTAAAAAATAGTTGAGTGCCAAAGCTAGGGCATTTGTACCAGAAAGTACTTTGCCCACAAGCATAAGGGCATGAGTTAAGATCCCTAGAACCCGTGTTAAGTGCCAGGAGAGTGTGACAGCTGCCTACTTTCCCAGCATTCAGGAGGCAAAGACAGGCCATGCCTAGAGCATGATCATCAGCAGGACTAGTCAAACTGAGTTTTCCTGGTCTACAAAAGAGCTTGTTCCAGCAGGTAAGGTAAAAGGCAACTGAGGAAGACCTGCTAGAGTTTTCTTTCTGTTCCTGCGATAAAAACTTTGACCAAAGGCAATGTAGGGAAGAACAGGTTTACCCAAGAGTCCAGATTACATTTCATCATTTCAGGAAGCCTAGGTCGGGATTCAAGCAGGAATCTGAAGGCATGCTTTGTTGCTGTTGCAAAGATCTAACTGCCAAGAAAGTATAGCAGAAACCAAGAAGAATGGAACACTGCGTGATGATTTGTTTACAGGCTTAACCAGCTTTGTAATACAGTCTGGGACAAACTGTCCAAAAGATGATGTTGTCCGTAATGTGCAGGGCCTTCTTATACCTGTTAATAATAAGCAAAAGTAATAATAATAAGGAAAATTCCCTTAATCTTGCCCTTAGGAACAATCTAGTCAATCACTCTAGAATATTTTCTTACGTGACTCCAGTCTATGTCAAATTGATGGTTCAAGCTATCTAGGGCAACACTGATGTCAACCTTGGTCCTCCTCCACATAAACAAGTGCATGTGCATTCACATACATTCACATACATTCACACACACACACACACACACACACAAATGTATATACATTTTATATGCAAGTTTAGGATAATCATTGGCCTTTTCTAATTCACACTAACTTCTCTCAACTAACTTCACTAACTTCTAACTGTGTGCCTCTCATGCATATATTAAGCTGGCTATCGTACATTTTTTCTATTTTGATTTACCTTTGTATTCTGGGATTCATTTTAATCAGTTATTGAATTATTGATATTTTAACCCTCAGTGAATTTAATTTGTTAACACCTTCTAATTTTGAATCTTCATTAATTCTGATTTTATAGACTTATTTTTACTCATGTAGTTTATTTCATGCTATACATTACAAGCTTGCTGTTATAAAGTATCCATAACCACAAAGTTAAAAATCATAATTTATTCGAGAAAACCATCTAAGAATACAGGTGTCTCTCCATATTCATTTGGTGGAAACAAAAGAATTCATATACACTGAACACGAGTGTCTTTCTTGTCATGGTTATTAAACAATACTGTACAGCTGTTATTTATTTGTCATATAAAACATGTTAGATGTTAGAGAGAATCAGTATTATGTAATTTTATAGCAAAAATCTGGACATTTGCAGATGTTATACACTGGAGGAACTATTGATATAATGTCTGTTCTGATACTGGTCTTTGATTATTCTTATAAATGAGTACCAAATTCTAACTGTCTTATGAATATTGTCATATTAATCCATAGAATAACTATTATATTAATTATAACCTTTTCCAAACAAACAAAATTGCTAAACTTCAAGGAAATGGCATAGCTTG
Organism: Meriones unguiculatus; assembly: GCF_030254825.1. Lineage (NCBI taxonomy): Eukaryota > Metazoa > Chordata > Mammalia > Rodentia > Muridae > Meriones > Meriones unguiculatus. The sequence goes on along the minus strand of NC_083365.1, from coordinate 63,580,910 downwards.
CCCACATCATATAATAGGAAAAAGAAAATACGTGGGTTCAAATCCAACTCAGCTAAATTCAAGATTCATTCTCACTACTACTATAACAGCAGCTTGATTCATTAGCAAACCCAGGGGAGGGATGGAGCAGAATGAAAAATGGCTTACAAAGCAGCCAGAGCTCACATGCCAGCTCTGACACTGGTGTTCCATGGGCATCAGAAAGCCTCAGGCTAAACTAGGATTTATTTCTTTGATACCTGTCTTACAATATTACCTGGAGATATAGACCAGAGGACCATGTAGAGAAGAGCTTTTCTACTGTAGAACAGAAAGCTGGGAGTCAAACAGGGAAGTCCTATTTTTATTTCTAGAAGAAACATATATTGAGACATTTTAATACAGCTCTGGAAGTACTTCCCAAGACGATTAAGCTCATGGCTATTCAAAAAGTGTGACACTCTTTTGTGACCCACACTTTCAGAATGGGTCAACACTCTAAAGAACTCCTAAACCAATTTATTTCTAATATCAGAGATCAGACCTCTACTCTTGCCTGATGCGTCTAAAACAAAAAGGGGGAACTGTAGAGAGCTGCGGAATGCTATGCCTTAAAGATGGAGCTGGTTTCCGCCTTCCACGTTCCCGATGGTGAGTGCTCTCTGTCACGAACAATTCCACATTTGGCTAAGGCCGAGGATCTGGCTTGCTTCCATGTATGTGGACCTATCTGCATTGCCCCCGTGGCACGCCTGGGTTGGCTACCCAGAGGCTATTTAAGCTGTGGGCTGGCTTTCCCCGGGGTCCGAGGATTGTTCAATCTTCCTGAATAAACTGCATTGAAAAAAAAAAAAAAAAAAAAAAAGAACTCCTAAACCATTTCTCGGGCATCTACGGGTCTAATTTTAGACCAGTTACCTTTCTACTAAACAGGTATTCACCAGATATAGTGTCTCTGCAATGATTAATTATTCCTATCCTTTCCTGGCTAGGTAGGGAGCCTGAGCTTGGGTGCTATACCTTTGACCAGTATGTGTGAGAGAAAAGACGGACTCCTTGCCTCTCTTTGTAACAGCCCAAAGAAACAAGAGTGAACAGAGGCTGCAGTCATGAAATTTTGATGCAGAGACTGGAACTCTCCCTGTAGTCAGTGTGCAGCATACTAACAGGACTTTCCATTCACAGGGCCTCATCTTCCTCCTCTCCTGGCTGGCAAGATGTCTAGCTCTATTTTCTCCCCTGCTCAGTGACTGTATGTAAGCTGCTTTATAGTCCCACCAGGGGACCATTGGGGAGCAGAGTTTATACAACATTAAGAAAGGAGATTCTCATAACAAGGCTTGCAAGCAGATATGGGGAATGCACAAATCAGCATGGGAATTACATAATAACCTTATTTCTACACACACCACACCACACACAGAAACAAAGATGCACAACACACACTCTATACATCACATACAATACATACACAGGAAACACAGCACAAATATCAGACCACACCATACACACACACACACACACACTCACACACATCACAATGCATACAAAACTCACACATAGTACATGAACATACACCACACAATGCATGCAACACAACACAACACACACACATAACACACACAGATTCTACTCACAAACCACACCATACCATACACTGCATAACAGGCAAACATATACACTAACACACCAAGTACACAGATAACACAATGCATATGCAATACAACAAAAGTCACCATACACTGTACACACACACCACACCACATCACACACATACACAACATACACACATTTAAATAAATAAATAAATAAATAAATAAATGGGATATGTAATGTAATGAAGCTGTAGAGATTTTTTTTTAAAGTGAAATTTCTTTTAAATGCCCTTAAGCATAAACTGTGGTTTTGAGGACAGTCCTTTATATTTAGGAATCATGGAGACATCAGTCATTGCTGAGAGTCAATGGTTCAGAATACTCTTAACTTCATCTGTTCGTGAATGCCCACAGCAACTGTTCCATTCGGGTTCATTTTCAAGAGGGTTAACAAACTGAGGTGGGGATTCTGTCCATTCCTACTCTGAATAAAAAGGAAGTGTGATTTTCTTCAGTCCAGTTTGAAGAAATCAAATCATCTTATATTAAGCACCTCATTGTTTTAGTTTTGCCTCGGTTTTATTTTGTAAAGGGTATGAATTAATTGCTCCATTTCACTTTTTAGGTGTATGCATAGCATGCTTGAATGTGAGTGTGTGTGTGTGAACATCTGTGCAGGATGATGCATGCTCATGTGTGCAAGTGTGCAAGTTGAGGGCTAAGGCTCAATAACTTGTGCTCACTGTTCTCTACATTTCATATGGTACAGAATCTCGCACCTGAGCCAAGTGCTCACTGACCTTGCTAGTCCAGCTTACTGGTTTGCCTAGGGAGCACCTTGCCTCCAATTCCTGTGCACTAAGGTTAAAATTAGGCCAGGACCATCTTCCCAGGATTTTTGTGAGTTCTGAGATCCAAACTCAGGTCTTGCACAGCACAGCAAGCACTTTACCTATTGATCCATCATCATAGAACTGCTTTTTTCTTGTTTTAATATAACTTTATTTTACATATAAACGTAAAATGGAAAAATTCTAAAGCTTGAACAAGAAGTCCAGGTGGGGACCATTGGCATTAAAAGAAAATTATGAAGGCTTGAGGATATCATTTCAAATTAGAGAATATCACTCAAAAAAGCCAAAGTCCTACATTACTCTGCATAATGACTTTATTATTTATAATATGCATCTATTTATTAAACAGATAGACTAGAGAAAAATACTACATGCAAAAGCCACAAGCATACAAATCAACCTTTTGTGGAGGAATAGTCATATGTCATATTTCTTTTCAAATGGTAGTATTGTTGAGGTAACACTGTTTAAAACCACTTTTAATTTCTTTACCTTTTAAGAGCAGTGAAGCCTCTGAAATGGGCAGGGTCAGAGAGATTGGCACCGTGAATGATTCCAGGATTAGTATGCATTTCCAAAGAAAATAAAATTTGCAGTCTTTCAGTTCTAAGGAGTTAGTAGAAAGGCAGGAGGAGTAAATGGGACTTTTGAGAACGGCGACAAAGATAGTTGTAAAAACAAACTTGTGTTTCCATGGCTGGTATATAAGAAGACTCAGCTGCTTCTTCTCATGACTCAACCATATTAATGTGTTTTTCTCTAAATACAAACATGCAAATAACGTGTTTTGATCAAACCTACCCCCTCTCTTTCCATTCCAATTCGTCTTCTATTACTTATCACCCCCAACTTCATGTGTTCTTACATTTTGTGTTGTTGTTGTTCCTAGTGGTGCTGGTGGTAGTCGTGGTGGTGATGATAGTGTGTCCATGTGTGTGTGCTTTAAATCCACTGAGTTTATGTGGTACTTAGGGTTGTCTGTAAAAACATGGTTATAAGATCATCTATTATGCAGGTATAGATTCTCAGGGGTGACATCTTTGACTTAAACTGATTCTCCCTACCATGGAAGCCATCAGTTGCTCCTGAGCTAGAGGTGGGGTTTCATGACCCCTATTCCCTTTCTTTGATGGGATTTTATCTCTCTTGAACTTGTCTTACACACACAGCCATAGCCACTCTGAGTTCATATGTGAACAGTGCTGCCTCAAAAACACTATTTTATCACAGACATTCACTATCTCTAGCTCCTAAGGCCTTTATGTACCTTTTTCTAAGATGATGCCAGAGTCGTAGAGAGCATGTTATAAAGTTGTCCCATTTAGAGTTGAGCACTTTAGGCTGATTTTTTATTTTCACCAAAGCTACTTTATTTAGGGTTGCTAAATGCTTCTACCTCCCTTCTGAAGACTTAGAATTTTCACCAAACCTATTTTATTTAGGGTTCATAAAATGCTTCTACTCCCCCTTCCACCCACTGACTGGAGGTAGGGGAGAAAGAAGATTATTCGGTAAAGAGAATCGTAGACCATTTTAATAGTTCTCTGGGATGAGTCCACTCTTCATTGTCTAGATACCAGCAGTCCACTCCAAAGGCCAACACCAAGCAACAACATGAATCAGCACAATTCAGAAGATCAGGACAAGTCAATGAAACCTACATACTCAGTTGAATTGCGTCAAAAAATTCTCTGTACTGTATATTAAAATGTGTGGCTTTTAGAGAGACATACTACCTGTAGCTGAGTCATTATATTATGACTTCCATTGAGTCATCTGTCCAGTATTCAGCATTAGCCTTGGTGCAATCTTTGTCATATTCACTGTGGAATTATCTGCGTGGCTTGCTTTGTCAAATGGGAAACACACAATTAGAAGCCTTATTAGGTTGTGGTTTAGCTTCCTTGATGTTAAAAGACCATGTTTATGGAGAAACAGTCATATATCATTCATACCAAATGAGCCAAGCCCTGGTTGAGCTGGGAGCCACATGATACAACATTGATACATAAATAGTTTCTCAGAGAATCCAAAATTTATGATGTATATTGTTCTTTTAAAACATGAAATAAATCGGGGTGCAACTGATAAAAAAAAATCTCTAGAATGTTTCTCTCTGAGTCAAGTGTTGAAGCATGAAAATCAACTCAGCAATATAGATCCAAAAAGCAATTTCTCGCTGTCCATCGACATCTATATATCTCCTCTCCTCAGAGTCCTCCCATGGAGGCCAAAGTCATGCTGCCTCGCAAGGGAGAACCCACACCAAAACATCTCATGCCATCTCCAAGTCATCCTCCAGCAAAACATCACATGAGTCTACTGAGTCTTCAAAGAAACCTGAAACTTCCACTTCAGAGCACTCCACGTTCTCTGTTCTCTGCGCGTTGTACAGCTGTGAGACTCTGCGTTAATCTCCACCTTCTGTAAAACCAAGCTTCTCTCATGCAAGTTCAGAGATGCACTGATGTATGGAAATAAAAATAAGGCCTTATGGGGCAGTTTATTACCATGTTAATTTCACAGAATAATAATATTAGGTTCTCCCCTGGGGCCTATGATCAAGCCATGTATTTGTTTCTTTGTTTGCTTGCTTGCTTTTGTCAGTTAACAGTACCAGGAATGAGTTATGTTTTACAGAGCAGGATTTAAAGCCTGGCTGTGAGTTGTGACACAGTTAACAGAGCCAGGCTTGGGTTAGGTCTTCTGGAACAGGAATTATGTCTAATCAGAAAGTGGTTAGTTACTCCCATGACATGGGTGGCATTACTATACCAGTGGGCATGGGTTGCCAAGGAAGTCATTACTGTAGCTTATGTGTTAAGATTGTTCACTACATTTTTCTTCTGGTAGTATGTGTAGCACCTTCCAGCACTGTGAATGCTAGCCCTTAGGGATAAAACTTCAGGATCAATACAAGTATTATTTTTCTGTTTCCTCTGACTCAAGTTTATCATGTCTTCAACAATAGTGTTTTGCCTTTAAGATCTGGAGGGAAGCCAGGAACAATGACAATAGCTTATAATTTTGTAGGGGAGTATGGAATCCCACTGAACATACTGATCAAGAGTTAACATAGAGGTAACCAATGCCTGGCACTGGCATTTTTATTTGAGTGTCTATAGAATGAAGTGGGCATTGCCTCCCATTATAAGCTAACTACACTTAAGCTATTTTTGTATGTGTGTATATATATATATATATATATACACATATACAAAAAATCTTCAACAGTAATCTTCAACAGTAGGAATCTTCAACAGTAATGGGTCTTGATGTGACATTTTCAAAGGTTCATCATGCTTCTGTATAGTCATTCCTCTACCCTATCCTCCCAGTTTCCACTCTCCTTAATTTTTCCTGTTCCATCATCTCCAGTTCTCTTTTCATACAATGAGAATTCTAACTTTGTGTGTGTGTGTGCGTGTATGTATGTTCATTCCCATGAAACAATTTACTGAAATTATTTCCCTCTTTCAACCATGTGGTTCTGGGTATTTAAGTCCGGTGGTCGGGCTTGGGAGCAAGCCCTTTTCACACTGAGTCATTTCCTCAGCCTGATATTTTCTGGGGATTAGACACATTATTTTCCTATTAACAAGTAATTCCAAGGAGTTGAATTTCTCCTAAATGTGCATGAGCCCTGGCTGTCCAGTGTTTTAAACTTTCTGCTTCTCTTTCTTTTACTATATTAGGAGATGGACGTTATTTCTTTCAAAGGTCATTGTACAGGGAGAAAAGGAGACTTAACACTATATTCTAGTGTACAATAGCTGGATTACAATAAGTATTGATTCTTATTCACACTGTGGATAAGAATCCACATCCTCACAAGTGCTTGGGAGCTTCCCTCCATGGGATGATGAAGACAACCAGTAATGGGTCTAGTATCTTTTAGACCCCGTTTACTGTTTCTTTCATGGGACAAGAAAAACAGGAGGCAAAGAAGGTAACTGGAAGTCTATTTAGAGCTTGTATTCTCGACAACTTGGTCTTGCGGTCTATGTGTAATATGACAATATTCAGTTACATACACATACATCACACATACATCACACACACACACACACACACACACACACACACACACAAGTACAGCCCTCTTACTACAGAAAGATTAGAAAGCATCAGTGTACCACAGACCTACCTTGTTTGTGGCATACTAACCACTAGCAGAACACATTTCAGAGTAGATAACAATCGTGTTCATTTCTCCTTCTCTACTTCAAATCTTATTTAGTTGGTAGAAATAAAAAAGAAGCTTACCCAACAAGAATACCAGAGACTAGCTGATGTTGGAAGACAGCCCTTACAATCTACATATGTCTTAAATCAGGACGGTATAGGGAGGTTGGTCTAATGCTTGTATTTGATGTTAATTAGTGGTCCTCAAGATCTGGTCATTGCCCTATCTTTGTTGTGTAAACGTGCCTAACACATTATTACTAAATTGTTGATCAAAAGCCCTAAAACCTGGGCAGGGTAGAATGAAGTAAGAATGGTTAAGGTTCCTGGGCTTTGGGTTCAGGAGAATCACAGGAAACAGACAGAGAGGAAGAGAGGATGAAGAAGGACACCATGAAGGCTTAACATGGAGAAGGAACCATGTGGACCCCAGAGGAAGGACTTCGAGGAAGGTGTGGATTGAAAAAAGCACTAAGATGAAAAAAGAAAAAAAAAACAATTATTTATAGGATTATGGATGAAAGGTAGCGCAGATAAGAATAGTTAAGGTGCACAGGGACTGAGAGGATAGGGATGTAGAGAACCATAGCCAGAGAATAGGCTGATCTCAGGGAGTTTTGTGGAAGAGTAGGAGGAGAAGGATTGAGGAAGCTGGATGGGTCAAAGATGCCAGAAAAAGACCTACAGAGGAAACTAACTTGGGCCCATGGAGGCTCACAGAGACTGAACCACCAATCAAAGAGCATATGTGGGCTGGACTAGACCCCCTACACATATGTAGCAGATGTACAGTGTGGTCAACATGTGGGTCTCCTAACAATGGAAGTAGGGACTATCTATGACTCTGTTGCCTTCCACTGGATCCCTTCCTTCTAGCTGAGTTGTCTTGTTGGCCTTAGTGGGACAGGATGCTTTTAGCCCTGCTGCAACTTAAGGTGCTAGGGTGGCCCCTTGGGGGCTTCCCCTACTCTAAGCAGAAAGAGAGAGGGGAATGGGGAAATGGGGCTTGATGGTGGGACTGGGAGGATAGAAGGAAAGAGTTTAGGCTCAGGGGTTAGGCTACATATATACATGCATACATACGTACATACATACATACATACATACATACATACATAAATGGGGGGAAAAAGTCCCTGAGCCAGAAAGCCTAGGTCTGAGTAAATGCTCTATTTGGTGAGAGGTAAGCTAAAAACATCACAGAAATGAGCAGGCAAGTGTAAGGAAACAGTGAATCTCTTAATTATTTTTCTCTGTTTTGTTGTACTCTCACCTCCTGTTTTGAGCAAAGGGGACAGCAAAATGGTTGATTTTCACCATATACCTATCCATCCCATTAAGACACTTGGCAATGCCCCTCCCCTCAGGTTATACAGGACTTGAGAATTCAGCAGCCAGTAAAAGTTTATACTGATTTATTTATTTTTTCTACTTGAGGAAACAAAAACCTTAAGCCATGAGTAATCTAGTTCATGAGAATGAATATTGATTATCTACAAAGTTCAGTTTTCATGAATGGCCTAAGAGCTAAGCAGCTGTCTCTGAGTCTTGGTACAGCAGGTCACATATGAAGTGTGCCAGGTTTCCTCATGTACTGTGGTTGTGTACATACCATTCCCTCCTCTGTTCCCTATGCTTGGTGATTGCATAACTCTGGTTCCCATCTTTCCAGGCCTGGTTATCCTGCCTTCAGGTTTCAGCTTTACTGTCTCTGTCTTTGAAAGGCCTTTCTGAGCAACTCCTAAGAGCCCTGTCTCCTATGGCACTATTGTAACTTCTGTCTTTCTCTTGTGAAGGTTCCTCACAGGCTTTCTTGAAACTTTCTTTTCCTTTCATCTAGCATTCTCCTATGGGAGACTATAGGTTAAATGGAAAAAAAAATACAGCCAATGAATGCGAAATGTGAAATGCTCAATCAAATAAAGCTTCTTTCAGCTTTATACCCACAGTGAAATAGAGGTTCCCTGCTAGGTTCATAATACAGATTTGGACAGAGAAAGGAAAGGAGTGAAAGAGAGAGGAATGGGAGAAGCGAGGACGAGGAGATAAAGGAGGCACCGTAAACACTGTACTTTCTCTGAACCTGGAAGCCTGAATTACAAGATAGAAAGTTGGTTCTGAAAGTTTAAGTTCAGAGACAGGGAATTGTGCCTTGATTGGACACAGTTTTCTTGAAAAAGGTCACTTCTAAGGCATTATTACAAGTCTCTTTCATCTTATTCCAGGAACTGGTGGTTGGTCCCCAACAGATTCCAATGACCAACAGTGGCTCCAGGTGGACCTGGCAAACAGAGTGGAGATTACAGCGGTGGCCACGCAGGGAAGATATGGGAGCTCTGACTGGGTGACAAGCTATCGCCTGATGTTCAGCGACACAGGGCACAACTGGCAACAGTACAAGCAAGAAGACACCATCTGGGTAGGAAATACTTTCCTCTTCCAGTGAATAATACTAAAGAGTGAGTGTTTCTGCCATCTTACTGTACCCAAACTGTGGGCAATTAGGACCATCCTGCCTTTCTGAAATAATAAGATCACATCTAGGCCCTGGGTGCATTGTAGATCCATCCCAAAGGAAATTGGAGTATCAGCTGTAGGGAGTCCAGTGTGTTCATTCCTTTCTTGCAATATTAATAGTTTTAGAGAAGAATCTGTTATGTCATCTATAAAAAATAGGTGATCATGCTGACAAAAATCTGATAGTAAGACCGTGTTATTGGCCATCTTACTTTCTATAGTTTATGGTGCTGTGGTAAAATTCCGCCAACAAAAGCAACGTAAGTAAGAAAAGGCTTATTTTGTCTTACAGGTCAAGGTTACCATCCATCACGGCAGAGAATCACAGTTGCAGGAGCTTGAGGGGGCTGGTCACAAGGCATCCATATTCAGAAAAATCATTGAGTGTATTGTTAATGCTCAGCTCAATTTCCCCACTGTTATATAGTCCAGGATCCTAGCCAGGGATGCTGCCACCAACAGTGGGCAGGTATTTTCATCTAAATTAGCACAGGCAAGATAGCTCCCTATAGACATGCCCAGAGTCTCATCTCTCAGCTGACTCTAGATTTTGTCAAAGTGACAATTAACACTCACCATCATATTTGCTTAGGACATATCTGTCAACATATATATATATATCAGACACTTTACATAATTTATCCAATAACTTATCTGTGTTACTTGTCAAATGTTTTTTTATTTTTTATTAATTACACTTTATTCATTTTGTATCCCCCCATAAGCCCCTCCCTCCTCTCCTCCGAATCCTACCCTCCCTTCCCTTTCTGCATGCATGCCCCTCCCCAAGTCCACTGATAGGGGAGGTTCTCCTCTCCTTTCTGATATTAGTCTATCAGTTAGCATCAAAAGTGGCTGCATTGTCCTCTACTGTGGCCTTGTAAGGCTGCTCCCCTCTCAGGGGGAGGTGATCAAAGAGCAGGTCAAATGTTTTTAAGTGGGCTTGAGAGATGGCTCAGAGGTTACAAACATTGGCTGTTCTTCCAAAGGTCCTGAGTTCAATTCCCAGCAACAACATGGTGGCTCATAACCATCTATAGTAATACCTGGTGCCCTCTTCCAGTGTCAGGCACACAGGCAGTCAGAATACTGTATAAATAAATATTTTTTAAATGGTTGCTTAGTATGGGATTCTGTCTGAGGAAACTGTACTCTTATCTGACTGTGCTGACCTGTTACCATTCCAGGTTCTAAATTATTAAAATACAGAAAGAAAAATGTCAATGTTTAGACTTATCCTGGCACTGGGAGAAATTATCAGTTTGGGAGCAATACACCTTCTCTAAATAATAACATGAAACTTTGTTTTCTGCTTCAACCCCACACTTGTAAACTTCCTGTAGGTAAAAGTTGTCAAGAAAACCATAAGTAAAAGAAAGCAGGCAACCCCTTCTTCTACAGCTATGGAGAACTAAGCCTCCACAAAGGACTAATTTGGGGGTGTTTAGAAAGAAAAAAAAACAAAACTGTAATTGCCAGTCTTAGAGCTACAGGGTAGAAAGGGAAGCCTGTTTCCACCCTATCTCATTAACCCTCAACAGCCTTGACAGTGACTGGTACCATTAACACCATTAGTCAAAATTATGTTTTATTTCTAAGTATACTTGATTGTGATATTATGGTCTATTTTTACTTTGTTATTATTATTTTTTTTAATTTTCACATTTTTTTTATTTTCTCACTTGAAACATGAACCTTTTCAGACCTAATCTGGAAGAATAATATTAAACCCCACAGTTGAATTTACACACTGCTATTATAAAAAGATGAAATCACCAACTCCACCTACCTATAGCTGTGTGTTGCAAATACTGTCTAAACTCTGAAAAGGTCTAGAAGAGTCTGTCAAACTGGTGTTCCACAAACATTGCACAAAATTATGGACAGACTTCTTTATATTGGAAGTTACATCAAAACATGCTGTGGTTAAATAGATTGCCTTGGGTATGAGAGATGATGTAGTGAATGGACTGTTTGTTATACAGGCATGAGAATCTGAGTTCCATTTTCCAGTATGTATATATATTTAAAAAGAAAGAAAGAAAACATGAACATAGTGACACATACTTGTACCCCTAGCTCTGGGAAGTCAGAGATAGGTGATCTCTTGGGCTTGCTGGCTAGACAGTCTAGCCAAGTCAGTGAGTTCCAGTTTTAGTTAGAACACCTGACTCAAAAAATCCAGAGAAGAGAAACTAAGGAATATATCTAATGTTGACCTTTAGCCCCCACACACAAACATAAATACGCATGCAAGCACACAAAATACCACACCTTCATTTTCCTTCTAAATTTTTATTTTTAATTTTATTTTGGGAATAAGTGCACAGATTCAGGGAATGAAACAAACAGAAAAATAAATTTTTGAGCACAAATGTATGAATGGCTCATTCTAACTTTCCACATAACCCCAATACTTAACCCCGTAGATATCAAGTATCAGATTCATTAAAGATGCTGCCTGAGAGCAGTAGAGAAACACTCTTCCTTGATTTTCTAAGAATTTTTCTTTTCTTTTTTTTTTTTTTTTGGTATGTGTCTGGCATGTGTGAATGTGTACACAAGTCTACTGAATGAATGGAAATTAACACATCTCCAAATTCCACTTTATATTCCCATGTGTGTACTATTATGAATAGAGTGCCATGGATGGTGTTAAGAATGACTTCATTGATGGTTCTCTCCCTTATACTTTGAGGCAGGGTCTTTCACTGAAGTCAGAGCTCACCTTTACACTAGACTAGCTAGCCAGCTTGTTCTATGGAGCTCTTATCTGTTTCTTGATTACAGCCAGAATACCATACCCACTCAGCTTTTAGTTATGAGAATTAAAACTCTCTCCTCCATAATTGTCAGGTAAGAACTGCCTATATTAAGTCATTTCTTTAGCTCCAAGGTATTTTTGTGTTGCTGAAAATGAAACTCATGGCCTGAGGCATGTCAGGCATGTTCTCTCTCAACAGTTATATCCTGAGGCTCACTTGCTCATTTGCAGAGGCTTAAAGTTTGATATGCCTTACATATTTTTTTTAAATTGGTATACCAAACAATACAAACAGCACACTTATTGTGGGACATCGATTTACAGTCACTCAAGAGATTTATTTTATTTCAAGTTACTTCAGAATAAGAGCCTTTAAAAGACACCTTTGTAATAATAGGTGATATTCTCCGTGTTCTAAAAATTTAATTTGAAGAATTTCTGGTCTGGCACTGAGTGGATCATTCATGAATGTGGCCACTGAACACCACTTAGCAAAGCCTCATGATTTATTAACAAGCTGGGCTCCTGGCCACTAAATGATCAGGCAGGAAGGTGTCTCAGGGACAGACTTGGCAACAGATTTTTGGAATCCTAGGGAATCTGAAGTCTGAAGATTATAGTTCTAACTTTGGGCAGCAGCCTGAGCCAGTGTGACTTCCACTGTGTTTATTGATGGAGTGCATGTATAGGTTAGATGACAGGCGGCACATGTCCCCTCTTCTCTCCCACTCTGTGTACCACGGATAGAGGTCCTCACACAGTAAGAAAGTGCCTTTACTCACTGAGACATCTCCTCAGTTTTAGTAAGGCAGGAGAAATAAAGTACTTGACACTCCTACCTGCTTTTACACATGCATCAAAATTAAAAAAAAATGTTTCTGTGACCCAGTTTATGTCTCTCCTATTTGGAGACTTCCAAATGACCTAAAGTCTTTGAATTACATCAACACTACCGTTTCTTTTTCACTGTGTTTACAGAAGAAACACAAAACAAGAAGCTTAGTCAACTGGTGGGAATTCTGGTGCTTAAAATTTCTTTCCTCCCAATCACTTGCTTTCCCTTTTCAAATCCGGTCTCTACATTATCACCAATGGCATGTACCTCTTCATCATAATTTGTTTCAAGAAGCACCTTTCAGATGCAAATTTCAGACAAACATTTGCTGCTGGTATCTTCTGTTTTGATTATACAGACATTAGTTCATCCTATTCAACTGACCTGTCCACTCATATTTTCCTGAACTCTATTCAGTGTGTGAAAGACCACCATGCATTTGATGCAGGGCACCTTTTCTAAGAGGACAGAGCTCTAACCATCCTTTATGTGATAACATGATGACTTTCTTCTAAAAATGGGAAGACCATGGACAAGTTCCCTGGAGGGGACAAAAAACAAAATAAAACAAAACAAAACAAAACAAAAAACCAACCAAACAAACAAATAAACAAACAAAAAACCCAAGAAAATTGGAGAGTCATGCCCATGAAGAAACAAAGAAGCTTGCAAGACAGTACCTATACAACTGATGATCCTAGCTTAGAAGACAACCTTCCAATGTTCCAAATGACTTTCACTAGGTCTCTGTCCCAGTGAAAGATGCACTTCTGCCAGCAGGTCCTCTCCAACCAGAACTGTATGCACCTACCTGGGCACGCTAATAAGGTTATGAACACATCATTTTATATTTAATTGAAGCCTAATTGGTTGCTTCAAATGCTCAAAAGAGCTGGGCTCTGTCACATGTAATAAAGCAACAATGCCAGTATACAAACACAGTTCCCTGTCTGTGATTTCTAAACATGGCCCACCAGGTAATAACAGCCTAACAGCACTGGCAGTCAGGACCTGGACCTCTCTGATAAAGGAGATGAAGCAGCCTGCACTAGGATTTCTGAACACAATGCTCAGCTAAATCAAAATGGAAACTCAAGCCTCCTTGGAAAAACCTGTTATGGACTGTTTTATGGTTTTGTAAGAAAATGTGGTGGACACAGAGATGCTTCATCTGTGTTCCCACTCTGCTGGCTGATTGCGGCTACAATATGAGGAACCACCTCACATACAGCACATACCCATGAGGAATTACATTCACTTCAAAATATAAACCAGAGTAAATGCTTCTCCTTGAAGTAGTTTCCTGTCCGCTGTTTTGTTACGGCAATCAGAAAAGCAACGGATATACTACCCTTTCACTTTCCTGTGGATATCCTGTGTTTTCTTCAAATTTGTTTTGCATTTCACTTTTACAAAGACCAGACCCCTGAGCCATCAGGTACTTGGCAATGGGTTCCTTCGGCCTGTGCAGTGTGATGCTCTGTGATTTCTGCAGCTTTCTGGAGTGGGTTTGCAGTTTACTTCGTACTTTCCTTACTCTGAGGTCAACTGAAACAATGGATTATACATTTCAGTCATCAGTTCCCCACTTTTATCCTTGAGAAGCTCCCAAACTTTCTGGGAGATGCTCTCATATCTTCTTGATTTACACACATTTATTCTGCCAATTTTCCCTTGCATGTCCTGGGTATTGATCACTGTTTGATATACTACTTTAAGCCCACCAATTTCAGAAAACAATTTGAGAAAAAGAAGCTCATTACTATCAACATACATCTTTTAAGCTCTTATCATATGCCTAGTACCAGGCACGATGCATGAACAGAGACTTAAAAATACAGTCTGTTTCTTCCTGTATGCTTAGAACCATTAGCAGACTAAAACATAGATCCTCTGTAACATCACCCACACTCTTGTGTGTATGTTTATGTGTATGTGTGTGTGCTACACACATCGGTGCATTCAGAAAATAAAGGCAGATGCGGTGTGTTCCCAGCAATCACTTTCTTACTTGGTCCTTTGAGGCAGGTCCACTCAGTGAAACTGAAGCTATGTTTGCAACAGCATAGCTCAGTGATCCCCGAGCCTCAGTCCCTGATGGGGATACAGGTAGGCACACTGTCAGACCTAGTTGTTTGTTCATTTGTTTGATAAGAGTGAAAGGCATCCAGGCACAAACATAGCCCTTCATGCTTGTATAGCAAGTACTCTTCTCCCCTGTACAATCCACACAGATTCTGCTTTAGTACCTTTAAAATAACTTAATAAGACTACATATAACAACATACCATCAAAGATATTTGCTGGAATTTTTGTGACATAGAATATGCTATGTAGGCCAGCCTGGTTATGAGTTCACTACTATTGCCTGCCTCAGCCTCCAGAGTGCTATGACTAAAGGGACAAGCCACCAGGATTTTAGAGATGTCTCTCTCATTTGTTTTCTCACGCATATACACTTAGAAGTGCATGCTACAGGTATTAATTTTTCAGTTCAACTTTATTGTGAGGTCAAAGAGGAGGGATGAATGATACTAAAGGTGTTCAAAAAGGCCTTAAGCAATTATGTTATTTATGTTCATTTAATATTACATGTAAGGTATGTTTTTGTATGTATCAATTGAAGTTATGCTACTTGGAATGACAACACATGCCCATAAACAAAATCCATTATCTACCTAACAAAAACCCCAGTTCAGGCTTGGGAAAACTTTTGAGTTGTTGAACAAGTGAGTCTAAGGAACCCCAAACAATATAGGGTGTTGCTGTTGCCCTTGTTGCCAAAGAAAGAAGGCTCAACGATACTGCTGAAAACGTCACACACTTCGCATAGGACTTGGAGAAATTAATGTAGATCTGGGATGGAAGCCTCCCTGAGGACTAGCTGTAATAGGGTTGAAAGGAACCATGAAAGCTGCCATGGAGAAAAGTAATCAATTTCCTCATTTGGCTATAATGTCTACACACCACAACAATGACCAATATGGAAAGATATTCCTGAAGATGCAAGAGTGGTATTTATTTCCTGGGAGTAATTAACAGCTGCCTGGACTTGGATTTAAGGCGTACTAAATAGTGGGGAATTCCTTTTTGCTACTTGAAACCTAGCCAACTGCCCAAGGCTATGCAGTCTATAGGAGAATATCTACAGTCACTTTCCTAAACTGGTATAATCTCTGAGTGCATTATGAATACCTACCTTCAGACCAGATAAGCAGCTCTCACCCTCATCAAAGAATATTTTTTTTCTTTGTTTCTTTGTTCGTTTGTTTGTTTTTAGCAAACAGACCATTACAGAAGGCACGGCTGATGAAAATGGAGGATCAAACTACCAAATTTGCTTGTCCCCAACTAATACATTTATAACACAACCCAACACCTATGGTTTAAGGAATATTGGACATAAGTAGAAGTACTGTATGTGCCAGAGGAGTAAGACATGTTCTGTGAAAAAAAAAAAAAAAAGAAAATTAAAAGGAATGGTAGGTGTTAGGTATAAGGAGTGGATCTGGTAGCAATTAGGGGGAGAAGTGAGGGGGAATGTGTTCAAGATACATTGTATGACATTCTCAAAGAATGAGTAAACCTATAGGAATACACATACATGAATATATTTTTTCACTAAAACTCCCAAAGAACTAATATAAGCTGTTTAAAAAGAATTAATGAAGAACTCTGCACACTTAGGCTGTCGCTTTAACAGAGACACCCCCATGCAAAACTCCATGGCCACCATGCTGCAGATTGGTTTTCAACTGTGCCACCGGATAGAAATGTAATATGCCCATCTTCGCCACTAGCCATAGCAAGTGTAGGTGTACCTGCTTCCTGACCCCCAGCATTCATTCCTCCACACTTCTTGCTCAGGAACTTTGGTTTACTGATCTCCTTACTCATGGTGGTAGCAGTACTAGAAAATGAAGTCTTATCTTCACATTGATCCCCCTTTACATTACCAAGTACAGACTTCTGAAGCTCAGTGTTCTCCTTGAGATGTCCCAGTCGCTGTCAATGCTCTTAAGGCTGAAGGAACACTGTCGAAGAAAGAAGAAGGAACAGGTGCCAGCTGGTACATGTTCCAGGCCCAGCAGGCTTCTCTCTAGCCCTCTGGCTCCACACTTAGTCCTAAAACTTCCTGACTGATGCCCATCTGTTTTTCTTTCTTAATGTGAGACTGGCTGTGACGTTTCAGGTCACTTCCCTGCATGGGGTCTAGCCTCTTCAGGAAGCTAATGCTTTTCCACATTTGCACAGGTGGCATTTACATACATTCCATGCACAGGAAGTCAACATGCCATCTTCAGGATTAATATTCATATGGGCACTGTCTATGAAAGAGCAGATAACTGCATCCCAGTCTCTGGTTGCATTTGCAGTGAGCTAGGATTCAGCAATTGATATCAAAAGACTGGGATGATCAGTTTAAAATTAATTCTTCTAAATCCACTCTTATGAAATTAATCTTGTATCAAAGTACTCCATGTTTCCCAGAAAGTTCAATTCATAATAGTATTTTCAATATAAAAACCAATTAGGTTCTGAAGACTTTCTCCTTAGAACAGAAGAAATCACAGTTAATATCTCAGTTTTAACATAATTTTCACTTCTTTAAATTTATTAAATTTCATTAAGTGTAGCGTCTGAGAGAAGGAGATTTATTTTTAACTGCCTTCTCTTTACTTAGGGATGTGTGTGTGTGTGTGTGTGTGTGTGTGTGTGTGTGTTTATCGATGTGTATGCACATGTGTGTGCTGGCATGCAGAGGCTAGATATCAAATTTAGCTGTCTTTCCTCCAGGTGTTTTTGGAGACAGGTTTTCTCAGTAGCCTGCATCCCCTGTATTTGGCTCTGCTGGCTGGCCAGCTGACCCCAGAAATCCATTTGTCTCTGACTATGCAGTTCTTGGATTTCAAATGCACACTCCCAAACTAAACTGTTCACTTGGGTTTCAGGGTTTGGCCTTGGATCCTCGTTTTGTATACCAAACTCTTTACTAACCAAGCTGCCACCAACCCCATTATTGAACTTTTAAATACTATACATGCAATTTGTGTTTCATCTTTAAACTATAGTCTTCTTCTATAGCTATGAAGGTGAAAATCATCAGTATCCCTGATAGAGAGCTAGATAGCTCCTTCAAGGGAGGAAGCTAAGCTTGAAAAGGAAGAATAATGGGACTGTGACCTCATATGACCTGTACAAGGGAGTTTCAAAAATGAGCATGCCTCAAATTGTCCCACAGGGCTTGTTAAGGCACAGTGCGCTGAGCACTGCTTGTAGAACATCTGACCCAATAGGTCAGAGTTGGGTTAAGAATTTACATTTCCTGCGTCCACTCCGGTAGAATTTACTGTGACAATGGCCACTCTCAGCTGCTCCATCATAGTATCGAATTCACCAGTCCAATTACCTAAAATATAGCTCGACAATTGTTTAGACAGATTTGCAGCACAGGAAAAATTCTCATGTTGTATGCTAGTGACACAAAGTCCAGCATACTTTCATTGACAGCCAGGTTGAGCGATTTGCCACAGGGTATCAATTTGCTCCTGCAAGAGGTCAATCCTCTGATTGAACACCATCAAGCTTCCTTTTAGTTGAGCATTAATTCCTTTATGTACAACTAAGGCATGAGCTACATTGACTAAATGATTATTCAGGGTCTGAGCAGTCTGCCCAGTATGACTCATGGCTAATGCCCTGGTGGTAGCTCCAACAGCCGTCAATGAGATGGTAGTATTGAAGCAGGACATTCTCCCCAAGCATGGTTGGCTACCATAAAAAGCTAAAATGTTACGCTCAGGATGCGAGGCTAAGCACTGCACTCAGGGTCATCCGCTTTGGACCCAGAGAAGAGCATGTCTGATTGCATGCGGGTTGATGCCCCAGGTCCCGCCTCTGAGAAAAAGGTATCGGACGGGTCTGATGCTCTTTGGGTGGATGACACCTAAATGAACATCTGTACAAAGTCCCAATTTATTTCTAATATCAGAGATCAGACCTCTACTCTTGCCTGATGCATCTAAAACAAAAAGGGGGAACTGTAGAGAGCTGCGGAATGCTATGCCTTAAAGATGGAGCTGGTTTCCGCCTTCCACGTTCCCGATGGTGAGTGCTCTCTGTCACGAACAATTCCACATTTGGCTAAGGCTGAGGATCTGGCTTGCTTCCATGTATGTGGACCTATCTGCATTGCCCCCGTGGCACGCCTGGGTTGGCTACCCAGAGGCTATTTAAGCTGTGGGCTGGCTTTCCCCGGGGTCCGAGGAGGATTGTTCAATGTTCCTGAATAAACAGCATTGAAAAAAAAAAAAGAATTTACATTTCAAAAAAAAAAATCAAGTGATTTTATAGTAGCTACTTATGATCTCACTTTGTGAAGCTCTGTGAAAACCATAAGAGATTCATGCTATTTATTAGCTTTGACCAGAGCTAAAATGGTGAAAACTATGACTATTATTAAAGCCAGTGTGGTATCCACTTGGTAAAGGTACCAAGAGGACAGAGGATCTCAGTTTCTTTATTTCAACTTTGTGTTTGTTTTGTTTTTTAAATTTGTATTTCAAGTTTATTTACTTTACAACCCAAGGGTGTCCACTCCCTCCTCTCCTCTGAATTCCACCTTTCTCTTCCTTCTCCCTTACCCTCAACCTTTCCCACCAAAATAAGGAAAGTCCCCTCCCTCCCCTTATCAACCTCCCCATTACATCAAATCAGAGCAGGATTGACTACATCCTCATTCACTGAGTCCAGGCAAGGCAGCACAGCCAGGGAAAAGTGTTCCAAAAGGAGGCAATTGAGTCCATGTTAGAAACAGCCACCCCTCCAACCCAGTCAACAAGTGACACAAATGCAGACCAAACCACCCATCAGCACTAATGTGCAAGTGGTCTAGGTCCAGACCATGCATGCTCATTAATTGATGTCTCAGTCTCTGTTAGCCCCCATGGGTCTGTTTTGTCTTTGTTGTTTTTCATCTGAGATTCTTGTCTCCTTAAGGTCCCTTGTTTTTCCCCCAACATTTCCACAAGACCCCCAGAGCTCCGCTCCATGCTTGGCTGCAAGTCCCTGCATCTGTCACATCCACTCCTGGGTAGAGCCTCCCGGATAATAGGTTAGGCGCCTGTCTGCAAGCATAGCAGAGCATCATTAATAGTATCAGGTCAGGTTGGACCGATCATTGTTTGAACATACCCACAATCTCTGTTCCTTCTTTATCCCTACACTTCTTGTAGGCAAGTAATTTTTGAATGAAAGGCTTTGTGAATGGGTTGTTGTTCTCCTCCCGCCACTGGACCTGGCTTGGAGGTGGTCACTTCAGTCTCCTTGTCCACCCTCTTAGGAGACTTCTAGAGACTATCCTTGCAGAAGCATAACCTGTCTCAGGCCTTGTCAAAAAGATGCCTCCCCTCAGCATCCCATCTTGTTTCTCATCCTCTCACCTCCCATCACCATTCTTCCCACACCTGATCCCCACCAATGCTTCCTTCCCCATTCCATCTCCTGCCTACTTTCCTCTCTTCATCCACTTCTGCCGTCTCTTCTATTTCCCCTTCTCTGGGACATTCTGGCACCTTCCCTTAGGCCTTCCTTGTTACTTGGCTTTTTTGGGATTGTGGCTTGTAGTATGCTTATTCTGTACTATAGTTTTAATATACATTTATAAGTATCTTTCCAAGCCTGGGTTACCTCATTTGGGATGATCTTTTCTAATTCAATCCATTTGTCTGCAAACTTCATGATTTCTTCGTTTTTAATAGCTGAATAGTATTCCATTGTAAAAAAAAATTACCATACTTCCTTTATTCATTCTTTGGTTGAGGAACATCTAAGATCTTTCCAGTTTCTGGTTATTACAAATAAAGCTGCTGTGAGCAAATGCTCTTGTTGTATGGTGGGGCATCTTTTGCATGTACCCATGAGTGGTATGGCTTCATTTTGAGGTAGAACTTTTCCAAATTTTCTGAGAAAGTGACAAATATATTTCCAGAGAAGTTGTACAAGTTTTCCCTTCCACAAGCAATGAAGGACTGTTCCCCATGACTCACATCCTTGCCAGCATATGTTGTCACTTAAGTTTTTGATCTTTGCCATTCTGACTGGAGTACAATGGAATCTTAGAGTCTTTTTAAAATTTTATTATTATTACTTATTACAAGTTATTCACTTTTTATTTTGGCTGTAGTCCCCTCCCTTATCTTCTCCTGGTCTGACCACTCCTTCCTCTTCACCCCCTATATTCCTCCCCTAGTACACTGGTAGGTACTTCTCCCCTACTATCTCACCCTAGCCTAGCAGGTCTCATCAGGACTGTCTGGATCGTTTTTCTCTGTGGCCTACTAAGGCCCTCTTGCCAGGGGGAGATGATCAAAGATCAGGCAACTGAGTTCATGGCAGAGACTGCCCCTTCTCTTCTTACTAAGGAACCCCCATGGAGACTGAGCTGCTCATGGGCTAAATCTGAGCAGGCAGTCTAGGTCCTCTCCATGCATGGCCCTTGGTTGAATTATAAGTCTCTGCAGATTCCCCTGGACTCAGGATTTCAGCTTTGTTGGTTTCTTTGCGGAGCTCCTGTCCCCTCCAGGTCTTTCTGTCTCCCCCTTCTTTCATAAGATTCCCTGCACTCTGCCCAAAGTTTGACTATAAGCCTCAGCATCTGCTTTGATACCTTCAGGGAAGAGTCTTTCAGAAGCCCTCGGGGGTAGGCTCCTGTCCTGTTCCCTGTCTTTTCCCAATTCTGATGCCTATCCTGTTTACCCTTCTAAATTAAGAGTAAGCATCTTCCCTAAGGTCCTGCTTTTTGTGTGTGTGTGTGTCTTTAGGACTGTAGATTTTAGGATGTTTATCCTGTATTATATGACTAACATCCACTTTAAAGTGAGTTTATGCCATGTGTTTCTTTCTGGGATAACCCACTCATGATCATCTTTTCTAGTTCCATCCATTTGTCTGCAAATTTCATGATTTCCTTGTTTTTAAAAGCTGAGTACTATTCCATGTGTAGATATACCACACTCTCTATATCCATTCCTCGATTGAGGGACATCTAGGTTGTTTCTAGATTCTGGCTATTACAAATAAAGCTACTATAAACATAGTTGAACAAATCTCTTTGTTGAATGGTGGAGTATCTTTCAGGTTATATGATCAGGAGTGGTATAGTGGATCTTGAGGCAGCACTTTTCCTAGTTTTCTTAGAAAGTGCCAGATTGATTTCCAAAGTGGTTATACAAGTTTACATTCCTATCAGCAATATGGAAGGGTTCCTGTTTCTCCACTGTTGTTACTTGAGTTTTTGATAAAATTACTTGATTTTTTTTTTCACAAAGAAGCCAAAACAATACGAAGGAAAAAAAGATAGCATCT
Organism: Meriones unguiculatus; assembly: GCF_030254825.1. NCBI lineage: Eukaryota > Metazoa > Chordata > Mammalia > Rodentia > Muridae > Meriones > Meriones unguiculatus. The sequence continues at coordinate 63,558,815 of NC_083365.1, read as the reverse complement.
TCAACAAATGGTGCTGGTCTAACTGGACCAACCAGTTTGATGGGTATAAGATGGAATCTCAGGGTTATTTTGATTTACATTTCCGTCATGACTAAGGATGTTGAGCATTTCTTTAAGGGTTGCTCTGCCATTCAATATTCCTTTATTGAGAATTCTGTTTAGCTCTATAACCTTATTAATATTGCTGTATAGTACAGTTTGAGATCAAGGATGGAGATATCTCTAGAAGATCTTTTACTATACAGGATTGTTTTATAAATTCTGGGTTTTGTTTTGATTTGTTTTGTTTTGTTTTTCCATATGAAATTGAGAATTGTTCTTTCAAAGTTTGTAAAGAACTGTATTGGAATTTTTCTGGGAACTGCATTGAATCTGTAGATGGCTTTTGCTAGGATAGCCATTTTTGGTATGTTAATCCTAGCAATCCACAAGCATGGGTTATCTTTTCATCTCTCAAATCTTTGTCAATGTCTTTCTTCAAAGACTTGAAGTTTTTATAATACAGGTTTTTTCCTTGCTTGATTAGATTTACACCAAGACATTTTATATTATTTGTGACTATTGAGAAGGGTGTTGTTTCCCTAATTTTTTTCTCAGCCCTTTATTTGCTTTTTTTAAAGGAGGGCTACTGACTTTTTGAGCTAATTTTGTATCCAGCCACTTTGCTAAAGTTTTTTTAGCCATAGGTTCCCTGGTAAAATCTTTGGGGTGACTTCTATATACTATCATATCATCTGAGACTAGAGATACTTTGACTTCTTCTCTTCCAAATTGTATCCCCTTGAACTCCTTCATTTGTCTTACTACTCTAGCTAGAACATCAAGTATAATAGTAAAGAAATATGATGAGGGTGGGCAGCCTTGCCTTGTCCCTGATTTTAATGGGAATGCCCTCAGTTACTCTCCATTTAACTTAATGTTGGCTATTGCCTTGCTGTATATTGCCTTTGCTGTATTTAGGTATGTGCCCTGTATCCCTTATCTCTCCAAGACTTTAATCATGAAGGGGTGTTAGATTTTGTCAAAGGATTTTTCAGCATATAATGAGATGATTATGTGAAGTTTTTTTTTCATTCAGTTTGTTTATATGGTTGATTACTTTAATGGATTTTTGTATGTTCAACCATCCCTGTATTTTTGAGATGAAACTTACTTGATCATGGTGGATGGTAATTTTGATGTGTTTCTGGTTCACTTTGCAAGTTTTTTTTTTTTGAGTATTTTTACATCAATGTTCATAACTGAGATTGTAATTCTCTTTCTTTGTTGGGTCTTTCTGTTGTTTAGGTATCAGGGAGACTGTGGCCTCAAAATATGAGTTTGACAATGTTTCTTCTATCCTCTGTTTCTACTTTGTGGAACAGTTTGAGTAGCTTTGCTATTAGTTCTATGAGAATCTGGTCAATTCTTTGCTGAACCATCTGGCCCTGGGATTTGTTTTATAAATGGGAGATTTTTAATGACTGCTTCTATTTTTCTAGGGGTCATATGTCTATTTAAATTTGTAACCTTTGGTAAGTGGTATTTATCCAGAAAATGGTCAATTTCATTTAGATTTCCAATTTTGAGGCATACAGGTTTTTGGAGTACCATCTAATGATTCTTTGGATTTTCTTGGTGTCTGTTGTTACAGCCCTTTTGATTTCTGATTTTATTAATTTGGATATTCTTTCTCTGTCTCCAATTACTTTGGCTAAGAGTTTGTCTATATTGTTGATTTTCTCAAAGAACCAGCTCTTGGTTTTATTGATTCCCTGTATTGTTCTCTTTCTGTCTAGGGTATTGATTTTAGCCTTGAGTTTGATTATTTTTTGTCATAGATTCCTCTTGTGTGTTTTTGCTTCTTTTTTTTTTTTTGCTAGATCTTTTAGGTGAGCTGCTTAGTTGCTAGTATGAGCAACTTTCTTTGCACTTTATTTTTGAAGGCACTTAGTGCTATGAACTTTCCTCTTAGTACTGCTTTCATTGTGTCCCATGAGTTTGGGTATGTTGTGTCTTCATTTTCATTGAATTCTAGAATATATTTTATTTCTTTATTTACTTCCAGACCCTGTAGTCATTGAGTAGGGAGCTGCTCTGTTTCCATGAGTGTGTAGGCATTCTCTTGCTGCTGGAGTCTGGCTTTAATCCATGGTGGTCTGATAGGATACAAAGTGTTATTTAAATTTTCTACTATCTGTTGAGGCTTGTTTTGTGTCTGGGTATGCCATCAATTTTGGAGAAAGTTACACGAGGTGCTGAGAATAAGGAATATTCTTTTGTGTTTGGATGGAATGTTCTGTAGATATGTTAGGTCCAACTGACTTATCACATCAGTTAAATTATTCCTCTGTTTAATTTCTGTCTAGATCATCTGTCCACTGGTGACAAAGGTGTGTTGAAGTCCTCTACTACTAACATGGGTGGTTCAATGTGTGATTGAAGCTTTAGAAATACTTCTCCTATAAATGTAGATATCCTTGCATTTGGGACATATAACTTGAGAATTGAGAGGTTATCTTGGTCTATTTTTTCTTTGATTAGTATTAAGTGTCCTTTCCCATCTCTTTTGATTGATTTTGGTTGAAAGTTTTGTATTTTATTAGATATTAGAATAGCTACTCCAGCTTGCTTTTTGTGTCCATTTGCTTAGAAAATCTTTTTCAGCTCTTTATTCTGAAGAAATGTCTATCACTTTTGCTAAGGTATGTTTCCTGTATGCAACAGAATGATGAGTCTTGTTTACACATCCATTCTGTTAGCATGTATGTGTTTGTTGGGGATTTGAGGTCATTGATGTTGAGAGATATTAATAAGCAATGGTTGTTAATTCCTGGTATTTTGGCGTTGGTGGTTGTACTGTGTGTGTGCTGGGAGATGTGCCAGCTCTTTATTGGTTTTGCTCTTGTGGGGTTGTTTATTTCCTGTGTTTTCCCAGGTGTGATCAGCCTCCTGGGATTGGGGTTTTCACCTTAGGATCTACTGCATGGGTGGGTTTGTGGATAGGTACTGTTTACATTTGTTCTTGTCATGGAATATCTTGTTTTCTCTCTCTCGGGTGATTAAAAGTTTTACTGAATATAGAGGTCAGGCTGACATCTGTGGTCTTTTAGTGTCTGTAAAATATCTGCCCAAGCCTTTCTTGCTTTTAGAGTTTATGGTGTGAAGCCGGGTATAATTCTGGATAGGTCTGCTGGCCTTTTGCCCTGCAGCTTTTAAGTTCTTTCTTTGTTCTGTCCATTTAGAGTTTTGATAATTACATGCTAAGGGGATTTTCTTTTCCGGTCCAATCTATTTGGTGTTCTGAAGGCTTCCCATATGTGTATATGCATCTCTTTCTTTTGGTTGGAGAAGTTTACTTCTATGATTGTGTTGAAAATATTTTCTGGGATTTGGAACTTATATGCTCCTTCTATTCATATAATTCTTAGGTTTTGTTTTCTCATCTTGTCCCAGATTTCTTAGATATTTTGTGTCAGGAACCTTTACTTTGATTGATGTTTCGATTTCTTCAATTGTATCTTCTATACACAAGAGTCTCTCTTCTATCTCTTGTATTCTTCTGTCTGTAGTCCTGTTTTCTTTTTTAGCTTTTCCATCTCCCTACATTGTGTTTTATTTGTTGCTTCTATTTCCATTTTTAAGCCTTAGACAGTTTTACTCATTTCCTTCTCCTGTTTGTTTGTATTTTCCTACATTTCTTTAAGGAGCTTATTCAATTCTGTCACCTGTTTGCATTTGTATTTCTTTGAGGGATATATTTTATTCTTTTAAGGCCAGTATCATATTCATAACCTAAGATTTAAGGTCATTTTCTTGTGTTTCTGGTGTGATAGCATCCTTAGGGCTTGCTGTGGTAGGATAGCTTTTAGGATAGTAGTGTCTTATGGCCCTGGTTTTGTTGCTTTTGTTCTTATGCTGACCTCCAGTCATTTGGTTGACTGGTATTAGCAGTTCTTAGTGTCTCTGCTGGTAGTAGGTCTCTGAGGTTGGAGGTTGAGCTGGTGGTTCCAGACATCTGCAGTCCTCTGTTTTGGCTGCTGTTTCCTGATCCATGTTGTTCTGCTGCACCCTGATCTCCAGGACTACAGATCGGGGTGGGTCCTGGGAAATGGCAAAGGCCCAGGAATTGGGGCCTGGGGTGCACAGGAGAAGTGTAGTTATGAGGACCCTGGGCAGACCTCACTATTGTTGCTGTTGAGCTATGGCAGACCAGTAGATGGGGAGGAGTCTCACCTGTTTTTCCCTGATCTGTTCTGGTTTCTGTGGCCTATTTTGAGCTTTGTATAAAAAAGAAATAATAAGCCTAAGATGTCAGCCCTTTTTGTATAAACTGAAAACTCAATAGGAATGGTAAAATTTCCTTGGGTTATGGGCAGAGGCAAACTCATTAAAAACAATTAGCTCAGAGGCCTTGCTGCTGACAGAGGAGCAGTAGGAAGAGCATAGGGGTGTTGTTAATGCCTAAAGAAGACAACTCCAGGCCCAAACTCAAAGCCCCAGGTGTCTACTTGACCTGTTGTCAACTGGAAAGCTTCCAGGCCTGGAAAGGGCTCCTGGAAACAAAGACTTCCCAGCTTCAAAAGAAAAAAAGGAAGCGTAAAGGAAATTCATCTTCAATATGATTATTATCACAATAGCAGTCAGTTGTAAGGAGAGAAATGTGATTTGAAAACCACAAGGCTCTATTGCTGTTAATGAGGGCCTTGTTGTTACTGCCTCTTTCTGAGTTGCAAGCAGAGGAATAGTGAAAAATTGAGGATGGAGGGTAATAATAAAAATGGACCAACTCCACAAGCAAATTATGGACATGGGCAGAGCTGATGTGTTTCATGTCTAGGCCCAACAGTTCACATGAAAAAAAATATTTCCCTCTGTTTAAGAGTATACAGTTGCTTTCAACACTGCTTGGAACCACAAGGGAATGCCAAATGAGAACAGCATGTGTCAGGCATACCCAAGTTGCCTTGAAAATACTTATTTCAGGGTTGTTTTGATTTGCATTTCCCTAATGGCTAGTGAGGTTGAGCATTTCTTTAAGTGCTTCTCTGCCATTCGGTATTCCTCTCCAGAGAATTCTCTGTTTAGCTCTGTTCCCCATTTTTTAAGTGGATTACTTGATTTGCTGCTTTTCAGCTTCTTTAGTTCTTTATATATACTGGATATGAGTCCTTTGTCAGATAAAGGGTTGGTGAAGATTCTTTCCCAATCTGTAGGTGGTCGCTTTGTTTTGATGACGGTGTCCTTTGCTTTGCAGAAGCTTTTCAGTTTCATGAGGTCCCATTTATTGACTGTTGCTCTTAGAGCCTGTGCTGTTGGTGTTCTGTTCAGGCAGTTTTCCCCTGTACCAATGAGTTCTAGGGTATTTCCCACTTTTTTTTCAAGCCGATTTAATGTGTCTGGTTTTATGTTGAGGTCTTTGATCCACTTGGACTTCAGTTTTGTGCAGGGTGATAAGTATGGATCTATTTGCATTTTTCTATATGTAGACATCCAGTTAGACCAGCACCATTTGTTGAAGATGCTATCTTTTTTCCATTGTATGGTTTTGGCGTCTTTGTCAAAGGTATGTAGTATAAAACCATTAGTCCCAGCTACCTTAGGGACGAGATAACAGGGAATCCATGCTTGACAAGCAAGCTCTACTGGGAGGCCAGTACCTGGGTGCCCTTTCTATTGAGATCCTTTCCCCTCACCCAGAAATACTAAGGCTGTATTGCTGGTGTGGGTGTACACATGCAAGTGACTGAACTTCCAAGGACTCCTAAGAGAAGCCCAGCCACCCTGCTAAGCTCAGTGCAGAGTGGCCTCTCTCCAGACTGGTACAGTAAAAAGGCAGCTTGATCGAGGAGCCCCGGTGTTCTGGAGTTCTGCTTCTCTTTCACTTCCTGGTACTCTAGACCCAGCTCAGGCATCTTTTATGTGCCTCCCTCATACCACATAATATGTCAGCTTGTCAGCATTCTCTTTTTGAGATGGATTTATCACTTAATAATTTCTGAAACAATTAGATGACAACCCAACAAATGGCCTTGTCATTTTTGTGTAATGCAAAAATAAAAGGATATAAGAGGATGCAAAATCTTACTTCAAGAGACATTGTGGAGAGATATTAAAAATAGTCACAGGACTCAAATTTTTGAGTTCCTTAGACTTGCAAACTCAATATGAATGTTTATAAACCATTTTATTTTCCTGGAAAATGAAGACTTACAGATGGCTGTATTTAAATGTACAGATGTGAATAATAAAATGCCATTTTTAGGATATGACCCTAATATTTATTCAAGAGTTCATAGATTCTTCCACATATAGTACATAGATATGTAAATATGCATGTGCATGTAGAAATGTTCATATTATTATTCAAATATGCATTAATTTATACATATAGATGGGAATTAAATTTATTTATGTTTATAGATTTACATTTATTTACATGTTTATAATACATTTAAATAAGTATATATTTTTTATATACACATAAAATTCAATTGTAGCATGCTGCATGTATCTTGAACTATAAATTTTAATCATTTAACTTTTTGATAGTTATTAAAATACCTAGAAAATGTTGAATACACATACTTTGTGTTAACATTTTAATTTTGCAATGAGATATCTTATATAAATTTTACCAAATAACTGTAAGGTTGGATTAGTAAAACCAATATCATTGTAATGGGCAACATCAAAGTTACAGCACCCTGATTTAAATCCTCCCTCATCTAAGCACAATGGCCATTAGCAACAGTTCTGAGCCTTGATATGAGGAAGCAGTGAGGAAGCTTGTCTCTAACATTGCACAAAGGCAGTGACATCACCTTTGCCCTTGGCTGAGTTACTTCTGCAGCTGTGTAAAGTACAGTGGCAAAAGCTACTTAAGGGAGAAGGGATTCATTTTGTCTCTGCAGTTCTAGGATGATATAGTTCACCGTGGTAGGGAAGGCATGGCAGCAGCATGGCAGCAGCATGGCAGCAGCATGGCAGCAGCATGGCAGCAGCATGGCAGCTGGTCACATTGCTTCCCCAGTTAGGGAACAGAGGCTGAAGAAGTGGGAAGTAAAACCTCAAAGCTTACTCCAGTAACTCATTTCCTCCCACAAAGCTTCACCTCAATTTTTTCAAGCAGTACCACCAACTGCATTCCCAGAGTTCAAACACATGATCCCAGAGAGGACAGTTCATATTAAGACAACAAGAGTCAGAAAAGGACATGGGAAGTTCCTGAATTAATTCTTGTCCAGATGAAACATGTGCTAATAAGGATGTTTATTGGCCGCCCTGTCATGAGTCACAGAGACTATTTGATGAGGTTGCATGTGTTTTACTTTTAGTGTCTGTGACTGTGAATTCATGCCTGTGTGCTGGTACATGGGAGTGGGCATGTCAGAGGAAGACCTCATCTACTTTCTCAGGTGTTGGACAACCTCACTATAAGTTCTCAGGTGTTGTCTTCCTCCCCCCCCTCCTCCTCCTCATCCTCCTCCTCCTTCTTCTCCTCCTTCTAAAAGGATCTCTCATTGGCCTGGTACTCATCAAGCCCCAGAAATCTGCTTTAGAAGCATGTATCATGAATATCCTGATTTTTAAAAGTTAACTGTAGCGATTGAACTCTGGTCATTATGCCTGCCAGGAAAGAAGTTTACCCTCTGAACTCTCACCCCAGCATGCAAGTAGGTTTTGTTTGTTTTTGATTGGCTGTTTCCCCTGCTCATTTCTTCCCTTCTAGGCCTTTAGAAGCAAGTGTATTAGCCATATGTAGTAGGTATCGTTCCCAAGTGACATATGTTTTGAATGCTTTTGTAAACACATCTCAAAGCACAGGAGAGACAGACGGTGCCCATGGAGAGATGAGCCAATAAAGAGTCTGTAGCTCAATTGTAGTTATAGAAAATTTACCCAGGGTGTATGAGACTGTGGGTCCAAATCCTAGAATTTTTCAAAAATGAAGAGAGAGAGAAAAAAAAAAGCAATAAGTTTCTGGCATCAGTCAAAAGCTCAGGTTCAGGATGACTAGCAGAGCTGATGCTTTACGCAGACATATCCAATCTTCTTCATACCTTGGTCCTCCCCTACACAGGCATATGCAAAACCCAAGCAGTGCCTGGTCACAAACCCAGACAATCAGTTGTCTTGTTTGAGAATAAAATGCAACAATCCCCGCTCCTGGGCATAGTCATGACCCTTTCCCTGTCTCCAAGCTGTCTGTTCCCAGTGAAGGTATGTATAGGGACTTATGCATTGTTCTCTTAATCAATGACTTGTATGGCTTCCGGATTTAACAAGAGAAGGTAAACAAAATGAACTAGGGACTACCTATCAGGGTGTATGGCAGAATGGGTACTGATAAAGATGGTGGTCGAACTTTGAGTTCACTGTTTCCACCTTGTGCTGTCCTTGTTTATCCAACAGTAGATGATGTGTTTCTCTAACCTGTGCCTGCCCAGGGATTTAGATAAAATGGAAAGGAGGATTGCTTACTGAGAATAGAGAATGATTACTCTATCATTTGAACCAATTTCATTTAAAAGTGCTTAGCTGAGCTCTCTTTTGTGCTCAGATTTAGGATATGAACTCTGGATTTAGGCAAACCTTAGTTTGAACCTTGCTACTTGGTAACTCTGTCATCCAGAGCAGAACTTCATAACTCTCAGCAATAGAACCTGCATCTGCCAGAGGATTATGAAACCTAGAGCAGACTCACTGGATGGTTGTACATAGACTCCCAGTGATCCTTACAAGGAGGGAAGTACTCAAATCAACAATATTTAAGTACTTATATAATAACCTTGTTTGAATCCCCAAACTCACTTTTCTTTCCTCAAATGTAAAATGCGAATAGCGCCTTGAAGAAGTCCATACTGCCTAACTGGGGTGAGTGAAGTCAGTGAAGTGCTGGCTTTGAAGCATAAGGATCTCTGCTCTATCCTCAGCAACCACATTAAAAATGCCTGTGTGTGTGTGTGTGTGTGTGTGTGTGTGTGTTGCTTACTGGTAATCACAGCACTGGGGAGAAAGACAATGGCACTCAGTGATAGTATCCCTTATGGATCCTAAGCCATTGAAAGCTCTGCCTCAAGAAACAAGGTAGATAATGTCTCTGAAAGGACACCTTACGTTGTTCCTCCCCTTCACATGAGTACAGAGACAATCAGACAACCGCAAACACTAGTACCAAATACAAGCACAGACATAATAATGCTGCTCACATCCCTTGGGATAGTTCAAAGGCATTTGTAGATTCTAGAGACTAAGGAACTACTTGGTTGTACGAGACAGACCGGAGGCCCAGTGGCTACTGGATTCTTGACTATTCGCTGTTCAGATTGTTTCAGGATGGAGAAATCACCTCTTATTCTGTGGGAATGGATACAAGTTACTAAGTAATCTGCTAGCAGATGGAAGTAAGTCTGGAAGCAGTGCAAACCACCTGGTGGGCCAGGAATTTAACAGCAGATTGTAAGCCTCTGGCATTTTGTTTAAGTTGGTTCCCAAGGAAAAAAAAATGCACCTTAGTATAGCATTAAAATAACAGCTGGGACTTGAGTGCAGCTAGGCTGTTATGTTGAGCATCTCCCTTGGAGGCATAGTCACCAGTGGCTCATTTATGAACTTCTCTCCTTGCCACATGAGGTAATTAATAGCAGATATTGTGCATTCATTTTCGAGTGGGTTGAGTAGCTGTTCAAAAAGTCAAAATGCTCACTTTTGACTGGCTTCCAGCAGCATGAGCTTATTTTTCAGTTTGTTTCACTGCTTAGATAAATTCTAAATGAAATAAAATTGGTTCTTATTTCCCAAGTTGGCCTCAAACTTTCTAAGATGACCTTGAAATTCTGATCCTCTGGCTCTGCTATCCAGAATGTTGTTATTTTAGGCATGTACCATAATGCCATGCTTGTGAAGTGTTGGAATTAAGCTTCTATTTTCTTAGCAAATGCTAGGCAAGCACTCTGCCTACTGAGCTATACCCTCCTGATGGAAATTCCCCAAGGTCCTCTCAGAAAATGAAGACACTCACCAGTAGAGAACTATATAAGGAAATTCAATGTTACTGTTCCTCAGGGAACATCAGGCACATGGTGTTAAAAACTAAAAAGAAGAAGATGATGCAGGGGGACAACCTCTCTGTGAGAGTTTATTAGAAGGATACAGAGGAAGTGGGTAGCGGGACATGGTGGGGGAAGAGAGGAGGAAAGGGAAGGGGAAAAGGGGGGCGCCGAGAGAGAGAGAGAGAGAGAGAGAGAGAGAGAGAGAGAGAGAAGAGTGTAAGGAGAGGGTGTAAGAGAGAGACCACGTGTCCGGGTGGGCCCTTTTAAGGGGGCACGGTAACCACGCCTTCCAGGTGTGGTCACCTGGCTGGCTGGAGACAAATGACATCATCTTAGGTTGCTGGGCAACCCAGAAGCAGGTTGTGTTCCAATACTAACACATGGCAAGATATCAGAGCCTCCCACCCTCCCCAGCAAAAAAGGAAGGAGGATTCTAGGATGTGACAGACTCTAGACCTGGGACAGAAGAATGGTGGCTCAACAAAGATCTTGGAAATATGAAATCCCTAAATGTAAAATCACGTCTATGAGCTTCTGAGAATGGAAACAATTTCTTTAGACAGGTAGAAAGAACGAACAATTACTTGGGATTTAAAGCAAGGAATCTATATTCTGTTGTTGACCATATTCCTTACTGGCATATACATTTTCAAACCAACTTACTGTATTTTATCCTTTCAGGCTGTTTCTTAGGCCAACACATGTATACAGTCCAAATGCATTGAAGTTATGAAATGAATGCTGGCTTGAAAAAGTAATGATGTGCCATTTTTCAATCAGGAGCTGCTAAGTATTATGATAAATCATGGCATTGACTAGTGAGAAATACATGTAACTCCCATTAACTGCCACGAATTTAACCAAAATGTCATTAGTTTTGAAAAAACAAGGACTTGCACTGAAGACTGATTGAAACTACGGAATGAACTAATTGCAGGGAGAGGGAGGACCAAAATGTTTGGATTACAGAAGAGGAGAAGCACCACCCCTGGGCTAGGGAACTCAGGATAGAGGGCTGGGTATGCCAACCAAGCCCTCCATCATATAGGGGCTGAGGAATGCCTGAAACCAAACAAAGACCTTAGTGATTTGTCTGAATAACATTACTAGTTGTTGTTTTTTTGTAAACAGAATACCATACAGGTACCTATTTTTTTGGTACTAACTATTAATTGTGAGCCACTTGCTGTCATCAAAAGAAAAGAAAAGAAATACAAAGAAAATTTAAAAAACTCTTAAGGGAATGATCATATAGCAGACTCAGCAAAATGCTTATTGCATAAAAATGAGGGCCTGAATTTGAATTCCCAGAAATTCATACTCTAACCAAGTACCATGCATGGAGATAAACTAGAACCCCTGAACAGATGTAGCCCATGGCAGTTCAGTATCCAAGTGGGTTCCATAGTAATGGGAACAGGGACTGCTTCTGACATAAACTGATTGGCTTGCTCTTTGATCACCTCCCCCTGAGGGGGGAGCAGCCTTACCAGGCCACAGAGGAAGACAATGCAGCCACTCCTGATGAGACCTAACAGACCAGGATCAGAAAAATAAACCCTCCCCTACCAGTGGACTTGGGGAGGGGAGTGTATGGAGAAGGGGGAGGATGGGAGGGCTTGGGAGGGGAGGATGGAGGGAACTAGAGGGGGGATACAAAGTAAATAAAGTATAATTAAAAATAAAAAAAATAGGCACTAGGACCTGTGCTCCTAATACAAGCACTAGGGAGGCAGACTTTGGCTTACTATCCAGACAGTCTAGTCAAATCAGTGAGCTCCAGATGCAGAGGGACACTCTGACCACAAAACTACTGTAGACAGCTACTCAGGAAGATTCCCATCATTGACATCAGCCTCTGCATGTAGACACACACACACACACACAAACACATGTGCATACACATACAAAATCTTGATAATAGGTTATATCATCAATACCCTTATAAATGCTATTACAGTACAGTGAACAAAGAAAATAAATTAAAGAAACACAGTTTCCTTTGAATGCACATGACTAGAGAACGTTTGATGATATTAGTTGAGGTTGGTTGAACTTCATCTTTATGGTAATTCAAGAGATTATTGCTCATTTTTCAAAATTTTAACTTTCAGCAAAATGAAAGGGCTAAGCCTGGTTAAACATTGTTTATATGCTACCATGGTGGTGTAAGTTTCTGCTTTGAGAATTTAATTGGAATCATAGTTAGAAATAGTGCTATAACCATGGAAATCTTAATTTCTCAGGCATTTCTACAGGTGGTTTATAAATATAACAGGGTCCTTACCTATCTCAGTAGGTATATATTTAAAGACAAAACTGTCAAGTAAAATAAGAACTGACTTAGCTGTAAGAGTATGAGGGCAATGGGTTGGAGGATAGAAACAATGCAGGTAATGTACTGGACACAGAAGTTTGAAGACCTGAGCTTGAATCTCAGAACCTAAGTGAGTGTCTGTAATCCTGGTGCTCTACAGTGATGGGCAGAGAAACGGGGATTATCAGAAGTTAGTGGACCGGTTATCCTGGCTTACAAAGGTGCTGACAACAGGGAGATGCTGTTAGGAACAACACAGAAGGTGAAGATCAGCACTTAAGGATGTTATCCAACTTAAACAATCACACCATTGCGCACACATACACACAAATGCATGCATACACAAACACACAAAACACACTGCACACACAAACATACCCTCACACGCCACACACACAAAAATACCCACACACACCACACACATACAAGTACACATGGGCATACACACATGTACTCTCGCCACAAACAAATACAAACACACACACACACACACACACGCACACATGGAAGAAATGTGAAAAACAGGAACAGGTATTAAGTACACTCTTCCACTCCATGGAATTAAAAGTGGATGCTTTAAGGTTAAATAGTAATTTTTTGCTCAATGATAACCGTGTATACAAATAAGTTTGTTGTGATGAACTGAAAAATTTCCCCATGAACTCATGTGTACCCAGAATCTCAAAATAATGAGCTGTTTGGAAACAGTGTGTTCTGTGTTCGCTGGTGTAGCTAATCTTTATGTGAACTCTCTGAGATTAGAAGAGCCTCTACTTCAGGTGAATGGTATCTTTATCAAGAGGAGAGGTTGGGCTGGGGAGACACTGTGTAGATAAGTGCTGAAGACCTGAGTTCCATTCTCAGAACACAAGTAAATGGTGATTTGCTTGGTGCTGTGCACTTGCAATCCCAGTGATGGGGAAACAGAAACAGCTCACTGACCACCCAGCTGAGCCTACACAGTGAATTCCTTACAAAAGAAGAAGCTTTGTCTCAACAAATGATGTAAAGGATGACAACACTTAAGGAATAATGGATGAGGTTGCTCTCTGGCCTCCACACAAGCTGCTGTAGAGATATATACCTACAAGGGAATAGGACCAATGAAAATAAAGTGAGTCACAGACAAAAAGAGGCAGGGATGGGTATGGTGTATTTACAAGCCAAGGAACACTCATCACTGGCAGAAGGCATCCAAAGCTGGGAGGAAACAAGGGAAAATAGTCCCCTGGTACTTTCAGAGAACATACAGCTTTACACCATTTTAACTGGTGAAGTTCTGACCTCCAGAATTATGTACTATTTTTGGTGTTATAAATCAGCTGGTTAAGAGGAGTTTGCTTTGACAACTCAAAAAATATAATGCACTTTTGTACCTATTATTCTCGCTTGTAAACCTCATATAAATTGAACTTCTATAGAACTTGTCTTCTACAGAAGACAGGCCACTGTCCACTAACCAGCAAGTCCAGCCTATACCAAAAAAAAAAAAAAAAAAAACAATGTCAAGTAGACCTGCACTAAAGACAGCAGCTGGTCTCCGGCCTCCACACTCACAGCTTCACATATGCATGCATTTGCTTAAACACGAACACTAAAACATTCAACACAAGGACATGTCATGGCTTCTAGGGCACCAGGCATGACATCCTGCTACTGCAAAATTGCTGTGCATCATTCATCTCCCCCCTCTAAAGATTCTGTGCTCTTGGTAACAGCACCAATGAATTCAACATTAGCTCCCACGTGCTCCTCAACACTCATCTCCATACTGTCTGTCATCATAGATACAATTCAGATGCAGTCAGCCATACTTCTCCTCATTCAATTACTCAAAATAGAATTATTTTCTTACATGTGTGCACTCCTTTACTTCTGATATTTTTCTACAATATCTTCCAATGTTACTGGGTAAGCAGGTCTTGCCTATGAAATGGAACAGGAACTTTTGTAAAGAGAGACCAGCCTCTTCTGCCTTCATCTCTCGACTTTGTGTCCCACCAAGGAAATGCCTGATAAAAATTTGCAGAATACTTATCTTGGTTACTTCATTCCTCAGTGACATAGCTGAAAAGTTTTCTAAAATGACTTTGACATCATTATACACTTGACTTGAAAGCTGTTCAGTTGAGGCATTTGCTAGAGATTATTTTTGCCTCACAGCTCATTAAGGCTGTCCTCATATACCACAAAATCCATAGGAACAACAAAATGTGGGAAGTGACCTACGTAAGTAGCCTGGCAGGAAGAAAATACCTACAGCAATGAGGATCATATGACAGCTCTGCTGGGTGGCCACGGATTTGCAGTATGGGTGATGAATGAGCTAGAGTAGAAAAGGCAGCATCTAGTCTTTGAAGGAAAGAACAATAGACAAGCCCTTATTAATTTGCACCCAGCAAACAATTTGCACAAATTAGAATCATATATTGGCTTGTGGGCTATGCTCTTTTACAAAGAGCCAGGCTTGTAAAACAGAAATATTTATGTTGTTGATAGTATTTGGAAAATCATGATTATGACTGTCAGCATCCGTAAATTACAAAGCTGTACTTGGGCAAAGACGCTGGGTACACACAAGAGGACATTATCTTTAGCCGTTGGCTCTCTCTGACAGGCACCTTCTCTTACCTCTCATCACTGAAAGAATGTGAAGTATTTTCAAAGGAAACACTCACACTAGAGCATCTGCACACTGTGTAACAGTGAAGTTACTCTCTGGTTCTTATGCAAAATTCCAGGATGGTGTGGGCTTGCAAATCCATTATTACAAGACAAACAAGAAAGGACTCCACTAGATGAAATTGAACACTATAGAAAAGAAGGCTGCATGATGAGGACCTTCCAAGACTCACATGCCCTTCTACAATAAAGAAAATGTTCATCAGTGAGCATTCGACACTTTTCAATAATTTTGAAACTAGTTGTCTTAACTGCTTTCTTTTTGCTATGATGAATGCTCTGACAAGTGTCATTTTCAGGGAGAAAATGGTTGTCTGATTCATAATTAGAGGAAGTTGAGGCAGCTGGTAACATCCACAGTCTGGGGCACAGAGAGAAAGAATGCATGTTTGCTAATGCTTAGCTGCCTTTGTTCTTTTCTGTCACTTCAGGTTTCCAGCCTATGGAGTGGAGCTGCCCACATTCAGGGTGGGTCCCACTGCAATTTAACAGATTAAGGGAATAACAAGCATGCCCACAGACCAACATAGTGCAAACAATTCCTGATTGAGACTCTCTTATAGACTATATAAAGGTGGCAACACTGACCACAACAGTGCCAGTTTGGTAGCACTCCCAACCATCATTATAATAGAAAATATTTTGAGAACAGCGAGATAACCCCATTGGTAACAAGAGTGTGCCACAGTGTGAGGGCCTGAATTTAATATCCAGAACCCACATAAAAACCCAGGAATGATACACACTTGTAAACACAGCACGGAGATATGGGGACACCAGGAACCCTGGGGTTTTCCTGCCGGCCACCTTAACCTAATGAATCTTGCTCCCCAGTGAAAGAGTCTGTCTCAAAAAACAAGTGCTGAATCTTCAAAAATGACATCCAAGGTTAACCTCTGACCTCCTAATTTGCACACACAGATACATCTTCACCCCCCACATACGCATAGCACTACCATCACACACACACACACACACACACACACACACACACACACACACACACAAATAGAAAACATTCGTATGAGACTGGGAGATTCTTAGTTTTTTTTTTTTTTAGAAGTATACTCAGCTTTATATTTTGATCAAAAATTAGTTGTTAAAATTACTTATAACCATTTTATAAGACAATAATTCTTCTACCCAAAACATTACATATGTTTCTTTTTCTTCCCTTTTTTTTTAAAATTTTTCATTAATTACACTTTATTCATTCTGCATCCCCCCATAAGCCCCTCCCTCCTCCCCTCCCAATCCCACCCTCCCTCCTCCCTCTGCTTGCATGCCACTCCCCAAGTCCACTAATAGGGGAGGTTCTCCTCTCCTTTCTGATCTTAGTCTGTCAGTTCACATCAAAAGTGGCTGCATTGTCCTCTACTATGGCCTGGTAAGGCTGCTCCCCCCCAGGGGGAGGTGATCAAAGAGCAGGCCAATCAGATTATGTCAGAGGCAGTCCCTCTTCACATTACTATGTAACCCAATTGGACTCTGAACTGCCCTGGGCTACATCTGTGCAGGGGTTCTGGGTTATCTCCATGAATAGTCCTTGGTTGGAGTATGAGTCTCTGGGAAGTTCCCTGTGAGATTCTTAGTTTTAAAAGGCAATCAGAGCTCATGGGCAGGTAGAGAAAAAGCTATGCAGTGAATATTAAACTCAATTAGACAGAAAACACACAGGGAATTTCCTGCATAGGGAATATTTAAGGACTATAATAAACACCTGATAACATCTCACACAGTTTCAGAAAAACAACCATCTCCCTGTCTCTTAAGCACATAAATACACATAAATAAAGCCCCCATCATGCATGGCCTTGGCATACAGAGTCTCTTAAGTAAGAATGATGTCTTTGAAGTGTAGCTCACCATTGCTTTTCACCTTCTAATTCTAATAAAATCTGAGTGGAGACTTTCTGCCTGCTTTGATGGTGGTAGTCCTGGCTCCCTCACTGGCTTTATTAATGGGGTCATCATCACCTGTTGTGCTCACTGGGTTAAATTTCACTTGAGCATCATTTCTTCCTAATCAGAACATCATTCCTAATAAATTGCCATCATTATTTGAAAACAAAAAAAAAATGTCACTGAACAAGACTCTTTGCCCAGGATCCTCTGGAAGAATTGTGAGAAAAGAATGCAGGTAAAGGGGCAAGGAGCTTAAGAAAGATGATTGCAAATTGGGGACTAGAGAAAGAGAGGCCTTCTCTAAAGGTTTTGTAATGCAGCCTGTTTAACAACTGAAGTGAAAGTTTCTGGATTCTTTGAAGATTCCGTTGAGTCATGTGATGTTTTGTTAAAAGCTTTTTTTTTTTTTTGAGAAAGCATGTGATATTTTGTTGGAGGCTGGCTTATAAGAGTGCATGTGATTATTTGCTATGAGCTATCTCATGCAAAGCATGTGACTTTGGTCAGTTAAAAACATCCATGTGTGGACTCTGAGAAGAGATGTATAGACGCCCACAGACAGTGAGACAACAGTTTTTGGGTTGACATTGCTGCCCTGATCTCCATGCTTTGACACTTGACTTCACATAGAGAAACATTCCAGAAAAATTCACAGGGCAATCCAACTGAGTCTTCCAGTTTTCGCTGTCTTGTCCAGATCTTCTGAATCATGCTGATGCATGTTGCTGATTAGTGTTAGCTTCTGGACTGCACTGCTGGTATCCAGACAAGAAAGAGTGGATTCATCCCAAAGAACTACATCTAAAAAGGTCTACAACTTCCTTTGCCTAATAACCTTCTTTCTCCCCTACCTCTGGTTAGTGGGTGGAAGGGAGATAGAAGTGTTGAAGAACCCTGAAGTAGGTTTGGTCTAAACATACAAACTAGCTCATGGTAAAGAAACCCTTAGAGGACACTGGAGTTGACGGAGGGTGTGTGACCACCCTGGCTTATGTAGGAGGTAAAAGTGAGCCTTGAATTTGTCTTCAGTTCCAATAGTCCTAGTTGGACTACACAAAATTGATAGCCATTCACTTTCACATTTGTAGCAAGAGAATTCTAAAAGCAACGGGTTCTTTCTCTGAGGTTTTGGTTCAGTGCTCCAATGAGACAAATAGTCAAACTTCAGGTATGTGGTATGGAGTTAGTTATTTTGCCACTCCCAACATAGAGCTGATACATTTGAGTCCACACTTTGAGCTTCAGTCAAGCTCCATCGATTTCTAGATGTATGATTTTGAGCAAATTGCTTAATCTCTCCTGTAAAAGTCAGGGTTTCCTAGAGGAACAGAACTGAAAGGATTGATAACAGCTAGCAGATGGATCCCTTGTTGCCATCAGCTAAAGAACTAAAAGACTAAAAGATGGACTAACAGCCAGAGTATAGTCAAAGTAAAGTTCATTGGCATGCCATAGAGACTTCTTTGGGGGAGCTAGCATGCCTACCAACTCTAGTAGGGTTTGGCTTTTATTTGGGTTTATGATGTCCTACTTGGTAATGAGAGACCAAAAAAAAATTAAAAAATAGCAGCTATTATTAATTAAGGCCTGAACTAGGTGGGTGGAGAAGTCCAGTAATGCCCTGAGGGGAAAGACCACCTTACTGCCTTCTTTCCCCACCCACTAGAGATAACAGTTGCTAGGAAACTGGCCCATCCCCCTAGGGAGAGACAACAGGTCCCTATAGCCAATCAATTCAAAATGTAGCATTTTGACCAATACATGCTTGCCAGGCAGGAATTGCCCCTACCTTGGGCATGCTGGGAGGGACCAGAATCCTTAATTTACCCAATTAACCTGGGCACAGCGCACTCGGCTCCCACCGCTTAGGCGATGGGGGTGTGTGGGCCCAAGCTGCAGCTTGTAGTTTACAATAAAAAGAACCTCAAGTATTTACAGTGGAATCTGTTCATTCCTGGTCTTTTGGGATTCGTGAAATGGGCAGAACAGTAACTCCCCTGCTTCCTTTCTTCATTGGTTTAAACGTGACTCTGTAGCCCCTATGTAGCAGGGATTGTGTTTCAGTCTCTGCCTACAAACCTAAGATAACTGACTTGTTGATTGGCTGGAGTAAGAATGGGGTCCCCAACTTCCTCTATTCTTTGTGGTTTATCAGGCACAGAGAGATTCACTGAATGTGAACGGAAATAGTTCACACTTCATAGAAATGGCAGCTTAAGGCCAGGAGGTAAAAAGCCATTAAGAAATGACTATTTCTAGTGGCAGAAAAAACATAAAATCGTTAAACTGGATTTATTATATACTGACTTATCGTACAGTAGTAGTTCACAGCCTCCAGAAGAATATGCATTATAAGAAGGTTTATTAGATTGGTTTCAATGATAGCAGTGGGTTAGTCCAACAATAACTGTTTTACACTAGAAAGACTGAGAACAAGCTAAGTTCTTAGTACCCAAGTTTGGATATCTCAGAAGTCTCTTAAGGCCTGGGACTCTGGAGTTAGTTAAATTTCACCTTCTATAAAAAAAAAATTAAAAGATTCGGCAGACCTTAGAATGATTAATGCATGGCACTGTGATACATAAAATCTCTTTTTCTTTAATGCATTTGTCAAGAGCTTTCCAGGCCTGTGCCTCATGTAGGAGAAGTTGTTCCATAGACCGCTTAGCAGAAGAGGAGAACTGTTACTGAAACTTTCTCTTGACAGGCATCTGGACTGTAGTCATTGACTGATGCTCTATTCTCTTCCTCTATTAACTCCCACACTGTAAAGTGTATATCTCTATTCCGTCTTACCCTCATGCATATTAAAGCCGGGGTATTCTAGGCCACATGAAATGAAGCTATAAAACTCAGACCAACCAACCAATTACGATGCATCTGACACAACTGGCTTTGTCTTTTGTGTACTATCCCATGGATAGTAAGAGGTTACATCTTGTTCCGTTTTATAAAACATCACACACCCATAGAATAAAAATTGCATGCACTTTTTCTGGTTTAAGCATAATCTAAGAGAAGATAGATTTGAGGGTTTTATTTTAACATGCTGTGGAAGCTTTAAAACTATTTACTATGCTTATTATCATTAGAAAGCCAACGTTATTTGATCTTTCTATCCAGTTGTTTTATGATGGAATTCTAATTTAACATTCATAGTTTTAAAGCATTGTCTGCAACTGCATGGAAGAGGCAGACAGTATGGGGACGTGTGAGGGCTGACTAATGCTCACTTGCCATCTGTATTAGTTAAGGTCTCCAGAGAACAGAATGGGAAGAATACCTAGGACACAGCAAATTTGTTATCTTGCCTTACCTGACACCAGTGGTGTGATTTAACAGTGGCCATCTGTAGGCTAGAGGCCTTGCAAAATAAGCATCTATTCAGTCTGCAGGGATAAAGGCCACAGCAGTCCTAGTCTGCTGCCGAGGGCCTGACAACTCCTGGAGACTCACTGGTCTCCACTGGAAAGCTGCAGAAAGCAGCCTCTCATGACAGTGGAGAAGGTCTGCAGACTCAGCAGCATGAGGTGGATGCAGGCAGTGAAGTCCCAAAGGCAGATAGGTAGATGTACTTGCCAGCAGGCAGTGAAGTCCCAAAGGCAGATACTGCAGCTTCTCCCTGGGCCTCTTTATATTCTGGTTTCCATAACTGTGCTGTATACTCTGGGGAAAGCTCTTGCCTTCTCAGCTGGCATCTTCAGAGACTTACCCAGAGGCACATCTCTTAGCTGCCAGGAGGAGCCACCGCGTTATCCCCCAGGCATATTTGGAAAGGGACAATACTGAGCCCTGAACAAAGTAGGTACTTCACAGAGCATTGGGGAAAGACTGACTGGAATTTACAGTACAGACATTTTAAAGATGGAAATATCCAAATCCTCACGTTCAGGACTAAGGTAATTTCCACCCTAAAATTTTCCTTACAGACAAGAAACTCAGTAAAGCATTTTCTCTGGCCAACAACTCTATGAGTGGTGACGAATTAGTAAAGCTGCCAGTGTTCAATGGGACATAGCCCTTCTGTCTGTATGCCATTTAATTGTGAGGTATAAATGTCCACATTGCACAAGATGACCAGATATGTCAGTCTTTGAGGGTTCAGCTTCTATTTCTGTACTCATTATTAATTTGAATTAAGTTAGAGGAAAGAATTCAGATACAATAATAAATAAAATTTATGACTTTTTCTCGGATAAAGACTTGTATTATATATACACGTGAGTATCCAGGAGGAATACATATTTTTCAAATATGCAAATTTGGATGAATACAAAATGTTCTGTATATAAGATTATGTTCACAGCTTTCTAAAATTTGAGGAAAAATGTTCCAGCAAGGAAACAATTTTCAAGAAAAAAAAAAGTAGAAAACCCAGTGAGAGAGGGAAAATAATGTAAGCCATTTTCTCATACTTCAAAATATGCAGCTTAAATAACTGACTCACACTCAAAGTGAGAGCAAGCTCTTGAGGGGTGTGGGCTCTTACACATAGAGGGAGAGGCGTGCAGAATGGATGAGAAGTTGCCGTCTGTGATCTTCAGCCCAGGTTGATCAGCTCTTCTGAGTAGGGTTCCAGCAGTGCGAAACACACTTATAGGGGTCAGCTCCTGATGCAGGACCTTGGAGTGTGACTCCCACACAGGCCTAAGTTATCTGTCTTTGGGCAGATATCTTCTAGCAAAGTCAGGAAGAGGATGATGCATTGTAGCCATTGACAATGTTTTTGGTTTTTTGTTTTGTTTTGTTTTGTTTTGTTTTGTGTTCCTTTGAAATAGTCAAAGAAAATGACTCTTGTTCGGAAAAGCATAAAGTTACATTCACAGTTGGGAAGTTGGCCCAGAAGGTAAGAGTGTGTGCTGCACAACCATGAGTACCTGAGTTGAAATCCCTGTACTCGTAAAATCTAGATATGGCCACACACAGAGCAGTTGTTTTCCTTTTAGCATCTTCTGTAGGGCTGAGTTGCTTCTTATATATTGCTTAACTATACTTATGCCATGGAATAGTTTTCTCCATCTATGCTGATTGAAAGCTTTACTGGGTATAGTAGTCTGGGTCTGTGGTCTCTTAGAGTCTGCATGATATCCACCCAGGTCCTTCTGGCTTTCATGGTTTCTGTCAAAAGTCTGGTGTGATTCTGATAGGTCTACCTTTATGTTATTTGGCCCTTTTCCCTTGCTGCTTTAAATATTTTTCTTTGTTCTATATATTTATTGTTCTGATTATTATGTGGCCAGAGGAATTTCTTTTCTAGTCCAGTCTATTTGGTGTTCTGTAGGCCTCTTGAATGTTTAAGGGCATCTTTTTCTTAAGGTTGGGGAAATTTTCTTCTGTAATTTTCACAGAAATATTTTCTGGACCTTGGAGCCTGGAATCTTCTTTTTCGTCTGTTCCTATTATTTTTAGGTTTTCTCTTTTCATGTTGTCCTTGATTTCTTGAATGTTTTGTGTCTGAAACTCTTCTGATTTTAATTTTTCTGTGAGAGATGTATTTATTTCTGCAATTGTACCTTCAGCGCCTGAGATTCTCTCCTCCATCTCTTGTATTTTGTTGGTGTATTCTTTTGGTATTCTTTGTGATTCCTGATCTCTTCTCCAACTCCTCCGTTTGTGTTTTTTTTTTTTAATTTTATTGATTCTAATTGAGTTTTAATGTGTTACATCATTTTCTTCATCTGCTTGAATGTGGATTCCTGTCTGTCCATGATGGCTTCTATTTTTCTTTGTGCATCTCCTCTTAATGTGTCTCAAATAAATGGATAATTATAGATTTAACACACAGCAGTTGTATGTGGAGATAGGAGGATGGCTGGGCCTTGCTCACTGACATCCTAGTCCTTGGTTCAGTGAGAGATTATGTCTTAATGAAATTAGGTATAGAACAATAGAGCAGGATACTTGACATCCTCCTCCGACCTCCACATACACATGTGCAATAGACACATACACACATGCTTATATTACACATAATTGTGTGATTACACATTGATATGGTTATGTGTGAGAGGTTGAAATTGGGTGTTTTTATT
Source organism: Meriones unguiculatus (assembly GCF_030254825.1). NCBI lineage: Eukaryota > Metazoa > Chordata > Mammalia > Rodentia > Muridae > Meriones > Meriones unguiculatus. The sequence goes on along the minus strand of NC_083365.1, from coordinate 63,535,845 downwards.
TATATAAATGTATGTAATATGTTGAGACCATACTTATACCCTTGTTATCCTTTTTTATTCTTTCCACTTCTGCTGATCCTTGTATGTCCTAAATGGTCCCACTGAGCCGTTCATGTCCTTTGAATTTTGGTGTATGACCCAATGAGTATCCTGAGGGTTACTTACAGGAACCAGGATTAATGGTTATTACAGGGGCATGCTTGTGGATATTTCTCTGAAGAAAAAATGACTTTCCTGCTCCTCCAACTGTTCAATGCCTATAGATCTAAGAGAGGGATGGGCTGTGTGAACTCTTTCTTTGTGACAGGATGTTGAAACCCAATCTTCTGTAGATCTTGTGCAGGTAATCACAGATGCTGTGAGTTGAAAAATGCAATGGCCATGTCAATCCTAGATGTTGGTGTTCCACACTACATCTTCCTCTGGCTCTTACATCCTCAAGCGCTTAGGAAAAAATCTTGGAAAAGGTAGACAGAATCATCAGTATTGTCATCATTAATTCCAACTGTTGTAAAGGTCTTTAAAATTATTATTTTTTTTCCTTTTTGCCCTCTGAAACTCATTATGAGTAGAACATTTTTAAACTTTATTATCGACTTTTCTTACTGTTACTATAGATGGTATGATATTAAGTGAAAGAAATAAATAGTTATTTATCAGTGTGTGTCCGTGAATCTATATATATATATATATATATATATAGGCATGTGAATGTATGTGTACATGTCTGTGTATATGTTCATATGGGTATGAGGATCAATGTACATATATGTTTGTGTGAATATGTATGTGATAAGTCTACTGAGGTGCCCTTCTATCTACCCTGTTTAGTGAGAAAGGACCTTACCAAGGAAGCTGACCAGAGAGCCCCAGAAATCTGTCTATCTCAACTTTTCTAACATGGTATTCAGCGAGGCTAAGCACTGCACTCAGGGGCAGCGGCTTTGGACCCAGAGAAGAGCATGTCTGGTTGCATGCGGGTTGATGCCCCAGGTCCCGCCTCTGAGAAAAAGGTATCAGACGGGTCTGATGCTCTTTGGGTGGATGACACCTAAATGAACATCGGTACAAAGTCCCAATTTATTTCTAATATCAGAGATCAGACCTCTACTCTTGCCTGATGCATCTAAAACAAAAAGGGGGAACTGTAGAAAGTTGCGTAATGCTGCGCCTTAAAGAAGGAGCTGGTTTCCGCCTTCCACCTTCCTGATGGTGAGTGCTCTCTGTCACAAATAACTCCACATTTCGCTAAGGCTGAGGATCTGGCTTGCTTCCATGTATGTGGACCTATCTGCATTGCCTACATGGCACGCTGGGGTTGGCTACCCAGAGGCTATTTAAGCTGTGGGCTGGCTTTCCCCAGGGTCAGATTATTGTTCAAGGTTCCTGAATAAACTGCATTGAAAAAAAAAAAAAAACAAAAAAACAAAACATGGATCTGAGGATTGAACTTATGTACTCATGCTTATGTGCCAAACACTTTACTGACTGAGCTATCATCCCAGCCCCAATATGAGCTCTATCATTATTTTCATTTTATAGATGTGATTTTAAGGATGTGTTTGACAGAGAATAAGAGTTATACTCCATTGGGTATAAGGAAGCCCATTATCCCCATGGTAATGGAGCCTGGGCATTGTCAGAATTGAATTGAAAGATAATACAAATGGACCTGGAAGATATTGTGTTATGAGAAATAAATTGTATATAAAAGACAACTACTGTATCATTTTTGCCCATGGAGGGCAATAAATACCTTCATATATGTAGAACACAATAGTGCTTAGCAGAGGGCTCCCTCACTCTTGGGATCACTGGCCACCAGTCCTTAAGGACAAGGGAGTAGAAGGGACGAACTGGGGGTTTGATGACCCATGAGCACAAACAGAAATGATCTTCTGGGATCATCTTTGGGGAGGCAGATCAATTTTATTCTGTGTGAATGAAGGTTATATGGAACTTTGGAGATGGGGTGGGGATATCCAGGGTGAGTGAATGTCATTGGCTAAAGGTCTAAGGTACTGAGATTCCTTATTAACATGAAGAGGCATTCCAGGAATTCCAGAGGCTTGCAGAATAGGTTCTTATTGGAGAAAAGGAGTTGGACCTGTAATTTCCTGACAATCTACCTGATCTACCTGACATTCTTCAGGTAGAGAGTGAGGGAATCCAGGCTCCCCAGGCCAAGAAGAGGAAGCCTCATTGACAAAGGAAGTCCTCCATTTTTTCACCAAGCTCAGGACTTTCCAATAATGGTGGACTGTGACCTTAGCTGCCCTGTACAGAGACGAGCACAGGCATGGGAGAATTAGGTTGGGAAGATATAACATGGATCAGTAGGTATACAATTGCACCTGAAAGGAGTAGGTTCCGATGATCTTGTGCATTTCAAGGCAACTGAAGTTCATAATATAGTATACTCCAAAGTGACCAAAGCATAAGTTTTGTAAATAATTTTACCATGAATATACAAGGTAATGGTGTCCCAAGTAGACACAATTGATCTTTACATAGTGCGAGCATATATCCAATCACCACAGTGTTGTAAGCAGGTGGTTATCACATGTCAAATGAGGGGATGACATTAATAGGGCAAAGGAGATGACTCATACATGGGCCTTGAGCTCAGATATATACATTAAATCCAGGCATAATGGCATACATCTGAAACACCAGGGATAGGAAACAGTGAGAGGAAAATTCATGTAGTTCATTGGCTTCCAGTGTCTAATGGAATCAACAAGCTCTCTATTCAGTAAGAGACCATGTCCAAACATAAAGTAAATATCTGACATTGACTTTAAGCTTCTACATGCTCATTTACACAGCATACATACACACAAACACACTCTCATACACATATAACAAATACAACACACACACACCACATACACATGAAGGGTAAGATTATAAATGAAGGTCTATATACCATATGCCTATGTATGTAAAAGTTGTAAATTATATTTTAAAAACTGAAGTAGTAATTTTTGGTTTTTCTTTCCTTGTTCACAAGTAGACTTTCATGCCACAGAAGTTCAGGGCCCAATCAGAGCACATGCTATATACATATCAGTGCTGTAATTCCAGTATGTGACTCACATTTACAACTCATCACAATTGTTGCTCACGCATTTATTCCCACAGATACCCATGATGCTTCTCAGGCAGTGTTCCTAGGTGTGGCTTAAGGATATTCATACAACACTGCAGTTTGGACATTTAAACATGCTCACCACTCATGTGGCCTCCTGTCCCCAACCCGGGGAAACACAAACGTCTATTCAAAGAAGATGAGGATGGCAGGCAAAGTATGAATCCACCAAAGTTCAAGTTGGTTTTAGGCTCACTAATAGTGTGTAGGAAAGGAGTTATAGATTCATAGGTGGACCCTAACCAACATCATCACTGTACGTCCCATGTAATCATGAATGATGACCTCCAGGAAGTAGAATCATAAAGTTCCTTTTTAGTTAACTTTTCACATCTTAGATTCTTTAGCATTTCTCAAAAGTATTTGCAGTTGGGGGAAGGCAGGAGTAATTTTTCGATTCCCAGGGAGGGTCTGTGGCCCTCCTCTTCTCCTTTAATGAGAGAATGCCACTAGATCCATGACTATAAGCCTGGAAGTTACAGTAAGTATTATAATTACTCGGCCAAGGCACTGTCTGATCAAAGATACTGACCATGTTATGCACAAAAGAAAAAAAATGTACTTCATGTGACAGCTGGAATGGAGAAGTGGAGAGGGCTGCATCAAAGAAGATAGGTGGCAAGTAGTCTCATGACCTGTCATGCCCAAGATAGCCATTTCATACTACTGTGATACAGAAGACAGGTCCATAGCATACAGAGGATGGCTGAAGGGAATAAAACACAAACTGAGACCTTGAATATAAAACATGCTGCTTCATCCACTCTTTCTGGGTGAATTCCTTGTGTTTTAATTGAAAACATAAGAAAGATGAAATCACTACTGTGAATTCCTGTCCTGTTGGGGAATCTTTTCAAAGACACAAAATGAGTGATTTCTAGAGACAGCATCCTGCATAATCATTGGTTCTTCTGCTGCCATCAAGGATGCCCCTGCAAACTGAGCCTGGCTTCTTTCATTGGGAGCTCCCTGAATTGGGACTTGGGGCACCCTGTTCCTCTATTTAAACAGGTCAAAACATCAAGTCAGAGAGAGGTGAGAACAAGAAAAACACTTGAATCCGTTAAAAATCCAGATGCACGTGTGTGTGTGTGTGTGTGTGTGTGTGCATGTGTGTGTGTGTGAGTGTGTGTGCGTGTGTGTGTGTGAGTGTGTGTGTGCGTATGTGTGTGTGTGAGTGTGTGTGTGTGCATGTGTGTGTGTGAGTGTGTGTGTGCATGTGTGTGTGTGAGTGTGTGTGTGTGCATGTGTGTATGTGTATGAGTGTGTGTGTGCATGTGTGTGTGTGTTGTACGCGTAAAGGTCGGGATGCATGTGTCAGGCCAAGGCTGATCTCACATGTCCTCTTTTATCACCCTACCTTATTCAATGTAGCAGCACCTCTGTTTGCATCCAAAGTACACCACTGTAGCTCGTTTGGCTAGCTAACTTCGTGTGGTGACTCCCTGTCTCTGCCTCCAGTATACTGGGATTGCAAACATGAGTGAATGAAGTGACAGGTACAGCAGATTAATGCAGTCTCAGTTCTGAGAGAGTGAAGACAGCAGGATCCCGGAAGCTGCCTACCTGGAAGGGCGAGCTTCAAGTTCTGTGAGATACTGCGTCTCACAAAATAAGGTAGAGAACAACTTTTGGCCTCCACATACATTCACTGAGTTACCTGCACACAGTCACCTGCACACACAGTCAGTTGCACACACATGCACACAGTCACCTTCAAACACACACATGAAGTCCTAGTCGCCTACACACGCAGCCGCCTCTGCATATACATGCATGGAGTTACATTCATACACACATGCACACAGTCATTTGCATATACATTGCCTGCACAGACATGTGCACACACACATGTGTACCATACAAAATCAAATCAGGATATTTTATTTTCAATTTTTTCTAATTATTTTTTATATATTCTTTTTGCAAAATAGTTCTCTATTTGAGAAATTGCTGTTTTGTAACTTTAAATTATGTGTATCCTCTACACAGACATTTTTCTTGTCCTCTAAATTTGAGACATCATTACTGATATCCATCATCAAAAATTAAACAGTGAAGGAGCTTATTTCTGAGACATTTTTATTTTTCCCAATCCCTGATCTGGACTTCCAGTACGTTTATGTTCTTTAGTTCAAATAAGATGGATTGCTTTAGCTTATGAAAGAGGTACTTTTTCTGGCACTCAACTCTACTTTTAACTATGTTATGAAAGTGGATTGAAATGGTCTTTTATAGGAACTAGCTAGAATGTGAGTGTCTGGGGTATATATACCCTAGAGTGTACTTACCAAAAAGGAATGACAGAAACCATCTGCTCTCCCCCATCTTCTTGGAGGAAGGCAAGGAAGAAACAGAGAATGCTTCATTCTAGAACTTTAAAGTCAAAGTAATTTAACACTGGCTTTACCATTGCACAAATAGTAGAAAGGGTCAGTCAGTTCAACAAATTGTAATACAATTTTGTGAACATTTTTTAGCTGAGTCTTACTTGCTTCAGGTGTCTGAGCTTTTTCTCTTGTCTAAAATTACACAGAGGTATATGCCTTAGAGGAATGTTGGAATGATAAAATAATGTACTGTGTGATGGTTAACATCGGTAGTCAAGTTGACAAGATCTACAAGCTCCTAAAGGACAAACCTCTGGGTAGGTCTGTGAGGAAACTTCAAGACCTGGATAACTGAGGTAAAAAGAGCCATTCGAAATGGCTCATTCGAAAAGACCATCCCATGGGCTGGGGTCCTATGTGAACAAAAGTGAGAAAGTGAGATGTCCACCAGATCTCACTACTCATTGCTTTCCTAGTATTAATGTTATATCTTAAGTGCAAAATTGCTGCACAGAGACCACCACTCACATACGCAGTTAGCAAGAGTGTTTTATTTCTTGATCATCTGCACACAGGGGTCAAACCATTTTACAAAATATCGACCATAGACAAAGGCGTTCAGGCCTTTTTTTAATATAGTATCTTATTTATCAAAATTTATTCATTTTGTATCTCAGCTTTAGCTTGTCCCTCCCAATCCTTCTTTCCCTCCCTCCCTCATTTCTTCCCATGCCCCTTCTCCAGTCCACTGATATGGGAGGTCCTAGTCCCTTTCCATCTGACCCTAGCCAATCAGGACTCATAAGGACTGTCTTTCATAGTCTTCTTCTGTGGCCTGGTAAGGCAGCCCCCACCCCTTGTGGGGTAGGTGAATTGTGGTACATTTTCACAGTGGAATATTACTCAGCAATTAAAAACAAGGAAATCATGAAATTTGCAGGCAAATGGTGGGAACTAGAAAAAAAAAATCATCCTGATTGAGGTATCCCAGAAGCAGAAAGACACACAGGGTATATACTCACTTATAAGTGGATGTTAGACACATAATATAGAATAAACATACTAAAATCTGTACATCTAAAGAAACTAAGCAAGAAGGAGGACCCTGCGAAAGATGCTCAATCCTCATTCAGAAAGGCAAATGGGATAGACAATGGAAAAAGTTGAAACCAAGGAACAAGACAGGAGTCTACCACAGAGGGTCTCTGAAAGAATCTACTCAGCAAGCTATTAAAGCAGATGCCGAGATTTATAGCCAAACTTTGGGCAGAGTGCAGGGAATATTATGAAATAATGGAGAGATAGAAAGACCTGGGAGGGTTTGGAGCTCCACAAGAAGAACAACAGAACCAAAAATTCTGGGCCCAGGGGTCTTTTCTGTGACTGATATTCCAACCAAGGACCATGCATGGTAATAACCTGTAACCCCTGCATAGTCTGCCAATGGGCTCCCTAGTAAGGGGAGCAGGGGCAGTCTCTACATGGACTTAGTGGCTGGCTCTTTGATCTCCTCCCCCTAACGGGGGAGCAACCTTTCCAGGCTACAGAGGAAGACAATGTAGTCAATCCTGATGAGACCTTTTCATAGGGCACTAGAGGAATTCTAGTAAAGGTTAGTTAATCTAAAACTTCAGTGGTGGGTGCCAGGGAAGATAAAAGGGTTAATTCCTAATTGGCTTGCACCCAGGTGGTGTATGGGCTGCGTTCCTGTGCCATGAATTTTTAACTACAGGATGAGTTGAAGCTGCCCAGCAGCTTATGGTTATTTCCATGCTGTTCCTTAGGTAGTGGATTTTACGGTCTTGTTCCTGGACTTGAAGACCTATGGCCTAATTTCTGGGATTGCTATAATTTCACCCAGAATGTTAGCTTTTGACTTTGTTCTTGAAAAAAAAGTATTTACATATGTGGTAATTCTTTCTAATATGACACTTGTTAGCTCTGTAGTCTTAACTTAGTCATTTGAATTTTCTAGAAAAAAAAATCTTGTATTATTAGATGAGATACAGTGCTAAATAAAAGTAGAGCAATGCCAATCACATAGTAAGTGCGTGACAAATGTGGACTCTTTATCCTTGGTTTCTCACCTACAGTATTAGAATGTTAAGATTCTCCTACTTTCTGAGGTTATTTTATAAAAAAAAAAAAAACAAAAAACCAAAAACAAAAACAAAACAGTAAGTGATATATGACATGAATAAGAAATGAAAAAAAAAGCCTCCCTTCTTATGTATTTCTCATATTTTCCCACAAGCTCCCATAGGAAATCCTAGTACTAGGGTGGGCACACTACTAGAACAGCCTCGAATCACTTCATACTTTTGGTTACAAGCAAAGCATATTTTTAAACTGTGTGTGAGATACTGTGTTCTGTATGAGTATATGGAGTGTGTGTGCGCATTTATGTGAGTGTGTGTGTCTGCCTGCCACAGTGCACATGAGGAGGTCAGACATAATCTTAGTAGTCATGTGTGTCAGCCTTTACCTAGCACCTTGCTTAAGGCAAGGTTCCTGATTGTTCACTATTACTTACTACAGACTAGCTCACTCAGGAACTACTAGGATTCTCCTGTCTCGACCTCCCATCTTCTCCTAGAAACACAGAATTACAGGTGTGTGCAGTACTGTGTCCAGCTTCCTAATATGGGTTGTAGGCATCTGATCACAGGTAGTTAGGCTTGAATGACAGAAATGGGTCCCTTTCCTCCGACCTACTGAACAGTGGATTTTACTCACTTGTTCTTGCTGTTCTCATTTTATCTCAATTCCTATTTTTTTGTTGTTGTTAATTATTTGCCTACTTTATATCCCGATAGCAGTTTCCCCTCCCTTCTCCTCTCCCAGTCCCTCCCTCTTCCCACGCTCCCATTTTATCTCAATTCCTATTTTCTATTTTTAATAATTAAGTTATTTATTTACTTTACATCCTAGTAGCAGCTTCTTCTCCCTCCTCTCCTCCCTGTTCCTCCCTCTCCCCTACCCCTCCCCCATCTGCCCTTCCCTCCTCCTCCTCAGAAAAGGAGAGGCCTCCCATAGATATCAACTAGCCTTGGCATATCAAGTTTCAGTAAGACTAGGTGCATCACATTTTCTTTTCTTTTTTTTGCCATTCTTTTTATTATTATTAGATTTATTCATTTATCCATTTTACATCATGATCACAGCTCCCTCCCTCCTCTGCTCCTTGTCCTACCCTCCTAACTCCTTACCGATTTTCCCCCCTCCCCTTCTCCTCAGAAAAGTGGAACCTTCTCTCCCACTTACAAACCCACCTAGGAACATCAAGCTGCATCAAGACTAAGCACATCCTCTTCCACCGAAGCTAGACAAGTCAGTCAAGATAGGGTAAAGTCATCCAAAAGCAGGCAACTGAGCCCATGTCAGATATGGACCCACTCTACTTCCTCTGGGACCCACATGAAGCTCAAATTGCCCATCTGCTACATATGTGTCTTGGGATTCAGTGCTTCAGTCTCTGTAAGCCCTTATGGACCCATGTTAGTTAATACTGTTGGTCTTCTTGAGGAGATTTTGTCTCCTCCATGACTTTTTATTCTTCCCATCACTCTTCCACAAGACTCCCAGAGCTCTGCCTAATGTTTGGCTGTGGGTCTCAGCATCTGTTGCTGGGTGGAGCTTCTAGAGGATAGTCATGCTAGGCTCCTATATGTAAGTATAGCAGAGCATTATTAATAGTGTCAGAGGTTGACTTTCTCTTATGAGATGGGTCTCAGGTTGAGCCAATCATTAGTTGCCTCTTTCCCCATTCTCTGTTCCATCTTCATCCCTGCACATCCTGTAGGCAGGTTAATAACCCAACTAAAAAATAGTACAGAGCTAAACAGAAAACTTTCCATAGAGGGAACTCTAATGGATGAGGAGCACTTAAAGAAATGTGCAACACCCTTAGCCATCAAGGAAATGTAATTCAAAATGACTCTGAGATACCCTCTTATACCCATCAGAATGGCTAAGTTCAAAAACACCAGTGACAGCACAGGCTGGTAAGGATATGGAGCAAAGGGAACACTCTTCTATTGCTGGTGGGAGAGTAAACATTTAGAACCACTTTGGGAATCTATCTTCCACTTTCTTAGAAAATTGGGAATAGTTCTACCTCAAGACCCAGCTATGTCACTCCTGGGCATATACCCAAAGATGTTCCATAATAACACAAGGACACATGCTCAACTATGTTCATAGCAACTTTATTTGTAATAGCCAGAAACTGGAAACAACCCAGATGTCTCACAACCAAAGAATCAATAGGAAAAATTTGGTACATTTACATAATAGAAAAAAATGTCATCTTGAATTTTGAAGGCAAATTGATAGAACCTAATGATCATCCTGAATGAGGTAAGTAAGACAGAAAGAGAAACATGCTATGTACTCACTTATAAATAATATAAGCTGTGAAGTAAAGGATAGCTAGGCTATAATCCACAGACCCAAAGAAGCTAAGTAACAAGGAGAGCCTAAGGGAGGATGCTTGACTCCCACTCAGAAGGGGAAATAGAAAGTATGTCAAAAGTAGAAAAAGAGAGGTAACTGGGTGATCGAGGGTTTGGGGAGGGGAATGGCAGTGAGAATCGGATGTGGGAAGAAGTGGGAGACCAGAAGGCTGGGAGAGAGAAGTAAAACAGAGGGGGGAGTATATCTATGAGAAAAGATGGAGGCAGAGTAGGTTCCTAGGACGATATGGAAGTGACCCTAGCTGAGACTTCTAATTGTGGGGGACATGAAGACTGAAGTGGCTACCTCTTAGCCAGGTAGAACTTCTAGAAGATGGAAAGAGACACCAACCCACCCACAAAGGCATCATATCTTCTTTCATTGAGGCTAGACAGACATCCCAATTAAAGAAAAGGGATCTGAAAGTGGGCAATGCAGAGACAGCTACTGCTCTATTTAAGGAGTCCCACATTAAGACCCAGCTGTGCAACTTTTACATGTGTGAAGAGGGCCAAGATCCATCCCATTCATGTTTTCTGTTTGGCAGCTCAGTCTCCACTGATCCCTGTGGGCCCAGATTAGTTGATTTTTTTTTTTTTGGTTTTCTTGTGGTTTCCTTGACCCCTCTGGCTCCACAGTCCTTTCTTCTCCACTATCAGATGATTCCACAAGCTCTACTTAAGGTTTGGCTCTGGTTCTCTGCATCAGTTTCCATCAGTTTCTGGGTGACGTCTCTCTGATAATAGTTCCGCTAGGTTCCTCTCTGCAGGTACAGCAGAATATCATTAATAGTGTCAGGACTGGGCTCTCTCTCAAGCATGGGTCTCAATCTGGGCCAGTTATTGCTTGAACAGTCCATCAAATTCTGCCCCATCCTTTTACCCCTGCACAACTTGTAGGCAGGACACATTGTGGATCTGGTCTATCAAGGAGGGCCCAATGGAGAGATGAAGAGAAAACAGAATAAACATCTAAGGTGGGTAAAAAGAGGGGACTGGGTTGGGGCAAGGGGTAGATATGGGAACAGAAGGATGAGGTAGGGGAAGAATGGAGGGAGAGAGAGTTCTGGGAGAGACAACTATATTGAGGGGGTCATTGCTGGCAGTAGCAAAAAAAAACCTAAAAAAATAGAAATTCCCAGGAATATGTGAGGGTGCCTCTGCTAAGACTCCCAGCAATGTGAGATATGGACCCTGAACAGGCCATGTCCTGTAACCAGGCAAGATTTCCATTGGAGGGATTTGGACACCAACTCAGCCTCAATTCCTATTTCCAAATCATACACACATACAGACACATGCACACACACAAGCACATGCTTCTATACACACATACATATTGGTGCATGTTCATATGCACACATGTGCATGTACACCCCCTTCCAGCCACATACATTTCGAGCATGGGTTTAGGATCTTCCTCATAATCTACATAGTTTTATCATCTCCTCACTCTCTTAGCTCTCGGTACCTCCTTCCCACACAGCATTACCAATTTCAAATTCTAACATTACTTTTATTGACTCCACATTTTACCAGCTTTCATGGCAGCCTTGTACCTCAACCCACTGTCTGCCTTGGATTCTGCGAAAAGCATGGTATCACTGTAATATTTCTATGATGACATTAGATAGTAACTGGCTTGGTTCATGGGTCGAGTTTCTATTTTTGCCCATGGGCTTTAGTATTTCTCAAAACTGTAAATTCTTCACTTAACTGCAGACTGTCACAGCTTGTGGAAAATGTGCTATTAATTGCTTCTCTAGTGACTGCTATCAAACAGTCTTACCTCTGGGCTGCAAGCCTCTTTTCATGAGGACTACATGACTCATGGTGACTGCCATATTCTCCTGCCAGTGACGCTCTGTGATGTCTGCCAGGAGAAAAATGTTGGTATTTTGCTGCTGTTGTTCTTTTCTCAATTTTCTGTGCTACATAATTTCTCAAAAAATAAGCCCGGCATCTCTATTCAGCTAAACAAGAGTCTACACTGAAATACTCCTGGAAAAAAAATGTTGTTGTTGCTGCTTTATATGGATGACTTTTTTATTGTGCCTCTCTGTGTGTGTGTGTGTGTGTGTGTGTGTGTGTGTGTGTGTGTGTGTGTGCAACCACAACCACGGTAGCCAGAGGAAGACACTGGTGAACTGATCTCTTACTAAGCACTTTATTACTTGAGACCAGTTGTCTTTACTAAATCTTGAGCTCAGCATGTAGGCAACAAATCCTAGTGCTTTTCTTCTCTCTTTCCTATGTAAACATAGGGTTACAGATATATGTGTGGCCATATCAGTTTGTATTCACTGGGAATTTGGTTTTACTTTCTCCTACTTGCTCAGCAAGAACTGGTGCACGATGGGTCTTTTCCCCCTTCCTGGGACATATTTTAAGCAACACAAAACACAAAGATATATGGAACAACTTTTCTTCTTTTGCTTTTTATAGATTCTTTGTGAATTTCACACCATACACACGAATTTCATCCCTTCATATATGCCTTTTATCCTTGCAAACGCCCTTGATATCAGTTCTTTAACAAAAATTTCTACATGAATTTGGAAGAAATGAGTGTGAAATAGAGCACAGTTCTGGTGTAAAAAAAATGTAGAAAATACAAAAAATAAAGAAGACTAGTACCCCACACTCGACACCATGTTCAACATGTGTCTTATATAAAATGATTTGAGGACAAAAGACACTGAGAAGGAACATTTTATCTTTGATTTCAACTTGAAGAAAGTATTGATGAATTAAGTTTAAAATGCATCCAGTAAACAGTGGATCAGTTTATATCTCAGCTAGTATTTGTACATGTGTCTTGATTTTTTTTAAGTAGATATGACCTGGGAGACAAAATTAATCCATTACAATTTACACATGTTCAGAAGATGGGCCAAATTCAAAGAGAGAACATTTGTGCACAAGCTTGCATTATTTCGAGAATTTTCTCAGAATCTGAGCAAAGCTACTTTTTTTCCATGAAGCAATTTTAACAAAGACTGGCTCTGGTATTAAGCATATATAATATGTTCTCTCCAAACCCACATCTATGAGACACCATCCTATAGCACTCTTCTCTGAGATGCACAGCAAAAAGAGGATTTGTGGTATTAATTTCTTATTTGTTATATATTAAAGGAGTAGTACAAACAAATGACAGTGCCTCCATGGGAAATGTAATAGATTATTAGGCAAACTCAAAGCAATTACGAGACTGGAGCTGTAGCTAGGTCATTTAATAGAGGACTTGTCTACTCCCAGGATGCTTTGGGGTTGACTCCTAGCACTGTATAAATGGGTGTGGTGGTGCATGATTGAAATCTCAGCATTCAGAACAAAGTATCTTTGGTTACTTCAGATTCTGATACTGCACCTGCAATATGTTCAAAATGACCATGAAACTAAGAGCTAAAAGAAAGCAGAAGTCTATGCTCATTGGTCTTCCTATAAAATCTTCATAGACATTTCTTATATAAATGAGGGAATTAATATACTACTTGTGAACCTTTAGTTCCTAAAGATTTGCTGTGCAAACAGTGTATTACATTACAAGAAGTAGCAAGGGACTCTTTTCATTATTACAATTATTGTTATCAAGCTTGGCCTTAGGTCTTTAATTAGACTCATTCACCTGCTAACATGGTCAGCTCTGGGGCTCACTCAAATGTTTGCCATGCCAGAATGAATACTAGACTGGGCATCCTAAAACCCACATATATAAATCCAGATATAGTAGTTTGTGCTTGTAACTCCAGGGGTGTAGAATGGGAAACAGGAGAATCCTGGGAGCTTGTTGGTGAGCAGGTCTAGCATAATGGTAGAGTTAGAAGCCAGTGGAAGACCCTCTCTCTCTCTCTCTCTCTCTCTCTCTCTCTCTCTCTCTCTCACACACACACACACACACACACACACACTAGCTCTAATCTGGCCAAAAGAGCTATTTTCCCTTTGTAGTTAAGACTCAGTTTAGGTCAAGGGGAGCAAATATTAAACAATTAGAAGTGTGGCACTGGATTTGAAACAGGTCTGCCTGAAACAGTTTTTATAGCGTTGCCATCATTACAACACAGCTTCATTGGAGGAGTCATCCTAAAGATGCAGGTCTGGCCTATTCTCACTGGTTGCCTTGTTGCCGTGCATCCCTCAGCTCCCAGAGATGAATAGTATTGTCACTGTTGAACTGCCCTTCGGTAGTTTCTCCCTAGCACGGCATCTGCACAAGATGTGATTATAACTACAAAAGCTGAAGAAAATTTCAGGGCTGAAATGGCAGATTTTACAAAAATCCAACTATTAAGTTAGAAGGGAGAACATCAAAGTTGCCCAGAATATCCAAGCTCCTAAAACATATAGGCCCAATGCTACATTTAAGGAGACATATGAAAGTATCAAGTTTATAATAAGGTACAAGCAGATTGTACTCATTTAATTAATCCCTACAAAGGGAATCACAAATTACTTTCAAAGGGCAAAATACTATAAAAATGTGGTAATTCAATAAAAAAGTGAGGTTGTTCCACCCATAGTGATGAAACCTAAACAGATTTTTGAAAACATTTATCTATGGCTAATTATTTATTATAGTCAATTTTATGTGGAAATGACAGGCTCTTAACATCCCAGTAACTGATCATGTATTCATGTATCTGTCCATAAACATAAAAAGGAATTATCTAGATAGGTGATGATCTACATAATTTCTGTAAATTAATAGAATTTTGAATAGACAAATCCAATGTCGTGTGACTTTCCTTAGCAGACATGAACAGGTATCTATTCAACTCAGATAAGAGACCACAGAAATTATCCCACCATGTCTCACTAAGTGGAAGAAACAGGTTTATTGAAGTCACGTAGAGAAGCAGGAATGACTCAATGGAAATGATATCGCTACAAAGCCCTTGCCATTCTGAATAATGACCTGCAAACGCTGAACTCTACAGCTCTCTTGTAGACTTGTAGACCCCTGGGCTGGTCAGAGAATCTCCTCTCTCAGCAACTGTTTACTGCTTGTATAAACTTGGAGAGAAGCCTTATAAAATTTCAGCTCCTGAGCCTTGTAATATTTATTTCATGAGTCTTATAAGTTTCCTTTCCTTCTTCAGACTTGAGGAACCTATCTTCAGCATGGGATGTTTCAAGTGATAGGTGATAGCTAAACTAGAGCTGTGATTTATAGTCCAGCTAATACATAAAAATGTCATCTTTTTTTTCCTCTGACTCTGTCTATGACTCTCTGTTGCCTGTTTTCACAAAACTATATGAAATGTGTTTTTTTTAAGTGGGTAGCCAAGTCGTAGATATTCTTTAATAAACTAAATAGCTCCAACCACATGCTTCGACAAGGAAGTACCATGGTTTCTGGTCTAGAATCTATTTCAATATGTACCAGAAAACAGAGTTCCTGGTTACAATTTTCTGTCTGCTTCCACCTCATGTAGCAAAGGTAGTCGTAATGAGTGATTACTGACTACAAATTAAGTTCTAGATTCTGTGCTAAGTCCCATGGACAATCACATAATGCGTATCAACCCTGAGCAGTAGTGGGCATATTTACATATTTGATATTCTCACACTGAACAAAAGAGAAATGAACTCCCCATTGCATTAGTGAAACTGAGTTAGGGGATGATGCATTCAAATCTATTGACTGTATTTTAAAGTGCTCTTCATAATTTATATAGAATCTGCTACAAATAGTGCGGAGAGAGAATAAGCAAGGACAGAGGGTGCTGTGTGGTGTTTCCTGAGGATATAATCATCTACTTATCTCAGGTAGGGCACCAATGTCAGAAAACAAAATAAAACAAATAGTGACTATTCTATCCAATTTGAACTTAATGAACCAGGGAGATTATTCGTATAAGTGAGGGGTATTATAAGAACTTGGCTAGCTCACAAACATTTTACTTTCACTGCCCCTCACCCCTTTATATAAACATTACTTGTGCTCACCAGATGAAAATTTGTATTAAACACCATCCTATGTGTGAAAAGTTTATTAGCATTTTTCTTCATAGATACCCAAATGTACAATTTAAACTTGCATGTATTATTTTACTGAAAATGCAATGCTTTCTTTGGTATATAAGATATTTGTTTGTATTTTTTCAAGTTCTAATTTTGACTCTAACTGCCCAGTGTGAGAATATGAGAATATGCTCAAGCTACTGTCTTCTTGGTCATTGTTTGTTGGAAATCCTCAAGACCTTCATAGGTGATTTGTTTAGTGTAAGCATGCCAAAGTTCTGATGACAAAAATGATCATAGCACCAAAAGGAGAATAGACTATCAGATCTTGGTTGATTTTCCCATTGTGTTCAGCTGTTTTTCTGTGGATATCTAGCTGTATTCCACTCAGAGACTCTAACCCTTTGGAAATACTTTGCTCATGTTTTATCTTTCTTCTCTTATCCCATAATAGGGTGAATATGTTGACATGCATTATGTACATGTATGAATATTTTATATAAAAGCTAGTATTGTGCTATATTATTATGAATAAAATATTTCTTAATTATTTGAAACAGTATTTAAAACATATACAATAATTTTACATGCAAATATTTATTTAGTACATTTTAAATAATTTATTAATTTTTATTTTATATGCACTGGAGTTTTGACTGCATGTATGTCTTTGTGAGATCTAGGGTATCAGATCTAGAACTAGAGTTACAGGCAGTTGTTATCTGCCATCTGGATGCTGGGAATTGAACACAGTTCCTCTGGAAGAGCAGCCAGTGTTCTTAACCACTGTGCCATCTTCCCAGCCTCTATTAAGTAATTCTTAAGAAGTCAAGAAGAAAGCCCTGTCAACACAAAGCAACTACTTAATATACTCTTGCTATGCCCTGGCCTGTCATTGCCTTTGTCTAGACCTTTCTATGACAATTGTGTAGCCAGTCACTGAGGTCTTTATCTAATTGAATCTCTAAAGTAAGGAAATGCTGAAAGCAGCTTTTAGATCAACAGTTTTAACACTATAAATGAACTCTATTGGATTAACCCCCCCAAAAAAAATCATATTTATTCATCTCCTGTGTTAGTTTAGTATTGTGTGGGGACCTCAGGCTCTGCAGGAACATAACAAAGGCATCCTTTCAGAGTTTTCAAGTCAGTTGAGGCCAGAAAATTCCTGCAAAGGGATTAAACAGAGAAAAAGTAAAATGGTGAAGCTTTTCTACCACTCCTCCCTCCCTTCTTCAGAGGCAACAAGTTTAAAGAGTTAGAGAAAAGAGGTCATGAAAGGAAAAGAAACATGTTCCCAAAATAATATCAATTATAATTCATTCAATGTTTATTTATTTTCCAAGCCCTTATCTCTTGTGTTTCTGGCAACATTCAGAAATTTTGCAAAAATATCATGCTCAACAAACTTTTTGTGAAATATTGGTGAGCATGGCCAAAGTAATAAGGAACACTGATTAAAAACGCATTCTTACATAAAGTATAAAGTAATTTTTTTCTTTAAGAAATAACCCTTTTAAATGTTTCTCTGGACATTTTCCATAGTTCTTTCATTATATCAACCATCATTATTCAATTTCCTCCAAAATCATAACAAAGATTTGTATGACTGATGTTATTGTCTTAACCAATTAAGACTTAAATAAACTTGCTTACTATTTAAAGGCTAACTACTTTTTCAGAGGATCTTCATCAGTCAAGATTAATATCACTTCATGATCTTTTGAAAATAAGAGAAGTACTCTATATGCAGAGGCCACTGACTGGGATAAAAAAGCAATCATGACAGATACGAGCATCTCCCAGCAAAGATTTAACACCCACCTTCCTTCACTGTAAATTTTCATAATCAGTAGTTACCGAATCAATTCTGCTAAGGAAAATTGAACTAGACTTTAGAGGTAAACTAAGAGAAAATTCTAAATTATGTGTCTTCTCGACTATAAAATTCATATTATATTCAAATATAACGCTACTTACTTTTTAAATATTAGGAGAAAAAGGTTGGGTTGATAGCGGAGATTCACCATTTAAAACTTACTGTATGAAAGTAAAATTTCTGATACAAAGAAGTGATAGCATTGGTGCTACAAATAAGAATTAGCATTGTGTCCTGAAATTTTACATCAGCAAAGTTGGAAATACCTACTCTTTTTTTCTTAAATTATTTCTCATTTGATAGTAGACTTAGGGATGGATATAATAATTATTACTATAAAGTTTACTACTGCTCATATTAAATTGAACACTCAACATAAGACTTTTAAAGGGAAATTCTGGATGCGGAATAAAGGAAACAATAGAATGAAAAAAAAAAAGAAATAACCCTTTAAATTTTCTTCTGTATTTGGATTTATTTAAAAGACCCTTGCTGGTATGTGGCTAGTGTTACTGTGAAAGCCAGCGCCAACGAGGTGGCAGCTGATGGAGGATGGTTGGCAAATTTGTATTCCCTTGAGACCAATTAGGTAAAAATAAGAAATGAGTTCACTTTGCTGCTTCTGTGGTGACTTCCCAGAATGACTACAAGGTTGCTTCTGATCAGGACGGAAGCCAAATGGGATCTTTCAAGGAAGAAAGTAAAAGGCCTCTCTCACAGTTTTAATTTCCAGGCTAAAAACAAACAGTGGTACCTTTCTGTCATGAACCTAGGCCCTTTCTCCCCCCGCAGAGCATGGCCTGGCATCATCTGCAGACAGGTAGCACTGACACACTCTGAATTCACTTTTCCTCTCCTCTCTTCTTTGTCCCCAGATGACTCAACAGTCTCCTATATTTCAGTTAATTAGGCTCAAGACAGTGTGGGTTCTGAGCTGTACTTCAGACCTGTCTTAAAGCTTCCATGAATCACATAAGTAGAGAATTCAAATGATCCTTGGCTCATAATAAGGATATAATACTGGAGGCAAAACAAAAGGCTTGGTAGTAAGTTATGAACTTATGTTTGAATTCCTTATTTTTGCTATAGTAGGTGTATACCTAGTATTTAATATCTAGAAATAATAAAACTTCATATGTACCTATTTCCAAAATGGGAATAACAGAGACTGCCACAGGTCTGGTGTTCAGTAAATAATGGTTGTGTGGATGATATAAAAATGTCATCACTACCTGTACTTATCACCACTACCCCCCTTTTTTCTTTGGAACCATCAATTATGGAGAATACTCAGAATGAAAAGACAGTTCACACAGGCTTGGAGGGGGCTCATTGAGTAATGAAGTTGCTATGCAAACATCAGGGCCTGAGTTAGATCTCCAGAATTTACTTGCAAATTCTGGATTTGATGCCAGAAGTGGGGAGGCAGAGAAAATCTGATCCCTGGGCCTCATTAGTCTACTTGGACAGAGTGTGTTAAGATGTCTGCCTTATATTTGGCACACCACATACAAAGTCATAATAACAATGCAAAGTATTCATATTGTTTTAACCAATAATAAAGGCTTTGATTTGTTCTGTCTATACATGTAGAGTTTTTCTATAAACCATTTTTATCACAATAAGAATATGGGTAGGTTTTGTTTTTCTAATTTATATAACTTATTCAGTGAGACTAGATAGATTTCTTTTTAATCTTGAGGACCAGATTTTGGATCCTAGGAACTCAGGAAAATGCCAGGTGAGCAGCCATGTATTTCTAACCTCAGAAGATGGAGACAGGGGAGCCTCTCAGTAGGCTGGCTGGCAGGATGACACATATTCGTAAGCTTTGGGTTTGAGTGAGAGATTCTGCCTCAGTGAATAAGATATAAGAGTAATGGGGGATGATTTCTAACATCAACCTTAGCACATACCCATGTGGAATGAAAAAAAGAAAATTGCGTGTGCACGTTTGAGTGCGTATTTGAATGCACATATTTATGCGTATGCAAGTGTTTGTATGAGCGTGTGAACACAGCGTACTCACGCATGTAGAGGCTAGGAAATTTTCTTAGATGTCATTCCTCTGGTTTTGTATTAAAACGCGTATTCAATTGGCCTGATCTTGTCAAGTCAACCAGAATGTAAGATCAGTGAGCCCCAGGAATCTGTGCTGTCTCTCTTCCCAGTACTGGGATTACAAGCATGCACTGTTGTACATAGCTTTCTTTACTTGGGCTCTGAGTACTCAATTCATGTCCTCATTCTTTAAAAGCAAGGACTGTACAGAATCATCTCTCCAGTCTTTACTTACAGTTCAAAAATTCTATGAGAAACAAAGGTTCTTTTCTTTCCTTTTCTTTTTCTCTACTGTCATTTAAAAACTGCCTAGATTTTTCACAAAATGTAAGTCTTTAAAGTCTACTTACAGAGACTTCTAGTCAGGCTTCTCTCAACTCCCTTGAAGCAAAGACCCTGTTTGGAAGGCTCTTCAGTCTCCCTCAGCATGCCCAGTCTGAAGAGAAAGTTCTGTTCATGTCTGACCTGCTGTACCTCCTCTTGTCTTACAGTCCTTGAACAGAAAATGCTCACAATGCCACATAGTCAGATGGCATGGGGACCTTTGGTGTGCTTTCTCCAGTTCTTGGAGTGCAGAGATCACTAGGTAAATGATTACTACTATTACAGCCCACATTCTTCTGCCAGAGGAAAAGAAATTCAGTTCAGTCTACATCTTGACTGTAAGTTTGTTATTAAATATCCACAGTCCAAATATAAACTATCCATGGATCTTTGAAATTGGACTTGGGAATGAAACATCACCTTCAGAAAAATGGTATTCTGGGGCTAATGAGGCCTCAGCACTATTTGAAATAGGTTTTGGGGACTCACTAGCAATTCTCCTTCACAAGTTTCACCTTGTTTACTCTGGGCCTACAATGAACTTTCTCATTTAATAGGCACTGGTTTGTCTCTACCCCAGTTTCTTTTTATACAAAATGGGAATTTTTTTCCCTCTAGGCTGGCTAGATTTATGTAAAATTGACTGAAACTAGGATGGAGAGAAGAGAACCTCAACTGAGAAAAAGCTTCCATAATTTTGGGTTGTAGGCAAGCCTGTAAGGCAATTTCTTATTGAGTGATTAATGTGGGAGGGCCAGTCTGTTGTGAGCAGTACAATCTTGGGCACACAGTCCTGTGTTCTGTAAGAAAGCAGGCTGAGCAAGGCATGAGGAACAAGCCAGTAAGCAACATTCCTCCATGGCTTCTGAATCAGCTCTGGCCTCCAGATTCTTGCAATGCTTGAGTTCCTGTTCTGATTCCTTTGGTTGATGAACTGCAGTATAGAGGGGTAAGTGAAACATACCCTTTCCTCCCCAAGCGACTTTGTGCCTGGTGCTTCATCACAGCAATATTAATCCTGATTAAAACACCATCCATAACTGATTTAGCAGACATACATTGATCAAAAAAATCATGTAGTGATGGTGTTAGAAGGAAGTTTTAGGTGTCACAAAGTCATGAAAAAAATGCATTCATTCCCATCTTTACCACTCTCTAACTACAAGATGTGGTTTGCCTCTGTTTCCATATCCTTCAGGGAGATTCTAACCTTCATTAAAGTATTTGGGTAGAAATAAAACTGTTCATGTTGAGCATCATGGCACCAGCTTAGGTTTTGCATATTAGACAAAAGACCAAAAAGTCAGTTGTAAATCACTGCAAATGTGTTTTAAAATTTTATATATTTTTTCATTAATTACAGTTTATTCACTTTGTATCTCAACTGTAGCCCCCTCCCAATCCTACACTCCCTCCATCATATCCTCCCATGTACCTCCCCAAGTCCGATGATAGGGAGGTCCTGCTCCCCTTCCCTCTGACACTTGCCTATCAGGTTTCAACAAAACTTACTCTCTTTTCTTCCTCTGTGACCTGGTAAGGTTGTTCCCCTTCCCTCAGGGGGAGGTGGTCAAAGAGCCAGCCACTGAGTTCATGTCAGAGACAGTCCCTGTTCCCATTACTAGGGAACTCTCTTGGAGACTGAGCTGCAAAGGCCAAATCTGTGCAGGGGTTCTAAGTTATCTCCATGCATGGTACCAACATACTGTGTCTATTTCTCCCTAAGGTCAGGAAAGCAATATTTAGTGGCTTGGACAGGAAGGGCTGGATTTTCCCAAGTATTGATGTCACCAGAAATTTGGCTATCCTTCTTTAAACAGTTCTAATGTCTGATCCTCAGTGGATGAGAGGGGACAAGAAAATATTAGGGGGACTAGTTGGAAAGTAGATAGGGATTAAAGAGATTATAAGGGAAGAGAAAAATGAACATGATTAAAATGAATTATATGTGCATAAATTTTAAGGAAATCTATTTTGTATAACTTGAATATGCTAATTAAAAAGGACAAAAATTATTTTTAAAAAAGGGTTGTCAAAATGGGTCAGTGGGGAAAGGAACCTGCTGCCAAGATTGATAACCTAAATTTAATCTCTGGGACCCAAATGATAGAAAAAGAAATCCAATTATTGCAGGTGTTCTCTGACCACATACACACACACACACACACACACACACATACACACCCATATACTGTGGCATATATGTTTAACTTCCACAACAAATAAGTGCATAAATGAAAACAATTAAAATGTTAAAAAAAAGATGCAGGAATGCATTAGATTTTGCATGAACTCTATAACCGAGGTGTTCCATTTAAGAACACCCTGGTTTGCAGTCTGATTTGTGCCTTGATCATGAAGTGACAAGGCATCACGTTTTACAAGGATAACTCCTTTGCTTGGATGACGGACTGCACAATGCTTGCACTTGATAGTCAGTGAATCTCTATTTTCTTTGTAGAGGCAGTATATAATATCCAAAAATTTGACAGCTGTATTTGCCAAGTGCAGTATCGACCAACCTCTTAAACTATCATACTCTTTCCAACCTGTGAACTAACATTGTGCTATCCATTCAGTCTTTCCCAATAACACCCGTATTCCCATAGCACATTCACTACTGAAGTCTTTATGTTTAGTGTGCTGTTATTGGCTCTCCTACTAAAATTAAATCTTTATACTATTAGGAAAAGTGACCTCTACTTTATTACACACACAATCCTTTGATACTATACAGATCAACTGGCTTACTATTCTTCATTCTTTCTTACACTCCCTCTTACACCATTTTGTCAAGAAATGGCACATCCATGTCTTATTTACTATAAGCTTGCTGGAAACTTGTCTTAGAAGCTCCTGCTGGAGCATATTTCATCTTTCCCAATTCCTAATATCATATTGTCCCTATGTGATCTCACTCTCTCTTTCTGTCTCTCTCTCTATCTCTCTCTCTTTCCCTCTTCCCCCCTCCCTCCTTCCCTCTCTCCTCCTGTGCTTGTGTTACAAGTTTGTGTGTACAAATGCATGCGTGCATGTGTGTATGCTTGGTTGTGGAGGCCAGAGGCTGATGTCTTGTGCCACTGTTCAATTGAGCTCCCAGTTTTTAGGATGTGGTCTTTCACTGAACGTACAACTTACTGATTCAACTATACTCCTGGTCGACAGTCCCAGGAAAATTTATGTACTCTTCTCCAATTCTGGGATTATGGGAATGTGCCACCATGATAGGCATTTTACATAAGTGAAAGGATTAGAACTCAGGGCATAATGCCAAAGAACTCTACAGACTCATCCATCTCCCTAGCATCAGACACTTCCAGCTTCTCTTAAAATTTAGACATGATACTTCAGGTGACTGATTTGTATGGCATGGAAGATGTCCACCACAGGTAACACCTGAGGGAGAATTAAACTGATGTGGAATATTATGAACCATGTATCCTACTTCCCACATTTACCTATTGAAACCCTTACTCTCAATGTGGCTATATATAGAAATAGGTCCTTTAAGCTCAAAGACATTTGTTAGGTGAATATGTAATTAACAAAGAAGAGGAAGAAAATGTCAGGAGGTCACAACTATAAAACAGCTTTCTACAAAAGAAAAAGGCTTCAACATAATCTTAGTAGTTGGAGACTTGACTCTCAATTCCCTCCTCTAGAAATGCAAAAACATGTCTACAGGTTAAACTATTTAGTCTTTGGTGTGTTGCTATAGCATCCAAGTAAGTATTGCATGGGGCATTTGATGCTTTGAATGAATGAAGAAATGAGTGAATGATGCAAAAACACTACAGTGAACACGGTGCCTGCTCCACAAGTATGAGGACTCGGGTTTGCATTCCTAGTTTCCATTGAAAACAAGAGGATCAGAGGTTACCTGCAACCTCAGCCTTGGGACAAGCAGGCAAAATCCTCCTTGGGTATCAGCCGGGACTAGACCCATGCTATATTAAAGAGTTTTTTTCCTTTATCAGTCTCTAAGGGTGTAGTTATTTTTCACTGGGAAGGCAAAGAATTTCTATAGTATGAATATGATTATATAATTTTATTATATTCCTATAACGTGAGCAGTCTGATAATATTAGTACTTGACACTGACTCACCAGCCAGACTAACTGAATCAATAAGATCCATGTTCAGTGGTGGAAGTTGCCTCAAAAATTAATGTGGGAAGGGACAGAAGAAGATACTCAGAGGTGACATTTGGCATTGTTATGCAAGTCCTCATTAATGAGTGAATGAATAGATGTCTCCTGCTCTTTTGAGTGCTTTTACACAAGCCTCCTGTCTTTTTTTTTAACTTTTATTAGTTACACTTTATTCACTTTGTATCCCCCCATAACCTAATCCCACCTTCCCTCCCCCTTCTTCAAGCATGCCCTTCCCCAAGTCCACTGATAGGGGAGGTCTTGTCTTTTACATCTGTAAGTTTAGAATCTTTATTGTCTATGTAATTCTGGATCTAAGTGATGTAAGAGAAACTTGAAGTAATAAAATTGATGCTATGTAGGATTTACTAAAAACTTGCTTAGCAGATACTAACTTACACAAAGCAGAATTTAGCTAAGGAAAGCTGCCCTCAATAAACCTGAAAGCAGAATACTAATCAGGCTTGTTAGAAACTGTAGGAAAGAGAATTTTGTGCCATAATTGGTTTAGAGTTGCTGAGAATTTTTCTGCTAATGCTTATATGTCAAAATTGACCTTCAATTAGGTCATACAACAAAAGGAGATGACCCTGACATACAACCTTTCATTAGGCCTAAACTCTGTATCAAAGACTATGCCTGTAAGGGACAGCTCAAGGGGGCAGCACTGGTCAAAACCATGATCAGGTCCTCGGTACATGTATCAGTAAAAGTATAATTCTGACAGATGAACAAGATAACCCCCAGTAACAATTATTTGGAAACAAAACAAAACAACAACAACAAAAAACCCCAACGGTGTGCTTAAGAAATAATTCTGGAAATATTTTTGCTGTACAAATCCCCGATCCGCCCAAGTAGCTAGACGTGCAGACTAGAGGCTCTCTTTAAATTGTTCAAAGTGTAACCTGGGACTGGGACCTCAGATTGCTTTAAGGATGACTGCATAGGTGGAATACATAGGCTCAAGGTGTACATAAGTTAGCAAAATTTTTCTAGCAGGGCTGGTCCTCCTTGGGCATTAGTCAGTGCCAGAACCATGCTATATAAAGGAGCTCTTTCCTTTATTAATCTCTACGTATGCACTTATTTTTCATTGAGAAGGTATAGAATTCTTATAACATGAGTAAGCTGGCTTAAATTCCAAGCCTCTAAACTAGTGTACTTGTACTGCCTCTGAATTGATGGATCGATTTTATCTTTCTATTGCTCAGCTTGTCTTCCCTGGAATTGAGTCCTGGGTTTGCTCTTAGTATAATGAGTAGACACATTTCCTCTTTGCCTTCATAAAGGTGCAAGTTCCCACCTACTGCTGTCCCTTCCCAAGCTAACCTGCTTGATATTAGACTAAAATTACCATTACTTGTTTTGTTTGTTTGTTTGTTTTTGTTTTGTTTTGTTTTTACCAGCCATTGCATGAAGCTTTTTCCTCAGGTCATAATAAGAGTCTGTCTTAAATTGTCCATCCAGTAGTCATGGAAACTAGGGTAGAACAATACAAGGGAAGCCAGGCCTATGGTGATGGTAATGGAGGAGAAGACACTCCCTAGTAGATGGATATAACTCTACAGATCCTAACCTGGGATTTCAGCATTTACATCTCCACCTGAATTCACGGGTTCAAGTGAATTTGGAGATTAGAAGGAAGTTGATGGTTCATTGAAGACAGGGCTCAGTGGCTTCTTCAAGAGGTCATTATCCATTATAGGGTGGCACTTTGCAGCAATGCAGCTCTTTTGAGGTACCCTGCCTTCCTATAAGCAATACCTCACATATGGTCACCCCAAGCTTGGAATTTACTAAAATTATACTTTACTGTCATTGCTGGCTATCTAGGGTGAACAGGAGTTTGTTTCTTCTTTCCTAGAACATTCAACAAGACTCCAGGTTCTGCTGTGCCTTAGAAGTTCCCTTACTCCTCTTCCTAAATAGTCAGTAGATATATTTTTGGTGCTTTTGTTGTCCATAAATAGCAAGATCAGATCACTTATTTGCATGTGCAGAAGAGGGAAGCAAAGGCTGAGTATCAGTTTCTAGAATTGACTCAAGTAGGGTAGGAGCTGTGTGCACACTTAGCTAGATGCTCTGAGGATATAGACATATAAATTTATGTATTCAAGCATAAAGTATTTTCACACGATTTTGCAAACACAGATAGATCCACCTTGTCAACCCTTGTCCAGAGGCTTCCAACAGAAGAATAGGCAGCTTCCATGTCAGCAGTCATTGAAATATTGATCATGTCCTCTAAGGTTCTTATGGAGTTCCAGGCCACAGGAAAAAGACCAGAGACCCAACTCAAATTGTAATTAGCTAAATTTATCAAAAACTGCTAGCAGGGCAACATCCTTAAAGCCGAGTTAAAGGTAAGCCATGCAGAAGGGGATAGAAAGTGCTTTTAAAGATGGAAACCACAGTTATCTCCTTTCTGTGGAATTTGAGGTTTCATGAGAAACTGCCTCACTCCACTCAGCTCCATGAAGAACTGTCTCTTTCCCTCTGTGCAGAGGGATAAAAGCTGTCTTATTTCGTCTATATGGTAGCATGGGATTTTGTAGAAATCAGGGCATGAGGTTAATTATTTCATGGCCATTACACCATTCTGGTGGAGATTTCTACAAGTTTATCATTCCAGAATTTAGAGCAGATGTCAATGTCACTGTCAACTACGGAGGGTACCTGGGACAGAATGGAGTCATCCCAAGGTCTGGAGCATCACTTAGTGAAACCTGTCATCAAGACAGGTGCTACAATTAGAAAAAAAATAACTGAGAAATAAACATAACTGAGAAATTTTTTCAACAATTTGTATTGAGAAGATACAAATTGTTGAAAAGAATTTAAAATAACTGACAAGGAATCTTTTGGGCCTCAAAGACCCATATAAATCTGAGTTAGCATCTCCTTCATCATCCTCATCAAAAAAATCTACTAAGGTCAGAAGGATGCTTTGTGATCAAGATAGACAATGCCTCATTTTTATAAATTGCATGTTCTATTAGTGAGAATAACTAAGAAAGTAATTCAGCAAATCATTGGAATCTTAAGTAATTATAATTACTATGCTGCGAAATAGAAATACTTTGTGAATGGAGTGCTCAAGTTTTTAGCAACTGACCCAGACTGGAGTTCCGAGAATAGTTTCTCCAAAATGATGACATAGTGCTGACATCTAGTATAGAAAAAATAAAATCAAAAGTGGGGAAAGTAAAAGAGCAAAGCAGATGAATCAGGCCCTGAGAAAACTCAGACCCAAAGACAGCTAGATAGGGGAGCCTGGGAAGAAGGTCTCAGGCACTCATGAATGTTCTCCATCCCATTCTCAGGCAGATTGAGATGATGGAAAGCTTGGCATAAGTGAAGAGTATCAAGATCAGATCTTTCTCTGAAAACAAGATTCAGGCCACATATCCCAATCAAACTACAAAGAGATGATGAGGGTTGATATTGTCAACTTGACATGACCTCAGATCACATAGGAGAAAAGGCCTTTGGCCACTAAGTATTTCTTTGAAGGTGACCTTGGTCATTAATCCATTTGTTATTCATTCAATTGTGGGTTTGTGTGTTATAAGACTTCAGAGCAGGAATACAGAACTACTGCCCTTAGTGAGATAAAAGCTGACAAATCACTTTGTTTTTAAGTATAACATTTTGGAAAAAGAAAACCATGCTTTGAATGTTGGTGCCCCTTATCATATTTTTCAGGTTGCACAAATTTCAGATAAAACCTTTTACAAGAGTAAAATTTGTATGTGTACTCAGAGTACAGACATTTCTTGTCATTATTTCTTAAACAGTAAGAATAGCCAATATTCACATGGCATTTAGACTATATGACATATTTTAAGTAATTTAAAGCTAGATTGAAGTCTATGGAAAGATGTATGAAGGCTATACACACACCTTGCTCTTGAGAGTCAATGACTTTGTGACTCTACAAGGGCCAATTCTCCCAGAGAACCCAAGGAGCCACCATATACACCATATGTGCTGTAGCTTCTTAGTGTTCAAATGATGTTTAAATTGGGCCTCATCTATGCTGCCAGAACTCCTGAGACCGGCCAGGCTTTTAAAAATCTCTTTCTTGTTTTTAGGTTTATCTTTTTTTAATTATTTTTTTTTATTTTTTTTAACTTTTATTAATTACACTTTATTCATTTTGTATCCCCCCATACGCCCCTCCCTCCTCCCCTCCCGGTCCCACCCTCCCCTCCCTTTCTGCATGCATGCCCCTTCCCAAGTCCACTGATAGGGGAGGTCCTCCTCTCCTTCTTTCTGATCTTAGTCTATCAGTTCTCATCAGAAGTGGCTGCATTGTCAGGGTTCTAGGTTATCTCCATGAATAGTCATTGGTTGGAGTATGAGTCTCTGGGAAATTCCCTGTGTTCAAATTTTCTTGTTCTGTTGCTCTCCTTGTGGAGTTCCTGTCCTCTCCAGCTCTTACTATTTCCCACTTCTTACATAAAATTCCATTCACTCTGCCTGTCAGTTGTCCATCACGCTCAGTATCTGCTTTCACAGTCTGTATGGCAGAGGCTTTCAGAGGCCCTCTGTGGCAGGTTCCTAGGTTGTTTCCTGTTTTCTTCTTCCGATGTCCATCCTCTTTGCCTTTCAGGATGGGTATTGAACATTTTAGTTAGGGTCCTATCTTTTGCTTAGTATGTTTAGATGTACAGACTTTAGTGGGTTTATTCTATGTTGCATGTTTATATGAGTGAGTATATACCGTGTGTGTCTTTAGGTTTATCTTCTTAGTGTCATTTAGGAATTAGATTTTATGAGCTTTTTTTTTGACAGAACGACATCTATGTGACTCAGAAAGACATCCATGGTGCATTTACTAACTTGATATTTTTGGACTACATGAACTTCCAAAAGCTTTATAAACAGAACTAAAAAATAATAGTTATTTGGTGTCCTGTTTATCTTTAGTTGTGAACACAATCTAGGCTCATCTGATAAGAGTTTCAGTTGATGACTTCTCTAAATCAAGTCAACAATGTCTGATGTGTGTGGAGGGAACTATATTTATTTTTATTGAATAAGAGGGTTTAGCGATGGTGGTCTTGACTTGTGTAAGAAAGATAGCTAAGTATAAGCGAGCCAGAGAGGCAGTCATCAGGCAGCATACTTTATGGTTCCTGCTGTACTTCTTTGGCTATGAAGTGAGTTCTTCAGCCATAGATAATGCTGTGTAGAAAAGCAAGCAAGCCTGCCTTCAAATTCTTTCCTTGACCTTTTGTTGTTGTTAGGCTATGATATAGCCTTGTAAGTTGAAATAAATCTTCCTCTGGTTGCTTTTGGTCAAAGTAGTTAATCAAAGGAACCAAGTGAAATGAAAATATTTAACTTTCCATGCTCCATCTCCCCACTATCACTCTCTCTTCTTCCTTCTCAGTCACTCTTTATCACCCCCTTGTCTGCTTCCCTGACAGAAAGATCATTTTACATGGAATGAACTGAGCTAGCTGCCATACATTCTTTTTCTATTGCTATTAAGAAAAGGGAAAGGCAAGAGGATCTCTGTGAGTTTAAGGCGGGTCTGGTCTACAAAGTTAGTTCTGGACATCCAAGGCTACACAGAGAAAACCTATCTCAAAAAAGAAAAATAAACAAACAAAAAAGCAATGGGAAGACTAGATCATCATAACCTTCATGTTGCCTGGAATATTCTACTTGTATCTCTTTAATTTTATTGCAAATGCTTGCATACACTCGAGGCAGTGTAACTCCCAGAGAATAATTCACAGTCCAGTGAAGTTGTGCAGGCAGAGAGTGTAATGCACTATGAGGGAGATGGAAGATCTCAATTCTAGACTCTTTCTTCTGTTAGGAGTTACTTTTCACACTGCTGTGACAAAAACAACTTCAAGAAGGAAAGTAAATTCTTGTTAGATAATTTTCTAGATACAGTCAGTCTGTCACAGTAGGGAAGGAATGTGGGTGGCAGGATCTTGACATACCTGGCCACTTTACACAAAAGGTGAGGAAGTAGACAGAGCTCACTTTCCTTTGCATCAGTCTGACAACCCACCCTATGGAACAATAACCCAACAGTTGTGGATCATCTCATCTAAATTAACTCAATCCAGAAATTTTCTTCATGGATATCCCTGGAAGCTGGAGCTTTGTTTTCTTGGGGACCTAAATCCCAACAAGTTTATGATGAATTTGTTTTTGTTGTTGTTCTTGTTTTGTTTATTTTGTTGTGGTTTTGTGTTGTTGTTTTTGTTTGTTTGTTTTTGAGACAGGGTTCTCTGTATATCCTTGGCTGTCTTGGACTCAATTTGTAGACCAAGCTGGCTTTGAAATCACAGAGATCTTCCTCCCTCTGCCTCCCAGAGTGCTGGAATTACAGGCATGTACCACCGACCAATCCATGCTTAATGGCTTGTCTGTGGCACCAAGATTGTCCCTATGGATGGTTACTGTCACTTCCTATACAATATCTGTAGTGTTTAGAAGACTTGACAACTCACCTTAGTAACCATGGCGTCTGGTACATTCTCCTGATGGATCTTTTCAGAAATACTATACGTGGATAATTTATTTGTAGATAGCCAAGCTGGCCAGTTTCCAAATACTGGTTTCACAAGGAGTACTAGGCTAACAATGGTGGTTTTACAAAATGTTCAACCAGGAAGGACCGGAGCTGACAGTAAAATCTTTCACCACTTCATCTAAATCTCTGAGAAGTATAGTTTCTGTGAATCCTATTACTTATTTCTGTGCTCTTCAACCTGCATTTACCTGGTGTTCAGAAGCAAGGAAACATAGTTCAAATTGGAAAGCATCTTGCCAAAGCTAGGCAGAACAGCCATCGCTCCATGATTTATCGTAACTCCTTTCTGTCTCTGTCTGAGACTCATATTTTGTCTTTGGTTGCAGGTGCAAAGCTGAGTAGATTCACAGCTTTTGCTGAGAAGACACACAAAGGCACATGCTGGGTGAATTACTTTTATGTGGGTAATATACTTAGGGGCCCTTTCCTTGATCATGTTGGTCTTATTCTGACTTGAGCCTGGGATTCCTATATCATTTTTTACAGATGAACTTATTTATTTACAGCTTTCCGTTTTTATCCCTATGGTATGTTCACTGTGCACAATGCAGAATATATTTTAAAAACCATAAAATTCTCCTATATGTAAACAGTGATATTAGAATTTTAAAAACCACCTATGTAAGCATCTATCCAATTATCCAAGAACCCATTTGTTCTTGTATACTTTAGTGTCTAAGATGATTGTTGTGAGAAAGTGTTGCCATCTATTTTAATAGATATTAAATACACATGGAATTGTTTGTGGGAAAGTTTTACTTTGACAAAATATACTTTTAGTGCTTTTTGCGTGTGTGTTGTATAAATGTGTGTGGCTGTTCATGCTCATATGCACACATGTGTAGAGTAAAGAAGACAATTGGGAGTATTTGTCTGTTCCTCTTCACCACATTTTTTGAGACTGAGTTTCTGATTGAACCTGCTGCTTCACTGTGGCTGTGCTGGCTGGCCTGCAGCTCTAAAGATACATGTTTTCATCTGTACCCTCAGCGCAAGAATGGACGCCACACACATAGCCATGTCTAGCTCATTACACAGAGATTTGAACCCAGGTCTTCTTGCTTTCACAGAGAGTGTTCTTACAGAGCCATTTATTGTTTGAAGACATTTACTGGGACAAGAATGAGAGTGTGCATAACGGACCTGAGTGGAATAAGGAAGCGATTTTATTGGTTTTGATTTCTAATTCAGTTGGAATTCAAGAATGTTACATGATAAATAAACTGTGAAGAAAATGACTGCATGGGCTTAAAGGAAACTCATCTTTTATTTGAAGAGGGTTGGGCTGAGCAAGGACTAGGTGGACAACACTCTAGAATTCTGATATCTCTTCCATCTACTGTCATCTGCTCCTCAAAGTAAGTGCTGCAGGCCAGGCTTACCGTGAAGCTGGGTAGTACAGATGTGCAGTGGATTCTACAGGGCGCCTGTTGAGATTGTCATGTTCCAGAACTAAGAATTACATCCAGGACATATGAGGACAGTTTATTAAGAAAGAGAAGGTCCAGTGGAGCCCTAGAGATGGAGAAGGTCCAAGGATAAACTGCCTGGGCCACAAGAACCTGATCATTCACTCTGGACATAGACATACACTGAACTCTCAGATTCTTCTCACCAAACTGTTCTGTTACACGCATATTTTCTGTGGATGTGTGTGGATTTTTCCACCTTTTTCTACCATTGATTTCTTTCATCTTTTCAAAATGATGGTGCTTTATTCCAGTGCTAAACCCCTGCCATGAAGATGCAGGGAAAAGTTAGTGTTGAAGCTAATTATAGAGGAAATGATGAGGAGGTCTTTTACTTTGTGTTTTTATTACATTACAAAACTGTGTTAAAATATTTATTTACTATTGGACTTTTAAAAAATATATATTCAGTTTGCAGAATGGTACATTTTCATTCTAGAAAAATTTGGACCAATATTTTTTTAAATTTATTATTATTATTTTTTAATTCTTTATTAGTTATACTTTATTCACTTTGTATCTGCCCTGTGGTTCCCTCCCTCCTCCAGTCCCAATCCCTCCCTTCCTCCACCCTCTGCATGCATGCCCCTCCGCAAGTCCTCTGATAGGGGAGGACTTCTTTTCCTTCCTTCTGATCCTAGTCAAGTAGTTCTCATCAGGAGTGGCTGCAGTGTCTTCTTCTGTGGCCTGGTAATGCTGCTTCCCCCTCAGGGGGAAATAATTAAAGAGCAAGCCAATCAGATCATGTCAGAGACAGTCCTTGTTCCTATTACAATGGAACCCACTTGGATACTGAACTGCCATGGGCTACATCTGTGCAGGGATCTTAGGTCATCTCCATTCATAGTCCTTGGATGGAGTATCAGTCTCAGGAAAGACCCCTGTGCTCATATATTTTGGTTCTGTTGCTCTCCTTGTGGAGTTCCTGTTCTCTCCAGATCTTACTGTTTCCCACTTCTTTTGGACCAATATTTTAAATTTGTGTATCTATTCATTATATGTACATGTGTGTGAATATGCACATGTGTGCAAAGCAGTGTGGAAAACAGAGGTCCATGTTATATGTTTTCTTTGATGGCTGTCTATCTTAATTTGATAGTGTTTGATGAAACTTGGGCTTACCAATTGGCTAGCCAGGTGGACAATCATACTCCAGGGATCTGCCTATCTCCCCATCTCTCGCTATGCTTAGAGCAAACCTGTTTTTTCACATGTTGGAAATCCAACCTCAGCTCCTCAAGCAGTAAGCACTTCACTGACAACCTATATTCCCATTTGTGAGAAAGCAACTCTATTCCAGCAGCTATCTAGAATGTTTTCATCATTGTTGTTTTTCAAACAATTGTGATTAAGATTTAGTAGAAATGGTTTCTGGATTCTTCTGTTAGGTATTCAGTTCTAATGTTTATTATAAAACATCCAGTATTTTCTGGATATTTTTGTTCTTTTTCTCGACACAGATTTTACTCACTATCCTTTTACTTTATGTAAATGTTGGGATTATTGACAGGGATTATGTTACAACTTCCTAAATGTGGGTTTCTATATAAAATTTTTAAAATGTTTGTATAATTAAAAATATATTTACTTTAAGTTTTGAATCTAAATGTTTGCATAAGTATATGTATGTGCACAACATACATTCCTGTTGCTTACAGAAGTCAGAAAAAAATGTAAGTTTCCCTGAACTGAAGTTACAGACCCTTATGAGCCTCATGTAGAAACAGGGAACCAAACCTAGGTTCTCTGCAAAAGCAACAAGTGTTCTTAAACACTGAGCCATCTCTCTAGCTTCAACATCAATATTATCAGGTTTTCTTTTTGCTAATTTATTTTTCATCACATATATAAAGTCAAGAAACCACTCTTATTTGGCAGTTGACAAAGTTTCTAAATCTTAAGATAAACTACATAGGTAGTAACAGTATTTGTCCTTGGGGCTGTCAGGAGTTGGATCACTCATTACTTGGTTCATATTAGGCTTTTACAAGCTTGAGGATTAATTTAAAAATACTCAGGTTTATCAGAGACGTTTCACAGAAGCCAAATAGCAAAGGAGGCAGGTAGAAGTCTTGAGTAGTAAAAAAGAAGAGATGGACTTTGAAAGCTTTACTAAGGCAAAATTGGAAACCAGGAAAATAAACCCTGAAAATGAGTATGTATCTGTGGCAATGTTCAGAGTAGAGTAGGTTTGAGCTTTTTTAAAGGGCTGAGTAAAACCACATATTGACAAACATGGCAGGCCATCAATTGTT
This sequence comes from Meriones unguiculatus, assembly GCF_030254825.1. NCBI lineage: Eukaryota > Metazoa > Chordata > Mammalia > Rodentia > Muridae > Meriones > Meriones unguiculatus. The sequence continues at coordinate 63,501,236 of NC_083365.1, read as the reverse complement.
TTTCAATGACTTTCCTGTGCAGTTGAACTCTCCTGTGCAATTTTTGTCTATAAGGAAGAATCTGTGGGGCATGAATGACCCATTATCTACTAAGTCACAAATCTTTAGTCCACTTGTGTCTTCTGGTTATGCAGTCACACCCCTTTGTACATCACAACACAGAGGAAGGTGTTGATACTGTCGTGGTAGGCATGATCTCCTATCCAGAGATGGCAACTGAAGGATGAAATTTCGATAACAAATGGGATTTTGCAACAACTTTTGTCTCAAGATGCCTGTTTTGATCCTAAGGTTATAATGTTGCTGCTCCACGTACTATACCAATTGATTAAAATCAATAGCTACCCTTAAAGTATAGAGGAACCCTTGGTACAAATGAGATGAGTTCTTGTATCCACGAGTTATGCCACTCAGAAATGAAATTCTTCTATCAATTATGCTATACAAAAGGACCAAGAAGAATAAATAAGGAACTGAAGAGATAGCTTAAATGGTAAAATTTTTGTTGTGTAAGAAAGAGGACCAGAATTCAATTCCCAAAACAAACTTTAAAAAGTCAGACATGGTCAAAGCTTGAAATCCCAGTGTATTGGAGGAAGTAATAGGAGGCTCTCTTTGCCAGCCAGTCTAAATAAATTGGTGACCTTGAAATTTAGTGAGAGACATTGTTCCAAGTTAGAAAATGATAGAGGAAGACTACTAGGTGGAAAATGTAAAATCCACTTCATAAGAAAATTACAGAATCCCATAGTAAAAGCAGCATCTCAGTCATGATGTGTTTATGGTAGTGTGCCTTCATAAATGATTTTCATGTTTTGGCCTTTGACAAAATTGGTTGTAATGCATTCATCATGAAGCAAGAAAAGGACTCCCCTGTGAATGTCAACTTGAATTTCACAGCCATCCTTAGTGCCACCAATCCAGCTTCCACAGAGATCACAAAATCATTTTGGGTGCCTAGTCTACTTCTCATCAGAGAGCCTTCAACCAGCAATTGATAGAAATAGAGACCTACAGTGAAACATTAGGCTGAGCTTGGGGAATTGTATAAAATAGGAATAATAATGATTGTAGGAGACAGAGGGATCAAAGATACCACAAGAAAATCACCAGAATCAACTAACCTGGGATCTATAGGGGCTGACAGAGAACGAACCACCAAACAGGGAGCCTGCATAGGTCAGATCCAGGCTGTCTGTACCTACGTTACTGTTGTTGTAGTTTAGTCTTCTTGTGAGATTCTGAAGAGTGAAAGCAGAGCATTTCTTACTTTATTTTCTGCTTTGGGTACATTTCCTTGTACTACGTTGCCTGATCTAGTCTTGATAGGAGAGAAGGTGCCTAGTCTTGATATGTTATGGCTAGTTGATATGCCTCCAGCTTGCTCTTTTTTGAAAAATAAAAAATGAAGGTGTGGGTGTGCATGTGTGGGGAGAGGGAAGTGTGAGAGAGGAGCTGGGAGGAGAGGCTGAGTGAAGGCTTCCATCAGGATTCAACAGCCATACACACAAATGCACACACACATGAAAGCAGATAAGCTTATCAGTAAAGGTATTTCTGCAGTGGGAAAGGAGTGTGTTAAGCAGAATTCTGTGGAAAAACAGAACTAACAGAATATTTAGAAGTGGATCAATTTGGATATATTACAAGTAGTGGGGGTTTGGTAGTCTAATAATGGCCATCTATATTTGGGGACACTGAGAACCCATTACCTGTTCATTTTATGAAGCTGGATGCCTCAGCAGTCCCCATCTGGGGCTGAAGGCCTGGAGATTCCTGGAGAGTCACTGGTCTTCTGTTCATGTGACCAAATCTAAGAAGGTGGAGTCTGATGATGGTGGCAGCAGAGACATTGACTCACCGGTAAGACAACAAAGCAGGCACAGAGCAGCACTGAAGTTATTTACGGAGCTTGAGAACTCTCTCTAGTGGTTAGGAGTATGGACTGCTATTCAAGTGGACCCTAGTTCTAGTGTTAGGACCCTCACGACAGCTTCCAACCATCTGTATCTCCAGTCTCAAAGGAATGTGACCCTCTTCTGGACTCCGAGGACACAGGCATGGTACACAGACATACATTGTAGGTATAGCATCGATGTACATAAATACATCAATAAGTAAATAATTTAAAATCATTCTTCTGTGTGTTTGTGTGCACAAGCATGCACATGCGGAGGCAAGTGTACCCTCCTGTGCTTGTGTGCCATGGTGCACAGTGAACACCACAGAAACACTTTCAAGAGTGGACTCTGTCCTTCCATCTTGCTCCTGCAGTTCTTCATGCTGCGCTGCCCACAGGCTTACACATGATTCTGTCTCTGACTCTCATCTTCATACCAGTGCTGAGGTCACAGACACATGTCACCACATGCACTCTTGTACATGGGTCATGGATCAAACTCAGGCTCAGGTTGTCAAAATTGTGCTGAAAGCACTTTTCTGTTGAACAATTTAGCAGCCATAAAATTGTTTCTCGACTAAAGGTTAGTGGTATTGACTAAAGCACCTGAGTAGACGTGATAAATCACAAACTCCAACGTTCTGTTAACTATCAAGGCAAAAATTATGTCCTAAACAAATGCTTGTGTCCCTTATTTTGGCTATCAAACAACAGAACAGTAGAGCCCAGGGAATTGTGACTTACCCAGTAGTTTCATGCTCAGAAAAGGCAAAAGTTGAAGTCTGCTGCCAGCTGGAGGAGGAATTTGTGTCCTGGAGAGAGATTCCACAGTTAGGATAGCTTGCAGGAGCTGGTAAAGGAAGATGGTGGCATCCCCTCGAGCAGGCTGATTAGTGACATGCACTTACAGCTTGTTATTTCAGTCCAAGCCCCATATCACATTCCCAAAGATGACCTTGGCAGGCCAGTGCACCTCATTGTTCCTCTTTTAGATGTAGTCACAGTGAATCAGTCTCTTTTACCTGATCTTCACGATTGTCTGTTTAACTGGGCTGTTGTGGGTGGGTGGCCAAGCCTGGCTTATTTGGGCTATCAGGATGTATACTTTGCCCTGACAGCTCTGGTTACAGCAGAACATGTTTTCCGCAAATATAGCCTCGTGTGTTAGAGTTCAGCCTGTGCTTTCAGAGAAGAGGCTGAGTCATTAACTATAGTATGTAATAAAAAGATTACTAATGTAATTAAAGATGAAACTGTTGAGGAAGATTCCTTTTCAACAACCATCACAGCACTAAGATTTATTAACCTAATGCTAGTTTTTTCATTCTTAAAATAATCATTATATAATTATTTATCTCCCAGGACTGTGATAAGAATTAAATGAGGAGCCAAAGGGAACTGCAACAGGGATTAACATACAACCTGTGCAATGGTGAATGCTTATATGAAAAAAAAAAAAGTTTACAGCAAAGGTAAAAAAGCAGAGATATCAGTGGGAAAGCTTCTTTCAAAAATTTTATGGCAACTTTAGATTTTAGCATTGTATTGTCTACTTCTATGCTTTCTTGACGCAAGATAGAGTCATTGAAAAGAGGAACCTTCAGTTGAGAAAATACCTCCAGAATATTAGTTTGAGGTAAATCTCTACTATATTTTTGGTATTAATGACTTATGTGGGTGAGTCCACCTCACTGGGGGCAGTACCACCCCTCTGTAGTTGGTCCTGAATGGCATAAAAAATAGGTTGAGCAAGCCATGGGAAGCAAGCCAACAAGCAGCATTCCTCCATGATCTCTGCATTATTGCCAGGCTTGGAGTTCTTGGCTTGAGTTTTCTTCCTTGATTTGTATCAGTGATGGAGTATGTGACCTTAGAGCTGTAAGATGAAAACCTTTTCTTCTCCAAATTGTTCTGGTGTGGTGTTTGATCACAGCCACAGAAACCTTAAATAAGACAAAAGTGTGTGCCTATACATACATGTGTGTATGTATGTATGTGTATACATACTTACACATACATATATATGTTTTGATTTTGGGTTGCAGCAGGGGTTGTTGGACTGGTGAGTACAGGTGCTTAGGCAGGCCAGAAGAGGGCATCAGAACCCTGGAGCTAGAGTTAGATAGTTCTGAGTAAGCCATTGGTTTTGTGTGCTAGGTTCCAACATCTTGGATATTCTGGAATATCAGCAAGAATTCTTAACTGCTGAAACATTTCTCCAACCCACAGTGTGTAATTTTTTGAAAGCTAGAGCATAACCCTACTTTTCTTTATATATATATATATATATATATATATATATATATATAGTGAAAAACTGTAATATATATATACTTTGTATCCCCCCATAAGCCCCTCCTTCCTCCCCTCCTGGTCCCACCCTCCCTCCCCCTTCTTTGCGCATGCTCCTCCCCAAGTCCATTGATAAGGGATGTCCTCCTCTCCTTCCTTCTGATCTTAGTCTATCAGATCACATCATGAATGGCTGCATTGTCATCTTCTGTGGCCTGGTAAGTCTGCTCTCCCCTCAGGGGGAGATGATCAACGAACAGGCCTATCATATTTTGTCAGAGGTAGTCCCCCTCTTCCCATTACTATGGAACCCACTTGGACACTGCACTGCCATGGACTACATCTGTGCAGGGGTTCTAGGTTATCTCCATGCACGGTACTTGTTTGGAATATGAGTCTCTGGAATGACCCCCATGTTCAAATTTTCTGGTTCTGTTGCTCTCCTTCTGGAGTTCTTGTCCTCTCAAGATCTTATTATTTCCCACTTCTTTCATAAGATTCCATGCACTCTGCCCAACAGTTGGCCCTAAGTCTGCAGGGCAGAACCTTTCAGAGGCCCTCGGTGGCAGGTTCCTAACTTGTTTCCTGTTTTCTTCTTCTTCTGATGTTCATCTTCTTTGCCTTTCAGGATGGGGATTGAGCATTTTAGCCAGGGTCTTTCCTCTTGATTAGTTTCTTTAGATGTACAGATTTAAGTAGGTTTATCCTATATTATATGACTATATGAGTGAATATATACCGTGTGTGTCTTTCTGCTTCTGGGACACCTCACTCAGGATGATCCTTTCCAGGTGTCACCATTTACCTGCAAATATCATGATTTCCTTATTTTTCATTGCTGAGTAATATTCCATTGTGTAGATGTACCACGGTTTCTGCATCCATTCTTCAGTTGAGGGGCATCTGGGCTGTTTCCAGCTTCTGGCTATTACAAATAAAGCTGCTACAATCATGGTTGAGCAAATGTCCTTATTGTGTACTTGAGCCTCTTTTGGATATTGTCTAGGTGGGTTACATAGAAATGGGAAGAGGGACTGCCTCTGACATAAACTGAATTGCCTGCTATTTAATGACCTCCCCCTGAGGGGGGAGCAGCCTCACCAGGCCACCGAAGATGACAGACAATGCAGCCACTCCTGATGAGACCTGATAGACTAACATCAGAAGGAAGGAGAGGGGATCTCCCCTATCAGTGGACTTGGGGAGGGGCATGTATGAAGAAGGAGGAGGGAAGGTGGGATTGGAAGGGGAGGAGAGAGGGGTTTATGGGGGGATACAAAGTGAATAAAGTATAATTAATAAAATTAGAAAAATAAAAATATATATTTAAGAGGATAAGCTCTAGAAAGTTGCTCTCTTTCTAGAGAGAGCAACCTTCCTAATGCTGTAAACCTTTAATTCAGTTCCTCATGTTGTGGTGACACTCCCACCATGTAATTATTTTGATTGCTACTTTTTAACTGGATTTTTCCTACTGTTATGAATAATAATGTAAATATTTTTGGAGACAGAGGTTTGCCAAAGGTTAGTGGCCCACATGTTGAAAACCACTGCTCTTGAGGTTTCCTTCCATAGGAGAAAGATACTTTCAAAACTACTGATGTAGTATTCCTTTCATCCTTTTGTGTTTCCAATCCAGTGTTTTGTTTTCATCTCTTCCTGCTAAGCTGTGAATTCACCTGTCTAGCATAATGGGAACCATCCATTTATGTTGCTTCTTATTCAGAATTCTTTCACGGTATTTAATTCTTATTCTTATCCCATTGTCCCACCTACCACCTCTTTTTTAGTTCTTTAAATGAGTTCCTTCAGCCTTCCCACACTCCAGGAGGGAGATGGAAGTCTCTGACTATGAGGAGTGGCCCAAGTGAAGTCTTTCCTCAAAGAAATGTAAATGGCAAACCACAGTGGGCTTGTGGGTAGGATAAAGACAGTCTGTGATATCTCTGAGAGAATAAGAATTCACCTGAAAGATTCTGACAGATAAAAGAAGTATTTCCACAATAAGGACATAAGTGGTTCTAGGTTATATCCATACATGGTCCTTGGTGGAGTGTCAGTCTCAGAAAAGACCCCTGTTCCCAGATATATTTGGTCCTTGTGGAGCTCCTATCCTTTCCAAGTCATACCAACTCCCCTTTTTTCATATGATTCCCTGAACTCTGTCGAAGGTTTGGTTATGAATCTTAGTACATGCTTTGATACACTGCTAGGTAGAGTCTTTCAGAGGCCCTCAGCAGTAGGCTCCTGTCCTATGTCCAGTGCACATCCCATTTGTCTTTTTAAGTGAGGATTGATCATCTTCCCATGTCTGCTTTCTTGCTTATCTTCTTTAGGTGTATAGATTTCATTATGTTTATCATATCTTATAGGTCTATATAAGCGAGTTTATACCATGTTTGTCTTTCTCCTTCTGGGATACTTCATTCAGAATGATCTTTTCTAGATCCCACCATTTGCCTACAAATTTCATGATTTCCTCCTTTTTGATTGCTGAGTAGTATTCCATTGTGTAAAAATACCACAATTTCTGTATCCATTCGTCTATTGATGGACATTTGGTTGTTTCCAGGTTCTGGCTATTACAAATAAAGCTGCTACAAACATGGTTGAGCAAATGTCCTTGTTGTGTAAATTTTGGGTATATGCCTAGGAGTAGTATAGCTGGGTCTTGAGGAAGCACTATTCCTAATTGTCTGAGAAAGTGCCAGATTGACTTCCAAAGTGGTTGTACCAGTTTACATTCCCACCAGCAATGGAGGAGGGTTCCCCTTTCTCCACAACCTCTCCAGCATGTCCATATATGGATATAACCTAGAACCTCTGCTTGGATATAGCCCGTCGTAGCTCAGTAACCAATTGGTTTCCTATAGTAAGGGGAACAGGGACTATTTCTGATAGGAACTCAATGGCAGGCTCTTTGACATCCCCATTCCCCAAGGGAGGAACAGTCCTGCTAGGCCACAGAGGAAGACTTTGCAGCCAGTCCTGAAGATACCTGATAAAACAGGGTCAGAGGAAAGGGGGGGAGGTCCTCCCCAATCAGTGGACTTGGAAAGGGGCAAAGAAGAGAGAGAGGGTGGTGTTGGAAGGCAATGAGGGAGCAGGATACAGCTGGGATACAGAGTTAATAAAATGTAACTAATAAGAAAATGTGCACTCACATTTGCATGTACAGGCACACATGCACACATACACAAACACATAGACATGAACACAGACACTCATGCACATGCACACATTCATAAATGAAATAAATAGATAAATTTATAAAAATTAGATAAATGAAAACTATCTAGCAAAGGTACTAGTTGACATCATAGTTAGGAGTCAAGATGCTTATCTAGGGATAAATAGGAAGACTCACCCCAGTGTGTTAAATGAAGAGAAATATCTGAACATGGGATGTGTCCTGAATAAAGTCAAGGGCACTACTGATTAGTGAGTTTGTGTTCAGAGACACACTGAAGCTTAGTTTGCTGTTTTCTGTTTTGATACAGGGTTTCACTATGTAGAAAAAACCAGCCTCAAACTTCAAATGAACCTGAAATTTCCTAAGTGCTGAGAACAGACATGTACTGCCATGATCACCCTTAGGGCTTGGGATACTGGCAGAAGGCTAGGTTTAAAAAAGGAGTAGAAACAGCCTGTGTAATGTTCTGCAAGTCTATGGTGTGGTGTAAAGGTATTTGTCAGATGAGGACACATTCTGAAATTCAACTTCATAGGACAATTAGTGCCCCAAGCCAGGTCCTGTAACCTGCCCCATATAAGCCAATTACAAAAGCTAAATTAAAGAAGAGGGGTTAAATGTGGCCCCACTAAGAAGAAAGACAAAGAATACAGTGCATCTTGCAAGTCCCCTTTCAAGGGTGTGACTACTGAAATCTGAACTGAGGGCCAGGGACAGTCACATTTTAGCAGTCCCTGTCATGGTGTGAACCCACCCACCAGGACCCATTATTGTGGATGCTACAATCTAGTTCTGTCACATGGTTTGACAAGCTGCTAAACCTGTTAAAATGCTTTTTAGAAGACAGGTTCTTCTGCTAGCTGGGACATATACATCTTCCAACTTGAGATTGTTGGGGAAATTCTTATGTCTTTGAGGTCTTGTGGTTTAATAGAATAACAGTAAGATTGAGAGACTTGATGTCTCTCTAGAATATCTTCATTTCTGTCAAGGCACTTTTTTCTGAAAAGGTTTGAAACAGAATAAACACTTTCAAATGAAGACACAGTGAGTAAATTTCCAGAGATTCATATCCAAGGAGGAATAGGATGATTATGACAGTTAGGAGTCTGTAATTGGACTTTCCTCTGTGGGAGACTTATGTAAGGTTATATTTGGATAGATGGCAAGAGAAGCTCATTACCTTGTTAGTGAATAATTTATTTTATTTTATTTTATTTTTTTTAATTATGTGGGTTTTTTGGGGGGGTATGAATATATGAGTGCAGATATTCACAGAGTCCAAAAAAGAGAGTCTGATGCCTTGTTGCTGGAACTACAGGAAGTTGTGACCTGCCTAATGACTCCTGCAAGGCAGGACACAATCTCAACTCTGAGACATTATAAAATAGTCTTAGGAACTATCCTGAGAGTCAGAGAGTCAACTGGGTCCCCTTTTATTAAGAGGAAGCTGATTTAGCATTTTATAGATTTCTCCAGATGTGGATTTGACGTAACTCCTGACTGCTTCTAACGCAATTCTACCTTGAAAGAACAGAAATTTGCTATCACTGATTTCATCAAAATGAGAAGGTCTAGGTCTTCAGAGATAGCTCCTACAGTAAACTGCATGACTTACAATCATTAGAACCCGATCCCTCGGATCCACATGAAAAGTTGTGTATGATGGTAGAAACCTGTAATCTCAGTGCTAAGTAGAGAAAGATCAGTGGATTTCTGACACTTGCAGGTCAACCAGCCTAGCCTATTTTATGAGCTGCAGGCAAGTGAGAGACCCTGCCTCAATACCAACAAACAACAAAAGGAAAAAAAAAAAGCAGCAAACTTACCCCAAAGTGGATGGTGCCTGAGAAATAATAGCCAAGGTATTCCTCTGGCCTCCAAGATGTACACATGTACCTTACACACATAAACACACAGTCATTGAAAAAGAATAAGATCCTAGAAAAATGTAAGTTCTAAATAAATTAGCTAGAAAGACAAAAATTTTAACTAATTTATCATAACACTTCATTGTTGATTGAAATTATTTCTTTTTATGAAGGAAAGTTATTTCTCATCCACACTCATAAAATATACTATTTCTTTACACTTCATGAATATATGTGCTAACTCTACTGCATTGTCAAGCCCTTCAGCACCAACTTTGATGTCTAGAATTTGGGAAAAGCTGTAACTTCAGCAGCTTTTAGAAAGGAATCTGAATTATTGTCTGCTGCCTTGCTTTATCGATGATGCATTTCTTTCTGGGATGGGATCTTACTGTGTCGTTTCGGTTGTCCTTGAAATCAATGTCCCCAGAGTGCTGGGATGGCAGGCAGGCCCTGCCTCACCCTGTGTTGCAATGTATAGTTTATGAATTGAAAAATTATTAGAAAATAATTTGAAAAATTATTGCATATGCATACATGTATGCATATATATGCATGTATATATATTCTATATGGGTTTGGGGATGATTTTTATTGGCTATAATAGTTAACTTGATGTAGCCTAGAGTCATTTGAAAAGAGAGTCTCAACTGAGAAACTGCAGATCAGATTGGCCTATTGGTAGATATTTGTGGAACTTTCTTGATTGTTAATTGAACCAAGATACAAGCTGAGTAGGCATGGTGACCCACAGAAAAGGGAGTCCTTGCATCTAACTGGATGGTGATGCTAATCATATTGGTGAGTTCTAGGATCATCTGAAAGGCACTGTCTCCATGTATAAGGATGGGAAACAACAGAGGAAGATTCCCAATGTCCATTCTGATCTTCTTCATGTATTTATATGCACACAACACACACACACACAATCACCAAAGGAGGAGGGAAGAAGTTCCCAGGAAGTGTTAAATGTCCCATACCTGCCTTTCCCCAAAGTCTAATTTCATACCTTTTCTTCAGATTAGCACACTAGCATTTCCCCTGGAAAGTGTATAACTTCACACTAGTTAAACAGCTCACTGGTCTGAGAAAGTAAACTCTTAGGGCCATCTGTGAAGAATAATGTGGTACCCAGGAGCAGAAATAGAGGTCTGGATAAAGACCTTGGCCACGTTGTGAAGGTTTAGACATCTGCCACTAGACATTGGCTTTAGGAAATCAGGTCACCCTTCTGAATTTCTCTCTTAGCTTTGTGCAGTAGGGACATAGATCTAGAAGAATGGAGGAACACCAGAACCTTTCTTTAATTTCTATGTCTTTAGTGATAAGCGCATTTTAGGACAGAGGTTTTGGTTCCAGGGTTTGAGTATAGATAAAACTTCTCTGCTTGTGATACAAGAAGAAAAAATGGTATTGTTTGCAGGTCTGATTAAAGGCACCAGGAAAATTGAAAACCACAAATCTAAGAATTGACCCATTCTTACAATGCCATAAATTCTGGGTAAAGTCATTAAACCATAAAATATTTGAGTAAAGGTGCTTTCCAATTTTCACAAAAGGGAGAGGCAATATAGTGCCAAGGCTCAAGTCTCAGGAAAGGTCAGACAGAGATTGAGAAATAGAGGCTGGGATATGCACTGGACCTTTGGCATGGTCTCACAGTACGGAGGTGGCATCAGCAAACAGGTTGATGAGAAGGGAAAAAGAGCAAAAAGCAAAACCTACGGACTGCTGCAACTAACACAGAAGACAGAAGAGGCTCATTTCCAATGTGGGCTGCTGCTACTGGGAGCCACTGACTTGGAATCAGAACTTCTCGTTCTCCAGGGGATCATATTTTTGAAGATTCTCAGTTCCACTTTTCCTAACTTTCAAAATAAACAACAAAAATAGGTGGAAAAGTAACCTGGGCCAGTGAAATGACTCAGCATATCAAAGTCCTTGCTGGGTAACTTTGCCATTCTCAGATCAGTGCAGGACAGAAACAGAAGCTGTATGCATGCCAGCTTAAAAGAAGGAAAAAAATCATGAAATCAAGTATTCTGTTATATGATTACATACATATTCTGTGCAAACTTTTTACTGAGCAGATGTCAACAATAATCAACTCACCTTGGATAGAACACTGATGACAAATATTTAGAAAGCAGAAAGTCAAAGTAAAATAAAGACTCTTCAACCTATAAAAAGGAATATTTGAAATATTTTGAGCTGATAAGATAAGCCTATTGATTTACTTAAGGAGAGGGTAGCATGATAAATACATATGTCCAAACTATTAATTCATGCAGTTGGATGCCATTAATTAATAATGCATCACTAAGCATATGTATGTGCTTATAACAGGGAGAGGGAGAGAGAAAAAATCCTAGCACCACCCTGTTCAAAGCCATCATCATTTTCCCTAAAAGAGTGTTTCTTGTTTTATCTCCTGTCTTCCTGGATGCTATTGCCAACCCAGAAGCTAGATACATCCATTTAAAGTTTAGATTAGACAATGGTTACTTGGTCACTGGCCACAGCTTCCACAGTATCTAAGGACAAAGTTCTTTTTGTGGCCAGGATTTCCAGAGGTCACATGTCTCATTTCTCAATGCTCTGTCCCTATTTCCAGCCATCTCTTCCTCCTCTCATCTGAAGTCAGAATCATCTCTAATCCCCAATCCTATCTTCTGGGAAACTCTAGGATCAGGAGAGCCCTTAAGTTTCCTGTGCAGATTGAAAAACATTACTGGTTCATTTCCAAGTCTCCTCCCACTGAAGCCACTGTTGACCCCAGGCACTTAGGAGTGACAGTCAAGAAGGATCTCAGTGCTAAGTGTGGTACTCCGCTGTTGTTTGCCAGTTGCTAATATCCTAATATGGAATTCTCAGTTGTCAAGGTGATCTAGGCCATACAATTTGGCATTCAACCCAAAAGCATGATCTCCAATATTTCAACTTTTCAGTGTACATTCTTTATGTTAAAAAAAAAAGAATAAATTGAGAGATAAGGAGATGACTCAGTAGGTGAAAAGCTTGGTATGCAAAAGTGAGGAACTGAGTTCAGAAGCCAGTGCCTGAGTTAAAAGATGAATTCATCAGTGTAATGCCAGTGGGATTTTTGTTTATGAAGAACATGTCTTGCTTTTTTCTCTTCTTTTTAAACATATTTTTAATTTATTTCAATAATTTTCATACATAACTTCTGTCTTTACATCATTTGTACCCCACACTCTCTTCAAGTCCTCCCATGTTCCCCAACTCCATATCTACTTCATGACCTAATTTTCTTTAATTATTAACATTATATGTTTACACATACACAGTATTACTATAATACACACACACTCACACACACACATACACACACACACACACACGCATATATGAATGCAACCTGATGAGTTAATTTAGTGTTGTTCATATGCACATGTGTTTCAGGCTGGCCCCTTGGAGTTGACTAACTCATCAAGTGGCTTATACCTGGAGAAGCCTGAATTTCCTTCTCTTAAATTTCTATCTAGGGGTGAGGCCTTGTGGAGTTTCTCTCACCCACAATGGCATGCCAACAGTGTTTTCACTGTTCAGGTCTTATTTAGGCAGTGATATTACTGATATTTCATGGGTGCAGCTTTCCTGTCATGTATAGAAGATGCATCTGTAGAAGACGCTATCTCGAAATAGATGCCCCAGACCTCTGGCTCTTTAACCCTTCTTCCACCACATTCCCAGAACCTTAGGTGTTGGGGTTGCATTGTAGATGTATGCATTTGAGCTGTCACTTAATTGTTAATAACTTCTCTGTATTTTGGCCAGTTGTGGATTGTGTGCTGTATTTTGGCCAGTTGTCATTGTGCGCTTCAAAACTAAGCTTCTTTGATGGGTTATGAGAGCTGAACTTACCTGTGTATAAGGTATATAAGGATACCCTACTTAGACGGCAGTTAGGAATTATAATTGTTTAGGAACGTAGAAGTAGTAGGTTTTTTTCTCAGGTCCATAACCTCAGTCACAGGTAATTGGCTAGGTTTAGAACACTAAGTATGGATTCCCCTTCATTCAGACAGGCTTAGCTGCTAGTTACCCACAAGATATAAGTGCCACTATGTTTACCCTTGGGCATAGGTTGCTGTACTGCTCACAGAGTCTCACAGATTTTAGAGCTGGATAGGTCCTTTGACTGTTTTTCTCCCTTGGCAACTTACTTAGCAACTTGGAATATAATAAGAACCAGTTCTCAGAGTGAAAGCTTCCAGGACAGGTCCATCTTTATTCCTCCAAGTCCTGTGTCTGAAATATGTAGTGTTTTGTGAGATCCCAATGTTCTTGTGATGAAACAAAGCACATGGTCTGCTATCCTGTCATACACACAGTACCGACCCACCCCTCCCACGCAAAAAAAAAAAAAAAAAAAAAAAAGGATGAAGACCAACATCTCAGGTTTTCCTCCTTCACATATTTGTTGTGGCATCGGTGCATGTGTATGCACACATATACACACACACATACACACACCACAAATGATTAAGACAAAGAAGAGAGGTGCCTTCTAGTTACAGTGCCTCTTTAGTGAACACTAAATTCTTCAAGATAATTATTAATTTCAGTTTGGAGCTGAGGCTTTATACTTGAACATTTGAACTAGAAACCTTTACACTGTAGCAGAAGCCTTGCTATTTTCTTCTTCTTCTTCTTCTTCCTCTTCCTCTTCCTCTTCCGCTTCCGCTTCTGCTTCTGCTTCTTCTGCTTCTTCTATGATGTGACTGTTTGCATTTTCCAGCCCTCTGGCCTTTACTCCAGATCTGAAAACTGGAGTTTTGCCAACTGTAGTTTGGCATGAATTGATTTTGAGAAGGCTTGGGGTTTAAATGTATTTAATCAGAACCACAGAAAGGATCTCATTCTCCAATGTGAAAGAAAATTATAAAATTCTCAAAAACTCCTAACTCTTTTGTTAGAGCTGTTTGATGACCCCCATTTGAAGAGAAATTACTTAGGAAGAGAAATCAATTCTTAGGGAGGACTGGCAGATAATTTCTGAGTACACTTGCTGTACAGTGCTGTGTGTCTCTGCAGTTAGTTGCTTCCCATAAAATGTGAAGTGCCCTATGAGAAAACCATGGAGTTGAAGCACCATATGAAGTGTGTTAATAATTAATTTTCATGGAAAGACAGGTTTGTCCTCTGTGTGAATGTTGAGACAATTACTGGATGGTTTCCCAGGCAATCTCACATGGTCTTTTTTAATGCATAAAGAAATAATCACAACTATGAATGACAAGTTTGATAAATGTGATAATGAGAATCAATACAAAAGAAAACAAAGAGGTTAAGGAAATACCTTTTTCAGTAAACTGCTTACCTGACAGCACTGGGTTCCAAATTCAATTCTTAGATCTCACTTAAAAAAATAAAAACAGGAATGGCACTTGTATCTGTACTTGTATTCTCAGTATTGAGGAGATGGAAATAGGTAGATCCTTAAGACTCACTGCCCAACCAAGGTATCCTAATTAATGATGTACAGGCCAATGAAAAAAGCTATCTCATAAAACCATTGGGATGGACCCAAGGAATCTTGCCAGAGGTTGTTTGGGTCACATATACACTGTATTCTCTATTTTGTTGTCTCTCTCTTTCCCTCTTCAAACACCCTCCCTACAAACATACACACAGAGAGAAACAAAAAATATAGCATCAAATATTAATATCTAAAAGTGTTTTCAACAAAAGACAAAATAAATCTCCCTAAAAGTCATTTCCACTTGTCCAAATGAAATGATCAAATTGTTCTTTAGATGTGGTTCATGGAGAGCTTCATTCTCAGACATGCTGTGGAGACACTGGTTTTGCAATATCCTCCAAATTTAAAATGATGCATCCTCTGGCCCATAAACATCACTTCTACAAATGTGTCTCAGAAATAGAAGTCATGTAGGAAGATGTTGGAATAAATCAGTGGATAATCTTGTATGCGATAACCAAAATTTTGAAGGAAATCAACCATTTTTGTAGCAAGTTTGGAAAGAGATAATAGAAACCAATGGGAAGGAAACAAGGAACTGTACAAAGTGTGTAATTTAGTTCTGGGTAATATAAAATGAGTGATAAGTGTTGTAAGGAATATGCTTGTTGGATGGGAACAAACAAACAAAGACTAAGCCCAGGCTCCTTTGATTAGGAGAGGATTGTAGCCACAGTCTGTCTTTCTACCATACTATAGAGGCATTCCACAGTGTCGTTGAGTGCAAACTAAACGAATGCTGGTAACTCTGGAGAAAAGTCTGTATTTTTCAAGGAGAGAAACTTGATCAGTGCCTTGCAAGTGTGCAGACCTGTGTTCGAATCACCAAAACCACAAAAAGGTGGATATAGAAGCACTTGAGTTTCCACAGGGAGATAAAGGACAAAAATAGAAGTATCCCTAGAGGTCTATGGGGTCAGCTGGCCTGGCAAGAACAGTGCCTTCCATAAATAAGTCACAAGTGCTTTTCAAAATCAAAGCGACAGCAAGTACTGACATTCCAGGATGGTCTTTTGCCAGCACACATAACATATGTGATGTGTGTGAGCATAAATGTGCTCTCTCTCTCTTTATCTCCATCTCTATCTCTTTTTTCTTGCTGTCTTGACTGACTGGGTATGGGGGAAAAGTAGATGGGTTTCCCCCTGTGATGATTTTTTGTTTGTTTGTTTGTTTTAATCTACCTGACCCAAACTGAAACATACCTGGCATAAAGGAAATTTAACAGACAAAATGCTTACAATATTTGATGTGTGAGGGTTAAGCTCATCGTGGGCAGTGCCATCTCTAGACTGGTCATCCTGCGTTGTAGCAAGAAGCAGGCTGAGCCCTGGAGAGTAAATCTGTAAGGAGATTTCCTCTGTGGTTTTGCTTCAGTTCCTGCCTCAGGCTTTAGTTTGAATCACCAGAGTCCTTACTTTCATCAGTGACAGACTGAGGCAGAAGTGTATGTGAAGCAAAACCTTTCCTCCATAAATTATTTTCAGCCATAGTGTTTTATCATAGCAATATGAAAGTAACTATGACAACCCCCCAAAAATGGGCTTGAGAGAAAATTATCAGCCATAGAGCCCCATGCCAAGCTGACCTGTGTAAGCAATGCTGGCATGGTAAAATGGTACAGTAAAAGGTACAAAATTTGAATCACCTATTAGAGAGATGATCGGTATATTCATTAGAAAGTATGATTAATATGCAAATGTAGATGTTGCTAAACATGTTTGTTAGAGCATTAGCTTTTATAAGGAAATTTAGGGAAATCACGGAGGTGCTGGGCAGTAGATGTAGCAAAAGGAAACAGAGAACCACGAATGCTAAAGGAAACATTCAAGGACCGGAAAAAAAGCAGGGCATAGGATCTCAGTAGTAAAAAAAAAAAAAAAAAATTGAGAGGTCTCATGAGGTCTCACTTATTGATTGTTGATCTTAGCACCTGTACTGTTGTTGTTCTGCTCAGGAAGTTGTCTCCTATGCCAGCGAATTCAAAGCTCTTCTCCACGTTTTCTTCTGATTTAGTGTGTCTGGTTTTATGTTGAGGTCTTTGATCCACTTGACCTTTAGTTTTTTGCAGGGTGATAAATATGGACCTGTTTGTACTTTTCTACATGTAGACATCCAGTTAGACCAGCAACATTGAAGATTTGAAGGTGCTGTCTTTTTTTCCATTGTATGGTTTTGGCTTCTTTGTCAAAAATCAGTTATCTATTGATGTGTGGTTTTATTTCAGGGTCTTCTATTCAATTCCAATGATCCACAATTCTGTTTCTATGCCAGTACCATGTAGTTTTTATTACCTTTGCTCTGTAGTACAACTTGAGATCAGGAATGGATATACCTCTAGAAGACCTGTATTGTACAGGATTGCTTTAGCTATACTGGTTTTACTGTTTTTTTGGGTTTTTTTTTGGCATGAATTCAATTGCCTGCTCTTTGATCAACTCCCTCTAATGAGGTGGCTATACTAGGTCATAGAGAAAGAAAATCAAGACAATCCTGATGAGATCTGATAGACTGGGTTCAGATAGTAGGGGAGGAGGAACTCCTCTATGAGTAGACTAGAGAATTGGCATGGGGGAGAAGAGGTAGGGAGGGTGGAACTGAGAGGAGGTAATGGAAGGAGCTTCAGCCAGGATACAAAGTGAATAAATAGTAATGATAATAATAAAAATAATGAAAAATTGCAAAAAAATAAAGAGGTCTAAGTCAGGCTAGGTTGGCTTGCTGTTCTGTTGGCTTGCTCTCTATGTGCTGTTTGTTTTACAAAAGAAAATTTTCATAGCATATTTTTGTGCCAACATTAATTACCCAGGAGGCAAAGGAATCTCTTGAGGAATGAGACCATTGCAAAGTCAGAGTAAGCAAAAGGGTAAGATAGAAGGCCCTAGGTGCTGGCACTACAGCCAGAGAGAATTCCTGGTGTTGCCTTTTATACTAGGGATAAAGGCCAATCAATAGCTATGGAGTAATAGGGGAAAAGATTCTACTCAAACTGACAAGGTCTGCAAGTTTGAAGGAGCCATCTTCTCAGTATGGAACTGAGTGAGAATAGGGAAAGCAGACAGGTCAGAGTAGAAAAGGCAGATTTATGCAAGAAGTCATATTGAAGTAGAAAAAGACATTTATCTGGGAAAACCACTACATGGCTTAAATCTCAAGAGAGTTGAGTGTATCTCAACCCATTATTCCTAACATCATATATATGTATGAGTGTGTATATAGAGATGTATGTATGCATGTGTGTATATGTATGCATAGATGTTATGTGTATAAAATATTGCTTAATCATATATACATGTGTATATTAAATAATTTAATCTAGTTTTCTTATCAATACAAATCTTAAAATATCATAATATTTGAGAGTAGAAAGACTACTCATATGGTAACATATTTGACATTCCTCAACTGAGGGGCATCTGGGTTGTTTCCATCTTCTGGCTATTACAAATAAAGCTGCTACCAACATCATTGAGCAAATGTCCTTGTTGTGTACTGGAGCATCTTTTGGATATATGCCTAGTGGTGGTATAGCTGGATCTTGAGGTAGCAATATTCCTAATTGTCTGAGAAAGCACCAGATTGATTTCCAAAGTGATTGTACAAGTTTACATTCCCACCAGTAATGGAGTAGTTTCCCCCCTTCTCCACATCCTCTCCAGCATGGGTTGTCACTTGAGTTTTTCATATTGGCCATTCTGATGGTGTCAGGTGAAATCTCAGGGTCATTTTGATTTGCATTTCCCTGATGACTAAGGATGCTGAGCATTTCTTTAAGTGTTTCTCAGCCATTTGATATTCCTCTACAGATAATACTCTGTTTAGCTCTGTACCCCATTTTTAATTGGGTTAATTGATTTCTTGCTGTTTAACCTCTTAAATTCTTTATATATTCTGGAAATTAGCCTTCTGTCAGATACACAGGGTTGGTGAAGATCCTTTCGCAGTGTGTAGGCAGTCATTTTGTCCTGACGACAGTGTCTTTTGCTTTACAGAAGCTTTTCAGTTTCCTGAGTTCCCATTTATTGATTATTGATCTTAGAGCCTGTGCTGTTAGTGTTCTGTTCAGTTTTCTCCTGTTTCAATGAGTTCAAGTCTCTTCCTCACATTTTCTTCTGACTGAGTTGGACCTCTGGAATCCACATAAAAAGCCAGGCATTATGAAGTGTACTTGCTATCATAGTGTCTGGTAGGTGGATCAGGAGAATCCCTAAGGTTCACTGGCCAATTAGCCTTGCCTACCACATGGTGAGCTTCAGGTCAATGAGAGAACTTGTCTCACAAAAAGCAAGATGGACAGCTCTTCTGAAGAAGCTAAGGTTGATTTCCAGCCTTCGCAAACACATGCATACAAGTACCCACAAATTCGTGCATACATTTGTATCTCCTCCAATGTATACACACTCAAATCACATTGACTTTGTATAATAGGCTTTTGATGACACAAAATTCTGTGTATGGTGTGATTTAATCTGATCTTTAAAAAATATTGTGGTATCTACTTATTAAGCTGCTTTGAAGAAATACATGTGTGGCAGAGGGAAGGAGATGAAAGGAAAGAGAAGCAGTGAAGGGAGAGAAAGGGAAAGAGAACAAACAAAGTTTGAAAACAATGTCCTCAACACATCCCATTGCCCTTATGAATGCTTGTCCACAAATACCAGTGACTCTTTTTATTGTTCAGTTGACCTTTCAGGGTGTGAAGATTGGATTTTTATTTCCTTTAAAGCAAAACAATTTTTTTTTAATTTTATTTTATTTATATACTTATTTTTACAATTTATTCACTTTGTATCCCTGCTGTAGCCCCCTCCCTCATCTCCTCCCAGTCCCACCCAACCTTCTTTTTCTCCCCCATGCCCTTTCCCTTCTCCCCTGATAGGGGAGGATGTTCTCTCCTTCTATCTGACCCTAGCTTATGAGGTCTCATCAAGGCTGGCTACATCATCTTCCTCTGTGGCCTGGCAAGGCTGCACTCCCCAGAGGAGTGCCGGCGCCAGCCCAGCAGAGTCGAATGGTTCTTGAGTTGGAAGTGAGGATTAAAATTAATAAAATAAACACACAGCACACAGGAAACTTTTTAAAGGTCCAGACTCGACAGCCACAGCAAAAGGCACAACAAAAGTCAGGCTGCTTGCAGCAAGCAGTGCCAGCAGCAAATCTCCCCTCTCTGCTCTTCCTCTGCCTCCTCGTGCTCTCTCCTCCTCGAGCTCCTCCTCCTTCTCGCCCCTTCCTGTCCTCTGGCTCCTCCCATTGCACAGCATTGTATCTAGTTGCTTTACTTGGGTCCTGTTTACACAAGAGTTGAGACAGGATGCTTGGAGCATCATCTTCAGCCTTCTGCAGTAACTGTCAGCCTGTCTTTTTATTGTAGAGTTTCTAAGCCAGAGTAGAAACATCTCAGAACAATGGTTAATTTGCACAAGGAGCTTGAGGAAAAGGTGTGATCCTCACAAGCTATCCCACCTGCTGTCACAAACAAAAGGAGATGGACTTGCAAGTTCTCCTCTGCCATTAGTAAAGGCCTCCAAAAAGCCATCTCTCCGCCCGAGATTAAAATATCAAAGCAGGCCGCTGAGTCACGGCTCCAACAGAGGAGGTGGTCAAAAGCCAGCCCCTGAGTTCATGTCAGAGACAGCTCCTGTACCCCTTGCTAGTGAACCCACTTGGAAACTGAGCAGCCAATGAGCTTCCTTTGAACAGGGTGTCTAGGTATTCCATCCATGGTTCCTTAGCTGGAATATCGGTCTCTGCAAGCACCACTGGACCCAGGTATTTTGGCTGTGTTGCTCTCCTTGTGGAGTTCCTGTCTCCTCCAGTTCTTTCTATCTCTCTCTCTTCTTTACATAAGGATTCTGGCACTCTGCCCAAAGTTTGGCTATGAGTCTCAGTAGATATTAGCCATATAATATTAGATTAAACATACTAAAATCTATATCCCTAAAGAAGCTAAACAACAAGGAGGACCCTAGAGAAGACAATTAATCCTCATTCATAATGGCAAACAGGATAGACATCAGAAGTAGAAGACAAGGAACAGGACAGGAGCCTTTCACAGAGGAAGGCTCTACCCAACAAGGTATCGAAGGACATACTCAAACTCATAGCAAAACAGAGTATGTAACTGGGAAAAACTGACACCACTACCATAAAACATTCTTAACAGTTCTCAGATTCTGGCATTTTCTTGAAGTAAAATTAGTTGTGTATTTGGAAATGTCAAGTTTTCCAATGTGCTGCTTCCGAGTTCCTCTCTTAGCTTTGGTGCTTTCTGCACATGTTGCTTACTTCTCACCTCCAGCCTCCCAGGTCCTCACCCAGGATCACAGTGGCCCTGTGCTTTCTCACACCACCCTTCTCCAGAGAGCTGTAAACACTGCAAAACATTGTCTCCGGAACCCTGATAGCTGTTTCTTAGGTCCCACCTTCTTTGAACATTATCACTAGACCCGTGGACAGAAAAATCTAGCTCTAGAAAGTCCCCAGGTCATTTACTTTAATGTCCTTCTTTCAAACTCTGAAAACTTAGGCAGCTGCGGAGACCCACTTCAACCTTTCTGTACTGTGAAGGCTTCGCTGACATTAATATTCCTGATTCATTCTGTTCCCTACTATTTACATACCCACAGGTACAGGCCCGTGGAGTTAGGCATATAACCCAGGGAGAGAGAGAGAGAGAGACAGAGAGAGAGCACTGTGTAATATGATAAACACAAAATAATATGTATGAGGGACGTAGAGATGGTCCACCTTGGAAAATGTCTGCCTCATGAGCACAGAGACCAGAGTTTGGTACCCTGCACCGTTGTAAAATATCCCAGGTCAATATACTGGCTATGGGAGCTAGATAAACAGTTCTGTGCTTAACAGCACATACTGGTCTTACAAAGAACAGCACAAGAATTCAGTTTCAAGTACACTACCAGCGATTCCAGTTCCAAGGGCATTCAGGACCTTTGACTTCTGTGGGC
Source organism: Meriones unguiculatus (assembly GCF_030254825.1). Classification (NCBI taxonomy): domain Eukaryota; kingdom Metazoa; phylum Chordata; class Mammalia; order Rodentia; family Muridae; genus Meriones; species Meriones unguiculatus. Next base: position 63,479,506 of record NC_083365.1, on the reverse strand, counting down.
ACCTGTGTGTACTCACCTACTCACACTCAGATGCATGCACACATAAGTGATTTAAAAGAAAGTAAGTCTAAACAAATCAAAATGCTGTGTTTGATTACAGGCACTTGTCAACTTGGTTCTAAGAACCCAAGAACAGTTAGGTCCTTGGGGATGACTTGATGAGCTAGGTAAGTGCTGCGGAGTCCATATGCGTACATGTGTGCACATACGCACACACATGCACAAAGACAAATAAAATAAAAATAATTAAGAGGCATGAGACCATAAGCGGAACTACAAGCAGACCACAGAATTTGTTAGAAAATATTTGAATCCTAGTACTTTCATTTACTTATTTGAACAAGTTGCAGGCTCTTATGACTACTAAGCCCATTTGTTGCAAAGCATCTCATTATAGTTTTCACAATTATTGACTCTCAGTGGATTATAACTCACGGGTTAAAAATCAAAATATGCCTTAGAAAGCTCAGTTGGTTTGGAACCCACTGTGTAGACCAGGGTGGCCTCAAGCTCACAGAAATCCACCTGCATCTACATCCTCAATCCTAAAATTAAGGCAAGGGTAACTATGCCCTGTTTAAGAATTACTTTTTATTTTTAATTATACGGATGTGCCTGTGTGTAGGTGTATAGGTGCACATAAGAGCAATGCCTGCAGAAGCTAGTAGAGTTCTTTGGGTTTCCTAGAGCCATACTATTGGCAGTTGTTAAGTTGCCATGATGTGAAAGCTGGGAACTGAACTTGAGTCCTTTGCAAGAGAAATAGGTGCTCTTAACTTAATGTGTTGTGTAGTGAAACATCTGGAAGCCTTTCTGCATTGTTTTGGAGACTTTTATTTTCATGGTCAAGATAGAATAGATAAAGGAAAATTAGGTAAATTTTGAACACTGAAACAAAAGTCATTGATAAATAGGTGGTGTGTGTGTGTGTGTGTGTGTGTGTGTGGCTGTGTACGTCTTTCTTCCTCTATAGTGTCTTAGTCTTTATTAAAAGAGACATGGTGTATTAGTTATTTTTCTTACTGCTATGATAAAATATCTGTCCAAAAACAACAATCAAACAAACAAAAACACCTTAAAGAAGGAATGTTTGTTTTGTTTTGACTCACAGTTTGAGGGTACAGTCCATTATGTTGGGGAAGGCACACCAAACAGGAACTTGAGGCTGCTGGTGATATTATGCTCACAGTCAGAAGCACAGAGATGAATATTGGTGTTTAGCCTCTGTCTTATTAAATCAGTGAACCATCCATGTAAATAGAGATGCTTGTGGTTATGATGAATCTTTAGTCCACACTTAAACCTTCCTGGAAATTCTCATGGACACACCCAGAGGTGTATTTCTATAGTGATTCTAAATCTTATTAAGTCAACAATTAGGATTAACCATCACACACAGTATCTTTGAACACAAGGAAACTTAGACCTGCTAAAGATAGACAAATTTCCTGAATCCAAAATCTATTTTATTGCAGCTTTGGGATTCTAATTCAACTACATCTAAGACGAAAACATATGCCCTTGGTAACCTCCTTCCACTGTTGCACAAAAGTAAATACATAGATTCTTACAAAATAAACCAAGTTTATTTTTTGTTCTGCAGTTTTGTCCTCCCTCTGCCATTTAACTTCTTTATTCATATAAATCAAAGGTAATCACAGAGCCAGATACAACACCAGTCCTTTTTCATCCCCTGTCTCTCTGCCTTGCTCCATCTGTAGCTCCACTTCTGACAGGTTTGTAGTAGACAGATTGAAGGACCCAGAAGATGACAGGGATGCCATATGGACTCAAGGATGAGACAAATGTCTATCTGGATTAAGTAATTCCAAAAAGCAGCTGGCACTTGGCAAGTGATTAGAGGTCACATTGTAAACGGCAGGTACCCAGCCATCAAGGAGGCAATCTTTTACCATACCTTGAGTTTGGTCAACAAAGACAGCAAACTTTTGTCCTTTAGCTTCAAAGATATACAATGCTCTCTAAATCTGGGTTTGAAAGGAAGGTAGCATGCCTCTGAAGGAAAGCTGATGCCAAAAGTCTTTAAAAGGTACATACCTCTGCTTGTTGCACAAGAAACTTCACACTATGGAAAAGAAATTTAAGCCACACTATGCAACCTTCTGAGATAATTCAGATAGATGTAAGAGACATATTGGGGTTTGGCTGTAGTAGGGCATGGGGGAGAGAAGGACAGTACTACCACTACTCCACAGAAAATACAATCCAGGTGTTCAAAGTCTGCTGAGCACATATCCCCTGGTGTATTAACTCTAGGCACTTCATTTATTCATTGATTCACTGGGTTCATTCAGTCAACTTCAATGCTAATCTGTTGCACAAAATAATCCCTGCTGGAGAATCAAGGAAGCAAGACCTATCAATTGATGAAGATAGTGTTTGTGCTTGCTCTAATAACAGAGGAACTAATAGGAGAGAGCAATAAGTTCCCCTGAAGTGAACACAGAATAAACAGTTAATGCTCAGCTCTCATTTGCTGTGCCATATACAGCACTCAACAGTTTACACATGCCACTTCTCATGCCCCACTTCAATACTATGAGCATGATATCATTTGTAGACTGGTGGACAAACTATGTCTTCCATCCAATTACATACTGAATTCGTTCAGTGTAACCATGTATGCAAGTTAGTTTTAATTTCCTACTTGCCACATTCTAGAATCATCTGGTAAGTGAGTCTTAGGGACTCACTTAGTCTACATTAAGCTAGACTTTGAGCATGTTTGTGGGCATTGTCTTGATTGTGTAACTGAGGTAGAAGAACTCACCCACTGGGGGTAGCAGGGAATTCCAAACGATAAAGTGTACAAAGGGGCTGAGCATAAATAGGCTCACATGCACTCATTTCTTCCTGTTCAGTGGACGTGACATGATATGCTGTTTCTAAGTTTTACCTTGGTGACTTCCAAAAAATGGTGGACTATAACTTGGAAAATGTGAGCAAAAATAAATCATTTTTTTCCCAAAAGTGCATTTTCAGGTGTTTTATAACAGCCTATACATCATATAAGGAAACAATTCTGAAACTGATGATTCCTTTTTATCTTACACAGGTATTTCCTTTGGATCAGGGTATATATTTTCATTTCAAAACTCCATCTTCTGTGTCTTACTTGACACTTACTGCTAAAAAAGCAACCACAGCAACTATTTCTGGTTGCATGGAGCTGTATTTATATGGATTTAAGTAGCAAGGATAGGATAGAATCTGAACAATTCTAGGCCAGCCTAAACTTCTTCAAAGCTATAATAAGCATATTGTGGTTCCTTCTCGAATAAGAACAACCAAGCAAGAAAAGGTTCATCTCCTTGCTGTACTCTCTGCAGAAACCACAGCTGATGGAGTATAGTGCCTCAATTTTATTCCTTTATCATTATTCATCATGTTGTATGTATGCTTCCTTTTCTGTTGCTTGCCTTTTGGCTATGAAGTCCTACAAAGTTTATCATTTGTTGTGCATCTTTGCAGTATCCTGTACCTAAGCTGCACTGATATTTATTGGATGAATAAGTGACTCAACGAAAGTGAACTGCCTGGAGTGACTGTACCAGGGGTATGTGCTCAGTTGACCGTGAACAATGGATTGCATTTCCCGTAGAGTGGTGGATGGTAACATCCCTCTCTCATTCTCTCTTGCTACACTACAACCAAACTCCAGCATTTCTGTGGCATCTGCTCAGAATTTCCTAGGGCTGTTGAATATCATTGCTTAAATTTCTTCTCTACTGTGTTAAGACTTTGTCCAGCAAGCAGAGGAGGTCTGTGTTCTCTACAGACCTGCAACACACATTTGCTCTAAATGAAACCCTAACGTTGATTGAAAATCTAGACTATAATTTTGTAACCTTGGCAATCATCCAACATATTTTTCATCCTCACAGAAGTTCACTTCTGTGACAAACCTACAAAGGTGTAAAAATGTTGGTATGGTGATATTGCTGCATCGTCTAATCTCTTCTATTGTTAAGAAGCCTTTCTACCAAGAACATGCTTTCATTGTTTTAAGCTGAATCCTCCTTACAGTAGCTTTTTTTTCAATCTGTTCTGCTTTTGTGCCTTACACTTAAAAAAAGAAAAAGGAATCAAATCCTTATTCAGTAGTATGTTAGCAAACAAATTTCTATTACCATAAAAAACAAACCCAACATAAATAACATATAAACCTGAAAGTTTATTTTGACTAACAGTCCATGGCTTATTGGCACCATCCTTTCAGGCCATTGCATGTCAGGAACACATGCCATATAAAGCAAGAAAGAACAGAGGGAGTCTGGGGTCCCAATTTTGTCTATATGGGCACATTCTGATGGTTCAGCATCCCTCAATACTCTATCTTACATTCTCCATCACCTCTCGATAGCACTAGGTCAAAGAACAAGTCTTTAATGCATGGGCAGGTCTCTGGTGACATTATGAATCCAAACAGCAGCACCGTGTGATGTAAATTTGATGTGCTCTTTGACCATATCTCTCCCCCAACACTTTGTAGCATTATCACTATCTCACTACAAATGTCATCCTAGTATAGTACTCTCTTCTGATCAATTTATCTAAACGTCCTTCAAAGAAGATGTTGTTTGCCTTTGTAGACCAATTTTCTTTTTGGTTAACTGCAGAGTCAAGCATCAAAATCCTCATCCTGATATGATGGCATTTGTAGATGAGACATCTAAAAAGTAATCCAGCTATCATGATTGGATTTTTGCCTACCAAAATATAGTTTCTATGGCTATAACAGAATACTTGAGGCCAAGTAAGTTCAATTTAAAAAAAGGATCTATTTGACTCATGGTCCTGAAGGCTTGGAAGTTCAAGATCAGGCACCCACACTTCTTTATCTCAAGGCAGAAAGTGAAAGAGTGAGCTGGGCAATGTGATGTGGTTAAAGCTTGATATTCAAGGTCCCATAGTCATGGGCCAGGCACGGAGACCACTCACATTTGCCAGACTGCACTAACCACAAATGAGGGATCTGTCCTCATAACCTAAGTATTTCCCACAAGAATCATGACCCATGCTACTACATGGCCATGCAGGAATCACTGAATGCAGCTTAAACAGTTCCTGCATGTTCTCCATGATTCTCCAAAATACACACACACACACACACACACACACACACACACACACACCATCTATCTCAGTTTGAGCTTTGTGTGCTCATGAACTCACCTGCTCATATCTCTTTGTATGAGCATACATATATGTGTGTATGTCTCTAAAGACCACAAGTCTCTAACTGACTAGCACTCAGTGACTATGCTAAGCCAGCTGGTTAGCTTGTACCTTGAGATCCATCTATCCCTGGGTAACCAGTGCTAGGACTACAAACATACCTTATTAAACACAGCTTTTCAAATGGACCCTGAGGTTAAAACTCAGATCCTTATGCTTGTACAACTCTTTTATTGATTGTGCTAGCTTTCCAGCCTAGGCTGTGCTTTTTCTGTGCTTAAGAAAATCCTAGGCTTGTATAGAGCTTAGGAAACTTGCCTGAGCACGTGCATTCATACATGGGCAGATGTTCCAAGCCAGGATGATAAGCTTGTTAAGAATGTACACTACCCTCTTCTTTGCTCTTCACACTCACATGTCCACCAGTGAGTACTTGATGCCATCTTTCCCAGCTTGACTGCAGGCTCTGCACATGGAACACATTACCTATACATTTACCAATATTTCATGCCACCTAGAACACTAAGTACAGGGGAAGCAGTAGGATCCATCTATTACAAAGTAGGTCCCTTTTGTCACCACAGCACTCCAGCTACGAGAGTCCCATACACTGCCCAGAGTAGATTGTTTTCTAGGATCTCATTGCAGCACAACCAAACTGTACATTGGATAAAGTAAAAGAAAGAGAGCTGGTAAAACAAAAACAAAAACAAAAACAAAGAAAAAAAGGCAACATTTTCTATCTGTGACTTTTATGTCTGCATAAGAGATATAAACAGAGGGGACAAGATGGCGGTGCCAGGAGAACACTGCATCTGAGGAGCAGGACAATATTTTCCATACAGCAACGAAAAGAATGAACTCTGGGCCCTAAAACAACAGCGATTGTGTTTCCCAGGTGAGAGGAAACTCCCACAGTGTGAAAATCAGTCCGGTCCACGCTCAGGTCACCCAGCCAGAACCAGGAAGAGATCCCAGGTCATGCAGGCACTAGGTTGCCAGACCAGAGCCACATGCCTGTGTGTCCTGATCACCTTCCCAGGCTGATCGTGGGAAAAAAAAAACACCAGAGACTGTGAGGCCCAGTCACGAGAAAAGCCCACAGGGAAGGAAGGAAATGGTATTGACTTGGGTCACCCAGTCTTTCCCTGGAAAAAGTCTCACAGACCAGCAGGTACCAGCCTCAATCACTGAACTGGGCTCCAGCCACAGGCACAGGCAGTTGCTGTGCGCCCAGCTCTCCAACACAGACAGAGCTATGCGCCCCAGGGCAACAGAGACTGAGAGTATCTGTCTGGAGAAAACCCGACAGGGAAGGAAGGAAATGGCACTGACTTGGGTCACCCAGTCTTTCCCTGGAAAAAGTCTTGCAGACTTGTGGGTATGAGCAGCCATCACTGAACTGAGCTCCAGCCACAAGCACAGACAGTTGCTGCATGCCCAGCTCTCTGGCATAGACAGAGCTCTGTGCCCCAGGGCACCAGAGACTCGGAGTCACTATCAGAAGAAATCCTCACAGGAAATGAAGCAAAGGGGATGGACTTAGGCCACCCAGTATATCCCTGGAAAAGTATAGCCCCACAGACCAGGCCAACCCAGAGACCTGCTGTGCACCAGATAGACTGCTGTTACCAGGAGAGCAGTATTCACCAGCCACAGATTACTGCTTGGGTACTGGGGCACAGAGTCCCAAACTCAGTCCTACAAAAGCCTGGAATCCCCGAGATCAACCCCCAGATTCTGCTCCAAGGGGAGACCAGTTATCCCTAACAAAACTGACCAAACCACAGGACACACAGGTTACAGCAGCAGATGACTAAATTTACCGCAAGAAACACAGAAGCAGGGCAGCTGTCTTCAGGACTTCTCCCGGTGAGAGGAGAGCCCTCTTGACTAACAAGGACTACACTAACCACTCAGGTCTCTATGCCTGAGGTGAGCAGCAGCAACTCCTGAAAAACACCGGCCATCCAATGACTATACTCAAAAAGCTGAGAAGGCTTCCTTCAGGAAAAAACATCTTCCTGCCAAGGGGATTCTCTCTACCACAGGATTCCAGGAACCACCAGAAACTAACCCCAAATACCTAAGATAGCCCAATGGATAGAGGCCAACGTAAAAGCTCAACCAACAAAAGCCAGAGCAATATGGCATCTCCAGAACCCAGTTATCCAGGGGCAAGTAGCCCTGGACACCCCGGCATAATTGAAATCCAAGAAGATGACCTAACATCTATGCTCATGAAGAGGATAACAGAGGAAACAAATAAAATGCATAAAGACCTAGAGGAAGTTAAACTCAAACAGATTATGGCCATCTGTAAAGAAATAGAGGGAGATAAAAACAAACAGATTATGGCCATGCATAAAGAAATACAGGAAGTTGCAGCCAAAAAGTTTGTGGCCTTTAGAGAGGAAATGCAAAAATCACTGAATGAAATAAAAGAAACAGAAGATTGTTCAAACAAACAGCTGAAAGAATTGATGGAAAAACAGGAAAATACAGTCAGACAGGTGAAGGAAATTAACAAAACGGCTCAAGATCTGAAGATAGAATTGGAAAAACTAAAGAAAACACAAATGGAGGAAATTGTGAAGAGAAAGAACTTATGGAAGAAAACAGGAACTACAGAGGTTAGCATAACTAATAGACTACAAGAGATGGAAGAAAGAATCTCAGGTGTGGAAGATACAATGGAAGAAATAAATGTATCTGTCAAAGAAAATGTTAAATCTAAAAACTTCCTGACACAGACTGTCCAAGAAATTCAAGACAACATAAAAAGAAAAAACCTAAGAATAATAGGGATAGAGGAAAAAGAAGATTCCCTGCCCCAAGGCCCAGAAAATATTTTCAACAAAATCATTGAAGAAAATTTCCACAAATTAAAAGAGAGGCCAATAAGAATACAAGAGGCCTACAGAACACCCAATAAATTAGGCCAGAAAAGAAAATCCTCCTGCCACATAATAATCAAAACAGTAAGTATACAGAACAAAGAAAAAATACTAAAAGCTGCAAGGGAAAAAGGCCAAGTAACATATAATGGCAAACCCATTAGAATCACACCTGGTTTTACAACAGAGACTATGAAAGCCAGAAGGGCCTGGACGGATATCATGCAGACTCTAAGAGAATACAGATGTCAGCCCAGACTACTGTACCCAGGAAAACTCTCAGTCCTAATAGACAGAGAACACAAGATATTCAATGAAAAAAAAATTCAATAATACCTACACACAAATCCAGTGTTACAGAAGACACTAGAAGGGAAAATAGAACCCAAGAAAACTAGCTACTTTCAAGGAAACACAAGAAATAATTAACCTCACTACAGTAAAACAAAAAGCAACCAAGCACACAAACTTATGACCACAGCCAACATCAAAGTCAAAGGATCTAACAGCCACTGGTCATTAATTTCTCTCAACATTAATGTACTCATTTCTCCAATAAAAAGGCACAGACTAACAGAATGGATGTGTAAACAGAACCCAGCAACCTGTTGCATACATGAAATACACCTAAGGCACAAAGATAAACATTACCTGAGGTTAAATGGTTGGAAGACGGCTTTCCAAGCAAATGGACCCAAGAAGCAAGCAGTAGTAGCCATTCTAATATCTGTTAAAATAGACTTTCAAACAAAATTAATCAAAAGAGATGGGGAAGGACACTTCATAGTCATCAAGGGTAAATTCCACAATCCTGAAGATCTATGCTCCAAATACAAGGGCAACCACATTTGTAAAAGAAACATTGATAAAACTTAAACCACACATAGATCCCCACACATAAATGGTGGAAGACTTCAACACCCTACTCTCAACAAAGGACATGTCAACAAAACAGAAATTTAACAAAGAAACAATGTCTCTAACAGAGGTCAGGAATCAAATGGACCTAACAAACATTTACAGAACCTTACACCCAAACACAAAAGAATTTACCTTCTTCTTAGCACCTCATGGAACCTTCTATAAAATAGACCATATAGTTGGTCACAAAGCAAGTCTCAACAGATACAAGACGATTGAAATAATCCCTTGTATCCTGTCTGATCACCATGGAATAAAGCTGGACCTCAACAACAACACAATTAGCAAAAAAGCCTACACACACATGGAAACTGAATAACTTGCTACTAAATGACAGCTGGGTTAGGGAAGAAATAAAGAAAGAAATTAAAGTCTTCCTAGAACTCAATGAAAATGAAGACACAACATACCCGAACTTGTGGAACACAATGAAAGCAGTGCTAAGAGGAAAGTTCATAGCACTAAGTGCCTTCAAGAAGAAATTCGAGACAGCTCATTTAAGCAACTTAATGGCTCACTTAAAAACCCTAGGAAAAGAAGAAACAGACATACCAAAAAGAAGTAGATGGCTGGAAATAATCAAACTCAGGGCTGAAATAAATCAATTAGAAACAAATAAAACAATTCAAAGAATCAATGAAACCAAGAGCTGGTTTTTTGAGAAAATCAACAAGATAGACAAACCCTTAGCCAAGCTAACTAAAAGGCAGAGAGACACCATCCAAATCAACAAAATCAGAAACGAAAAGGGGGACATAACTACAGATACTGAGGAAATCCAAACAATCATTACGACTTACTTCAAAAGTCTATATGCCACAAAATTTGAAAATCTAAATGAAATGGACAATTTTCTTCATTGATTCGACTTACCAAAGCTGAACCAGGACCAGGTAAATCAATTAAATAGTCTTATATCCCCCAAGGAAATAGAAGCGGTCATTGAAACTCTCCCATCCAAAAAAGCATGGGACCAGATGGTTTCAGCACAGAATTCTACCAGACCTTCAAAGAATAGCTAACCCCAATTCTCTTCAAACTACTCCACAAAATAGAAACAGAAGGAACATTGCCAAACTCATTCTATGAAGCCACAGTCACCTTGGTACCTAAACCTCACAAAGACTCAACAAAGAAAGAGAATTTCATGCCAATATCCCTTATGAACACTGATGCAAAAATACTCAACAAAATATTTGCAAACCAAATGCAAAAACACATCAAATATATCATCCACTATGACCAAGTAGGCTTCATCCCAGGTATGCAGGGGTGGTTCAATATACGGAAATCCATCAATGTGATCCACCACATTAACAAACTGAAAAAAAAAAAAAAAAAAAACACATGATAATCTCCCTAGATGCTGAAAAAGCATTTGACAAAATCAAACATCCATTCATTTTTAAAGTATTAGAGAGATCAGGGATACAAGGCACTTATCTAAACATATTAAAGGCAATATACAGCAAGCCTATAGCCAACATCAAACTAAACTCACTCATATAGACATATAATATAGGATAAACCTACTAAAATCTGTACATCTAAAGAAACCAATCAAGAGAGAGGACCCTCACTAAAATGCTCAACCCCCACTCCAAAAGGCAAAGGGGAAGGACATTAGAAGAAGAAGAAAACAGGAAACAGCCTAGGAACCTGCCACAGAGGGCCTCTGAAAGGCTCTGCCCTGTAGACTATCAAAGCAGATGCTGAGACTTATGGCCAATTGTTGGGCAGAGTGCATGGAATCTTATGTAAGAAGTGGGAAATAGTAAGAGCTGGAGAGGACAGGAACCCCACAAGGAGAACAACAGAACCAGAAAAATTGAACACAGGATTTTTCCCAGAGACTCATACTCCAACCAAGTATCATGAATGGAGATAACCTAGAATCCCTGCACAGATGTAGCCCATGGCAGTTCAGTGTCCAAGTGGGTTACATAGTAATGGGAAGAGGGACTGCCTCTGACATAATCTGATTGACCTGTTCTTTGATCACCTCCTCATGATAGGGGAGCAGCCTTACCAGGCCGCAGAAGATGACAATGCAGGCACTCCGGATGTGATCTGATAGACTAAGGTCAGAAGGAAGGAGAGGAGGACCTCCCCTGTCAGTGGACTTGGGGAGGGGCATGTGTGAAGAAGGGGGTGGGAGGGTGGGACCGGGAGGGGAGGAAGGATGGGCTTATGGGGGGATACAAAGTGAATAAAGTGTAATTAATAAAATAAAAAAATAAGGAAAAAAAGAATGAGAACTACAAAAACAAAAGAGACATAAACAAGGAATTGGGAATTCTAACAAAACTTCTTGCTAAAAGAGTCTGTTACTCCCTCTTGGAAGAAGAGACTGATCTGAAAATAAAATATAATTCTACGTCCTCATTTTCAGATCCATATTCAAATACATCTCAGTTATTCTATGGTTATTATATAGGAAAAAATTACCGTTTAATTTTTATTTATTTGACTCCTGTCCCACAGTCATCTATATGTTTACTCATTCTTCTATTCTTATCAAAGTTTTTTTTTTCAGAAGAAAGGTATGGATATACATGTCACCAGTGAAATAATTTCTCATAATCCAGTTGCTTTGAGACATTATGCGACGCATGCCTGCCTTCCATATTCCATCATATGTGAATGACCACAAAGGAGAACCTGCATGCCAGTGCTTTCCAAACAAACAGACCAGCAGACAGACAAATAGCATGATCAGAAGAAACAAGCAACATATTTCAGTTGTTCACACAGGAGAGGGTCACCCTACAGTCTCTTTTAATTAAAAAAAAAAAACCACAGGCACAAGTATCCTCAAAATATGATCAAAGGAAAACCTTGCTGGATCCTTCCAGTGACAAGCCCTTTTACTGAACTGAGTTAACCCACACAAAAAAAAATATTTTCTCTAAGTTTCTATTTTTTCTAAGTTTCTTCTTGTCAATGTATTCAGCCATACAAAGTCCATGTCAAGTTCCTCCTTATGTCTTTAGTGATTTCCATTCCACCTGCATTCTCTCATTGACTTCTCCCTTTTTTTCTCTCCACCAATTAAGTTTGTAGCTTGCTCTGGTAAGCAAATGTCAACAGCCTGAGAGGAATGAAACTATTCTAAAGAAGCACTTGTGTGTCTCCATTCTTACCAATTTTTTAAAAATTGTGGATTCCATGAAATTAGAATTTCCTAAGAATTTCAGGCTTAGGTGAAAGTGAAAAGTTAAAGCCTGTGTCCAGCAAGACAGGAGTGTCTTCTAAGAAAGCCTATCACCCACTTCTGACAACCTATTGTTCTACATCAGAGTAATAAGTTCATCATGGGCAGGACCACACCTTGATGTGACTGCTTAGCTATGCACACTTCTTCTCTGTATTGAAACCTGAATTTCACATCATGAGGCTGAAGATAGACTTAAAAATGCAGCAGTTATTAGAGCTCCTTGCTCTTTTCCCTGTGTAGCCAACTAAACAATCACCTTTTTTCTCTGCTTTTCATTATTACTCCGTGTCCTTTCCTGACCTATTGAAAGCAGGTGGCTGAACCTGTCAACTCCAGTAATGCGATATCTAAACTCTATTCCTGAATTTAAATGCAATCTCACAAGGCAGGAAGAGTAACCATCCTCCACAGAGTTATCTAAGAAAACAACACAGTAGTGTTCTAATTCTTGTTTACACCACTGTCCACCTCCTGTTGGCCCTAGCCACACCAAGGGAAGTTGTAAAATGAGAACACTGCAGTGTGTGACAGCAGCATAAGATGGGAGACTCTTAGGAGAGAAGAACAAACATCTGGGAAATACAATTTATTTCAGTAATTGAAGCTGACTGGCAGATCCAGGGATACATATCCTCAACTGCATTAGCAGAAATACGTTTTCAACTTTGAAATAAATTAGTGGGTTTATGTATGATTAAAAACAACAAAAAAAAAGAGTTTGTCTGTCCTGTTAGTGCCAGAATGATTAATGTTTTGTTATGTTTTTCATAAGATACAAAATGATATGATATAAACCATAAAAGGAGGTCTAGTAATATTTTCGAGGAATACTAGAAAAGGCAAAATCATCTATAAAGTCATAAGACTGAAACTATGTACCTCTGTGGCAGTATGCCTGAAAGGGTTATTAGCCTATATGTTAGATATCCATTCAGAGTTCTTGGTTCTAATACACGTCTGTAAACATATGTAGAAGATTTAAATTTTGAAAATCAACCGAAATTATGCCTCTGCATATTTATAAAGATGTCCCTAGTGTAACATAAAAATATGCTTTGGCATAAAAGATGTCAAAACTTGTCATAAAGAAAGTATAGGGAGGCAGTATAGGTAGCAAGATGTTAACCTATTCAGATATTCTGCTTCAAAAAGAAAATACAGAAAAGAAGAAATGGCATGGAGATGCAATTTGATCATGTGTGGAAAGGATAAAGTCACTGGAGTGAGTCCAATGTGTTATACTCTGTTATGTTTATCTTTAATTGTCATGCTGAGAAAACATACAGTCATCTGCAAAGAGAGTCTCAATGAGAGATTGGCTATACTGTGTTGCCCTGGGAAGTCTGTGGGGAATTATCGTTAATCAAATAATTGATGTAGGAAGACTCAGCCCACTATAGTGACACAATTCCCTAGAGAGGGGATCTTGAGCTGTGGAGAGAAATTGAGATGAGCAAAAGCAAGCAAGGAAAATAGCAGGCATATTTGTATTCATTTCTCTATGATTTTAATTATGGATATGATGTAAACAGGTGCTTAAAAGTCCTGGTACCTTGACTTTCCTGCAGTGATGGACTGTAACGTGGAATTATGAGCTAAAAGAAATCTTTTCTCCACTAAGTTTTGTTTTGTCAAAGTATTTTGTCACAGCAACAGAAATGAAACTGGGACACACTCCTTACACTGGCCTTACCTGGAGTAACCAGACAACAAAAGCAGAGGAAAGGATGTTCCTTTAGAGAACACCCAAGCGGTACCAGGGACTATTTTGTTAGCTCAAAGCCATTCTCTTCTTAGCAAAAAGTGAGAAGGTGAAACAAGGTACTGGGGACATGTGCAAGAGAGAAGAGTAATCAAATATTGCTGAGACCAAGAAAGATGTGAAAGGACCATGAATACAGATGAAGGACAGGGCAAAGTGACTTCCCCCATCTCTGCTCTGTTCCCAGAAAATTTAAATTGAGGCATAAAGGTATTTATCATGGGAACCTTTTAAAGGTCCAATTAGCATTTACTATACACCAAGATTGCTTACTGTGAGGAAATGTTCTCAAGAAAGAACTGTAAAAACTGGCAAGGAAAGGTCACATCATCCAAACAGGGTGAAATGCTATATGCGCAACAATAACCCTGGTGATGGGAAGAGATAATCTTGATTGTTAAAAGATTGTTAATCCTTTAAGCCAGTTGTCTTTACAAATCTCTACAAATAGGTTAGATAAATGAAACTTCTAAACATCTCAGCCAGAAAGCTCACAGGATCCAAAGCTGCTTTAATGGAGTCAGCTTTCTAATGCATTTTGACAGCTTCATTGGAAATTAAGACTGAGATTATATCACAAAGAAGTAAAACCTATATTAAAATTTATTGACAAAACCCTGTCATCTCTCTGAGTACCCAGCTTTGGCTCTGAATAATTTATTTGGCTATGTTTCCTAAATGTGACATTTTACTAAATCTGGTGATTTGCATTGTCTCCTTCTTTACCAAAAAAGGGGGTAAGATGAAAGAAAAAAAAAGTGGAAGGGAAATAAAAGGAAACTATAACAAAAAAGTTCAGCAGGTTTGCTTTGGCAATGGGGGTCTCAGAGTAACTGGGAAATCAGGCAAAACATGATTAGGCAGGGAAACAAAGGGAATAGCAGAGGATGATGAGAAAAATTACAGTGTATAAATGTTATATATTGGTTATTACATTCTTTTTTTATTTGCTAATAGGATTTTTTTATTCTCTATTAATTACACTTTATTCACTTTGTATCCCCTTTGTGGTTCCCTCCCTCCTCCCATCCCAATCCCTCCCTTCCTTCACTCTCTGCATATATGCCCTTCTCCAAGTCCAATGAGAGGAGAGGTCTTCTTTTCCTTCCTTCTGATCCTATTCAATTAGGTCTCATCAGGAGTGGATGCATTGTCTTCTGTGGCCTGGTAATGCTGCTTCCCCCTCAGGGGGGAGGTAATTAAAGAGCAGGGCAATCAGTTCATGTCAGAGACAGTCCCTATTCCTATTACAATGGAACCCACTTGGATACTGAACAGCCATGGGCTACATCTGTGCAGGGGTCTTAGGTTAATTTGCAGGTAAATGGTGGGATCTGGAAAAGATCATCTTGAGTGAGCTATCCCAGAAGCAGAAAGACGCACAAGGTATATACTCACTCATATAGACATATAATATAGAATAAACCTACTAAAATCTGTACACCTAAAGAAACTAATCAAGAGGGAGGACTCTTGCTAAAATGCTCAATTTCAATCCAGAAACGCAAAGAGCATGGGCATCAGAAGAAGGAGAAAAGAGGGAAAAAGTCAGGAGCCTGACACAGAGGACCTCTAAAAGGCTCTGCCCTGCAGACTATCAATGCAGATGTTGAGACTTATGGGCAACTTTGGGCAGAGTGCCGGGAATCTTAGGAAAGAAGTGGGAAACAGTAATTTCTGGAGAGGACAGGAACTCCACAAGAAGAACAATAGAACCAAAAAATCTGAACACAGGTGTCTTTCCTGAGACTGATACTCCAACCAAGGACTAGGCACGGCCATTACCTTCTTTTATATGTTCATGTGAGTGAAGGTGCCTACGTGGCATTGTGCATATGTGAATCTCAGTTTGTCAAGCTAGCTTGCCCATGAGCTTCCAGAGATGCTGTCTCCACCTCCCATCTCACTGTGGGAACATAAGGAGCCTAGATGCATAACAGCATACCTCAATTTATGTGGGTTTTTGGAATTTGAACTCAGGTTTTCTTCCCCCTGAGCCATCTCCTACTTCCCTACATGATGGAGAGTAAACTGTAAATTGAAATAAACCTTTTCTTCAACAAGTTGCCTATTGTCTGTATTCTATAAAAGCAGTAGATTAGCAAACAGAACGCTTATAACTTCTTCCATGAGGAGTTGGAGACAGAATTCTGTTGCTCACTGGCCAGCCAGGCTGGAGGTCTCAGTGAGCTACAGTTCATTGAAGGATGTTTTCTTAATAAATAAGAAAGAGATCGAAGAAAATATTCATCATTGTCTTCTTTTCTCTATAGACCCTATGAATGCACACACACATATACATGCATGCACCCACTCACACATGTACTTCCAAAAAGAAAGAAAAGGAGGAGAAACAGAATGCCACCTGCCACATTCAGAACACCTGTTAGTTGCTAGCAAAACTTCTTATCTGAGAAATGAGGCTATGTGTAGAATTATCACTCAGAACTGTGTGTTTAACCTTGTAAAAGATGTGAAGTTTGGAAAGAAGCTGAGTGTTTCTCCACCTCAACAGTTTGGTGTGACACATATACCCATGGTTAATCCTCTGCGTTGTGTCTTCAGCCTCCTTATCCTCCTGGTGTTTGTGGACAGCAGCAGCGGAAAACATGATTAATGCCCATGGTGGAAGCACTGTTGCAAGCAATTAAAAAGAGTTTGATCAAATCTAAATTCTAGGGCATCTTTTGTGTCTCGTTTTTGCTATTGTTTATAAAACTATAACAACTTCATCATTTTAAAGTAACAAATGATATTTCAGGATATACCAAGTAATAACTTTCCACTTCCCCCAAAACTGTTAATTTAAAAACAGCTTGTTATTTTCAATCCAATGTCAGATCAATTTTATGTTACTCCCAATGAATAACTACCCATAGATGCTCCAAAAGACACAGAAATTAAAAAAAAAATGTTTTACTTTCTTACCCTAATAAAGTCACTGTGTTTGTATGCATGAATTGAGAATGCCAAATAATCTGCCAATAATAGCAGAAACAGTGGGGAACATGGAGCACATATTTGTAAGTGAAATCACAGTCCTAGGAATTTTGCTTCAGGTCATGTGGGCTCTAGACTAATGATACAGAAGCCAGCTTCTGCTGCTGGGCAGGAGTTAACACTGGGAAGCACAAAGTCTTTTGAATCCAAAACCATTGTCTTAAGACACTTTTGAGTTGCAGTGTTGAAGTCCTTAGGTATCTAGGGCACTGGACTCAGCTCTCAGGTATCTCAGATTGACCTTAAAGTCATTATATAGACAAGAGTGACTGACTTTCCTGTCCTTCTGTGTCCATCTCGGTGCTGGTGTTATATATGTGTGCTTCCATGACTGATGTTTACAGTTAGGGAGTAAACCCAGCGCTTCATGTGAACAGTTGCCCATCTGAGCTACATCTTGAGCCTCCATATGTAGAAAAAAAATGTGATATTTTGTTGATAAAAGTGGCCAAGAACATTCTTTGCCATTGAGGCTCTTTGTATTTAGATTTCAAAGTTATTCAGTATACACTGTACGCATTCTCAAGATCTGTTATCTTAATCACGGTTGACCCAAAAGGCAGAAATTTCCTTCTCATGGATTTAGTAAGGAAGAACAAGATCAATTTGTAAATCCATCATGTGCTGGGAACATACTTCCTGCTCTGCAGGTAGCTCTCCTATCCTCATAAGGTGGGGAGAGATGACGGTTCAGATAATGAGCTCAGAAGGCAGGATCAGCAGTGCACACATAAGGTCAAAGGGGGAGAGAGAAAGAGTTTTCTTTGGGAAGGCTCTCGGTCTCAGGAAAGTCAATGGCAAAAAGTTTTATCCAACTGGCATGAAGTTCATGGGAGAGTTTGATAAGATTGTTCTTAAGAGAGCAATGGTTTCAATCAACCTTGCCTGAGGCCTGGGATGGTAAGGGATATAGAAAAGCCATGGGATGTTAAGAGCTTTGGCTTAAGTTTGAGAAATTTGAAAGGCAAATTGAGGGTTATTTTCTGATTGAAGGGAGGTTGGAATTCCAAAACAGGGGTGCCTACCCATCTTGTGAATGTGTCTACCAGGACCAAGAGGTATTTGAAATGTCTAACTGTGGACATGTGGGTAAAGGGGAGATGCCAGTCTGACCCCCTGTCTTACTGAGTGGGTAAAGGAGGACTCTTATACCCAGAGACAGGATTAGAAATTTGGCAAATTTTACAAGAAGCAATGATAGATTTTAGAAAGAATAGATCTTCAGAAGTAGGCTGTAAATAAGTTTTAATAAAGGGAGACAAAGCCTGCCTGTTAGGGTAAAATATCTGATGTAAATAAAATAAAATTAGTTGAGTATCTAGGGATGTTGATGAAAATGGGTGATGTTCAATGATAGTGCCTTGTGGAGTTTGAGAGTGATCCAAGCTTCCAAGAGCCGCAGCTCTAGCTGCCTAATCAGCTATTTCCTTTGGTGACAACAGAATTGTTCACTACTTGTGATCAGCAGTGTACAATTCCTATGGCTGTGTGAAGAAAAGAGGCTTCTCTCAGGGCCATAATCTGCCCTGAATTGGTTCTGGACCCTCCTTTATCTGTTAGTACACCACGCTCCTTCCAAAAAGCAGCATGTGACAAGAGAATGTGAAGAGTATACTTGGAGTCTGTGTAAAGGTTTAGGGATTATCCCTTTGCTGGTTGGAAGGCATGAGTAAGAGCTGTAAATTCATCCTTCCAGATTTTAGTTCAGGATGCTTCCGTCACCATAGTGTCTGAAACAATAGCATATCCTGCCTTGCAAACTCCTTCATGTAGGAAGGAGCTGCCATCTGTATACCAAGTGTGTCTACCTTGAGGCAGTGTTCCCTCATTTTATATGTGTGGGATGAGGAAGTAGTTCTTCCAGGGTCTCAACGAAGGAAGGAGATGGGGATTATTCCAGAACTGGCAAGGGAGAATGATTTGAAATGTTGAGAGGTGGGCGTGGCTGAAAGGTAAGCATGGGTTCCTCTACTAATGCTACCTGAAGAGAAAGAATTCTGATGGTGTTAGTGTTTGGAGACCCTTAAATGTCAGGGATAGGTGTTGAAGAGATAAGACAGTGATAGATGACCCAAATATTAACTTCTTGGATTCCCATGTAAGGGGTTCAGCTGCATCCAGAGTTCACAAACAAGGAACCCATCTTTGTATAGTGCAGTCTAATTTTTTCAAAAGGAAGGAAGGTCATGGTTGTTGACCCAGGACATACCCTTCTTTCTCTGTAGCATAGAGATAGAAGGAGTGAGTTAAGTGTAGAAGATTCAGGGCTGGGACCTCAAGGAGGGCTTGCTGAAGTCTATGGAAGGACTTGGTAATGAGCACAAGGAGACATTCATGACAGAGGCCGTAGCTCACCTCAGGTAAGGGCAGAGCAAGGAGAGAGTAAGAGGGAATCCAAGAGTGTAAGAAACCAGCCATCCCTAAGAATGGTAGACTTTTGTACTTGGTGGTGTGGACTGCAAGTGAGGGAATTAGATATTTTTTATCTATGGTAATGGCCTTGTTAGTGGGAGTAATATCTAGTAGTAGATAAGTAACCTGAGTGGTGGACAACTGGACTTAGAGGTTGAGACTGTATGTCCCTGGCTGGACAGAAGGTTTAATAAGGTAGAAGTGTCTGTCTGACTAATTTATAGGTTCGGACTACAGAGGAGAAGGTCACATACAATTGTATAAGCTTAGAGTTTGGAGGGGCAAAGAGGATAAGTCAGAATCTAGATCATGGCCAAATAGATGGGGGTTGTCCCAGAATCACTAGGGTATGACAGTCCCAAAGAGTTGGGTAGATTGATGAGTATCTGGGTCAGTCCAGGTGAAAGCAAGTATATCTTGTGACTGTCAATCAAGAGGAATAGAGGAGAAGGCATCCTTGAGGTTTAGTATGGAGAAATAAGTAGTGTCTGAGGTGATGGTACAGAGAAGGGAAAAGGAGTTTGGTACCACAGGCTGAAGAGGAACCACTGCAGAGTTAATAAGTTGAAGATTTGGAGCAAAGCAATGGGTTCCATTGGGCTTTTTAATAGAAAGTATGGGAGTTTGAAAAGGAGAACATATGGGCCATAGAAGATATTTTTCTTAAAAGGTCAGAGATAAGGGGCTTAAGTTCCCTGAGGCTTTGGAGTCTCCTGAGGGATTAAGCATGGGCAATATATTTGTTGGGATTTTTTAAATTATGTTTTTGTTTTTTATATCAGTTATGGTTTGTTTACTTTGTATCCAAGCTGTATCCCCCTCCCTCATTTCCTCCCAAACCCATCCTCCCTTACTCATTTCTTCATTGCCCCTCTCTAAGTCAAGTCCACTGATGGGGGAGGTCCTCCTCACTTTCCATCTGACCCTAATGTATCAGGTCTCTTAAGGACTGGCTGCAATATCCTCCTTTCTGACCTAGCAAGGCTGCTCCTCTCTTGGGGGTTGGGGGTGAAAGAGCCAGCCATTGAGTTCATGTCACAGACAGTCCCTAGTAAGTGGATTCCCCTTACTAGGGTATCCACTTGTATACTGAGCTGCCATGGGCTACATCTGAGTAGGAGTTCTAGGTTATCTCCATGAATGGTCCTTAGTTAGAGAAACAGTCTCAGAAAAGACCCCTGTGCCCAGATATATTTGGTCCTTGTGGAGCTCCTGTCCTCTCCAGGTCAGCAATTAAAAACAAGGAAATCATGAAATTTGCAAGCAAATGGTGGGATCTAGAAAAGATCATCCTGAGTGAAGTATCCTAAAAGCAGAAAGACACACATGGTGTATACTCACTTATAAGTGGACACTAGATCTGTAAGATAAGATAAACATACTAAAATCTGTATACCTAAAGAAGATAAACAAGAAAGAGGACCCGGGTAAGATGATCAATATTCATTTAGAAAGACAAATAGGATGGACGCTGGAAGCAAGAGAAAACAAGTAATAGGACAGGAGCCTACCACAGAAGGACTCTGAAAGACTCTCTACCTAGCAGTGTATCAAAGCAGATGCTGACACTCATAACCAAACTTTGGGCAGAGTGCAGGGAATAATATGAAAGAAGAGGGAGTTAGTAAGACCTGGAGAGGATAGGAGCTCCACAAGGACAAACTATATCTTGGCACAGGGGTCTTTTCTGAGGCTAATTCTCCAACCAAGGACCATGCATGGATATAACCTAGAACCCCTGCTCAGATGTAGCCAACAGAAGCTCAATATCTAAGTGGGTTTCTCTAATAAGGGGAACAGGGAATGTCTCTGACATGAACTCAGTGGCTGGGTCTATCACCTCCCCTCACCCCTAAGGGAGGAGAAGCCTTGCTAGGCCATAAAGGAGGACATTGCATCCAGTCCTGATGAGACCTGATGAGTCAGTGTTAGATGGAAGGGGAGGAGGACCCTCCCCATCAGTTGACTTAAAGAGGGGCAGGGAGGAGATGAGAGAGGGAGGGTGGAATTGGGAGGAAATGAGGGAGGGGGCTACAGCTGGGATACAAAGTAAATAAACTGTAATTATTATAAAAAATAATTAAAAAAGTAAGATTTGAAATAAAAGAAAATATTCATTTATAAAATAAGATTTATTTTTAGTTTTGAAATTAAAATATACTTCATTTCTTCTTTCCCTTTCAACCCTCCAACTTTCCCATTTTATCCTCAATTTTCAAATTTACAACCTCTTTCTCTATAAATTGTTCCACAAACACATATGTTTATACATGCACATAATATATGTTTATATATATATAAACACATATATTTAAACATGTATAAAATATGTTTATACATATGTATATAATATATACATGTACATTTCTATATGTATTCTTATCTGTGTATGTGTGTGTGTTTGTATTAAACCTCTTCAGTCTGTACAGTGTTCACTGAATGTAGATCATTTCGGAGCTGAGCAGTTGATAGTGGATACCAACTGAGGGGCACTTCCCAGCAGAAGACTCTTTCCTGCTCTCAGCATTCCTTAGTTGCCTCTAGTTTCTTGCCTGGATTTGAAACCTCATGAACTTTCCCGTTCCATGTTCCATGTTGGTGTTGTCCTTGTTTGTTTCCTATTTAGGCAGCTGTGTGGGTGAGCCTTCATGGTTGTAACTTCCTCGACATTCTTAGCAGACTTAATTTCATGGGAAACTTTATATTTCTCTGGCTTTTATAATCTTTCCTCCATCTCTTCCATGATGATCCCTGAACTTTGGATGCTGTAATTGTGTTGTAGATGTATCAGTTGTGAGTATGTTTTCTATAGTTACTTATTCTCTACCTTTCAATCAATTGTAGTCTTCTCTGATGGTTTCTCTAGCTCTTTTAAGAAAAACTTTTTTTTTCCTTGATGAGAGTGGGGATGTTCACTTTCCTGTGTGCATGAAGATGAATATTTAGCATGGAGTTGGCGATCACACTGGTTTAGTACAGTGGAAGCTTTATGCTCTCCTCCAAGATTCCCAACCACACTAGCCCTACTAGCTGGTGGCCACTACTAGCTCACTCATAGTGAGCAAGGCAGCAAATGCTCTTAACCACTGATCATCTCTTCAAATCATGTATGAATGTTTTCAAATAAAGAGAAAAATGAAGTACATATAGAATTAGACTGCGATGGTTCTGTCATGTAGAAGCTGATGGTTGCGTATTTAGAAAGTGGGGCCTACAGAAACAATCATGGGTCTGAGAATAAGACAGTCTTCGGAATGACCTGCAGGCTATTTTATCACTATTGGATGACTGGATGATTTGAAGATTTATAATCCTCCCTCCCCCGTACTTGTTTTTAATTTTTTAAATGTTGGTGATGTTATATGCTTACTGTAATAACTGCCCTCAAATAGCACCTGACAATTATTTTGGTAAAACACCTTGTCAGTTATCTCATAGTTCATGAATGTAGACATGTAGGAAACTGGCACTTCGCGGTATTATTAATTTTTAAATCTTCAGGTGTCATACCTTGCTGCTTCCTTTATTCATAAACTTTAGTTAGGAAGATTGATAGGGAGGAGAACACTCTAAAGAAGAGTATTTGGTAGTTACGAAAAACTGTTAGACCTTAGCAGGACTGTCAACATTGGATCAGTGTCTTCATTTTGTTTTGTTTTGTTGTTATTGTTGTCATCCCCAAATGCCTGAGTGGAAAAGCTTGCATACTTCTATTGACATGTCTTGGTACTCTAGAGCTCACTGAACTTTCTTCTCTCTTCAGACATTTGCAGGAAACATGAACGCTGACAGTGTGGTTCACCACAAGCTGCTGCACTCTGTGAGAGCCCGCTTTGTTCGCTTTGTGCCCCTGGAGTGGAGTCCAAATGGAAAGATTGGCATGAGAGTGGAGGTCTATGGATGCTCCTACAGTAAGTACCCACATGTACCAAGTCACAGAGCTGTGTGGGTGAATGTCGTTGCCTGTGGAATGCCAGATTATTTATACTGAGAATTAAAATTTGTGTATGTGAGTATGTTCGTATGTGTGTGCAAAAGACAGTCAGCCAGAAACCCTGATGTTCCTGAAGAACATGGTCTATTGTTTGACCCTGGACTTTTCCCTTCAGCTCTAACTTCCAGATGAGCCTATGCTAGCTGATCAGTGACACACAGAGGTCTTTTTATCTTTGTTTCCCCACTGCTAGAACTACTAGTTTGTGCTATCACATCCAACATAACTTAGGCTCTAGGAATGGAATTCAGGTCTTCAGGCTTGCAGAGCAAGCATTTTAGAAGCATAGCTATTTCCCTAGCCTGAAGTTATTGCATTTTATTCTTGCTTTTTAAATAATATATACATATATGAAAATGTGTACCTCAGCTGAGAAGCAGAAGTGTTCTTAATACTCTATAGAGCTCTCTATAGGGGTGAACCAACAATAAGTTCAAAGCTAAGAGCCCTTTTGTCTTACATAGCCATTTGCCACTTGCAATTTGAAACAGCTATGCTCAGCTTTTCCTGGAAGTGTTGTGAGATATTGTGAAGTTCATCCTCTACTCAAGAACCATGAAAGGAATATGTTTTCCTTCTTCACATTCTGGAAGAACAGGAATTTTCTACCCAAGTGTAATTTATAGAATTCTCTTCTGCAGTCATGGTATCCATGTGTTTTCCTGAGAGTTGTTGATAGTGTACTTGAACCAGGGATTCCTCTTGAAGAAAAGGAGGCTGTAAATATGGGTAGAATTGAAAAAGTTCTAGAACAATGGTTCTCAAACTTTCTAATGCTGCAAACCTTTAATACAGTTCCTCATGTTGTTCTAACCATAAACTTATTTTTGTTGCTACTTCATAAATATAATTTTGCTACTGCTAATAATCAGAATGTAAATATCTGACATGCAGATATCTGATATGTATGTGACCTCTGTGAAAGGATCCTTGGATTACCCCCCAAAAGGTTCACAACCCACAGGTTGAGAGCCACTGTTCTGGAGGAAGGAGTCATGTACAAAGGCTGCTATTCTCATTCTTTCCTGTATTCATGATACTGAAACATGCAAAGTGTGTCATTGTGAATTTATTTTCTTCTTTAAAGTAGTGACATTCTCCTGCTGATTTTATAACAATATCCAAGGACACCTAAGTAGTCAACACACTCAATCAGCACGCTTTTTATGAAACATAGTTATCTTAGCTCTGTTTCCCATTGCTGAGACAAAATACCGTGAAAAGCATTTTAAATGAGAAAGACGTTAATTATATCAGCTCACAGAATCAAGCTACAATCCCTCATTGCCAGGCAGTCATCTTAGCAGAAAGTTGAAGGGGCTAGTCACATCACACTCACAGTTAAAAGAAGAGAGTGATGAATGCATGCACACATGATAGTGTTCATCACTCCCCTCAATCCAGATTATCCTGCTCAGGCAGTGGTGCAATGCTGAATGGGTGTGTCTTCCCCCAGACATGCCCACAGGCCAACCTAATGTAGACAATAGGTTCCTGAGACACTCTGCATATGTGATTCCTTGTTTTCATGTTGGCAATTAAAGTTATCAGAACAGTTCAGTGATTTACTTCTTTGAGTCACAGAAGATCATCATCACGTGTGACTCACTAGTGCTGTTTATTGGAGCTTAGTCAAAATAACACTTGCCTCAGGCGTATTTGAAGTGCTTTGTATAAATGCATTTTCTTCCCAAATGTCAAATGTACTGGACTAATATTTCTGGAAATGAAAATGCAAAAATGTCAAATATAAATGGATCCTTGGGTAAACTATAGCTGAAGGTATATCATTCAGAAAAATTAAGCCACGAAGGGAAGAGATTTGCAGGGGAAATGACTGTATTTATCATGAACACTTTTTAAAAGAATATAATTTACAAGGGAAGCATCAACAGCTTATCCAAGAAAGGACTTTGCCATTGCAATTCTGAGACCATAATGCCCTCAGTACCTGATCCCTTAGTGAGTATGTTTTGTTACTCCTGAGAGGCTTCTGTGGTTCTTGTCTATATTTGCTCACTTATTTGTTAAGAAACATTCATGACAGAAAACCCTGATAAAGCTTATTTATGTTATTCATAGATCCATCTCTTTGTATCTAATAATTTCAATTAAATTTGTATGTGTATGTTTGAATACATGTGAGCATGTGTGTGTGTGTGTGTGTGTGTGTGTGTGTGTGTGTGTGCATACAGACACACTAGGGTGTGCCTATGGATATCAGAGGACAACTTTTGAGAGGATCTTTTTATTTCACCACATGATCCTGAAGATAGAGTTCTGGTCGTAAAACTTGACAATAAGCATGTTTACCCACCAAGGAGTCATTTGCTAGCCCTGGTCTAGAGATTTTTTGTTTTTTTCAATGCAGTTTATTCAGGAACCTTGAACAATCATCTGACCCTGGGGAAAGCCAGCCCACAACAATTTTTATTAGTCTTTCAAATATCTTTATAGTTTAGTTTTTCCCTAGAATGTTATTTCTCATTACTTTTTATACCTTTTGTTCACTCATCCTACATGTACAACCTAAAAGATCATGGTTTCTATCAGATCATAGCTGCTACTTTATGTGTATACATGTGTATGTGTGTGCTGGTTTACTTGTCTGTGCAGGATTTCCAGTACATGGGTACAAATATAGGGGCCAAAGGTCAACTTCAGCTATCTTCCCCCACAGATGATTCTTACTTTTCTTTTGTGAGACAAGGTCTGTTGCTGGCCAGCCAAGGAACCCAGAAATCTGCTTGTCTCTCCCTCCATAGGGTTGGGGACACAAGCACATAGAACCCTTAGCCTTCTCACATGGGTCCTGGAGGTCAAACTAATGACCTTTTGTTCACAAGGCAAACAGTTTACACAGCCTATAAGCCATCAGGTCGAAAAGTATCTTTGCGCAACATTTTAGCTTTCTCGAATGACAGACTCCTTTCATAGTCTATGCCAGACTCACACACATGCACAGTCTATCCCCAGAACACATCACATTTTATTTCTGAGGTAGAGGAACACCCACAGATCTGCTATAGCTCAACTCTGTTTCAATCAAAGCTACTCCTGACCTTGAGGGAACCTAGGCCCTCCCTCTCCATTTCAGGAACCCCTTTATCTAGTGAGTTATCTCAGAGGATGGAATTTCTTCATTAAAACTGTCCAACAATGGGTGTCAGCCACCTTAGGGACAAGACGAAGTGAACTTCCTAGTTGTGTATTCATAGCTGGAACTGGTTTTCCATAACCTACACATGTCTCACTGTACAAAATCCCAAGCCCTCACCATGGATTTCTTCAGTCAGTTTGTTCTAGTTTTCCATTCTGTTGAAATGCTAAAACATTGACGAAAACAACTCGGAATGGCAAAAGGTTTATTTAGTTTGTAGGTTGATATCATGGAGGATAGCCAAAGCAGGAGCTCAAGGCAGGAATTTGGAAGCAGGAACTGAAGCAGAATCTCTGTAGAAATTATTGGTTTTTTCCCTGGCTTATCTTTGCCTATCTTTCTTTTTTTTTTTTTTTTTTCAATGCAGTTTATTCAGGAACATTGAACAATCCTCGGACCCCGGGGAAAGCCAGCCCACAGCTTAAATAGCCTCTGGGTAGCCAACCCAGGCGTGCCACAGGGGCAATGCAGATAGGTCCACATACATGGAAGCAAGCCAGATCCTCGGCCTTAGCCAAATGTGGAGTTGTTCGTGACAGAGAGCACTCACCATCGGGAAGATGGAAGGCGGAAACCAGCTCCATCTTTAAGGCATAGCATTCCGCAGCTCTCTACAGTTCCCCCTTTTTGTTTTAGACGCATCAGGCAAGAGTAGAGGTCTGATCTCTGATATTAGAAATAAATTGGGACTTTGTACCGATGTTCATTTAGGTGTCATCCACCCAAAGAGCATCGGACCCGTCCAATACCTTTTTCTCAGAGGCGGGACCTGGGGCATCAACCCGCATGCAATCAGACATGCTCTTCTCTGGGTCCAAAGCGGCTGACCCTGAGTGCAGTGCTTAGTTAGCCTCGCATCCTGAGCGTAACATTTTAGCTTTTTATGGTAGCCAACCATGCTTGGGGAGAATGTCCTGCTTCAATGGCTGTAAAGGCCTGAATGATCATGGCTGCATCACACTGTTGTGAGACTCTAATCTTGCATATATACCACAGGCAAACCAAGGAGGCCAATACCAGAAGGCCTGCTAACACTCCCATGCCCGCCCATTCCTTCAGATGATTCATGGCTGCAGCAATCCATGTTGATAATCCTGTGGCTAGTCCTGCGTCCACTCCGGTAGAATTTACTGTGACAATGGCCACTCTCAGCTGCTCCATCGTAGTATCGAATTCTCCAGTCCAATTACCTAAAATATAGCTCGACAATTGTTTAGACAGATTTGCAGCGCAGGAAAAATTCTCATGTTGTATGCTAGTGACACAAAGTCCAGCATACTTTCATTGACAGCCAGGTTGAGCGATTTGCCATAGGGTATCAATTTGCTCCTGCAAGAGGTCAATCCTCTGATTGAACACCATCAAGCTTCCTTTTAGTTGAGCATTAATTCCTTTATGTACAACTAAGGCATGAGCTACATTGGCTAAATGATTATTCAGGGTCTGAGCAGTCTGCCCAGTATGACTCATGGCTAATGCCCTGGTGGTAGCTCCAACAGCCGTCAATGAGATGGTAGTAACAATGGTGGCTGTAGTTCCAAGATCCCTTTTCTGTCTGAAGAGAGTCATAGCGTGAGGGGCATCAATGGGCATAGGCACCCAGTGAGGCATGCGAGTAACCAGGGCATACCTAACTTTACTAGCATTGGGGCTTAAAAAAAAGCAAGTATCATTACCACAATTACTTGGCTCTATCTGGCTAATAATGAATAAAAATGGGGGATATAGACAGCCAGGTGTGGGCTTATAGGAAATATTATGAGAAGCCTTAACCCCTCGTTGGAACATCCTGCGTCAGTTCTAGAACTAGCAGTGGTGGTGTCCGAGGTCTGAGTAGGTTCAGGAGACCATTGCCCCCAGGGGTGAGACATGCTCCATGCCAATTGACTAACTCCATGTTTTCCTCCAATTTTGAAAGTCATTTAAGGTTCTTAAATTATTTTTTCCCTTTTTTCTTAAATTTTTCATCAATTACACTTTATTCATTCTGCATCCCCCCATAAGCCCCTCCCACCTCCCATCCCAATCCCACCCTCTCTCCTCCCTCTGCTTGCATGCCACTCCCCAAGTCCACTAATAGGGGAGGTTCTCCTCTCCTTTCTGATCTTAGTCTGTCAGTTCACATCAAAAGTGGCTGTATTGTCCTCTACTATGGCCTGGTAAGGCTGCTCTCCCCCCCCCCAGAGGGAGGTGATCAAAGAGCAGGCCAATCAGATTATGTCAGAGGCAGTCCCTCTTCACATTACTATGTAACCCAATTGGACTCTGAACTGCCCTGGGCTACATCTGTGCAAGGGTTCTAGGTTATCTCCATGAATAGTCCTTGGTTGGAGTATGAGTCTCTGGGAAGTTCCCTATGTTCAAATTTTCTTGTTCTGTTGCTCTCCTTGTGGAGACCCTGTCCTCTCCAGCTCTTACTATTTCCCAGTTCTTACCTAAAATTCCGTTCACTCTGCCCAACAGTTGCCCATCAGGCTCAGCATCTGCTTTGATAGTCTGAAGGGCAGAGGCTTTCAGAGGCCCTCTGTGGTAGGTTCCTAGGTTGTTTCCTGTTTTCTTCTTCTTCTGATGTCCATCCTCTTTGCCTTTCTGGATGGGGATTGGACGTTTTAGTTAGGGTCCTCTCTCTTGCTTAGTTTCTTTAGATGCACAGGTTTTAGTGGGTTTGTCCTATGTTGTATGTCTATATGAGTGAGTATATACCATGTGTGTCTTTTTGCTTCTGAGACAACTCACTCAGGATGATCCTTTCCAGATCCCACCATTTACCTGCAAATTTCATGATTTCCTTATTTTTCATTGCTGAGTAATATTCCATTGTGTAGATGTACCACAATTTCTGCATCCATTCTTCAGTTGAGGGGCATCTGGGTTGTTTCCAGCTTCTGGCTATTACAAATAAAGCTGCTACAAACATGGTTGAGCAAATGTCCTTTTTGTGTACTTGAGCCTCTTTTGGATATATGCCCAGTAGTGGTATGGCTGGATCTTGAGGAAGCGCTATTCCTAGTTGTCTAAGAAAGCGCCAGATTGATTTCCAGAGTGGTTGTACAAGTTTACATTCCCACCAGCAGTGGAGAAGGGTTCCCCTTTCTCCACAACCTCTCCAGCATGTGTTGTCACTTGAGTTTTTGATCTTGGCCATTCTCATGGGTGTAAGGTGAAATCTCAGGGTTGTTTTGATTTGCATTTCCCTAATGGCTAATGAGGTTGAGCATTTCTTTAAGTGCTTCTCTGCCATTCTATATTCCTCTACAGAGAATTCTCTGTTTAGCTCTGTTCCCCATTTTTTAAGTGGATTACTTGGTTTGCTGCTTTTCAGCTTCTTTAGTTCTTTATATATACTGGATATGAGTCCTCTGTCTGATAAAGGGTTGGTGAAGATTCTTTCCCAATCTGTAGGTGGTCGCTTTGTTTTGATGACGGTGTCCTTTGCTTTACAGAAGCTTTTCAGTTTCATGAGGTCCCATTTTTTGGTTGTTGCTCTTAGAGCCTGTGCTGTTGGTGTTCTGTTCAGGAAGTTTCCCCCTGTACCGATGAGTTCTAGGGTATTTCCCACTTTTTTTTCAAGCCGATTTAATGTGTCTGGTTTTATGTTGAGATCTTTGATCCACTTGGACTTCAGTTTTGTGCAGGGTGACAAGTATGGATCTATTTTCATTTTTCTACATGTAGACATCCAGTTAGACCAGCACCATTTGTTGAAGATGCTATCTTTTTTCCATTGTATGGTTTTGGCGTCTTTGTCAAAGATCAGGTGTCCATAAGTGTGTGGGTTTATTTCTGGGTCCTCTGTTCGGTTCCATTGATCCACCATTCTGTTTCTATGCCAGTACCATGCAGTTTTTAAAACTGTTGCTCTATAGTACAATTTAAGATCAGGGATGGAGATACCTCCAGAAGATCTTTTATTGTAGAGGATTGTTTTAGCAATTCTGGGTTTCTTGTTATTCCATATGAAGTTGAGAATTTTCCTTTCCAGGTCTATAAAGAATTGTGTTGGTAATTTGATGGGCATTGCATTGAATCTGTCGATTGCTTTTGGTAAGATGGCCATTTTTACTATGTTAATCCTACCAAGCCATGAGCATGGGAGATCTTTCCATCTTCTCATATCTTCTTCTAATTCTTTCTTCAGAGATTTGAAATTTTTTTCATACAAGTCTTTGACTTCCTTTGTTAGGGTTACTCCGAGGTACCTTATGTCATTTGTGGCTATTGTGAAGGGTGTTGTTTCCTTAATTTCTTTCTCAGCCCTTTTGTCTTTTGTATACAGAAGGGCTACTGATTTTTTTGAGTTAATTTTGTATCCTGCCACTTTGCTGAAGGTGTTTATCAGCTGTAGGAGTTCCCTGGTAGAGTTTTTGGGGTCACTCACGTATACTATCATATCATCTGCAAATAGTGATAATTTGACTTCTTCCTTTCCAATTTGTATCCCCTTGATCTCCTTCAACTGTCTTATTGCTCTAGCAAGGACTTCCAACACTATGTTGAAGAGATATGGAGAGAGTGGGCAGCCTTGTCTTGTCTCTGATTTCAGTGGGATTGCTTTAAGTTTCTCTTCATTCAGTTTGATGTTGGCTATAGGCTTGCTGTATATCGCCTTTACTATGTTTAGATATGTGCCTTGTATCCCTGATCTCTCCAATACTTTGAACATGAATGGATGTTGGATTTTGTCAAAGGCTTTTTCAGCATCTAGGGAGATTATCATGTGGTTTTTTTCCTTCAGTTTGTTAATATGGTGGATCACATTGATGGATTTCCGTATATTGAACCACCCCTGCATACCTGGGATGAAGCCTACTTGGTCATAGTGGATAATATCTTTGATGTGTTCTTGGATTCTGTTTGCAAGTATTTTAGTAAGTATTTTTGCATCAATGTTCATAAGGGAGATTGGCCGGAAATTCTCTTTCTTTGTTGATTCTTTGTGAGGTTTAGGTACCAAGGTGACTGTGGCTTCATAGAATGAATTTGGTAATATTCCTTCTGTTTCTATTTTGTGGAATAGTTTGAAGAGAATTGGTGTTAGCTCTTCTTTGAAGGTCTGGTAGAATTCTGCGCTGAAGCCATCTGGTCCTGGGCTTTTTTTGGATGGGAGACTTTTGATGACCGCTTCTATTTCTTTGGGGGATATAGGTCTATTTAGTTGATTTACCTGGTCCTGGTTCAGCTTTGGTAAGTCAAATCGATCAAGAAAATTGTCCATTTCATTTAGATTTTCAAATTTTGTGGCATATAGACTTTTGAAGTAAGTCCTAATGATTGTTTGGATTTCCTCAGTGTCTGTAGTTATATCCCCCTTTTCATTTCT
The DNA here is from genome assembly GCF_030254825.1 of Meriones unguiculatus. NCBI lineage: Eukaryota > Metazoa > Chordata > Mammalia > Rodentia > Muridae > Meriones > Meriones unguiculatus. The sequence goes on along the minus strand of NC_083365.1, from coordinate 63,447,624 downwards.
GATTTTGTTGATTTGGGTGGTGTCTCTCTGCCTTTTAGTTAGCCTGGCTAAGGGTTTGTCGATCTTGTTGATTTTCTCAAAGAACCAGCTCTTGGTTTCATTGATTCTTTGAATTGTTTTATTTGTTTCCAATTGATTGATTTCAGCCCTGAGTTTGATTATTTCCAGCCGTCTACTCCTTCTTGGTGTGTCTGCTTCTTCTTTTTCTAGGGTTTTTAAGTGAGCCATTAGGGTGCTTGAATGAGCTGTCTCGAATTTCTTCTTGAAGGCACTTAGTGCTATGAACTTTCCTCTTAGCACTGCTTTCATTGTGTCCCACAAGTTCGGGTATGTTGTGTCTTCATTTTCATTGATTTCTAGAAAGACTTTAATTTCTTTCTTTATTTCTTCCCTGACCCAGCTGTCATTTAGTAACAAGTTGTTCAGTTTCCATGTGTGTGTAGGCTTTTTGTTATTTCTGTTATTGTTGAGGTCCAGCTTTATTCCATGGTGATCAGACAAGATACATGGGATTATTTCAATCTTCTTGTATCTGTTGAGGCTCGCTTTGTGACCCACTATGTGGTCTATTTTGGAGAAGGTTCCATGAGGTGCTGAGAAGAAGGTAAATTCTTTTGTGTTTGGGTGTAAAGTTCTGTAAATGTCTGTTAGGTCCATTTGATTCATGACCTCTGTCAGAGACATTGTTTCTTTGTTTAATTTCTGTTTGGTTGACCTGTCCTTTGTTGAGAGTGGGGTGTTGAAGTCTCCCACTATTAATGTGTGTGGATCTATATGTGCTTTAAATTTTATCAATGTTTCTTTCACAAATGTGGGTGCCCTTGTATTTGGGGCATAGATGTTCAGGATTGTGATGTCTTCCTGGTGGAATTTTCCCTTAATGAGTATGAAGTGTCCTTCCCCATCTCTTTTGATTAATTTTGGTTGAAAGTCTATTTTATCAGATATTAGAATGGCTACTCCTGCTTGCTTCTTGGGTCCGTTTGCTTGGAAAGTCGTCTTCCAACCCTTTACCCTCAGGTAATGTCTATCTTTGTGTCTTAGGTGTGTTTCTTGTATGCAACAGATTGCTGGGTTTTGTTTACGTATCCATTCTGTTAATCTGTGTCTTTTTATTGGAGAGTTGAGTCCATTGATGTTGAGAGAGATTAATGACAAGTGGCTGTTAGATCTCTTGATTTTGATGTTGGCTGTGGTCATCAGGTTGTGTGCTTGGTTGCTTTTTGTTTTACTGAAGTGAGGTTATTTATTTCCTGTGTTTTCTTGAGTGTAGCTAGCTTTCTTGGGTTGTATTTTCCCTTCCAGTGTCTTCTGTAATGCTGGATTTGTTTGTAGGTATTGTTGAAATTTGTTTTTGTCATTGAATATCTTGTTTTCTCCATCTATGAGGACTGAGAGTTTTGCTGGGTATAGTAGCCTGGGCTGACATCTGTGTTCTCTTAGGGTCTGCATGATATCTGTCCAGGCCCTTCTGGCTTTCATAGTCTCTGTTGAAAAGTCAGGTGTGATTCTAATGGGTTTGCCATTATATGTTACTTGGCCTTTTTCCCTTGCAGCTTTTAGTATTTTTTCTTTGTTCTGTATACTTACTGTTTTGATTATTATGTGGCAGGAGGATTTTCTTTTCTGGTCAAATTTGCTGGGTGTTCTGTAGGCCTCATGTATTCTAATTGGCCTCTCCTTTAGCTTGGGGAAATTTTCTTCAATGATTTTGTTGAAAATATTTTCTGGGCCTTGGAGAAGGGAGTCTTCTTTTTCCTCTATACCTATTATTCTTAGGTTTTGTCTTTTCATATTGTCTTGCATTTCTTGGACGGTCTGTGTCAGGAATTTTTCAGATTTAACATTTTCTTTGACAGATACATCGATTTCTTCCATTGTATCTTCTACACCTGAGATTCTTTCTTCCATCTCTTGTAGTCTGTTGGTTATGCTTACCTCTGTAGTTCCTGTTTTCTTCCCTAGATTCTTCCTTTCCATTATTTCTTCCATTTGTGTTTTCTTTAATTTTTCCAATTCTATCTTCAGGTCTTGAGTTGTTTTGTTTACTTCCTTCACCTGTCTGATTGTACTTTCCTGTTTTTCTTTTAGTTCCTTCAACTCTGTTTCTTTCATTTCATTCAGTGTTTTAAGCATTTCCTTTCTAAAGGCCATAAACTGTTTGGCTACAGCTTCCTCTATTTCTTTACGGATGGCAATATTCTGTTTGAGTTTATCTTCCTCTATGTCTTTACGAATCTTATTTGTTTCCTCTGTTATCATCTTCATGAGCATACATGTTAGGTCATCTTCTTGGATTTCAGTTATGGTGGGGTGTCCAGGGCTACTTGCCCCTGGGTAACTGGGTTCTGGAGATGCCACATTGCTCTGTCTTTTGTTGCTTGAGCTTTTACGCTGGCCTCTACCCATTGGGCTATCTTAGGAGTTTGGGGTTATTTTCTGGTGGTTCCTGGGGATCCTGTGGTGGAGAGAATCCCCTTTGCAGAAAGCTGGATTTTCCTGAAGGATGTCTTCTCAGCTTTTTGGGTATAGTCCCTGGATGGCTGGTGTTTTTTCAGGAGTTGCTCACCTCACGGATATAGACCTGAGTGGTAACTGTGGTCTTTGTTAGTCGAGAGGGTTCTCCTCTCACCCAGGGAAGTCCTGAGGGCAGCTGCCCTGTTTCTGGGTTTCTTGTTGCAAATTTAATGATCAGCTGCTGTGACCCAGTTGGACATCAGGCGCGCCTCAACTGTTTGTGCTTGTGTCTGCAGCACAGCTGAGTGCTGGCGCCTCGGCCCCACTAGACTACTAGACTTTTTCTAGGGAAGGATTGGGTGATTTAGATCAGTACAGTTTCCTTCCTTCCCCGTGGATTCTCTGGAGACATGGACTCCTAGTGTCTTTTTTTGCCCTGGTGCACACTGCTCAGTGTCCGCCAGCTGGCTGGCCACAGAAATTTGCCTGTGCCTGGAGCACAGCTGTGTGATGGCGGCTCAGTCTCTGCCAGCTGTCTGGTGCGCAGAAACTGCCTGTGTCTGCCTTTGTGGCTTTTGGGAACCCGAGTGGCTCCCTAAGCTGGGTAATTTTCCGGGGACCTTTTCAGGTTGGGGGTGAGCTGAGTGCTCTGAGATCAGACCCGCCGTTTCTATCTCTGGCGGCGAATCAGGCGCGAATCAGGCGCGCAGGCAGGCAGGGCTCTGTGCTGGAACATGGGTCCCCGGCTCTGGCTCCGGGCTGGCTCCTGGGGTGCCCGTGGAACCCGCCCGAGTCTTTTCCAGGGGATGTCTGGGTGACCTAAGGCCGGTCCCAATCGTTTCCTGTACCCTGGGGTTATCTCTCGACTGAAAATTCCAGTCTCTGATAGTGTGGTGCCCAAGGTTCAGTCTGGGACCGTGACCAGAGACACTGGCTTGTGGCTCTGGGCTGGGGCTGGGGCTGGCGGCCGGCAGCCAAGCGTCTGGCGGAACCGGGATCTCTTCCGCGGTTTAGCCGGGTGAGTTAAAAGCTGATTGAATCCCCCACCGTGGGGTATCCTCTCACCTGGGAAACACAATGACTGTGTTTTATGGCCGAGAGTTCTGATTGCTGTTCACTGTGCTGATCCTGCTGTGCTGCTGCTCAGAATGAGAGTCCTCCCGGCGCCGCCATCTTGCCCCTCCCCCGCCTATCTTTCTTATACAGCCCAGAAACAACTGCCCAAGGATAGCACTGTCTATAATGGAAGGAGACCTCTTTCATGAATTCTCCATCAAGAAAATGCCCAATGAACATGTCCACAGGCAGAAATCTTGGAGGCCACTCCTCTCAGGCATGTCAAGTTGAGAGCCAAGACTACCCAGCTCAGGCACCTCATTCTACCATCACTTTGCTCCTGAACTGTTCCCATTAACACAACCCTGACATATATGTCACCTACAATTTTAACCAAAGACCCTGTGGCCCTATTTAGGATCTCCCTCCTCTTCCTCCTACACAATGCACTTTCTAATATCTGCTTTAGTTACGGTCTCTGCCTTCCCCTCTTTGCATAGGACCTCAGCAGAGTCTTTAGACATCTGAGGGTTGCTGGATGGGTAAACTTGGCAGGGCTGTAGTTATAAAGTAAACTACCACATGCTGTTCCAAGTGTTGCTGAGAGGTTGTTTAGGTTAGGTCTGTAACTAGTTGCTTTTATTTGTTTACTTTTAATTTGTAATTTTAAGTGTACCAGTGTTCTAGCTCCATATATGTCTACACACCATGTAAATATAAGCCCAAGGAAGTCAAAGGAGGCATTGGATCAGTTGTGAGCCACTGTGTCGGTACTGAGAATTAAACCCTGGTTGTCTCAAGAAACAACTGGTGCTCTTTATCTTTGAAATATCTCTCCAACCCTGTGAATCACAGATAGTAATTTTTAAGTTAAAGAGATACCATAGTCTTCATAAGTACAAAAACGATCTCTACAAGTAAAAATCAAATATTTTCTTCCTGTCTGATTCACTAATATAATTGAGACTCCACCACCAAAATTTCTGGGAAACACTGCTCCTGTAACTCCCTTTCGTCCACTCCTCTTTCCCCACCCTTTCTCCTTATCTCCCCTTTCCTGTTTCCTCACATACCTACCTTCTCTTTCACTCACTGTTTTATCTTTCTTTCCTGTGCTTTGGCTCAACAGGCCTTAAAGTTCCTTAGCCGTGCCAGGGCTTACTTACCCCAGGATTTGTCCAAGTCCTTAGACAAATAACATTTTCCCTAATTGTATGCCAATGTTATTCTAGGTTTACCCTTGACATTATCAAAGGGAAGAACTCTAAATGTCCATTAAGACCATCTGTCCTACTTCCCATACACTTGCTGTTAAAGCGTGGTTTTCAGGTGTGACTTAATTTATTATATTGTACCGCAAACTAGATTTATAACTATTTGTTGATACTGAGTTGATCTTTTTCTCCACTGTCCTGCCTTTGCCAGTAATTTGAAGATCGTTACATAAAGCACATTCACTGTTAAGTTTGTGCTCTGAAAACTGCTCATTTGTTGAGTGGGTAGACACGTGTTTGGGCAGTCTCATTGTCTCAGCCTAACCAGGCTGAGTCTTATAGAATCACTTTCTGTTAATAAAGTCATTTCAGTATTTTAAGGGAGTTACTTTTGTTTGCATTGTACATCTCAAATTCTGCCATGGTATATTGATAAATTTGGTGGAACTGTGTTACTTTAGGATGTACCTGTTTGTAGACTGCTTGCCTAGATATGAGTTTGAATCCAAGTACCCCCTTAACATGGACTGATGACTTATGCCTGTAATCCCATCTCACTGAGGTAGGTTCAAGGGGTTGAGAGATTCATGTTCAGTCTCTCAGTTTTTAGAAAGCTGTTCTGTTCTGTCCAGATAATGAGCTACTGTAACCATTCTTTTGGTTAGAATGAGTGGGCTTATTAAGTATAAAGCAAGGTAAAGTAAAAGAATAAATGACAGATAGATAGTACTTAGATAGATACATATATACATTGCAAAACATCATCAGATTAGGCACACAAAATATTTAGCAGAAATTGACTCAGAAACCAGACTGAGGCTGTAGTTTTTGAGAGAGAGTGTCCCAAGCAGAGCCAACTGTACTCTTTGGTGAGATTTCTAAGTAAAACAATAAATAGCAACAGATGTCTGTCTGGCTTTCTATCAACTATATTTCTATTATTTATCATATTTTAATCTATTTATTATCTACTGCTTATCATTTATTCATTTGTTTTAAATGACTTTGTTTAATAATTTATAGGCCTATTTCATTAAAAATTACCTGTATCACCTATCAAGTTACAACCTGCATACAGCCAAAAAACTTAAGTTCTTGGATCCCAGTAATCCGCACAGATAAAGGCAATTTCATTCACTAGTAATTGAACCTTTAAGGGACAGTGTCTCTAAAGCAATAAAAGCATAAACTATGGAGGCAAGGCGGGGTCTGAACAAAGTTTCCTTTCATTTTCCCTTGTGGCCCTGCATATCTGGAAGTACTCAACCATGTGACATAAGACATTTTCTTGTAAGAAAATGATTATAAACCGTTTTCTTATTAATATATTCATTTTATATTCCAATCCTATCCCTCTTCCTCAACTTTTTCAGGTCCCACCCTCCCTCCTTTTTTACCTCTAACCCAGTTCTCTAGTCCTCAGAAAGGCAGAGCCTTCCTTACTTGCCAACTGACCCCATATGATCAAATCTTTTTAGGACTGCCTACATCTCTTCTTCTATGGCCTGGAAAGGCCATCTCACCCAAGGGAGTGATAGAAAAGCAGGCAACAGTGTTTATGTCAGAGGCAGTCCCTGATCCCCTTACTGGATGACCCACATGGAGAGTGCGCTGCCTATTGGCTACATCTGAGCAGAGGGTCTAGGTCCTCTCCATGCATGGTCCTTGGTTGGTGCATCAGTCTACACCTGTGTACACCCTTGGATCCAGATTTGTTGCTACTGTTGGTCTTCTTGTGAATCTCCTATCCTATCCAGGTTCTTCTATCCTACCCCCCTCTTCTATAAGACTCCTTGCACTCTGCCCAAAGTTTGTATGTAAGTCTCAATATCTGCTTCAATCCCCTGCTAGGTGGAGTTTTTGGAAGGCTTCCATCCTGTTTCCTCTCTTCAACCATGTCTGGTGTCTATTCTATTTGCCCTCCTAAATGAGAATTAATCTTCCTCCCTAGGGACCTCATTGTTACTTAGCTTTGTTAGTTCTGTGGATTGTAGTATGGTTATCCTGTATTGTATGGCTAATATCTTCTTACAAGTGATATATCTATATCTATATCTCATGTATTCTTTTTCTGGGTCTGGGTTACCTCACTCAGAATGATCCCTTCCAGGCATCTATTTGCCTGCAAATTTCATGATTTCCTTGTTTTTAATAGCTAAATAGTATTACGTTGTATAGATGTACCACAATTTCTGAATCTATTCTTCAGTTGAGGGACATCTAGGTTTTTTCCATACTCTGGCTATTACAAATAAAGCTGCTATGAATATAATTGAGAAAATGTCCTTGTAGTATGATTAAGCATCTTTTGGGTATATGCCCAAGAGAGGTATAGACCAGGAGAATGGAGTAAACCAGAGACACAGTGGAGACTGTGTGATGCCCTTTCCACAAGGGCTGCTTTCCTACTCTCAGCCTTGCTGTATTCAACCCTTTCCTTCTGGTAACTTGTGAAAAAAAAATGCTTCTGAGAAATTTCCTCCTTAATGAAACCTTTGTGCATGACCAAAAGTGTGCCTGCTTCTTATGACTGCCCATGTTGTCCTTTTTATTTGAAGCCTTGTCTCCCAGTCGCTTCACAGTGTCCTAATCCATTCTTCTTTCCCCAGAATAGTCATTTACATCTTATTGTTTTACTCCCACAAGGCCCTGATGGACTATTGAACTGTAGGAAGCATAGTAACAGTTCCCTTTATTACATACCCTTCCATTATCGTCATTCATTTATGTTCACAATGTTGTGTGTTATTCCCCAGAAGGCTTGACACATCATCTTCCTCTTATTGCATCAGAGACAGAGTGGAACAAAATGAACTCAGAATATTCCCAACATGAAACTAAGGAGATGATTTAGTTGATTACAGTGTTTGCAATGTAAGATTGAGGACACATTGGGTACCTGGTACCAATACTGGGTGGAAAAATGAGCTAAAAGAGCTGGGTGTGATTGTGGAGGTTGTGGGGGACAGAGATGGGAAAGTCCTTGGGGCATGTTAGCCTACGAACAGAGTAGGCAACTCCTCACAACAACATTTCAAGTTGTCCTCTGATATCCAAATGTGCTCTCTCTCTCTCTGTCTCTCTCTGTCTCTGTCTCTGTCTCTGTCTCTGTCTCTCTCTCTCTCTCTCTCTCTCTGTCTCTGTTTCTATCTCTCTCACACACACAAAGCTAGAGTAAAAGAGAACAAGCCCAGTGAATTCAAGTATAAACAAAATAAAAACATATACTATGAAATTTCTCTAACATTATTTTGGTATGATCTTTGTAATTTTTGAACAGTCTAATTACCCTAGAAACTTTAAGTACATTCACAGGTCTTCAGTGCAAGCAGATCATCTGAATACAACTTTTATTTTCATATAATGTATCTCACATAATGAGAAAAGCTTCACAATGTATTTGGATTGAACATCTTCTTTACTTTGTGTAGCTAAAGACTCCAAGCAGTGGACTCTTCAGTGGTGGGTCAGTATTTTCTCCTGTCAGCCTTGACCTACAGTTCTCTGACTCTGAGACACAAACCTCCTCCTCCCAGGCTCTCACCACAGTTGTTCTTCAGCCAACTTGAGAATTGAAGCTTAGACTGTTTTAGTCAGAAAACCTCTTTTTAGCTGGTTTGTTGACAGGCTTGCAAAACCCATTAAATATGTCAGAATTTGCCTCACGAAAATATGTCTTTTCAGAAAATATGCTTGACAGCTGGGTCAGTAATTATGGGGCCAGTAGGAACTCAGCCCTCATTGGCATTCTGTAGCTGCTCAGGGAAGGAATGCAGCTGGACAGGATTTGCCTTGACCTGGAAGGCCAGTCTGGGGAGATGTACTACTTACGCTTACTAGGAGATTCTTAGGACCATATTAGCCTATTAATCAAGTCTAGAAAAATTTGCCAATTAGTCATCACTGAAAGAAACTACAGATGGCATTAAATAGAGTTAACAATAATGAGACTGTAAAAATCAATTTTAAGAAAGAGAGAAAGATTATTCATTCCAGTAATTACCTAATAGTTGTGTTACAGTCACTGGCATTGCAGGTGATGTAAGGAACTCTCAGGAGTGGAGTACCAGCCAGCCTGGTGCACATAACAGAAAAGCAGCAAAGGGACCAAATGGTACTTGGAACTCTGCAAGCATCAAAATCTTCTAGGGAACTCCTTAACATACCAACTGTGAGTCCACACTGTGAGAAATGTTGACCCTCACTTCATAAAAGCAGTGAGGACTCTGTGAAGGGAAAGCAGAGCCGTTCTTTTTATTACTTTATAAAACATATTGTCAGCTCAGAATGACAGGCAGACTGACTAAAAGCATAGACAATTTTTGTAAACAACACAAAACCTTTCTTAGCTTCCTTCTTTTCTCATTGGCTGAGTAATCATGAGTGTATGATCTTACACATTATCTAGGTCTTATTTTCCTTTTGTCACTTATTTTCATTTATTTTCTCAACAGTGCTATAAACAAGTTCATATCTATGTTTTCCTTCTCATTCATTCAGAGATTCTCAAGCGGTAGGCTGCTAGGCAACCTTGGCTGTTAGTAACTTTCTACTTTCAACTTGTACTTCGGATACCAAAGATGCTCAGGCTAATAGAGTTTGGGTGGGGATTGCTAGCTTAGGGACTCCCAGTGTTCTGTGTTCACCTGTATCTGGACCTAAGATGACTCAAGGTATGATTTTATTTCTTACACATGCCCAGAGTTTCTGCAGCGATTTCCTAGATCCTCTACTTGTGGCCTGTGCCCCTGCCATAAAATACTACTGTTATATAGGGATCGGACTAGACCCAGCTCATCTTTACAGTATTGAAATATGACACTGTGTGTTCTCTTTTCCTGTCATTTGTCTACTTGGCCCTCAGAAATAGTTCCCCTGGTATGATATGATATATTCTTTTTTTTTCCTTTTAAAAATAGCATTTTATTAATTCTTTGTTAACTTCTTTTTTTTTTTTTTCAATGCAGTTTATTCAGGAACCATGAACAATCATCTGACCCTGGGGAAAGCCAGCCCACAGCTTAAATAGCCTCTGGGTAGCCAACCCCAGCATGCCACGTGGGCAATGCAGATAGGTCCACATACATGGAAGCAAGCCAGATCCTCAGCCTTAGCCAAAAGTGGAATTGTTCGTGACAGAGAGCACTCAACATCGGGAAGGTGGAAGGCGGAAACCAGCTCCATCTTTAAGGCACAGCATTCCGCAGCTCTCTACAGTTCCCCCTTTTTGTTTTAGATGCATCAGGCAAGAGTAGAGGTCTGATCTCTGATATTAGAAATACATTGGGACTTTGTACCGATGTTCATTTAGGTGTCATCCACCCAAAGAGCATCAGACCTGTCCGATACCTTTTTCTCAGAAGCGGGACCTGGGGTATCAACCCGCATGCAATCAGACATGCTCTTCTCTGGGTCCAAAGTGGCTGACCCTGAGTGCAGTGCTTAGCCTCGCATCCTGAGCATAACATTTTAGCTTTTTATGGTAGCCAACCATGCTTGGGGAGAATGTCCTGCTTCACATCCAGGATATCCAGGGTGCCAGTATACATGCTAAAAGGGTTTTGTAGCAGCAAGCTGTAGAGCTCAGAAGATTCCTCTGCAGCTAAAACACTTGGTGTACTGGTGTAAACACCTCATTTTAGGTCTCAGGCACCCACATAAACACCAGGCAGGTGTATAATCACACTTGTAATTCCAGCACTTAGGGAGTGGAGATAAGAATCCCTGGAGCGGGAGGCAGGACAAGATGGCGATGTCAGGAGGACACTGGGTCTGAGGAGCAGGGCAGTAGTGTTGGCACAGCGACCAGGAGAATGAATTCTGTGACCTAAAACACCAGCGTTTGTAATTGCCAGGTGAGAGGAAAGCCTACAGTGTGGAAATCAATTGGGACCGACCTCAGGTCACCTAGTCAATATCTGGAAAAGATCCTGGGAACCAGCAGGCACACCTGCTGCCCCAGATTGGAGCACACAGCCTCTAGCCGTGCCCCCAGCCGCCATCCAGGAACGGGACACACAGCGTCTGGCTGAGAGTTGTTAGGAAATGTGTGGCTGTGAAGGTTACACAGCGGGTTCACAAATCACACCATGGGACCAGTTCCACGTGAGAGGTTTATTAGGGGAAGGGAAAGGGGGTTGCAGAAAGAGGAGGCAGAAGAGAAAGACAGACAGAAGGAGCTCCAGGAGTTCTCTTATAAGGTGAACCAGAGCATGTGCAGGTGGTCAGCGGGTGTTCTTCTTGGAGGCTTCACAAATGCATCAAACTGGTTTGTCAGGTCCCTTGGAGCTGGCCATAGAGAGGCCTGCTTACTGATCCCAACAAGAGTCAGGCGCTCAGCCTCCAGACCAGAGAAGAGCCTTTAGTTGCCAGCCTAGAGAGGAGTGCACAGCCTTGGGCCCAGAGCAACACCCCCAGCCACCATCCCAGACCGGAGTACACAGCCTCTGGACCAGAGTGCTGTCTCCAGCTGCCTTTCCAGACGTGGACACACAGCTTCCAGCCCAGACTAAGGTGCCCAGCCTCCAGACAAGAGTAGAGCCCTTAATTGCTGGCCCAGAGTGGAGCCTCTGGCCCAAAGCTGGCACAGTTGCCAGCCCAGATCAGCTTGCACAGCCTCAGGCCCGGATTGGCGACCCCAGCCACCATCTCAGACAGGGGGGCACAGGCCCCAGAGTGAGTGAGACACCAAGCCTCTGACCCAAAGCAGAGCTCTTAGTTACCAGCCCAGAGAGGCCTGCACAGCCTCTGGCCCAGAAGAGGACACACACTGCCAGCCCAGGTCAGAGCACAAAGCCTGCGGACCAGAGCAATGCCCTCAGTTGCCAGCCTAGAGAGGAGTGCACAGCCTCCTGAGCAGAGCGATGCCCCTAGCCGCCATCTCAAACTTGGGCACATAGTTTCTCGGCCCAGAGCAGAGCTCTCAGCATGTGGCTCAGAGACTAGCTGGGTGCTCCTCTCACCTTCCCAGACAGAACTTTATGCCCCAGGGTAACAGACTGAGTTTCCCTGTTGGGAGAAAACCCCACAGCTATGGAATCAACAGGTTCTTCAAGAGGGCTGTACCTGGAAAACAGTGTAACAACAGCAGCAGCTCACTAAATTCAGAACAAGAAACCCAGCAACAGGGAAGTCCTCTCGAGGACTTCTACAGGTGAGAGGAGAGCCCCCCTGACTAACAAAAACCACAGCTACTACTCAGGTCTATACAGCTGAGGTGAACAGTGGAAATTCATGAGAAACACTGGCCATACAGTGACCATACCCAAAAAGCAGAGGAGGCCTCCTTCAGGAAAAATCATCTTCCTGCCAAGGGGATTCTCCCTACCCTAGGATTCCAGGAAGCATCAGAAACTAACAACCAACACCTAAAACAGCCCAATGGGTAGAGGTCAGCATAAAAGCTCAACCAACAAAAGACAAAGCAATATGTCATTTCCAGAACCCAGCCACCCAGGGGTGAGCAGCCCTGGACACCCAGGCATAATTAAAATTCAAGAAGATCACCTTACATCTATGCTGATGAAGAGGATAATAGAGGAAACAAATAAAATACATAAAGAATTAGAGGAAGACAAAATCAAACAGATTATGGCCATCTGTGAAGAAATACGGGAAGATGCAGCCAAACAGTTTTTAGCCTTCAGAGAAGAAATAATTAAATCACTGAAAGAAATAAAAGAAACAGAGGAATGTTCAAACAAACAGTTGAAGGAACTAAAAGAAAAACAGGAAAATACAATCAGACAGGTGAAGGAAATAAACAAAACAACTCAAGATCTGAAGATAAAATTTGAAAAATTAAACAAAACACAAACGGAGGAAGTCACGGAGAGGAAGAATTTAGGGAAGAAAACAGGAACTACAGAGGTAAGCACAACCAACAGACTACAAGAGATTGAAGAAAGAATCTCAGGTATAGAAGATTCAATGGAAGACATTGATGTATCCATCAAAGAAAATGTTAAATCCAAAAAATTCCTGACACAGACTGTCCAAGAAATCCAAGACAATATGAAAAGACAAAACCTTAGAATAATAGGAATTGAGGAAAAAGAAGATTCCCTGCTCCAAGGCCCAGAAAATATCTTCAACAAAATCATAGAAGAAAATTTCCCCGACTTAAAGGAGAATCTAAGATTACAATAGGCCTACAGAACACCTAATAAATTAGACAAGAAAAGAAAATCCTCTCACCACATAATAATCAAAAAGGTACGTGTACAGAACAAATCAAAAATACTGAAAGCTTCAAGGGAAGAACGCCAAGTAATATATAATGGCAAACCCATCAGAATCACACCAGACTGCTCAACAGAGACTATAAAAGCAAGAAGGGCATGGGCAAACATAATGCAGACCCTAAGAGAACACAGATGTCAGCCCAGGCTAATATATCCAGCAAAACTCTCAGTCATCATAGATGGAGAAAACAAGATATTCAGTGACAAAAACAAATTCAAACAATACCTACCCACAAATCCAGCATTACAGAAGATACTAGATGGAAAAATAGAACCCAGGAAAACTAATTACATTCAGGAAAACACAGGAAACAAATAACCTCACTACAGAAAAAAACAAAAGTAGCCAAGCACACAAACACACTACTATAGCCAACAGCAAAATGAAAGCATCTAACCACCACTGGACATTAATCTCCCTTAACATCAATGGACTCAACTCTCCAATAAAAAGACAGAGACTAACAGAATGGATGCGTAAACAACACCCAACAATCTGTTGCATACAAGAAACACACCTAAGTCACAAAGATCAACATTACCGGAGAGTAAAAGGCTGAAAGACAGTTTTCCAAGCAAATGGACCCAAGTATAACCAGGAGCAGCCATTCAAATATCTAATAAAATAGACTTTCAACCAAAATTAATCAAAAGAGATGGGGAAGGTCATTTCATTCTCATCAAAGGAAAACTCCACCAAGAAGACACCACAATTCTGAACATCTATGCCCCAAACACAAGAGTACCCACATTTGTAAAAGAAACATTAATAAAACTGAAACCACACATAGATCCCCACACATTTATAGTGGGAGACTTCAACATCCCACTCTCAACAAAGGACAGGTCAACAAACTAGAAATTAAACAAAGAAACAATGATTCTAACAGAGGTCATGAATCAAATGGACCTAACAGATATCTACAGAACCTTTCACACAAACACAACAGAATTTACTTTATTCTCAGCACCTCATGGAACCTTCTCCAAAATAGACCATATAGCTGGTTACAAAACAAGTCTCAACAGATACAATGGAGAAAAGATAGCATCTTCAAAAATTGGTGCTGGTCTAACTGGATGTCTACGTGTAGAAAAATGAAAATAGATCCATACTTGTCACCCTGCACAAAACTAAAGTCCAAGTGGATCAAAGACCTCAACATAAAACCAGACATACTAAATCTGTTAGAAGAAAAAGTGGGGAATGCCCTAGAAATCATTGGTACAGGAGAAAACTTCCTGAACAGAACACCAACAGCACAGGCTCTAAGATCAACAATCAATAAGTGGGACCTCATGAAACTGAAAAACTTCTGTAAAGCAAAGGACACTGTCATCAAAACAAAATGAATGCCTACAGATTGGGAAAGAATCTTCACCAACCCTCTATCTGACAGAGGGCTAATATCCAGTATATATAAAGAACTAAAGAAGTTGAAAAGCAGCACTCTAAGTAATCCAACTAAAAAATGGGGAACAGAGCTAAACAGAGAACTCTCTGTAGAGGAATATCGATGGCAGAGAAACACTTAAAGAAATGCTCAACCTCATTTGCCATCAGGGAAATGCAAATTAAAACAACCCTGAGATTTCACCTTACACCCATCAGAATGGCCAAGATCTAAAACTCAAGGACAACACATGCTGGAGAGGTTGGGGAGAAAGGGGAACCCTCCTCTAATGCTGGTGGGAATGTAAACTTGTACAACCACTCTGGAAATCCATCTGGCACTTTCTCAGACAACTAGGAATAGTGCTTCCTCAAGATCCAGCTATACCACTCCTAGGCATATATCCAAAAGAGCCTCAAGTACACAATAAGGACATTTGTTCAGCCATGTTTGTAGCAGCTTTATTTGTAATAGCCAGAAACTGGAAACAACCCAGTTGACCCTCAACTGAAGAATAGATACAGAAATTGTGGTAATCTACACAATGGAATATTACTCAGCAATGAAAAATAAGGAAATCATGAAATTTGCAGGTAAATGGTGGGAAATGGAAAGGATCATCCTGAGTGAGCTATCCCAAAAGCAGGAAGACACACACAGTATATACTCATGCATATAGACATATAATATAGGATAAACATACTACAATCTGTACACCTAAAGAAACTATTCTAGAGGGAGTACTCTGGCTAATATGCTCAATCTCCATTGTGAAAGGCAAAGAGATTAGACATCAGAAGAATAAGAAAATAGGAGGAGCAGTACTGTTAGGCCACAGAGGAGGACTTTGCAACCAGTCCGGAAAATACCTGACAAAAGCGAGTCATATGAAAGGGGAGGAGGTCCTCCCCTATTAGTGGACTTGGAAAGCGGCAGGGAGGAGATGAGGGAGGGAGGGTGGGATTGGGGAGGGAATGAGGGATACAGCTGGGATACAGAATTAACAAAATGTAACTAATGAGAAAAATAAAATTATGGAAAAAAAAAGAGAAAACAGGAAACAAGTTAGGAGCCTTCCACAGAAGGCCTCTGAAAGGCTCTGCCCTGCAGACTATCAAAGCAAATGTTGAGACTTATGGCCAAACTTTGGGCAGAATGTAGGGAATCTTATGAAAGAAGTGGAAAACAGTAAGATCTGGAGAGGACAGGAACTCCACAAGGAGAGTAACAGAACCAAAAAATTTGAACACAGGGGTCTTTCCTGAGACTCATACTCCAACCAAGTACCATGCATGGAGATAACCTAGAACCCCTGCACAGATGTAGCCCATAGCAGTTCAGTGTCCAAATGGGTTCCCTAGTAATGGGAACAGGGACTGCTTCTGACATGAACTGTTGGCCTACTCATTGATCACCTCCTCTGAAGGGGTGCAGCCTTACCAGGCCACAGAAGAAGATAATGCAGCCACTCCTGATGAGACCTAACAGACTAGGATCCAGAAGGAAGAAAAAGAAACCCTCTTCTACCAGTGGACTTGGGGAGGGGCATGTGTCAAAAAGGAGGAGAAAGGAAGGGATTGGGATGAGAGGAGGGAGAGAACTAGAAAGGGGATACAAAGTAAATAAAGTGTAATTAAAAATTAAATTAAATTAAAATAAAAAAAAAAAAGAATCCCTGGAGCAACATGACATGCTAGTCTAGCTGTCAGTGTGCTCTGGGCTCAAATGTGAGATTCTACCTCAATAATTAAGATGGTGGCAATGATAAAGGATGCTCAACATTAACCTCTTGTCTTTATCTTGCCCACATTTGCACACATATGTGACTTCCCCATATCGATACACACACACACACACACACACACACACACACACACACACATGCACCGTATACATCAGGAAAGAAAACAAAAATAAAAAGGGGTAAAACAAGTATAAACTAGGATCTTCTGTAGGGCTGGATTTGTGGCTGGGTACTGATTAAACTTGGTTTCGTCATGGAATACCATGGAATGCCTTGTTTGCTTCATTTATGGTGACTGAAAGTTTTGCTGGGTATAGTAGTCTGGGATGATGTCTGTGCTCTCTTAGTGTCTGCATGACATCTCTCCAGGGCCTTTTGGTTTTCATCATTGAGAAGTCAGATTTAATTCTAACAGGTTTGCCTGTATATGTAACTTGGCCTTTTTCTCATGCAGCTTGTAATATTCTTTCTTTGTTCTGTATATTTAGTGTTTTGATTTTTATATGATAGGAGGATTTTATTTTCTGGTTCAATGTATTTGGTGTTCTGTAGGCTTCTTGTATATTTATAGGCATTTCTTTTTTAGGTTGGGGAAGTTTTCTTCTGTGACTTCATATTTTCAAAGCCTAGGAGTTTGAAGTCTTCTCCTTCTATTCCTAGTATTCTTGGGTTTTGTCTTTTCATACTGTCCCAGATTTCTTGGATGTTTTGTTTCAGAAAATTTTTAGATTTAACATTTTCTTTGTATCGGTTTCCTCAACCATTTCTTTAACACCTAATATTCTCTCTCCCATCTCTTGAACTCTGTTATTGATGCTTGTGTCTATAGTTACTGCTCTCTTCCAAAGTTTTGTTTTTTTTATCTCTAGGATTGCCTTGGATTGTATTTTCTTTATTGCTTCTATTTTCATTTTTAGGTTCTGGAAAGTTTTATTCATTTCCTTCTCCCATTTGGTTCTAAATTCTTGTATTTCTCTAGAGGATTTACTCAATTCCTTTACTTGTTTGATTATATTTTCCTGTGTTTCTTTAAGGGATGTTTTCAATTCCTTCACCTGTTTGGTTGTATTTTCCTGCAGTTCTTTAAGCGATTTATTTTCTTCTTTTAAGGCCTCTATCATTTTCATAACCTCAGATTTAAGATGTTTTGCCATGCTTCTGGTGTGATAGGATGTGACTTCCCCATATCGATACACATGCTGTGGTAGGATAGCTGGGATTTGATGGTGTCATATGGCCTTAGGTTTTGTTGCTGCTGTTCTTATGCTGACCTCTAGCCATTTGGTTGACTCTTTTGTTAGCAGGCATCGTAGTCTCTGATGGTAATAGGTCTCTGGAGTTGTAGGTAGGGCTCATGATCCCAGACGGCCACAATCCTCTGTTTTTCCTGCTGCTCCCTAATATGTGCTATTCTCTGGGGCTTCAGATTTGGGTGGGTCTCAGAAAATAGTGCAAGGCTGAGAACTGCTGCTCCCTGATCTGTGTTGATCTAGGGGGCTACAGATCATATAAGGGTAGGTCATGAAAAATCATGCAGGCCTAGGATCTGGGGTGTGGAGCATGTTTTACCTTAACTGGTGGTGCCTGCAGTATCCATTACATTTTCTGACTCTCACAGCAATGAGTCATTCCCTTTGTTGTTCACACACTCAACCTGATAGGGTGCTGCAGGCTTTTCTCCTAAGACCACTTATCAAAAGAAATAATTTTCTCATCCAAGAGAACTTACACAAACACCCTGGACATTTGCAATATTAATTAAGTTGCACATGAATTACCACAGCCATTTCACAGATGGAGAAGCAGAAGTTAAGAAGTTTTGAAGAAGGATTAACTGTACCCACATGGGTTCAAAATCAAATCACCCTGCTTACATGGCAAACACTTAAGGACACCAAAATAATGGACAAAAATAAAAGCCTTCCACATCCTGTCAAAATTTTGCAATGGCTTACGGAGATGTTGTGTGTGCATTGGATTAAACAAATGTAGAACTTGACTGAAAAACTCATATCTTCAAAGGATTTTGTTGGTGAATGATCATTCAATGCAAGCTTATGAACTGGAGTGGAAAATAATAAAAATAGTTATGTGTGTGTTCTGTAAAAATTTAGTTTTAAAACAAGTGTGTAGCTATGCATAATTCTGCATAGAAGTAAAGCCTATGGTTTTTATGTGTTTGACCCACTCAAGAACTCAATCAGATAGCTTCTTTATCATTTACTTAATGGCCAGTAGCCACTTATTCTTTTGCTTAATTTGACTTTTTGCAGTGTATGTTTTCTTCAAACTGCACAAAATTATTTACATCTCACAAACACCCCATTATTGATGAAACACCCCATTATTCGATGAGGAAAAACTTGTCTTCAGTGTCAAACAACTCATTACCTTACCTGTGTATGCCTTTGTGGAGGTGCATGAACTTCTGTGTCTTGACTTCCTCATTATTCAAAGGAAGAAAACTCTATATCATGCATGACTGTCAAGCCCATTAAATGAAGTAAATATATACTAGTAACCACCCAAGGAAAGTTTTATAACCAAGTGAATACACAGCATCTCCATAAGCCATTACAAAATTGTGAGAGAATGTAGAAGTCATATTTAGTTCTGTCCTTTTTTTTAATATTTGATGCCCTAAAGTGTTTGCTATGTAAGTAGGGTGATTTGAGTTTGAACCCACATAAAAAGGCAAATGTGAGGCATACATCTGTACTGCCAGGAATCCTATAGAAAAACTGGGAATAGATTGAGAAGAACTACTTGGAATTCAGGAATTCAGGAATTCAAGCAACCTCCTTTGAAGTACACATCTTTGAGGTAAAAACAATTTTAAAAATAGGGTCAGTGAATATCCTTTCTCAATCTATAAGCTGCTGTTTTTTAATAGCCAGAATCTGAAAACTACCTGCATGTCCCTCAGTTGGGGAATGGATACAGAAATTGTGGAACATTTACACAATGGAATACTGCTCAGCAACTAAAAACAAGGAAATCGTGAAATTTGCAGACAAATAGTGGGAACTACAAGAGATCATCCTGTGAGGTATGCCCAAAGCAGAAAGCACACAGGGTATATATTCACTTATAAGCAGATATTAAACACATAATATAGGATAATCATATGAAAATCTGTACACCTAAGGAAGCTAATCAAGTAGGACAACCCTGGGTAAGAAGATCAATGCTCATTCAGAAAGGCAAACAGAGTGGACATCAGAAGAGGGAGAAAACAGGGGACAGGACAGGAGCCTACTACAAAGGACCTCTGAAAGACTACCCAGCAGGCTATCAAAGGAGAGGCTGAGACTCATAGGCAAAATTGGGCAGAGTGCAGGGAATCAAATAAAACAAGGGGGAGGTAGAAACACCTGGAGGGGACAGGAGCTCCACAAGGAGAGCAACAGAACTAAAAATTCTGGGCCCAGGGGTATTTTCTGAGACTGATATTCCAAACAAAGACCATTCATGCAGATAACCTAGAACCCCTGCACAGATGTAGCTCATAGAAGCTCATTCTCCAAGTGGGTTCCCTAGTAATGGGTACAGGGACTATGTCAACCATGAACTGATTGGCCTGCTCTTTGCTCACCTCCCATGATGGGGGAGCAGCCTCACCTGGCCACAGAGGAAGACAATGCAGCTACTACTGATGAGCCCTGATAGACTAGAATTAGGTGGAAGGGAAGGAGGACCTCCCTTATCAGTGGAGTGAAGTAAGGGCAGGGGAGGAGAGGAGGGAAGGTAAGTGTGATTGGGAGGGTTTGAGGGAGGGGGCTACAGCTGGGATACAAAGTGAATAAAGTGTAATTTTTAAAATTTAATATATTTAAAAAACAATTTAAAAAGACTCTGCCTCAAATAAAAGGTGAAAGGAGAGAACTCACTCCTGAAAGTTGATTTTTGGTCTACACATGCACACAACGGCAATGCATTCCTGCAATTACACACACACACACACACACACACAGACACGAGAGAGAGAGAGAGAGAGAGAGAGAGAGAGAGAGAGAGAAGGAGAGAGAGAGAGAAAGAAATTACAAACCACACCACACAACAATAACTTAAAAATAAGAGCTTATCTCTAAACTGGATGCATCTTATGGTATGCTATATATTTTCTTTCATCATCTTAAGGTTTTAAAGAGAATCTGCCAAGATATATGTACAATAAATAAATATGTTAATGTTCATAATTTGACTCTATCTATAAATTAACATCCAAATAAGGCATCAAAACAGAGGTATAATAACATCCAATGATGAAAATCTAAGATATGTTGTATTTCTTTTTCTTTAACTGCAACAGTAATAATTATGAGCTGTTCTTAGCATTTAAATCTGGTTATCCAAGTGGTGCTGAAGATGATAACCATCTCCCTAGTGTCTGTAGAAGAAATTAAGTATTCAGTGGGTACACTTAATCCTTGTTCAAAACTTCTCCTTAACTTCTGCTTCTCCATCTGTGAAATGGCTGTGGCAATTCATGTGCAATTTAATTAATTTCCAAATGTCCAGGGTATTTGTCTAACTTCTCTTCGATGAGAAAAATGTTTCTGTTGATAAGTGGTGTTAGGATAAAAGCTTGCACCTCCCTATCAGGTTGAGTGTGTGATAAATAAAGGAAATGCTCATCACTGTGAGAGTCAGAAAATGTAATGGATACTGCAGGCACCACCAGTCAAGGGGCAAACATGGAAAACATGAGCAGGGGTTCTCTGTCTTCCTAATGCTGTGAACCCTTAATACACTCCCTCATGTTGTTGTGACCCCAAACTTAAAATTATTTTTGTTGCTACTTCATAACTGTTATTTTGCTACTGTTAAAAATCATAATGTTAATATCTTATATGCTGGATATCTGATATGTTTGAGCCCCAAAGGTGCCACGACCTACAGGTTGAGGAGCACGGTTCTAGAGGGAACTAATCTTTTCAGTGTAAATGAACACCTAGCACCTAAGAGTTGGGCAGCTAATGTGGCAGGTCAGCAAATAGGCATATCACTTTGATCCACAGGTATTGGCTTGGGTCACTATTTGCTGTATGAATTTTCCTGGGGAGATACAGATATATGTCTCTCCCAGACAATGCACTGAAGCATGGCAATATGAATTCAGCACACATTTAAAAAGCTAAGCTCAGTGACACATTGAGCACATTTTTGTAATTTCAGTCTTGAGGTGGAAGCAGGAGGCCCAGGAGCGTACTGGCCATCCAATCTGCCTATTTGTTGAGAACCACTGTCAATGAAAAATGAGAGCTGGGAAGGAACATCAACTCATAGAGAGAGTATGTGCATGCACAAAGCTTTGAGGTGTTTCCAGCATCACAGCATAAAACTAGGCACATAGTACACTCTTGTAATCCTAGTACTCCGGAAAGAGAGACAAGGGGATGGGAAGTTCAAAGTCATACATGGAATAGTGTGAATCAAGAGCAGCATGGGGTATATGAGCCTCTGTCTCAACAATAACCACAGCACCACCAAAAGCGAGGTGGCATATGAATGAGGAATATATCCAGTGTCAACCTCCAACCTCCACATGCATGTGCACATGCAACTGCATGTACATACCTGCTTATGAACATGGATGTAGGCACACACACACACACACATACACACTATCAAACACTTTCTCTACTGTATATCCTGACAGACACTTGTCAGTTTGTGCATATGCATATACTTCATAAATTAATTCAGATCATGACTTTCTGATTTTCACTTTCTGGCTTCCATACTAACTGAACTGTGAAACAATAAATGAAATGAGGCTGTCAAGTACTGTCTGATACCATATATTTGGCGAATACCATACCATTTAGCCAAGATGATCTCAAGAAAATTGAGAGTAAAGAGCAAAGATTTGATGGCTGGAGTAGGACAAAGGAGTAGTAAAGAAATGATACAAGTTGAAGTTGGATTAAATGACACTCTGATATTCTATAAATGACTATAGTGTGAAGTAAAAAAAAAATCATAGCAATTGTCTATTCACCCCAGATAGTGCATAGAGAACAGATCAAAGTAGGGATACCACCAAAGCCCAATTAGACAAACAAATAAGCTTATTATGCTTGCTTCGTGAGCATTGGTAAGAAATTAGTCAAAGGAGTGTTGGTGATAGTACAGCAGTTGCTGCACTGCAAAGCTCCATCCTGTTGTGGATGATCACCTCATGGAAGCTGCACAGAGTCTCCCTTGCCTATTCTTCCATTCTGTGTACCCTCGGTCTCACGAGGCCACTCCCAGGTGGGAAGACTTGACTTCCAGGTGAGGGTCTTCTGACCTCTCCTCCCACCTCTTCTTACTAGGCAGAGTCAGTCGCTCCATTCACATTATCATAAACCTAGCTACCTTTATATTGCATTGGCCAGTTCTTTGCCATGCTGTAAGGCTACTCTGATATCCTAATGGGTGAGTATGTTATGTGCAGAGAAAAACAGGCTATTTTGCTCATCTATTTAAGAAACAAGATATACTTACTCTGAGTCGACATGAGACAATGTGTGTATATATTGAGAGTTTTCATGTTATTACATACATTTGCTTAACTTTTATATCTAAACTAAGGGACTATCTCAGACATGAATCAATGCCAAAGCAGAAAAATAGTGACTAAATATTTTGCATAAAATTCTTTTTTTTTTTCAATGCAGTTTACTCAGGAACCTTGAACAATCCTCGGACCCTGGGGAAAGCCAGCCCACAGCTTAAATAGCCTCTGGGTAGCCAACCCAGGCGTGCCACGTGGGCAATGCAGATAGGTCCACATACATGGAAGCAAGCCAGATCCTCAGCCTTAGCCAAAAGTGGAATTGTTCGTGACAGAGAGCACTCACCATCGGGAAGGTGGAAGGCAGAAACCAGCTCCATCTTTAAGGCATAGCATTCCGCAGCTCTCTACAGTTCCCCCTTTTTGTTTTAGACGCATCAGGCAAGAGTAGAGGTCTGATCTCTGATATTAGAAATAAATTGGGACTTTGTACTGATGTTCATTTAGGTGTCATCCACCCAAAGAGCATCAGACCCGTCCCATACCTTTTTCTCAGAGGCGGGACCTGGGGCATCAACCCGCATGCAATCAGACATGCTCTTCTCTGGGTCGAAAGCAGCTGACCCTGAGTGCAGTGCTTAGCCTCGCATCCTGAGCGTATCATTTTAGCTTTTTATGGTATCCAACCATGCTTGGGGAGAATGTCCTGCTTCAATGGCTGTAAAGGCCTGAATGATCATGGCTGCATCACACTGTTGTGAGACTCTAATCTTGCATATATACCACAGGCAAACCAAGGAGACCAACACCAGAAGGCCTGCTAACGCTCCCATGCCCGCCCATTCCTTCAGATGATTCATGGCTGCAGCAATCCATGTTGATAATCCTGTGGCTAGTCCTGCGTCCACTCTGGTAGAATTTACTGTGACAATGGCCACTCTCAGCATAAAATTCTTAAAAGCTACATTACTAGCCCACAGCAAAGCATTTATACTGCCTATCCCTCTGTTCAAATTCTCAGTCTCCATACACTGGTTATTATTTCCCACTAAAGCCCAAAGAATCTTCAGACTTCCCAGCACAGGGTTCTAGAAATGTAACTATTCATTCAGAGCTCTTGCTCTTTTTCAGCTCCAGCCTGAAGCTTATAATGAAGTGACCAAAGGTTATAAATGTCACAATCAAATTGGCAAAACAATTAATCATGGGAGGTTATTACAGACCAACCACTGGTCCCAGAAAAGCCTGATGCAGGTGCTTGTGTCACTGCCATCCCATCTCCTTAAGCACAGGCTGGTATATCACTCTTAGAACATGAGCCTGCACCTTTACACCAGAAGCAGTCTGTCTGCCACCCCTGAAAGGTTAGAAAATATCAGACATATTATTTGTTCCAAGTATGGTTCCAAGACTCCTCAGAGGATTTCTTCACAGGAGCTCTAAATGCTGCTCTCTGAAACAGCACCTCTGGCCTCTCTGGGTATCCCTTGCATTGCAGCTATATATTTCTCTCACTCTCCCTATCTCCCTCTTATTTTTACTCTTAATGAAACTCCTCTACAAGCTTTAAATCAAGTTTCCTCTTCCCTCTCAGGCTCCATCATTTCTAGATCTCCATGTACTGTACTATTTTTTGTTTAATGCTATCCCTTCATTCTGGAGGGCAAACACAGCCTTGAGACTCTCTTGCTCAGTGTACCCCATTGAAAGGAATTATGTGACAGCTCCCATACAGAACCTTCTGCTTCTCTTCTCTTGTTTTGTTTGACAATCATTGTGTAAGTTTCTACCTCAGTATGGTGTGTATGCACTGCCTAAAATGAATGATTCTTCAGATTCCACATAGTTTGTTTTATTCCATGTGCCTTCTTGTAAGAAAGAGTTTCCAGATTTCTGGAACAGTCCTGTGACCTGAACAGCATCAAAGATGAGAAGCAAGAAGAGTTGCCATGAGGAAACACATTGATGTTTCATTCTCTCTTCTCTTTGCTCCTAGAATCAGATGTTGCTGACTTTGATGGCCGAAGCTCGCTTTTGTACAGGTTCAATCAGAAGACGATGAGCACTCTCAAAGATGTGATCTCCCTGAAGTTCAAAAGCATGCAAGGAGATGGAGTTCTGTTCCATGGAGAAGGACAACGCGGAGACCACATTACCTTGGAGCTCCAGGAGGGCAAGCTAGCCCTATACCTGAACCTGGGTAAGATCAGACCCATACATTTATGTGCCAATGACTGTTGAGGTCAGAGCTGAAGCTCAAGGGTCTTCCTCAATCATCCCCCACCTCCAACAACACACACACTTTGTGACAGTCTCTTACTGAACTTGTAGCTTACTGATTTGGCCAAGCTGAATGACAAATAAACCCCAAGGAGCTTCCTGTCCCTATTTTCCCTCCCTGACTACTCCCACATGTTGGGAGTGTAAGTATGAGCTGCTACAGCTTGCTTTTTAACTGATCTCTAGGGCTTGAACTCAAATTCTCATGCTTGTGCAGCCTTATTATACATTGGTTTCTACCCTGTGTGATATGGTGTGTGTGTGTGTGTGTGTGTGTGTGTGTGTGTGTGTGCATGTGTGTATGTTTGTGTAGTATGAACATAAATATACAGGTATGCATGCATATCCATACACCTGTGGAAAACTGAGCACAACACTCAGCATCTCATTCTATCTCTGCTCTGTTGCCTTGAGGAGGTCTTTTACTTAACCAGAACCTTGTATTTGGGCCTAGGCTGAGTGGCCAGTGAGCTCTTAAGATTCATGTATTTCTGTCATTGGGTATTGGTATTATAGGCCCAGCTATGCACACATTTTACTGCTACTACTATTACTATTGGATATGAGTTGTAGAAATTCAAATGCAGGTCCTCAGGTGTTCATAGTTACTGATTTTTGTACAAAGTCACTATAGCATGCATGGGAGCATCTTCCTCCACATCAAATGGAGTCACCGGAGCACTGTCTAAGTGTTCTATTTCCATTTTCTTCATGGGAGTAGAACAGCACTTATTTAATTTTTTTCACCAAAGGTATTCTGTGATAAAGACAACATTTCAATATATGGGAAGGTACAACATAACTTTTTAATATCTTTTTTTTTTCAATGCAGTTTATTCAGGAACCTTGAACAATCATCTGACCCTGGGGAAAGCCAGCCCACAGCTTAAATAGCCTCTGGGTAGCCAACCCAGGCGTGCCACGTGGGCAATGCAGATAGGTCCACATACATGGAAGCAAGCCAGATCCTCAGCCTTAGCCAAATGTGGAATTGTTCGTGACAGAGAGCACTCACCATCGGGAAGGTGGAAGGCGGAAACCAGCTCCATCTTTAAGGCATAGCATTCCGCAGCTCTCTACAGTTCCCCCTTTTTGTTTTAGACGCATAAGGCAAGAGTAGAGGTCTGATCTCTGATATTAGAAATAAATTGGGACTTTGTACCGATGTTCATTTAGGTGTCATCCACCCAAAGAGCATCAGACCCGTCCCATACCTTTTTCTCAGAGGCGGGACCTGGGGCATCAACCCGCATGCAATCAGACATGCTCTTCTCTGGGTCCAAAGCGGCTGACCCTGAGTGCAGTGCTTAGCCTCGCATCCTGAGCATAACATTTTAGCTTTTTATGGTAGCCAACCATGCTTGGGGAGAATGTCCTGCTTCAATGGCTGTAAAGGCCTGAATGATCATGGCTGCATCACACTGTTGTGAGACTCTAATCTTGCATATATACCACAGGCAAACCAAGGAGACCAACACCAGAAGGCCTGCTAATGCTCCCATGCCCGCCCATTCCTTCAGATGATTCATGGCTGCAGCAATCCATGATGATAATCCTGTGGCTAGTCCTGCGTCCACTCTGGTAGAATTTACTGTGACAATGGCCACTCAGTGATTTTTCTTTCAGAATTCAAACTCATAAGTAACTTAAAAAATTTTAAACATGTACTTACTATAATGAGATTTTTCATAACTGAACTGATCAGGTATGTTAAACAAAACAAAAGAAACAAACAAAACAACAACAACAAAGCAAAAAAGGAGAAAACACCTAATTGCTTCGCCCTTCTTAGTGGGCAGTGATACGTGTGAATGGAAAGTCTTTACATGGACTGAGTCTGGGTGGATGATACGGGGACCTGGAAGGCTACTGTTTAGTAAAGAGTACTTTCCTGCCTGTCTGCAATGGATGTTGTTTCCCTGTCTGGGTGAGCTAGACCCTCAGCTAGTCTTACTGTGAGTTGGTCCACATTCATTGTTCTCAACTTTCCACCCCAATACGAAAGGGAGTGGGTTCCCTTATGCCTTCTCATGGAAGAATGGAAGGACAGTGCAAGCCACAGGAGATAGGTTCTGAGCTCCTAAGTGCACTGAGGAAAACCAAATGAGCTTTCCTCTAGGAAAAAGCAAACAGAAAAGATGTAGGTTGGAGCATCTCCCCAAGCATGGTTGGCTACCATAAAAAGCTAAAATGTTATGCTCAGGATGCGAGGCTAAGCACTGCACTCAGGGTCAGCCGCTTTGGACCCGAGAAGAGCATGTCTGATTACATGTGGGTTGATGCCCCAGGTCCCGCCTCTGAGAAAAAGGTATCGGACAGGTTCTGATGCTCTTTGGGTGGATGACACCTAAATGAACATCGGTACAAAGTCCCAATTTATTTCTAATATCAGAGATCAGACCTCCACTCTTGCCTGATGCGTCTAAAGCAAAAAGGGGGAACTGTAGAGAGCTGCGTAATGCCGCGTCTTAAAGATGGAGCTGGTTTCCGCCTTTCACCTTCCCGATGGTGAGTGCTCTCTCTCACGAACAATTCCACATTTGGCTAAGGCTGAGGATCTGGCTTGCTTCCATGTATGTGGACCTATCTGCATTGCCCACATGGCATGCTGGGGTTGGCCACCCAGAGGCTATTTAAGCTGTGGGCTGGCTTTCCCCAGGGTCAGATGATTGTTCAAGGTTCCTGAATAAACTGCATTGAAAAGAAAATTGCCTTATTTTATTTTAAAAATTAATGACATTCATTGATTTTTCTGTATGTGGTTGTGGTGTGCAATTACACAGTTTTAAAGTTCAGAGGACAACCTTCAGGGGTTGGTTCTCACTTTTTTCCATGTGGTTCCCTAGGTCATTGAGGTAAATGGAACATTACTTTAACTGGCTAAGTGATCTTTCTCGGTCCCACAAGGCTGCTTTGTCTGAGAACCCCTCCCTATTGCCATGTTAATATAATAATAGTAGTATAAACAAAAGGAAACACATTGTATTTACTGTATTATTAGTACTTATTATCTTGTAGTCAAAAAAAGAGAACTTTAATTCAATATGGGGTGCAGGCACAAGGTACACAGGGGACATCAGAACAAGCTATATTTTAGTCATCCGAAGAACATGAGAATCGACACCCCTATCTGAGCACAATACATTCCTTATTCTTGTCCTTCTTCAACGGCAACCCCAAGTATCCTTGTGACCTCTATGAAATATAAGAAAAAGATGCCAGGGTAGTTTGGTTCCACTTGGGTACCTCTCCTTCCTGAGAATAAAGAGAGTTGTTATGGGGGAAGAGGGTGTGAGGGTTGGACTAGGAGGAGAGGAGGGAGGAGAATGGTCTCAGGCTGGAAATCTTTCTTCTTTAATTAATTAATTAAAATAGGAAGTAGGAAGAATTTACAGATTAAGTTTAACTCATGAAATTGATCCCTAACATATAAGATTAATATAAATTGTGGGTTGGGGAGTTGGCTCTGTTGCTAACTTTCTTGTCATACAAGCATAAGGCCCTCAATTAATTCCACTGAACCTACAAAAAGCCAGATGTGACACATACGTATAACGTTAGTACTGGGAACACAAGTATCCTGGGATCTCCGTTGGGCCTCTTGTCTACCTATTTGGTGAGTTCTAAGCCAGTGGGAGACCTTACTTTAAACAAACATTTCCCAAACAGCAACAGCAAGATGGAAAATTGAAAAACTGCACTGGAGATTGACCTTCTGCGTGTACACACACATACACATGCACACACACACATAAAAACACATAATAAAAAGAAGGAAGGACAAATGGGAGAGGTATATGGCAAACTGCAGTTTGTATTCTATAGTTATATTTGCTGTGTCCTTTGGGCAGAATTGGTTTTGTGGTGAAATTTCACTAGGTAGTCCTTGTTATACTTTCCAAAGGTAGAACACAGAATTTTTTTTTTTTTTTTTTAGAATTTCTAATTGGGCATGAGATTTACTCTTTAATACATGGGGTAAAGTGTGTCCCCTCCTTTCAGTTGCCTATAGCACACTGCCCTCTGTAGAATTACAAATGTGGGAACAGCAGATGGAGAATCAACGGGCAGAAGAATTGTGTGACTGGGAAGCTGTTGTTAAGTGCTGAACAAGACATCAACAGAGCATGCAGGTTACTCATCCTTACAACACTTCAATGTTTTTGAACTGAAGTGCGATGTTGGGTTATCCCAGCACGTACAGATGTGGAACGGTGAAAAAATCTTGCCATAGATCACTAGCAGAGCTTGGTTCCTTTGGGTCCCAGGTGCAGGGGTCAAAGGCTAAAGCCGTGAACTGCATGAGAACTTTTCCAGAAAATCATGAGTTTCTTCAACTCTGAAGATACCAGTGACCATACATTTTATAGTCACTTCATTAAGACAAATAACTGGGTGTTTACAGAATATTTATAATGTCTTCTGAAAGGTATCTCTTTTCAGTTTTCTCTGTTTTGCAAGTTTACATTCAGACACTTAAATATATATGCATACGAAACCTGACAACAGTCTTTTACTGTATTTCTTTTCTGTTATGATTTATTGGGAGACAGAGTCTCAGGCATTCCAGGCTGGCTTTAAACTTGCTGTGTGGCTGAGAGTGACCTGGAACTTCAGGTCTTCCTGTGTCTACCCCTGAATGCTGAGATTACGGGCACCACATGACCAGTTTATGCAGTGATGGGGATGGAACCCAGGACCTCATGGGTGTTAGGCAAGCACTCTAACAACTGAGCTACATCTGCAGTCTCCCTATGTGTTACTTCTAACCACATTCCATGACGCCTGTCAATAATGTAAGGTCTCCTGACTGTACACCTACAGAATATGGATCTGAAGGCTCTTTGAATCTTACCAAGTGTCCTGACACTCACTGATCACTAAGATGCTATATGTCCTCATCAAAGAGTACTGCACTAAATATCAGGTGGCCAACATTCATGTGCTACACTCTGAGAACAATTGTTCCAGGTGATCTTATGTTCTTTGGAATTGATTGTGAAGTAGGAAGACAGATGTTTTAGACAATGCGAATGGCTATGAAATATTATTTGTAAATTCTGTAATTTATAAAATAAGCATATGTTGACTTACAAATTCATGACCTGCTGATGTGCCAAACACTCGACCAAAGCACATAAGGAAGAAAAGACTTATTTCACCTCAAAATTCAAGGGTACAGTCCATCTTGATGGGTTAGACATATAAAAAATAAAACTTTATAACTGGTTGCATTGCATCTGCAGTCAAGAAGAAGAAAGAGATGCATGTTCATGCTCAACTCACTTTCTCCTCACTGTTCACTCCTGACACCCAGCCCATGACAAGTTGCTGCCCACATTTAAGGTGTATCTCCCTCCCTCAATCCAGTCTAGAAACTTTTTCACAGACATGAGCAAATGTCTGTCGCCTAGATGGTTTGATATCTTGCACGATTAGGAATAAACATTAATCATCACTGGCCAGCAATTAAGCAATGAGCTCAACACTATTGATCTAAAAGTTGTACTTGTCATTTCCTGCTTTTAAAATATTTCTACTTATCTTCAAGCTGCTTAACATTACTTAAAACATAGCACCCATGCACAAGCTAAACCTTATCACATAAGCTCATTATGAAAACACTTTTATATTGCATGCAAAGTCACAGAAGTTGGACACCAGTAAGAAGCAAGGATGGAGCAACCCAAATTGGTTTTCCAAAGACAAAATTTGTGTTTCATTGTTTTAGTGATACCCATTAATTTGTTCTGCCTTTATGAGAGGGCAGCTGGTGTGTGTGTGTGTGTGGGGGGATCAACCACTTTCCTGTGTTTCATGTTCTCACTAGGGTCCTTTGGAGACCACTTGTGAGTCTTGCATATAGTAAAAATTGTTACAGAGTTATGCCTTCCTGGTCCTGGCTAACCTATGGAACTGCAGTTTACCTTGGCCTTCTATACAATGTCTTCTGCCTTTGTATTTCACCACTTGCCTTAGCTACAGTGCTTGGCTCTCCAAATTATCCAGTTGTTTCCTGTATGTTTTCCAAGTAGGAGCCCCTCTACTCCTCACAGCTCACACTGATCTCAAGCAACAGACTGGCAGGGTGGAATGCAGGTAGTAAGAACACAGAGACAAGAACGGATGGGAATATCATCCTTGTGCCAGCAAGCAGAATATTAGCTTTTAGGGTAGGTGATGCTTGGGGTAATTAATTCTGTAAGAATTCGGGTAAGTCTCACAGCTTCTATGAAACCAACTTGATTTTTTTCCCTAAGTTGTGTTCAGGAATGATTAAAACAGCATATGAAGGGGTTTAGAGAGATAGCCCAGTGGTTGAGAGCACTTCCGGCTTTTGCAGAGGACTGGAGCTTGGTTCCTGTGATCCATGGCAGGCCTCTCACAGCTGCTCAGAACGATAGCTCCGAGAGATCCAGTGCCGTCTTCTGGCCTTTGTTTTCCTGTGCGCATGCGACACACACCCACCCACCGCCCACAATAATAAAATAAATCTTTAAAGATACCAAAACAATCTAATATTACCTCTGTAAGAAACTTGATAAGGTTGGGGAGGTGAGTCTTTGGTAACTTGCTGTGCTTGCTGTTTTAGAATGGGTGAGTGAATGTGACCTCCACAATCCACAAAGAAACTCTGGGTTCAGTAGCACAGATTTATAACCCCAGGCCTGACAAGGTAGAAACAGGTAGAATCCTGGAACTCTCTGGCCAGCAGCCTGTGCTTCCCTTCCCAGGAAAAGGGGAAGGAGTTAAAATAAGCATGAAGATGAAAGTGTAAACATTAGGGCTGTTGAGATGACTCAGTGGTTAAGAATGCAGAGGAAGAGCATCCAGTCCTCAGTACCCACAAGGACAGACTCACAACTGCCTAACCCTCTGGCTCCAGAAGATTAGGGGTGCTGTTATGGCTCTCATGAGCACCTGTACTCAAGTGCACATGTATACTCACAGATATGGACACACAAACACACAACACTAAAAATAAATATCTAATGTTCTCCTGGAGAAATGGCTCAGCCGTTACCACCTTTGCTCTTATAGATGGACTGGGTTCAATTCCCAGAACCCACATGGCATCTCACAACCCTAGGTCCATAATTCCAATTTTAAGGAAACCAACGTCCTCTTCTAAGCTCTACAGGCACCAGGCATGCATATGATGCACACGTATACATGTGAGAAAAATATTTATGCCTATGAAATACAGTTAAAAACTGCAAGTGATACATCTGTTAAACGGGCAAACACTCCTTTCCCATTTTCATTGCAATAGGCTTAGGAAGTACTTATGTTATCTTCAAAGTAAATGGAAAAGAGGTTCCATTTTAATATATAATATATATAGTATTTCTGTCCTTCAAGCAAGCTTCTTCCTTACTGTCATTTGTCTTCTCGAACGTTCATTATCTTGTCTTAATAAATTGAAAGTCTGTTAAGATGCTATAATTTAACATCAAATGCAATTGAGATAAATCTGTAAACAGATGTCCTGAGATAAAAAAAAAATTGTTAGTGTTCTGAGAATTATATTTTCTATGGTTTCCACAACA
Organism: Meriones unguiculatus; assembly: GCF_030254825.1. Lineage (NCBI taxonomy): Eukaryota > Metazoa > Chordata > Mammalia > Rodentia > Muridae > Meriones > Meriones unguiculatus. Next base: position 63,415,184 of record NC_083365.1, on the reverse strand, counting down.
ACAATCTAAATTTCTAGGGGAGATTTCATTAGATAGTCATTGTTCTTTCTTCAGCAATATAATTCTAAGCTACTAATATTCAAATAATGTAATTTTGTTTTCTGAGTTTATTTTATCATACCACTTTTCACATACATATGTGAAATTCAAAAATATGTATGAAATTCTTATATATATATATTAATAACTAAATGAGGAGTGGATGGAATTCATTCATATCTTTCTCTTTGGAATTAATCAAGAAGTAAACTTGGGGCCCTGTGAGATGCTTCTGTGGCTAAAGGTGCTGGCTGCCAAGGCTCACACTCTGAATTCAAACCCTAGAACACAGAAGGTGAAAGAAAAAAAAATAAACAAAACAAAACAATGCCAGCAAAGTGTTTTTTTGTTTTTTTTTTTCCTGGCCTGTGCCTGCTCACCATTGCACGCTCAATTTCACAATATCCCGTGTAAAGAAGTAAATACATGTAATAAAAGTTGAATTTCTGAGTATGGACATAACTTAATGTTAGATTATATTAAGAACCCATCTATCCTGTTCAAGACATTGAATTCTTTGTACAAGCCATCAAATAAACATTTGCAACTCCTTATAATTCAGGAAGCATTCAGTAATTCACAAAGGATAAATGTAATTTAATAGTGTTCTTTCTGGCTATTGAACTAGTTATTCTAACTTTCAAATATAGAAGAAAAGAAAAATATTTTTAATAATGTAGCAGATTTTTGTGCTTTATGATTTTACACCATTTATTACTTTATTAGTAGTGCTTATTTGCCCATCACTATCCCACTTGTGTATATCCCAAATTAAGTATTTTAAGCTATTGGATATTTTTTATTAGCTGCCACCTTTAATTTCATCTAAAATTATTACATTCACTCAAAAATATTTAAACACACTCTAACTTTATAAATGCTACTTCAACAGCTATCTTATATCCTTTTGCTGGTTTTGCATGTATGTTTAATCTCTTTCCAAACTACTGAACATTATCTTCAATTTTTAAATCATTAGCCTTTTTTGAACCACCTCATTTTTTTTTTTCTTTAGAATACATTTCAAAAGTGGCTGCATTGTCCTCTACTATGGCCTGGTAAGGCTGCTCCCCCCCCCCCCCAATGGGGAGGTGATCAAAGAGCAGGCCAATCAGATTATGTCAGAGGCAGTCCCTCTTTACATTACTATGTAACTGATAGACTAAGATCAGAAAGGAGAGGAGAACCTCCCCTATCAGTGGACTTGGGGAGTGGCATGCAAGCAGAGGGAGGAGGGAGGGTGGAATTGGGAGGGGAGGAGGGAGGGGCTTATGGGGAGATACAGAATGAGTAAAGTGTAATTGATGAAAAATTTAAAAAAAAAAAACTCACACACACAAAAAAAAAAAAAAAAAAAAAAGAATACATTTCAAGAACATAGATGACCAGGTTAAAGGGCCAGGACTTAAATATCCCTATCTAATGTCCTAACTTAGACTTAGCAATATAGCTTGCTGTGTCTGTATCTCAGTGACTGTGTTTTCTTAAGATACTCATAACCAAACTTTGGGCAGAGTGCAGAGAATCTTATGAAAGAAAGGGGAGATAGAAAGACCTGGAGAGGACAGGAGCTCTACAAGGAGAGCAACAGAACCAAAAAATCTGGGCACAGGGATCTTTTCTGAGACTGATACTCCAACCAAGGATGATGCTCAGATGTAGCCCATGGTAGCTCAGTATCCAAGTGGATGCCCTAGTAAGCGGAACAGGGACTGTCTGTGACGTGAACTCATGGGCTGGCTCTTGGAACACTCTGCCATCCTGAGAGGGGTGCAGCCTTGCCAGGACACAGAGGAGGACAATGCAGCTAGGCTTGTTGAGACATGATAAGCTAGGGTCAGATGGAAGGGGAGGAGGACTTGGAAGAGATGCGGGAGGGAGGGTGGGATTGGGAGAGAATGAGGGAGAGGCTACAGCTGCAATACAAAGTGAATAAACTGTAATTGATATAAAAATTAAAAATTTAATATTAAAAGATGTTCATCAGAGACAGTGCACTAAAGGGATTCAGGCAGCACAATCTCCCTACCTTCCAACAAAATGCAAGTAGAACTGGATTTCTAAATGCAAAATAAATTAATGGTTAATCATGCTGGGAGTTTTCATGTTATCTCAAAACAGAGCAGAGATACTATGGTGATTCTTTTTTTTTAAATCTTTCTATTGTTCATACATAAGCATGGTAGACATACATGAATGCAGGGTTTTTCCTTTGCATATATGCAAGCACACATAATTGTGGGTATGTGTGCACCTGTGCGCTCCTTCAAATGGAGGCCCACAGTTGATATTGGAAATCATCCTTGATTGCTCTTCCTCATTATTCATCAAGGGAGGGTCATTCAGTCAGTTCCAGAGCTCAGTCAAATAGGTAGTCTTGTGAGGTACTTTGCACTGGAATCCTCAGTTTCCACTGTCCGGAGGTGGAATTACAATGGGCCACCACCCCAGGAAATTACTAGGGTTTCTAGAGATCTGAATTCTGGTGCTTGAGCTTGCCCAACGAGTACTTCATCTGCTGAGCTATCTCCCCAGCCTTCATATAATAAACTTTCACAGAAAAAAATTCAGTGTCAAAGAAAAGGAAGCAGAAAAAGCAATATACCAAAGAGTCAAAGAACAAAAAGTTTATATTACAGAAAGTGGACTAAATCCAAATTGTTGGAAATAAATGGGTAAAAGTCATATAAATGACTTTTATAAATGGCTCCTAAAATGAAATAAAAATGAAGAGATTTTTAATATAATATTTTATTTTTATTAATTACATTTTATTCCTTTTGTATCCCACCTGTAGCTTTGCCCTTCTTCCCCTCCCAATCTTACCTTCCTTCTTCTCCTCCCATGCCTCTCTCCCAGTCCACTGATAAGAGAGTTCCTCCTCCCCTTCCCTCTGACCCTAGCCTATCAGGTCTCATCAAGACTGGCTGCATTGTCATCTTCTGTGGTCTGGTAAGGCTGCTCCTCCTTCAAAGGGAGTGACCAAAGAGCAGTCCAATCAGTTTATGTCAGAGGCAACCCCTCTTCCCATTACTGTGGAACTCACTTAGACACTGAACTGCCATGAGCTACATCTGTGCAGGGGTTCTAGGTTATCTCCATTCATGGTACTTGGTTGGAGTATGAGTCTCTGGAAAGAACCCTGTGTTCAATTTTTTTTTTTTTTTTTTTTTTTTTTTAGTTCTGTTGCTCTCCTTGTGGAGCTCCTGTCCCCTCCAGGTATTTCAATCTCCCCCTTCTTTTGTAAGATTCCTTGCACTCTGCCAAAAGTTTGGCTATGAGTCTCAATATCTGCTATGATACTATGCAGGATAGAGTCTTTCAAAGGCTCTCTGTGGTAGGCTCATGTCCTGTTCCCTGTTTTCCCGTTCTTCTGATGTCCATCCTCTTTGCCTTTCTGAATGAGAATTGAGCATCTTACCCAGAGTCCTCCTTCTTGATTAGCTTCTTTAGGTGTAGAGATTTATTTTTTAATTATACCTATTCCAAAAGAAACTCACAGTGAGTGGCTTAGCGAGGTGGTTCAATGAGTCACTTGTTTGCCACATAAGGGTGAAAATCTGAGTTTGGATCTCTGACACATGCATAAAGCCAGACTATAACCCAAGCTTTCTACTGCAGGTTGAGAGGCAGAGTTAAAAGAATCTCCAGATACTCATAGGCTGATTAGTCAGAGATATTCAGGGCCAAACAAGAGATCCTGTCTGAAACAAGATGGAGGCTGAAGACTGATATTTAAGGTTGTCTCCGACCTCCAAATATTCATTGTGGCATTCTCTCTCTCTCTCTCTCTCTCTCTCTCTCTCTCTCTCTCTCAATCAAAGACATGTGTGTTAAAATTATTCAGGAATATAAATTTTACCCATCATACACTTAGAAATTACAGCAGGAGTTTAAGTTGTCATCACTTTTAAAGAGGCTGAATTGGCATCAACAGTCGAATCTTACATTGCTGGTAACCTTACCTTCCTCCTGTATTAATCAAATGCAGGGTCCAGGAGAGTTCTCCTAGCCCTTTCATCCAGTTCTCCTCTGCTGAGGAACCCTTACACTCACCATGCCACCTGTCAGCCTGGGTGCCAGTTCCTGCAAGCTGGGCATGCACTTCCTCCTCCTGTGTCTTTAACCTCTTGTCTGTCTTGATGTAGTAATTTGTCCTAACCCTTATTACATGATGATACCACCACCAGACCCCTCAGAAGAGAGGGGTCCTGCATATCTTCTTTTATATATGATCCTGACCAGTACAGCTAGATTTCAATGTCCTTTCAAGGAAGGACAAGAGGAGAGAGGAGGTATTTATTAACGCATTAGTATAATCTGACATTGGTGAGATTTCAAGGCTTTTGGAATAAATAAATAAACAAAGCATAAGCAGACATTAAATCACCCTGCCTGCTTTCCAAGTATGCTAATTGTGGTCTCCCCACTCTAGCTCCTACAGGAAGCCAGGCATTGTTAGTGAGACAAACAGCACCATCAGGACACTGAAGGTAGCAGTGAGCAGCCCACAGAGAGATTAGCTGATCTTGACCCCTGAATATCACATAATGTTACCTGTACACAGGAGAGTGAGTACAGGTGGGGTTAAGGATGACACAGAGTGAGAGAGAAAAGAAGCACACTTAACTATAGTATCCTGAGTGGGGGCATAAACTATTCTTTCAAACTAAAATTAATGTAGCAGAGGCCCAAATGTTGTTTCAGTGGGTCAGGATGCTTGCTGCCAAGAACTAGAGGTAGATTCTTGCATACACATGATGGAAGAAGAGAACCAGCTACACACACAAGCACACAGAAACACAGAATTTCTCAAGATTTTAAAAATTATGTGTCAATAATGACAGTTTCCCTTTAAAGCTGAGACAAATTCTGTGTGTAGTGGTGGCCATAACTTTTATGGTGAAAGGACTCAGTTCATACACTTGGCACTCAACAGTTGCAGGTGGAATGGTTATGTCTTTCTCTTCTCCTGTGTGCAGAAACACACCCTGTATGACCACTAGCTTCCTCCCAAGCTCGTTCAAGATCTGCTTTTTTCATTCATAATCTTCAAAATATGTGTATGCATAAATTATTATTTTTTTTTAATGTGGAAACTTCTTTTTTTCAATCTTATTTCTGTAGCCAATACTATAAGCATCCCTGTCACCATGCAATTGCTTGTGTACTGAAAACATTACAGTTCCTGTCAGGAAGAGGGGTAATGTCATTTGAGCTAAAACTGGCTTCTGTAATCTGAGTGAAAAGCCTGTGTGCGACTCTTGCAGAAGGCCTGGTAGTGTGCACTTACAAGGGAGAGGTTGAGCTGTGTTTGTTTGAGGAAACTTCAGGTACCCAGTACTCAGTGCTCTTGATGGGCAAGACTGAAAGCATCCCAGGCTAAGACCCCATTCTTCCTTTCTTCCTCGACAGATGAAAGCAAAGGCTGGCTCAGCAGCACTGAGCCCTCAGCCATGCTGGGTAGCCTTCTGGATGACCAGCACTGGCACTCGGTTCTCCTGGAGCGTGTGGGCAAGCAGGCAAACTTCACTGTGGACATGAACACACTGCACTTCCGGACCAAGGGTGAGACCGATGCCCTGGACCTTGATTATGAGGTGAGTCAACCCTCCCAGCAGGTTTCCAGGAATGGAAAGGAGGTCTGTAAACAGAGCTTTTTAGCCCCTCCACCTGGGCGAGGCTACAAGGAAGGGTCTCCAAGGAAGAGCTACACAGAAGTCTGGAAATTCACGGGCCAAGCTCTGGGTCCCTGATGAAGTATTAATTGTCCGAGTAGAACAAGTAATTCTTTTTACATGCTGGGTATACATGTGTGTGTTCATATGTGGGTGTGTGGGTGTATCCTAGATTAATTTCTGTAGCTGTGTTAAAAAATTCTGGTGTTTATTTGGTTTATGATTCCTGATTAGAATCCATAATTTGAGAGAAGTCAAAGCAAGAACTTAAGTTGCATCCACTGAAAAAAGTAAAGAAAATAACTGCATTTTTCTTCCTTACTTATTCTCAAGTATTTTCTTCATATTTATGCAGTTCATGGCCCAACCCACATGATGGTGTATGTCACATTCAGAGTGGGTCTCCCTACCTCAATTAACAATCAAGATGGTGTCCTAAAGACATGCCAGGGCCAGTCTAATAAAGACTCCTTTGACTCCCTTCCTAGGAGATTTGAAGCTGTAGCAAGTAAATGTTTAAAACTAACTATCAAAATATGTGACACTTTTTAAGTGTGTACATATACCTGTGTGTGTGTGTGTGTATGTGTATGTTCTTGCAGCCTCACAGTTTTGCTGGGTTTTGGTTATACATAAAACTATTAATTTTTTAAACTATTAATTTTTTAATAAACAACTTCAACTAGTTGGAGTAATGAAAGATACAGAAAATATCAAGGAAATCCCAGGTGAGACTAGCAAAATGACTCAGCTAGTAAAGGGATTTGCTGCCAAGCCTGATGACTCGTGTTTAGTTCTCCAGAGCCACAGAGTAGAAGTCTAGCTTTTAAAAATCTCCAAGAGTTATCAAACCTGTGTTGCTAGTGGGTCTCTGGCCTTTTACCTCTATGCCCACTGGAGGCCTTAACTATTAGATTAGACCTGTTTTCCCCATTTCTTTGCTACTAGAAACTGAATCCAGAGCCCTGGAGGAAGAGATCAGTAGAATGCTTTAAACTATGCTACAAAGAAGGCTTCAGGTCTTTTAGTTTAATAGTCAAAGTGTCAGAGAGCAGGATAACCAATGGACAGTGGAGAGAAGAATGGGACCTTGTGGTGGGGGTGAGAGAAGAGGGAGCGCTTTGTTCACAGAAAGAGGCAGAAGTTTAGAAGCAGGAGGCTGCACTAGGTCTTGACAGAAGAATCCAGTTAGCCTGGAAAGATGTGTGTGCCACATCCTAAAGCAGGGATGTACAGCACCACAGTGGCCAAAGCTTAAAATAGTAGCAGTGCTATGTGGAAGTGAATTAAGCACAGGAGGACCAGAGCTTAAATTTTCAGAAAAATTGAAAGCTTCCTGGTGGACATGTCCATTATTAAAACATAAATTGCATGAATGGGATAAAATAGGTCAGACATTAAATTAAATATGTTTGAGGAAATAAATTCACTAATTTCTAATTATTTTTCTGTGTAACTATCTCTCATTTATCTACATATACAACCAGAACTTTTGTAATTGTTCTGTATGGGAAACATCTTATATACAAAGATGCTGACCAACACTGAAGTTCTGACTCAATGCTTTATACATGTCCTGGACCAAGAATGTGTATTAGTGTCTGAGTGTGAGAATCTGTGTGTGTTTCTGAGTACATGTGCATGTGTTACTTGGGATTGAACATACAACACTCACATGCTAGGAGGCTACACTATCAGGAAGCTGTATCCATAGTCCTTTTTCATTTCTTAAATTAATTTCAATTAAAATCACCATATTATTTGAAGAGAGGCTCTCATGTAGCTGAAGCTGGAATTGAAATCTTTTAATTCTAATCCCTCTGCCTTTGCTTCCTGCAAGACTACAGGTGTGTTTCTTATACAGTCCCCTTCATGTGGTAGTAAAGATGGAACTCTACAAAAAAGCTGCACCCCAGCCCTAGCATTTTCTTTAAGTTTAAGAAAATATTCTACTCAGTTATCTGCCTTAGCCTACTGGGTATGTGAGATTATAGACCTGTCCACCATACAAGTCTGATTTTTTGCATTCTTAAAGGATCACAAAGAATAAGGAATAAAGAATCTGTGACAGAATTTTCATTACAGATAAAAGTATAAAAGATAAAAGTATCCTATATCTTAAAGGATCAAAAGCATTCTATAAGAATCTGATCACTATGTTAGAACATAAGATAAATATATTGTTTATCATTAAATTGTATGCAATGGACTCTTTAGTCAAAATAATCTTATGAATTTGAAACACACACAAAGATGTATTTGTAAATACTTGGGGTGTGTGTGTGTGTGTGTGTGTGTGTGTGTGTGTATGAGTGTGTGGTGTGTTTTTGTGTATGCATTGTTCTCACTCAGGAAAGCAAGATTCTAAATATTTACCAGCACTTCACCTATGGCATGGGACAGTGAGAGTGAAAATATATGACTAAGCCAGAGGATCCAGAAGAGGCTAAGTGAACACATATTGCTCTTGCAGAGGACTTGGGCTCAGTTCCCAGTATAATATGGGGTGACCCACAACTGCCTGTGTCTCCAGCTCCAGGGCATCTCAAGTCACTTGCACTCACATGCACATATCCAATCCTCACAAACATATGTAACTATTTTTAAATAAAAAAATAAGTCAAAACTAGCTGAGGAAGAATATATAAGTCTTTTTAAATTTTGGTAATAAAAAACACTAAACAACTATTCATAGGGTAGCTAGCAATTATAAATATTTGTTTCAAGGGGCAGGAAAATCATGACTACTAAAAACATATTAAATAGCAACTACTTAGGTTTCATCCAGACCTACTGAATCAGAAATTCTGGGAGAGGGATCAGCTATCTATCCTCAGAAATCTTACAAGCAATTCTGATGCCCTCTACATTCTGAAGGTCTCTCTCTCTCTCTCTCTGATTGTTACGTATAGTGTGGGCTTAAAGGTGAGTGAAATATATGTATGGGTAATTGTCAACTTTTGTTAATTGTGAAGTAGAAAGATCCTATAATTGGCTAGGTTCAAGACTCCACACACACCTGTAAGAAATTATCTGGTTAGGTTAGCATGTTTGTAAGAGTGTTTTTCGTTAGGGTTTCTATTACTGTGATAAAACACCATGAGCAAAAGCATCTTGTAGAACAAAAGGCTTATTTCAGCTTACAGTTTTAAGTATCTGTCCATCATCTAGGCAAGTCAAGAGAGGCACTCAAAGCAGAAAACATGTGGGAGGGAGCATGCAGAGACCACAAAGGAGTACTGCTTACTGACTTGCTCCTCATGCCTTACTCATTCAGCTTTCTGATATATGTTGGGACCAGGACCACCATACCATGAATGGTACCACCAATGTGATATGGGATCTCTCATATCAAGAATCAGTCAAGGAAATGCCCCACAGGATTCTCCACAAGCCTGTCTTGTAGGATTCTTTTTTTTCAATTAAGGATCATTCTGTTCAAATGACTCTAGCTTATGTCAAGTAGACAGAAAATGAGCCAGGGCAGAGTGCTGGTTAGGTTAATTGAGCTGGGAGCTCATTCCCTGTGAATGACACCATTCCCCAGGATGAAATCCTGGACTGCATTAAAAGGTGAAAATGTCTCTTAGCTGTGGGCACCATGTGACTATCAAACTCCCTCAAGATCCTATTACTTGGAATTCCCTGCCATGATAGATTGTAACCTCGAATGGTGAGCGAAAATAAACCCTTTCTTTCTTAAGTTGCTTTATCAGGGCTAATTTATCAGGAAAATAAACTAAACTAGAAGGAATTGCTAGACAGTGACTAGGAAACCTTGGAACACAATTTAAGACCCTGCTGGGAAAGGGGATAACAGTTAAGTAGAAAAAAAAAAATAAAGGAGAAATTAGGAACAAACCTTTTCTTTTGTCAGGCATCAATGCAATCCTTAAGAAAGGTCTTTGTCTTTGATCCCAAATTCTGTTCAGTATATTTTATTTAATATATGCCATTCAGTAACTTCAAAAGACATATTTGCATATTTGACTCAAAAGGCAAGATGGCAGGCAGGTATTTTTCAATCTTTGAAAATGAAAATTCTTTGAGTACCCATCACTTTCCTTTGTCAACTTGTTCAATTGACTGAAGAAACTGAGATCACAGTAAATTAGATTTACCTTAAAGCACAGTGGTGTCTTTAATGAACTTGAAGACATCATTGAGAAAAAGAAAACCATGAAATCATTTTTCAGTCTGACCATTGTTTTTTTCTTTTAATACTTTAATGTCCAAGGAACTGTTCCAAAAATCTATAATCTTACCTAAAATACTACTGGCTTGCAATCACTTTTGCCTGTGTATGATCTCATTAGTGCAGATATTCTATGGGATTACAGCTGTGTGGCATTGAAATGAATGTGAGTTTTTAGAAAAATGAAACTGGCGGTGTTGCTCAGTTCATGAAGTTAGAGCTGCTTCCTTCAGGCATGTCTTGCCTTGTGAAAAACCCTCCTTGAGAGTAGAACACCTTGAAATATTCCTTTCAAGCAACTGCTGCTTCAGGAGCCTCAAACATTTGCCAGAATATGTGGACAGGTTGCTCTAGACATCATAAAAGAAGACATATTGAGGATGGTGGCAGACACCCACTGTGCTGAATGGCAAAATTTATGTGTCAGAAGTCTCTAACCTTGAAAATTTACTTCAAGGAGGTGGAGAGAAGAAAGAGACTTCTGAGAAGAGAGCAATGTTCTATTCATCTGTTTCCCACCCACAAGGAGGTATAAAGTTACAAGATAAGAACTAGAAATTTCAGTTCCCCAGAAGCAAAAACACTGCAGCTGTTAGAAGGAGCAAATTGCCATCCTTATTGAGGATGAGTTCCATCACAGTGCATTCTGTTAATTAGAAACCACACTCTAGCTTCTGCCCTGTGCTCAGTGCACACAGGAGATGTAGACACCTACAGTTGGAAGGATACTGAGGTCATTTCCTGGGATCCACTCTCAGAGCATACCAGGATATATTTCAGATTTCTTCTATTATGGTTTATGTCTGGGATAATTGAATTATGCAACTCTATCATCATTTACAAACTTTACCAACATGTAGGGCTACTGGCCATAAAATGTGGTAGCTACTGGTCCTTCTTTTATACCATGTGGTGGTTTGAATAAGAACAGTTCCCATAGGCTCATGTTGGTCCCCAGTTAATAAAACTATTTGGGAAGGATTAGAAGATATAGCCTTGTTAAAGGAGTTTTGTCACTCAGGGTAGGGCTTTGAGATTTCAAAAAACCCAAGCCATTTGCAATTAGCTGACTCACTCTGCATAGTGCTTATGGATCAAAATATAATCTCTTATGTTGGTGCTAATTTTTATTCTATTATAATTTGGTTTCTAATGCCTCTACCTTTCTTCTCCACCCCCTATCCCTCCTAATACCTTCCAACATCCAAACACTAGGTAGGAGAGAAAAAAGGTTTGTGGGAGAAGGGGCAGAGTTCTCTTTGGTTATTTACAGCTAGTGAGGGTCATTAGGCTTTGGGGGAAGTACCAATCTCAGTCTTCAGGATATCTAGCAGTCCAGAAAACCAGCAACAGCAAACACAGAAGGATGAACCAGCAACAGCATGCAGAACAGCAACCCTCTTCTTTCCCAGAGTTTCCCTTGAATTGTTCTTTTGACAGTCTCATGGAAGCATTCCTCCCTCTCTTGGAGCATCCCTTGAAGAATCTTCTTCCTATCTCTGGGCTCTGGCATGTATACCCTCTCAGAATCCTCAGAATTAAACTGTCTGTAATCAGCAAGGACTATGCCCCTCTCTGAGTCTCAGGAGGCTGTTACCTGGTGGAAAAGATGATACCAATATCCAAGCCACATGAGGTAATTATCAGCTGTGGACAAACTAAAACCAGCCCCACGTCTCATACTTAGGATTAAAACGGAAACATATTAATATTACTGAGTTTTAAAGGAAACCAAAACTTCCACTATACTCTCAGCTCCTGCAGCAGTCCCATCACTGCCTGCATGATGCTGTGTACCACTCCATGATGGTCGTGAACTCTAACCCCTTGCACCATGAGCCCCAATATACTTTTGTTGTATAATTTCTTTGATCATGGTATGCTATCACAACAATAATAAAGTAACTACTGCAACATTATGGATGTTCATCATGAGACTTTATAATAATTTGTGACTAATATAGGGTAGTCTTTGCCATCATAAGATATTTGCTTCCCAGATGAAATATAGATCAGGCTTATAAAATTCTGTCTGTTGATGATCATTAATATTTAATATTGATTTACCTTTTAGTTAAACAATGGTTATTCCTAAACCTGCTTTATACCCAAATCACCACACAGAGACTAGGATTTATTTAATTAAACTAGAGCACAATGCTGGACAATAATTACTCCATACTAAACATCCAAGCCATCATTGCTTCCTCCCATTCAGATTTCCCACATTATACTTGCTTTTTAGTCATATCTTAGGTCCAGTTCAGTTCTCCTGATATTTTCCCATCGTCTCCTCTTGGATCTCTCCCCTCAGATCGCTCCTCCTACTCTCTTCTTTTTCCTCTCTTCTGGACCAGGATGTCCCACACTATTCTCTGCATTGCTCGATATTGACTGGTTGTTTTTATTGGCAAGACAGAGAACAAATGGTAGCATGTTTACATAAACTTGAGACAGGTAATACTTAAAATAAGCATCATAATGCAATGTGTGGATTGAAGCCAGATAGTGAGGTAGAGTAATCAGAATTTCAGTGACCAAGGGTAAATTATATACATTCCACAAAAACATTATAGCAATACCTGTCAAACAGGGAAAAGAAGAGAGAGGAAAAACAACTCCTAGGAATGTCTTTCAGACTCACATCACTGAACATAAACTGTCCAAATGCTGGAGCAAGATGACAGCCTTTCTCTTTCCCTCCAGCCTGAGATGAGGAGTTTAAAAAGATATTTTGAGGATCTCTGTTCTATGATGTCCTTATAGTTCAAGAAGTCCTTTTTTTATCCTGTTTTATATTATTATCTAACACACACCACAAATCATAGGTATATTTTAAAAACAAGTGGTTTACAGCTAGTCATTCCATACATACCAGGAAAAAAATGTATAAAAATAAAATACCTAAATTGAGAAAGAAAGAAAAAAAAAAAAGAAAGCACACGAAATCCCAAAACTAGATTAAACTAAAATATCTGGTAATTTAAATACAAATGTGCATAGAGCTCAAAAGATGACTCATCCAATAATAATGCATACTGTTCTTCCAGATAATCCAAGCTGAGTTACAAATATGAATAAGGGTGGCTCTCAACTCCCTGTAACTCCAGTTCCAAGGGATCTGATGATGTCTTCTGAGTAACTGCACTCATGAAACAAGTATGCACACACACACATACACATAATCTACATTATATATTACGTGTATATGTAATAAAATTGTAAAGGAATGAATTGACAATATGAAATAAATATATGCATAATATTTACACAACTCCATGGTTAACATTATCGAGGTTTTTGAGAAAAATGAAATAATAGCTATATTATTTGAAAGCATGGAAGCCATTCTCATTACAGCATAAATTCCAGTGCACCAGCAATAAAACATATGATAAATTTCATTTATATAAAAAAATTAAAGTCCTCCCATTAAAAAAAAAAGCATGTTTGAGGGAGTTTCAAGATGACGATGATTAGGGTGTATTGTATCTAAGAGGCAGAAAATCAGAGACAGAGAAACCTGTGAATAAACACATAGCTAGATCAAAAACACTGATTTTAGTGCTTTCCAGACCTGGGGGTGGGGGCACCCCAGGGGTTGGGGACAATCAGATCCTGTAGCACCCCTCTGGCAGTCTCTTAGGACCAGGAGTAACAAGCTGTGAGACCCCTGCCCTTTCCACATACTCAAGCTAATGCAGGCACCCAGTTATAGGGACTTTCCACTCTACAAGCCAAACATAGGATCCACCACCACCCCTCAAGAACAGCTTCTGGATTCTTGGGACAGCATCCCAACCTATAAACCATGGTTTTACTGATCCTCCTGTGGAGACAAAGTGGACCAAAAAAAAAGAAAAGAAAAGAAAAAAATATCAAATTCCAGATCCAAAAATGACAGAGCCCAAACGAATCTGAGTCCCAGGTGCCCAGTGTTTGGTATACCTGTTACCTGCAGCTCAACTGCCTTCTGAGGCGCCTGATCCCCCATGGCTACTACCTGAGGCAGATGGACCTTCATGGCTGCTGTGGGAGGTGCCTTTCCCTTCCCATAAAGGCATCAATGCCCAACACCCCCTGTGCTCCTAGGTAACCTAGCCCATCCCCCTGCTCTCCAAGGCAACAGCACCCTTGCCCCTGTCCTTCATGATACCTGTACCTGTGCCCTGCCTTCCTTAGAGACACATCTCAGTGTGGCACAACCTGAAATGACAGCATGCATTGCTCTTCGGCTTGACATCTCTTGTCATCCTGAAGACTACTTCACACTCCAGACACCAGAGATGGTCAGATCCAATTTTATGTGCACATTCCAGCAACAAACAGCCAAGGCTATGGACAAATAGATGGCTAAAGGCCAGAATATGAACACAACAAAAACAGGATATCATGGCTCTACCAGAACCCCCCTCCCTGCAATAATGGACATTTTAATGCAGCAGAAATACAGGAAAATGACCTTAAATCTATGTTTATGTAGTTATTAGAGGCATACAAAGGGGAGACGAATAAACCTCTCAAAGAAATGCAGGAAAATACAACCAAACATGTAAAGGCCATCAAGGAAAAAGAGAAAACCACAATCAAACTGGTGAAAGAAATGAATAAAATTATTGAAGATATGAAAACAGAATTAGAATCAGTAAAGAAAATATCCATTGAGAAATTTCTGGAGATGGAAAACTTAGAGACGAGATCAGGAACCACAGAGGAATGCATGCATTACCAACAGAATGAAAGAGATGGGGGAAAGAATCTCAGGTGCTAAAAATACAATTGAAGAAATTGATACATCTCTCAAATGAAATATTAAAATGGGAAAATTCTTGATACAAAAAATTCAAGGAAACCACAAAAGGATGAAACCTAACTAGACAAAAAAAAAAAAAAAAAAAAAAAAAAAAAGATTCCAGTCTACAAAGTTGAAAAAAAGACTTTCAAGAAAATCATAGAAGAAAATTTCTTCAGCCTAAAGAAAGAAACTTTCCCCAACCAAAGAGGCTTAAAAAACAGCAAATAGACTAGGCCAGAAGAGAAATTCCTCTAGCCACACAATAATGAAAAATGAAAAGACTAAATCTACAAAACAAGAAAAATATTAAAAGAGGACAGGAAAAAAGGGCCATCTAACATATAAAGTCTCAGAATCACACCTGACTTCTCAACAGACACTATGAAAGACAGAAGGGCCTAGGAAGATGTCATGCACACATTAGGAGACTATAGATGCCAACCCAGACCACTATATCCAGCAAAAATTTCAATCACCATGACTGAGAAAACAAGATACACCATGACAAAACTAATCTACACACCAACCCAACCTTACAGAACATAATAGAAAGAAAGCTCCAACCTAAATAGGTCAACTACACCTAGGAAAACTCAGGATATAGATAACTTCACAACAGCAAAACCAAAAGAAAACAAGCACACAAACACTGTATCACCATCAACTCCACAATAAAAGAAACTTGCAATCATTGGTCACTAATATCTACACCATTAATGGACTCAACACTCCAATAAAAAGACACTGGCTAACAGAATGGTTACAAAAACACTTTCCAACATTGTGCTGCATTTGAGAAACAAATCTCAGCAATACAGATAGACACTACCTCAAAGCAAAGGGCTGGAAAAAGGTTTTCAAAGAAAAATTTCCCAAGAAACATTCAGGAGTAATCATACTAATGTCTAAATAGACTTTAATGTTTAAATAGACTTTAAACCAAAATTAATCAAAAGAGATGGGGAAGAACACTTCCTTCTCATCAAAGGAAAAATTCACCAAGAAGACATCACAATCCTGAATACCTATGCCCCCAAAATACAAGGGCACCTGCATATGTAAATGAAACATTATTAAAGCTTAATACACACATCTAACGAACACATTAATACTGGGAGACTTCAACACCCCCTATGACCAATGGACAGATCATTGAGACAGAAGCTAAATAAAGAAATAATGACAGTAACACGTGTCATGAATCAAATGGACCAAATAGATGTCTACAAAACCTTTTACCCAAACACTAAAGAATATACTTTATTCTCAGTACCACATGGAACCATTGTAGATCACAAAATTGACCATGTAGTTGGTCACAAAACACACTTCAACTAATACATGAAAATTGAGTTAACTCATTGTTCTTTATCAGCTCACCATGGATTAAATCTAGACCTAGAACAACAGACACAAGAAGCCTAAACACTCATGGAAACTGAACAAATCCCTGCTCAATAATCTCTGGGTGAGGGAAGAAATAAAAAAAAAATATTAAAGACTTCCTAGAATTCAATAAAAAGGAGGGCACTACTTCCCCCAAACTAATGGGAAATCATGGAAGCAGTGTAAGAGAAAACTTCATAGAATTAAATGTCTTCATAAAGAAATTGGAGAGACACCACATTAACAATTTAACAGCTCACCTGAAAGCTTTAAAACACAAAGGAACAAACACACCCAAGAGTAGTAGATGGCAGGAAATAATCAAATTAAGGGTGAAATCAAGAAATTAGAAGCAAAAATCGATGCAAAGAATCAACAAAAACAAGAGTTGTTTCTTTGAGAAAATAAACATGATAGACACCTAGACAAACTAACTAAAAGACAGAAAGACAGTGCCCAAATTAAGAAAATCAGAAATAAAAGGGGCACATGTCAACAAACACTGAGGATATTCAAAGAATCTTCTTCAAAAGCTTGTATTCCATGCAATTGGAAAATCTAAAGGAAAGGACAATTTTCTTGATATATTTCACCTACCATGTTAAATCAAGAGTGGGCAAAAGTTTAAACAGCCAATAAACACTAAGTTTCAAAAGTTTCCCAACCAAAAGTCTCCATTAAAAACCTCCCTACCAAGAACAGCCCAGGGACAGTTGGTTTTAGTGCAGAATTCTACCACATTGTCAAAGAAGAGCTAACACCAATACTCCTCAAACTCTTTCACAAAATAGAAACAGAAGGAACAGTACCAAACTCATTCTATGAAGCCACAGTCATCCTTATAACCAAACCACACAAAGACTCAACAAAGAAAAAAAAATTTCAATCTCCCTTATGAATATTGATGCAAAATTAATCAATAACATACTTCCAAACCAAAGTAAAAAACACTTCAAGCACATTATCAACCATGATCGAGTAGGTTTCATCCTAAGGATGCAGAGATAGTTCAACATACAAAAATCCATCAATGTAATCCACCATATATACATATTGAAAGAAAACACACACACACACACACAAACACACACACACACACACAAACACACACACACACACACACGCACACATGATCATCTCCTCAGATGCTGTAAAAGCATTTGATAAAATCCAACACCCCTTCATGATAAAATCTTAGAGAGATCAGAAATATAAGACACATACCTAAACCTAATAAATCTTACATACAGCAAGCTGATAGCCAACACCAAACTAAAATGAAGAGAAATTCAAAGTAATCCCATTGAAATCAGAGACAAAACAAGGTTGTCAATTCTCTTCATATCTCTTAAATACAGTACTATAAGTTCTAGCTGGAGCAATAATAAAACTAAAGGAGATAAAAGGATACAATTCAGAAAGGAAGAAGCTAAGGTATTGCTATTCACATATAAAATGATAGTATACATAGTGACCCAAAAAAATTCTGCTGAGAATTCCTGCAGCTTATAAAGTCCTTCAGCAAAGTAGCTGGATATATAATTAATTAAATCTGGCACTTTCTTAGACAATTAGGAATAGTGCTTCCTCATGATCCAGATATACAACTCCAACTCCTGGACATTTATCCAAAATATGCTCAAGTACACAACAAGGACATTTGCTCTACCATGTTTGTAGCAGCTTTATTTGTAATAGCCAGAACCTGGAAACAACCTAGATGCCCCTCAACTGAAGAATGGATACAGAAATTGTGGTACATTTATACAATGGAATACTATTCAGCAATTAAAAACAAGGAAATCATGAAATTTGCAGGCAAATGATGGGAACTAGAAAAGATTGCCCTTTGTGAGATATCCCAGAAGTAGAAAGACATACCTGGTATATACTCACTTATAAGTTGATATTTGTCATATAGCATAGGATAAACATACTAAAATCTGTACACCTAAAGAAGCTAAGCAAGAAGGAGGACCCTGGGTAATATGATCAATCCTCACTCAGAAAGGTAAATGGGACAGATATTAGAAGAGATAGAAAACAGGAAAGAGAATAGGAGCCTACAACGGAGCCTGTGAAAGACTCTGCCCAGCAGTGTATCAAAGCAGATGCAGAGACTCATAGCCAAACTTTGGGCAGAGTGCAGGGAATGTTATGAAAGGAGGAGATAGAAAGGCATAGAGAGGACTGGAACCTCACAAGGAGAGCAACAGAACCAAAATTTCTGGGCACAGGTGTCTTTTCTGAGACTGATACTCCAACTAAGGACCATGCATGGAGATAACCTAGAACCCCAGCATGGATGAAGCACATGGCAGCTCAGTGTCCAAGTGGGTTTCTTAGTAAGGGGGAACAGGGATAGTCTTTGACATGAAATCTATGGCTGGCTCTTTGATCACCTCCCCCTGAGGGGGGAACAGCTTTGCCCTGGCACAAAGGAAGACAATGTAGCCAGTCCTGATGAGACCTGATAGGCTAGGGTCAGAGGGAAGGAAAGGAGGATCTCCCCTATCATTGGACTGGGGGAGGGGCATGGGAGGAGATGAGGAAGGAAGGGTAGGATTGGGAGGGAATGAGGGAGGGAACTACAGCTGGGATACAAAGTGAATAAACTTTAATTAATATAAAAAGTTAAATTAAATTAAAAAAAATCAGCAGCTCCCTTTCTATAAATGACAAATGGCCTGAGTAACTGAGTAATACTCACATCCTAGTTCTTCAGTTTCTTTTTTTTTTTTTTTTTTTTTTTCAATGCAGTTTATTCAGGAACCTTGAACAATCATCTGACCCTGGGGAAAGCCAGCCCACAGCTTAAATAGCCTCTGGGTAGCCAACCCAGGCGTGCCACGTGGGCAATGCAGATAGGTCCACATACATGGAAGCAAGCCAGATCCTCAGCCTTAGCCAAATGTGGAATTGTTCGTGACAGAGAGCACTCACCATCGGGAAGGTGGAAGGCGGAAACCAGCTCCATCTTTAAGGCACAGCATTCCACAGCTCTCTACAGTTCCCCTTTTTTATTTTAGACGCATCAGGCAAGAGTAGAGGTCTGATCTCTGATATTAGAAATAAATTGGGACTTTGTACTGATGTTCATTTAGGTGTCATCCACCCAAAGAGCATCAGACCCGTCCCATACCTTTTTCTCAGAGGCGGGACCTGGGGCATCAACCCGCATGCAATCAGACATGCTCTTCTCTGGGTCAAAAGCTGCTGACCCTGAGGGCAGTGCTTAGCCTCGCATCCTGAGCGTATCATTTTAGCTTTTTATGGTATCCAACCATGCTTGGGGAGAATGTCCTGCTTCAATGGCTGTAAAGGCCTGAATGATCATGGCTGCATCACACTGTTGTGAGACTCTAATCTTGCATATATACCACAGGCAAACCAAGGAGACCAACACCAGAAGGCCTGCTAACGCTCCCATGCCCGCCCATTCCTTCAGATGATTCATGGCTGCAGCAATGTTGATAATCTGTGGCTAGTCCTGCGTCCGCTCCGGTAGAATTTACTGTGACAATGGCCACTCTCAGCTGCTCCATCGTAGTATCGAATTCTCCAGTCCAATTACCTAAAATATAGCTCGACAATTGTTTAGACAGATTTGCAGCACAGGAAAAATTCTCATGTTGTATGCTAGTGACACAAAGTCCAGCATACTTTCATTGACAGCCAGGTTGAGCGATTTGCCATAGGGTATCAATTTGCTCCTGCAAGAGGTCAATCCTCTGATTGACCACAATCAAGCTTCCTTTTAGTTGAGCATTAATTCCTTTATGTTTATATCCCCCATTTTTATTCATTATTAGCCAGATAGAGCCAAGTAATTGTGGTAATTATACTTGCTTTTTTGCCCAATGCTGGAATGCTAGTAAATTTATGTATGCCCTGGTTACTCGCATGCCTCACTGGGTGCCTGTGCCCATTGATGCCCCTCATGCTATGACTCTCTTCAGACAGAAAAGGGATCTTGGAACTACAGCCACCATTGTTACTACCATCTCATTGGCGGCTGTTAGAGCTACCACCAGGGCATTAGCCATGAGTCATACTGGGCAGACTGCTCAGACCCTGAATAATCATTTAGCCAATGTAGCTCATGCCTTAGTTGTACATAAAGGAATTAATGCTTCAGTTTCATTTTTATAACCCAGTGTCTCTCAGCTGCTGCTGTTCCTTTTTCACCAACATTAAGAAAATTTGGAATTAACAAAGCATTATTAGGGAAACCACACCATTCATAATATCCACAAATAATATAAAGTATCTAGGAGTAACTCTAACCAAGGAAGTCAAAGACTTATATGACAACAAACTAAAGTCTCTAAAGAAAGAAATTGGAGAAGATAACAGAACATTGGAAGATCTCCCATACTCATGGACCAGTAGAGTTAACATAGTAAAATGGCCATCTTACCAAAAGCACTCTACAGAGTCAATGCAATCCCCATCGAAATACCAACAAAATTTTTCACAGATCCTAAAAGAACAATTCTACACTTCATACGAACCCATAATAGCTAAAACAAAAGGCAGTCTATAGAGTTTGAAAAGGTCTTCACCAATCCTCCATACAACAAAAGGCTAATATAAATAAAATATAAAGAACTTAAGAAACTAAACACCTAGTACAAGAATGCTCTGCAGAAATATACATAACATATAATGCATCCAAAGGAAGAATTTAAACAGTCCTATTTTTTTTTTCTGGTATGGTACCATCTCGTGTGTGTGTGTGTATATGTGTGTGTGTGTGTGTGTGTGTGTGTGTGTGTTTGTGTGTACACAGTCTCTCTTTGTAATAGCCATTTTGGGCCAACCTAAACCTTAATTTATAAGCTAGGCTGAGCTCAGAATCACAGTTTTCCATCTCATATCCCCCTCTCTGTTTTTTTAAAATATTTTTTTACCTTTAATATTACAAAAAAAACTTACTTGTCTACATAAATAAATAAATAAATAAATAAATAACCATCAAGCACATGTTGAATATACATGTTTGTTTACTTCCCAGTGTTTTTTGGTTCATAATTTGAACAATAAAATATTTTCTTTATCAAAAAAAATATTACAATCAAAAGACAATACAAATAATTATGGGACCCATAAACTAGAACATTACAGGAAACAATAGTCAGGGAAAATAACATTAATTTCCATCAATATGCAATAATTAAACAAAATGGCTTTTAAAATTCCAAATTTACACAACAAACCTTAAATTTCTATTAATATACAATAGTTACACAAAATAGCCTTAAATTTCTCTCAAGATACAATACAAAATAACCTTAAATTTAGCACACTAAATGACCAAAAAACATCCTCCTCTCCTTTTGGAAATGGAGAAGTTGTATAGGCAAAGATATCTTTTCGGTGCCCTATGTAAACTTGGGATATTGATCAAGTCCTAGAAAAGCTAGCTGTATATATTTTTCTGTCCATTTTCTGGATTATCTATCCAGTCTATGTGATGTCTCACCTTTGAGCTAGCACTTTCAAAAATGATATGCATGCAAATTTTGGAAAAAAAAATCAGTAATTGAGGTAATTTGTGATAGTGAACCACCTGGGCTATTTGCTCTGTGAAGACATGTCTTAAGTGATAAAAGGTTTTCCCTGGTCAGATCTAATCTTTATAAATTTTGTTGGTAATCATAGTTTGTCATTCTCTGTAGATACATAAGCCTAACCACGTCCCCCTCAAAGAAACTATTGCAGGTTTCCATTCCAATGTTACCAAATCCTTATAATACTCACATCCTAGTTCTTCAGTTTCATTTTTATAACCCAGTGTCTCTCAGCTGCTGCTGTTCCTTTTTCACCAACATTAAGAAAATTTGGAATTAACAAAGCATTATTTAGTCTGTCCCTAGGATTTATTACTCTCCCTTTTTGTTTAATATGCTTCTATTTTAATGTACAATTGGCTCTTTTTACAACTGCTTGTCCTTTAGGATTATGTGGAATCCTCATAATGTATTTTATATTGTAACATGCAAAGAATTGTTTCATCTTCTTGGATACATTTGTGAGAAGATTATTAGTCTTTTATCTTCTTTTTATTTTTTATTCAATTTATTCACTTTGTATCCTAGGTGTAGCATCCTCCCTTTTCTCCTTGGTCTTCTCCTCCCATGACCCCTCCCCACCTCAATCCACTGACAGGAGAGGTCCTCCTCCCCTTCCATCTAACCCTAGCCTATCAGGTCTTATCAGGACTGGCTGCATTGTCTTCCTCTGTGACCTAGTACAGCTGCACTCCCCCCAGATGGAGGTAATCAAAAAGCCAGCCACTGAGTTCATGTCAGAGAAAGCCCCTACTCCTCTTACTAGGACACCCACTTGGAGAATGAACTTCCATTGGCTACATCTGAGCAAAGAGTTTAGGTTATCTCCATGCATTGTCCTTGGTTGGAGTATCAGTCTCAGAAAACACTCCTGCGTCCAGATTTTTTGGTTTTGTTGCTCTCCTTGTGGAGCTCTAGTCTTCCCCAGGTCTTTTATCTTCCCCTTCTTTCATAAGATTTAATGCACTCTGCCCAAAGTTTGGCTATGAGCTTCAGCATCTGCTTCAATACCTCGATCAGTAGAGTCTTTCAGAGGACATCTGTGGTACGCTTCTGTCCTGTCCCTGTGTTCTCCTGCTTCCAATGTCTATCACATTTGTCCTTCTGAACAAGGATTAAACAACTTCCCTAGGGTCTTCCTTGTTGTTTAGCTTCTTTTGGAGTATAGATATTAGTATATTTATCCTATATTATATGACTAATATCCATTTATAAGTGAGTATGTACCATGTTTAACTTTCTACTTCTTGGTCACCTAACTCAGGATGATCTTTTCTAGTTCCCACCATTTTAGGATTTCTTTGTTTTTAATTGCTGAGTAGTATTCTATTGTGTAAATGTACCACAATCTCTGTATCCATTCCTCAACTGAGGGACATCTGGGTTGTTTCCAGATTCTGGCTAATATGAATAAAGCTGTTATGAACATGGTTAAGCAAATGTCTTTGTTGTGTACTTGAGCATCTTTTGGATATATGCCTGGGAGTGGTACAGCTGGATTTTGAGGTAGCACTAAGCCTAATTTTCTGAGAAAGAATCACATTGATTTCCAAAGTATTTGTACAAGTTTACTTTCCCACCAGCCATGGAGGAGGGCTCCCCTTTCTCCACATCCTCTCCAGAATGTCTTGTCACTTGAGTTTATCTTAGCCATTCTGATGGGTGTAAAGTGAAAACTCAGGATCATTTTGATTCGCATTTCCCTGATGTTTAAGGATGTCGAACATTTCTTTAAGTGTTTCTCTGCCATTCGACATTCCTTTACTGAGAATTCTCTGTTCAGCTCTGTACCCCATTTTTAATTACTTTGTTGATGTTTAACTTCTTGAGTTCTTTATATATTCTGGATATTAGCCCTCTGTAAGATATAGGGTTGGTGAAGATCCTTTTTCAGTTTGTAGGCTGTCATTTTTTTTCTGATGACAGTGTCCTTTGCTTTGCAGAAGTTTTTCAGTTTCATGAGGTCCCATCTATTGATTGTTGCTCTTAGAGCCTGTGCTATTGGTGTTCTATTCAGGAAGTTGTCTCCTGTGCCAATGAGTTCCATCTCTTCCCCACTTTTTCTTCTAACAGGTTTAGTGTATCTGTTTTTATATTGAGATCGTTGATCTACTTGGACTTTAATTTTGTTCAGGGTGTTAAGTATGGATCTATTTGCATTTTTCTATAGGTAGAGATCCAGTTACACCAGTACCATTTGTGGAAGATGCTATCTTTTTTCAATGGTATGGTTTTGCATCTTTGTCAAAAATTGATTATTCATAGGTCTGAGCGTTTATTTCTGTATCTTCTATTCAATTCCTTTGATCCACCAGCCGGTTTCAATTCCAGAATTCCAGCACCATGCAGTTTTTACTACCCTTGCTCAGGGAAAATTTTTCTTAACTGATTTTATAACCCAAATGACTAAGTGAATATTGTCTCAGTATTTTTTCTGGAACAATCTGTAAACCCAACTTAGCAGGATTCTTTGTGTTTCTTTAAACATTTTCTCTAAATTATCTGCACCAGAACTGACCAGCAAAATAGCATTCAACAAAAGAATTGATAAAATTGTGTATGAGTTATTTCTAATGATTGTTGCACAAAATCTTGACCTAAAGTTGGACTATTTAATATTCCTTGTGGTATCTCTTCATTGGACCACTATTCTTCAGAGTAGGCACTGAGAAAGCAAACCTTTCCATTTATTGCTCATGAAAGGGTATTCTGAAAAAGCAATCTTTCAAGTCAATTATGATTGTAGACCATGATTTAGGTAACTAAAAAGATAGAGTAAGTCTGGGTCACTGCTCTTGCCACACAGGTCTGTTCAATATCCATTTCATCAGCAAGGCTGCTGATATTTCTGCAGTGATTCCTATTATAAATTTAAAAACTCAATCTTTGTGATGTCCTGTGTTTAGAAAAAGGACACAGCTTGTGATTGTTCTTGATTAATATCTTCCCCAGTAGCATCTAATATTTTATTACTAATTTTCTCATTCGTTATCCCTGGGATTGCAGGAATATTAATTTGAGTACCCCATTGTTGTAAATGATCATCTCCTGATAAATTTATGGGTATGTAGAAACATAGGGTCTCAATTTCCCTGTTTGCCACATGTTTAATCCATTGGACATTTTGTCTGATTTGTGATGATTTACCAATTCCTATAAACTGTCTATAAACCTTCTGAAGTGGCCAATCTTGATTCCAAAATGATTGGGAATGTATAATGACATCAGCTCCTGTATCCACCAAACCTTCTGTTTCAGCACCATTCATTTGTATCACTAGTTTGTGTCTCTGATCATTAACCACTATTTGCCAGAACACACATTTTCCAGTATTCCAAAAAGCCCCCGTTTTTCTCTACTGGAGTAGTCTAGCCCTTGATGTGAGGAATCAGTAACAGCTGAGAAATTCTACCTTGTGCATTAATTTTTAGCTCTTTTTCACATACACTATGATTTTAATTTTCTGTGTATGATACCTGGATGTACAATAAATCCTTGAGAAGTTAATCCACTTCTTCCCAGGATTATTCCTACTGTCCCTGAAGGTATAGGACCAAAACCACCAGTGGTTATCTCATAACATTCAATATTTGGGGATAGTGTAAGAGGCTTATCTACAGCCAGATTCAAAGATCCACTACCTTCAATAGCATGCATGGCATCATCAATACTTAAATTTATTATTCCTGTTCAATTAGTTTCTCCTGGCTGACTGAAGGAAGATGGATACATTGTTTATTGTGGGCCTGGAGCTGACACGACCCTTAGTTTGTATTTTTTTTTCCAATGGCAATTGTTTACCTTGTATGTATCTTTTGGACTTCTAATACTTAGACCAGTGTTTTCCCTTGTCACAGTGTGTGCAAAACCTGGGAAACTTTCTCATTCCATTGCAGCCAGAAACTGCTTGTTCTCTTCCAGGAATATCATTTTCTTCAGAGTCAATATGCCTCCTATTTTGGTCTCTGAAGGTTCCAGTCTTACAATTTCCTTGGAAGTGGCCAAATTCACTGCAATTATAACACCAGGCATTTTTATTTCTCAAATTTCTAGCTACAGCTTGTCCAATGATATTGACATTATTCACCTTAGAGGCAATATAAGCTGTCTCTCTTATCTATTGGGGCTCCAAGTGCTCTTATTTGTAGAATTTCTGTCTTACATTCAATATTTAAATTTTCAAATACTGGGATCTTTATCAACAACTTTCTGTTTTCAGGATCTGGTACTACTCAATTGACAATAGAAGTTAATGTCTGTAAGAATTCAGTGAAGGCTTCTCCAGAGCCTTGTATTACCTTAGCAAAGTAGGTAGTTTTATCCCCCCTTGCTCTTCAGCCATGTCCCATGCTTTTAAATCTGCAACACACATTGTTCAAGTATGACATTATCAGACCAGATTTGCTCTTATAAATCAGCATAACAGCCTTCACCAAGCAGTTGAACTTTAACCACACTTATCACCCTTGCTATATTATGTTGTTACATTTTCATGGCTTCATCTCTCCACCACAATAACCATTGCAATTGTTGACCAGCTTCTAGAATAGCTGACAACAAACTCTTCCAATCTTGGGGAATAAATCTGTTTTGCATGATCCAATTAGTTAATAATTGTTTAAGGAATGGAGAATGCACCCCATACCTTAAAACTGACTCCTTAAAACATATTAAATCAAGCATGTCTATTGGATGTTACATCATCTCATATAAGCTTCACGACCATCATTAGCAGACATATCCTTCACAAAGACTGGGAATGCTGATGGTGCCTATAGAGGCCTAGGCAACCTCTGGAGGTATGCTTGGCTCAACAAGAACCTGATTACCCTGGAAAACCTCCTGCTTTTCCTGGCCCTTTGCCTAGTGGAGGTGCTCTGGGCACTTGGTAGTGAAAGTGTGTGGAGCAGAGCATGGTGGCAGAGTGCCTTCCAGCCTAGTTTGTTTCCCTCTCTCACTGTGTGGGAAATTCCCTGTGTCAGACACCCAACCTGAACCCTGTTGTTCTTCACTCACTGGCTCCTTTTGCTTTCCAAACACATCAACCTCTATTTGCAAACTCCCTAGGTGAATAGGCAACAATCCTTTCTAACACTGGAGAATTGAATGAACCATCCAAGTTTTCAGCTTTTCCCCAATCTTTCAAAACTGGAGGATTCCTCCACTACATTAAAAGTGAAGTTACCTGTTGGGCCTAAGTCACATTGGGCACCACTTGTAGACTTAGAGTTTTTACCATGCCTACTTTATTTAGGGTTCTTAAGCACCTCTACTTCACCTCCAATGGCCCACAATCATAGGTAACAGATTAGTAGGGAAAAGGCCTGTATTCCTTTTTCATCTACTTCCTGCTGATTAGGGTCGATAGGTCTTTAGGAGATTACCAAACCCAGCCATCAGGATACCAGCAGTCTAGTCTAAGGGCCAATGCCAAGCAGCAACAGGATTTAGAATATTGGCACAAGTCAGTGAAAGCCATAAAACTCAGTTGGACTGCCCAAGAAGTTCTCTGGAACGTCTTCTTCAGCAAAGTGAAGTGTCAAATCAAGAAGATCAAAGTAGTGATGTTGATCCAAAAAGCGATCTCTCACTGTGTGTGAGCCTCTATATATCTCCTTTCTCAGACTCCACCCATGGATGTTCTCAGCTGGCCAAAATCATGCCCCTCATAAGTCAGAGTTCAGAGCAAAACATAATGCGCTGTCTCACAAGCCAACCTTCAGCAAAACATCACATGACAAAACTGAGTATTCAAAGAAACCAAAAATTTCCACTTCACAGGGGACAACAGCAGGCACATGAAGCTAGTTGTCATACTATATCAGCAGTGTAGAAATGAAGTGTAGAAGCTGGGAGGAAATGAAGTAGATCCAGGCTATAAATCCTAAAAGTTAGGTACTCCCTCTATCAGAACTCCATTTCTTGAAGGTTCTTGAAGTTACCTGAATAGGAAAACCACCTAGAAATGCGTTAACCTCTGAGCATGTTTGACATTCAAATCACACTTGTTTAACCATTCATCCCTGCAAGAGATCTAACACATGCTGTTTTTATATAGGAAAATCTGAGACGCGGGGAGAGGGAAGCATCTTCAGTCCTCTTTCTCTTGTGGCCTCAGAGTCACAGATACATGATGTTCAAAGATTCACCAGGAGACATAGGTACTATCTCAGGGAAAGAGACATAGACTTGGAGATAGATGCATAGATGGTGGCACTGGGTCTTAGCATTTTCTGAGAAAGACTTTAGATTTCTGTAAGTGTTTCCTTTTAATTTCCAATTTTAAATTGTGAGTTTTTAGTCCTGCTCATTTTATATTTCATCAAATTTCATAACTATGAAAAGTAATAAAAAGCCCCTCGTGGGCTTGTATATATGTATATAATCTCAGGACTGGAAAAGCAGAATTAGGTATATCCCCAGAGCTTGCTAGAAAGCCATTTCAGCTTAATAAGTGAGTTCCTGGATCTGTGACTCTATCACTAAAGATTAAAAATAAACTAGTTGAATGGCTGGTATCTCAACAGGTTTAGTAGGTAAAGGTGCTTGCTGCCAGGATTACTGACCTGTGTTTATTCCCTGAGTCGTATATAGGTTAAGGCAAGAAACAACTTAGTGTTTTTCTACTTTCTCATGTGCTGCTTAGCAGGTATATATCTCCCCCAACACTAGCTAACTATCTGAATAATAAATGTCTTAAAATAAATAAGTAAGCTAGAAGGAGAGCAGGAGAAAAACATCCAGTGTGGATCTCTGGCTGCCATACGAATGTCCTCACATATCCATGAGGACTCACATGCACACAGGAATATACACATCTTAATATGTATTAAAAATAAGCAAATTACATGAAATATTGACTAAAGTTTTAGTTTTGGTATTATACCCAAAACCCATCCTTCCTCCCTTTGTTGTTCTTTCATGCTGGAATTGGAATCCAAGGCTTTATGCATGTTAAGTGAGTGCTCAACCACTCAGCCTCTTCGCCAAATGTTTCATTTATATCTGTTAATTTCTTTTCTATTATCTAAGGTACTCAGGCTGGCTTGATTGGCTGTCTGTGTCAGGGTTGCTGTGATTTTCCTGTTCTCCTTCAAAAGCAGCTAAACTCAAAGAACCCAGTCTCCAAGTTTGGAATCCTTATTTTTATCAGTATTTACAGAAGCTACTGATAACATATTTTCTTGTTTTATCCAAGTCTCTGTTAGAATATTGATTGCATGGCTTAATTAGCTTTCCACTTCTAGTGGAGGTGGCTAATTAGACATTTGGAGACTGACTGAATTACTGTAGTCATCAATAAAATAATAGAAAATTAGCCAGGCTCTCTCAGACCTACACAGAGCCTGGAGCAAGAATACAAATAGAGAGCCACATGCTGAAATCTAAATATTTAAAGAGTTACAAATCAAGCAAAGGATTTATTCAATAAAATGTAGTCAGCTCTCCTTACATGATCAAATTGCTTTCAAACTCACACTGCACCATTCACAGCTCTGTCCATTCTATAAACAGCTCACTCCTATCATCAGAATAAGAGATGGGAAGAAAGAACAGTGTTGCTGTTGATAGTGGCATCACATTTTTAAGTAAAGACTTGATAAAAAGGCCATGGCAGAAACGACTAGTGACACATTTGTGGTGTTCTCTCCTGGCCTGTGAGCACTGTTCCTAACAAGCAGGATATTCCCTGAGCAGGAGGCCTTGTCCTCTCTGCATGTGGAGAACACTGAAGTAAACTTTTTTGTTTGTTGGTTGGTTTATTTGTTTGTTTATGTAGATATTTTCTAGTGACTGATATAGAGAGGCAACACTGGTAAAATTTATATTAGACTGATTTGACTGGTTCATCCTTTGTGGTATGTTAGTCTTTGGAAGATGCTCATATACTCATTTACCAGGAGGAGCCACAGGCATTACTATTGCTCTGGTCTGAACCTATTCTCAAGTGCAAGATCCAGTCACACATGGAAAACAGTGCCTGTGGTAAAGCTGCCACTTGAACTCACTTTCAGCATCTGTTACTCTGCTTTGCCTTCCTTTTTTTTTCTCTTTAAGGGGTGTATTCAGCTTTTAAAGAGCATGCACTTGTTCATTGTCTGTGTCTAGGGCAATGTGGCCAACTACCAGGTAAGGCTGGTGGGCTGATAGCATACTTAGGCTATGTAACTTTGAGTTTTCTTAAAACCAGGATTGAGCTGAGAAGGTAGCTCAGTCAGTAAGATGCTTGTCATTTATGTGTGAGGACTCATCAAAAGTGTTGATGCTGTGGCACATATTTATAATCTAAGTGTTGGTGGTGGCAGCAATATTTGGAACCCTGGGACTCACTTGTCAGTCAATCTTGCTGATTTGGCAAGCGCCAGGATAAAGGGGAACCCTGTCCCCTTTAGTTACTTCCCATTGCAGTGATATGATACTGTGACCTGGGTAACTTATTCAGGGCTCACAAATTTGAGGTTGGAGTCCATTATCACAGAGTGGAAGTTGCAGGCATTTGAATTCAAGTCAATGCTTAAAAATACAAATTTCATCAGAAAATTGAGATTTCTGGTTTTATTTCTAATGATATCCACCATATCTGAATTCCAAATGTTTAGGTCAGGCTGTTCCTCCTGAAGTTTCAAGTGGCCCACAGGAGAAATGGCTCAGTTCGAAAAGCATTTGCCTTTTGAAAATGGTGATCTGAGTCCCATCCTTGGAACATTACTCCAGTTTTCATTCTATTGCTGTGATAAATACCATGACCAAAACCTATTGAAGAGGAAAGGGTTTATTCTATATTGTTAATACTTCTAGATACGAAGTAAAGTGAGGAACATAAGCAGAGACTATAGAAGAGTACTGCTTCCAGGATCCTTTCCCATGGCCTGATCAGCTTGCTGTCTCCTGTAGCCCAGGACCACTTAACCAAAGCTAGCACTGGCCACAATGGTCTTGGCCCTCTCAAACCAATTATTAATTGGTTTGGGAAAGTTCCCCCAGGGACTTCATATAAGCTACTCTGATGGAGGTATTTTCTTAATTTAGGTTTCCTTCTTCTAGGTGACTCAGTTTGCACCATGTTGTCTCAGCTACACTTAATAGATCGTGGTCCTCAAACTTGTCAGAAAATCTGCAGAATAGTAGATTTAAACACTTAATAAAAAGCTTAATATGACAGAGACCTCAGCTTAGAGTGGTGACCCAAGGCTTCCAGGAAGATTTTGGGCACAAGGACAGATGACTCCACCTGGATACTGTGATACTGGGGAGGACTACCCCAACTGCTCTGCTGCTCAGGCCCTGACTGAACTGGAGAGCTGACTGCCTTGTTTTGACTAAACAAAATAAGGTCAGTCACTCTCCCAAATTCCTCTTCCACAGGAAAGGCCTCTCAGATTTGCTGGGCCCAGCACTCGAAGACTAATGCTGCAATGCTACCCTACGACATGTTCCCATAAGCGCCACTGGCACCATAGCAGCCTAATGGGAAAGATGTCTGTATAATGGGTAAGCTTCTGTCATATTAGTTAATAAATAGGTCACTTGGATTATGCTTTCTGAGGTTATTTATCTGTCCCAATTCTCTGATGGGTTTGAAGATCAGTTGAAACTATGGCTTCACCTGCCCTCTCAAAAATGTACAGTTTATATAAGGTCTGGGCTTCTGATAAAGTGTTTGAGGGTTTTAGAATGTGTTTTAAGGTTGATGATAAGAAAGTAATTTTAAGTATATAAAAACTCTTCCTCTCACTATCCTATTGGTTTTGTGTTAAGACTGTTCATAGCTTTAACATTAATCAGGTTTTAAATTGTCTCTCAAGCCGATTTGTTTCTTTTTGTAAATTTATAAAGAGTCTTGTAAGCTTTAGGAGATCCACTGGAATCCACATGTCATGCTCCTGATAGGTAATGTCTATCAACAGCATGTTTCCCAGCCTACCTGTTCCTGAGGATGGAATTCCTCCCCTAGTTTTGGGACTCCCCTCCTCTAACTACCAATACCAAGGGCCTAAAAGTTAAACTCCTAAAATTTATCTTCTGTCTCTAACATATATATGCTCTGGCATCCTGTTTCCTCAAGAGCTCCATCCAGAACTCAGGTTCTCAGGTCTAAATCCTACAGACTGCATCAGCTGGACCTGAAGTTTCCTAGCTTCAGATGGCCTCACATATTTTGGACAGCAAATAGAACAGCTTGTTTTTGGGATTTAGCCAACATTCCAGCTTTTTGCCTCACTCTCTCAAACCAACATCCCTAATGTCAGCCAGGAGTAGCCAGAAAAAAATTCTTTGCCCATTATCTATTTATTATCAACAAAAGGCTGGGTTGTTAAAGTCCCTACCTGCTGCAGAAACTAGCTTCCATAAAAGACCCTCTACCTAGGGGTGGGGCTTTTCTCCCAGAGGACTGCCACTGTATAATCCAAACAACTGGGTTCTGCAATCCCTTTTTGCCTTTTTTGCCTTCCTGCTCCATCTCTTTTCCCCACCTCCCAGAGCACGCTGCCCTTTTTCCTCCCACTCCTTCACTGCTCCTATTAAACCTGCATTATATAATATAGTGTTGTCTCATCACTAGCTCATTTTATTTTATTTACTCAATCAAGGAGTTCTGGCATTGTTTTCTAATGCCAGAAACTCATCAACTTTGTCTGCCTTTCAAAGAAGGGCTGCCCCTTCTGATAGCTATGACATTTTCACGTAATTAGTGGGCTTGGTAAAGCCCAGCTTGGTTACCTTTCAGAGGAGAGTGGAAAAGAAGACAATAGCTTATACCAGTTTTTGGAGACTTTCCATCACTAAATTGACTATCAGATCAAAGGCAGGAAAAAATAGTCACATATTTTGAAAAACATCAAAAGTGGTAACTTCGCAATCCACATCTAAACTGACCTAGCAAAAAATTTAGTACATGAGAAAATTCACTAACATGAAAGTAGCATCAAAGATCAGGAAAAAGGGCAGGAATGAGACAAAAGAAGAGTAATACGGTCAAAGGAAATAAAAAGAAGGTTTTGGAGCTTCATGCATTTAACATCAAGGAGGGCAATTCTTCCATCGCAGCTTGTTTGTGACACTAGAGGGCTCAACAGATTGCTGGAAAAAGAAATGCAAATAAAAATGGTTCTAAGATTCCATCTTACAACCATCAGAATGGCTAAGACAAAAACTCAAGTGACAACACATGGTAGAAAGGATGTAAAGAAAGGGGAACCCTTCTCCACTGCTGTTGGAAGTGCAAACTTTGCAACTGCATAAGAAATCAATCTGGACTAGCCACAGGATTATCATCATGGATTGCTGCAACCATGAATCATCTGAAGGAATGGGCAGGCATGGGAGCGTTAGCAGGCCTTCTGGTGTTGGTCTCCTTGGTTTGCCTGTGGTATATATGCAAGATTAGAGTCTCACAACAGCGTAATGCAGCCATGATCATTCAGGCCTTTACAGCCATTGAAGCAGGACAGTCTCCCCAAGCATGGTTGGCTACCATAAAAAGCTAAAATGTTACGCTCAGGATGCAAGGCTAAGCACTGCCCTCAGGGTCAGCTGCTTTCGACCCAGAGAAGAGCATGTCTGGTTGCATGCGGGTTGATGCCCCAGGTCCCGCCTCTGAGAAAAAGGTATGGGACGGGTCTGATGCTCTTTGGGTGGATGACACCTAAATGAACATCAGTACAAAGTCCCAATTTATTTCTAATATCAGAGATCACACCTCTACTCTTGCCTGATGCATCTAAAACAAAAAAGGGGAACTGTAGAGAGCTGCGTAATGCCGCGCCTTAAAGAAGGAGCTGGTTTCCGCCTTCCACCTTCCTGATGATGAGTGCTCTCTGTCACGAACAATTCCATATTTGGCTAAGGCTGAGGATCTGGCTTGCTTCCATGTATGTGGACCTATCTGCATTGCCCACGTGGCACGTCTGGGTTGGCTACCCAGAGGCTATTTAAGCTGTGGGCTGGCTTTCCCCAGGGTCAGATGATTGTTCAAGGTTCTTGAATAAACTGCATTGAAAAAAAAAAAAAAGAAAGAAATCAATCTGGCTCTTTCTCAGAACATTGGGAATAGCCCTACCTCAAGACCCAGATCTACCACTCCTGGGCATATATCTGAAAGATACTCAACTATTCAACAAGGACATTTGCTCAACTATGTTCATAGCAGCTTTGTTCATAATATTCAGAAATGGAAACAACCTAGATGTCTCTCAACTTAAGAATGGATACAAAAATTGTGTTACATTCACACAATGGAATATTATTAAGCTATCAAAACAAGAATACCTTGAAATTTGTAAGCAAATGGATGGAACTAGAAAAGATCATCGTGAGTGAGGTAACCCAGAACTAGAAAGTCACACATGCTATGTTCTCACTTATAAATGGGTATTAACCATGTAATATAGGATAACCATACTCAAATCTACAGACCTAGAGAAGTTAAACAACAAGGGGGACCCTGGGGATGATGCTTAAATCTCATTCAGAAGGGCAAATAGCATAGAAACCAGAAGCAGTAGAAGAGAGGGAACAGATTGGGAGTCTACCATAGATTAACTATGAAAAGCTCCACTGAACAGTGTGTCAAAGCAGATGCAGAGACTCACAGCCAAACTTTGGGTAGAGCACTGGGCATCTTATAGAAGAAGGGGAGGGAAGACAGAAGGACCCGGAGAGGACAGGATCTGCACAAGGAGACCAACAAAGCAACAGAATATGGGCCCAGGAGGCCCTGTAGAGAGTGATGCACCAACCAATACCCATGAATGGAGAAAACCTAGACCCCCTGCTCTGATGTAGCCCATAGGCAGCTCAGTCTCCATATGGGTTCCCCAGCAAGGGCAGCAGAAGTTCCTTTTCTGACATCAACTTGGTGTTCTGCTCTTTATTCACTTCCCTCTGGTGGTGTGGCCTTGCCAGGCCACCTAGGAAGTAGATCCAAGGAGTCCTGATAAGAATTGATAGCGTAGTGTCAGATTTCAGGGGAGAAGGGCTTTTTCTTTCAGTGGACTGGGGACTGGGATAGGAGGGGAAAAAGGAGGAAGGCTGTGACTGGGAGGAGATGAGGGAAGGAGTCAGGATACAAAGTGAATAAATTGTAAAAAATAAAAATTAATTAATTAATTAAAAAAAATTTTAAATGCCTTTGTTAATATATTATCAATATTTTACATGGGAGATTTTTAATCTTTTCCAAGATTTACAAACATGGATTCCTTATTTAATATCAGACAAATCTAGACTTTAACAAAGAAATTAAAGCTCAAGTTGATTTCCTACTTAAAAATGTGTTAATCTCCATTTTTAGGCAAATAAAATACAGAGTCCTTCAATAAGTTCACAGTGAGTCTGAGAACTTAAGACTTTGTGCCACAATTCAACTTATAGTATAAACACAATGCTTTTTAGGTGCTATAATGTTCATTTTTGAAAAAAATAGCAAAGAATAAAATTACATTTCATTCTTACTTACAATATGTCAATAATGAAAAAATAAATAAGCAATATACAGCATGTGTGGAAAAAATTTTTCTCAAATAAGAAGTCAGAATCACTGCTTTGTGTAACTAGAAAAAAGAAAGTTACTTAATTCTACAAAGGTCTATGTAATCATTGGTTCAAGTTCTTTAAAATATTTTGGCCAAGTCTTAGGAACTTTTGATCAGAAAAATAAAATAAAATTGAAAAGTAAAGTGCTTTGTGCATATCCTATGATCATATACTCCAAATCCAAAGAAATTCCCTAAAAAAGGCACACACAAATATGTTTATAGAAAAAGAACCACTTCAAATTTAAAAATGCCTGAAAGCATTATAATTACTTTTAGAAAGTAAATCTGAAGAAAAAGTAATAAACAGAATACAGTCCCATTATAGTAAAAATATATAAAATTTCTTTGAAAGTTATTAAAAATAGTTTAGGCTCAATTCTTCACATCTGATTAATGATGGTGTTTAAGTCTAAGCTGCTTAAACTTATACCCCCTCCTTTGAGACCTATTTAGTTCTTAGCATAACTGTAGCTACTCTGTTAACATCCTCTGTTAACACCTGTTTTCATCTTTAACATAACAGCAGCCATTTTGTTTTTCAGCCTCCGTTTTGATCATAAGGTGAATTAGGTTAAGTTCAGCTCCCAGGCTCTGCCTGCCATGCCTGCCATTCAAGAGAGAGGAGAGATAGAAAGGCAGATGGGGAAGACATAGCGGAGACAGATGAAAGAGAAGAGAGAAAGAGGAGACAGGAGAGGGAGGAGAGAGAGGGGGTATACAGAGAAGAACAGGAAGAAAGAGATGCAAAGAAGAAAGGAGTCCTAGGTAATATGACATTTCAAAGCAATGGGGAAAGCTTGGTTACTGATTAATGAGTGTGAGGCAAATGAGAAGGTAGTCACTACCCCCTTATCTTGCACAGCAAGAGCAGTATTCCCAACAGATATTTTATTCTTTACTATATCCATCACAAATTATTGTTTTAATTTACAGAAAATATACATAGTAAACAAAACTAGCATCCTGTAATCATCCCAGACATCTGCCACTAAAATGTACTCCTGTATCTCAACTTTGTAGGTGTGTGTGTGTTTCTGTGTTTCTCTGTGTGTGTGTGTCTGTGTGTGTGTTGTGTACATGCCATGTCATGCCTGTGGAGGTGAGAGGACAACTTTCACTAGTTGTTTACTTTTCACCTTGAGGCTCAGTCTCTCTTTCTTTAGCTTCTGCAGTGTGGACTCCTGATTAACAGATGGTGAGTTTCTGGATCATTTTCCTGTTCTAGCCTACCATCTATTCAGAGTACTGCTTGGATCACAGATGCAGGCTAGCAGGCTACCTCAATTTGCTTGATATTTTGATGCTGTTGCTGTTTTATGTTTTTTATTTGTTTGTTTTGTTTTGTTTCAACAATAGTTGTAGGAATCAAACTTGGGTCATTGAGCCTGCATGGCTAGTACTCTTACCCACTGACCATCTCCTGGCCATTGTGTGTACAATTTTTGCAATGCTAAAACCAAACTTCACAACCAATTATAATTCTTGTGCTTCCCAATCAAAATTCCATTTATTTCCTATTTTGCGATAAAGTGTTAATAATGGTCATGCTAATAGTTTTATGATACTGATTCTTAATTGCTTCTTAAATCCATAGGACACTTTGCATTATTTCAATCTTTAATCCTTATAGATAACAGTTGGGGAACAACCCTATGCATCTAAGCTGTTTGGGTAACATGGGTTTTAGAACTAGGTTTTGCTGTGGGTGAGTAATAGTTTGTTTCATTCCTTAAGTTCGTTTATTTTTTAAGGCTGTGTCCCCTCTACTGCTGTGCTACAGATAAAGATGGTGAAATTTTTTTTCTTTTCTCATTTTTTTCTCTGTAAATTACTATTTATTTAGTATTAAAAATTTTTTACTAAAGAAATGAAAATGGTTTTGTGAAGTAAGTCCTTAGGAGGGAAGCAGTTACAGATAATTTTACATGGGCTAATCAGGATCTTTTAAAAGAGTAATCAAGTGGCATCTGTGCTTCCAAAAGCCGCTTGGCTCACACATATGATTAAATCTAGAGAAATGTACTTATTCTCTTACATTCCTACTTCTTTAGAGCTTGTAACTAAATGTTGATTTTTATTTCTTCCACTATAAAGCTCAGTTTTGGAGGAATTCCAGTACCAGGCAAACCCGGGACCTTTTTAAAGAAAAACTTCCATGGCTGTATTGAAAACCTTTACTACAATGGAGTGAACATAATTGACTTGGCTAAAAGACGAAAACATCAGATCTACTCTGTGGTAAGTCTGCTATCTCTGTTAGCTAGTGGTTTGTGGACTTTGGATAAGTCTTGATCTTGGTACTCTACCCCTGTACCTCTTCACACTATGTTTATCTTATGCATTTAGGATTTTCATCAGCCAAGGCTGGGTATGTAGTTCAGTTGGAAGAGTGAATGTTTGGCATGCAAGAAAGCCTGGGTTCTATCTCACAACACAAAATAGAAGTTTTAGTTAATTTTATAACTTGCTTGACAAGAAACAATTTAAAGTAGGAAGGTTTATTCTGGCTTATAGTATGAGTGAATATATATCGTTAAGATAGAGAAGAAATGGCTGTAGATGTAGGAGGCTCATTGGTGACATCCTACTTAAACAGGAGAGTGAACAGAACTTGTGGCCAGGTTATAAAAGCCCTAGGCCCTCTGTCAGTGACCAACCCACAGCTAAGTCTCACATCTTTAAGGTTACACAACCTTCCTAAACGGGAGTACCTCCTGGATGCTAAGCATTCAAATATGTGAGCTGATAGGAAATATTGTATACTCAAAGCTCAATTATCATGGTGCTGCATGCTTGTAATCCTAGAACATGGGAGGTGAAAGCAGGCAGATCCAAATTTTAAGTAATGCTCCATTACACAGTTGCTCTGAGGCCAGCCTTTGCTACATAAGGCTCTGAAATTTCTGTCTCTGACTTTGAAGAGCAAGTGACTTGCAGATAATTCCAGGCAGAGAGAAAGGTCTTCTAGTCAGGGATATGGCATGTACAAAATCCCAATGTGAGAATAGAAGGAAGATGTTTAGGGTTAGTGAAATGGATTGCTGGGTAGAAGGACTTTCTGCAAAGGTTGATATCCTGACTTTGATTCTGGGAATCCACCCAGTAGAGTGAGAGAACTGGCCCTATGTCAAACAAGGTAGGAGAAAATTAACTCTCAAACATTTTCCTTTGACTTCCATGTGTTCTGTATCACATGTGTGCCAGTGTGTCCTCACATGCACATATACACATAAGGCATATACGTATACAATGTATATTCATACTAATA
Organism: Meriones unguiculatus; assembly: GCF_030254825.1. Taxonomy (NCBI): domain Eukaryota; kingdom Metazoa; phylum Chordata; class Mammalia; order Rodentia; family Muridae; genus Meriones; species Meriones unguiculatus. The sequence continues at coordinate 63,376,712 of NC_083365.1, read as the reverse complement.
GTGAAAGAAAGGCAGAGAGGCATGTTCTCACAATCCTGCACTAAGAAGATAATCTGATTTCTGGGGCTTGCTGGCCAGCAGTTTAGCCTAACTGGTGAAGGAACCTGTCTCACAAAACTACATAAACAACTGAGGAAATGTTATTATAGGTTGACCTCTGGCCTCTTCAAGAACATGTGTACACACATGTGCATCCACTTTCATACATGTTTACACACAGCCACATGCATATATACAAACACACACATTGAGGAACAATGATGGAGGAAAGGAACTTTTCTATTCCTTCCAATGATCCCTGGAACTCAAAAGTATCAAAGTCTGATATTCAGGCAAGTGACCAAAGAAGAAAATTTAGAGTGTCCAGGGACATTGTGAGAAGTTCAGTGAAGAAGGGTGACTTTGACACTGACACTCACAAATATGTAAATATCCTATCTCCTAATCACTTTTGTATTTGAAATATGTATATGGGATTTGGCTACCACAACTGTACTGTTGGCAACTCACAGATTTGGGGATAGGAGGAGGGCACAGTGTTAACCAGGTGAGCCTGCCAGAACAGTGGATAATTCCAAACACATGCTCACATACATTGTCTCAGCTGAGCTCTGTGAAACAAAAAGCGAGGCTAAAAGTCATGAATATAGGAAATATATTTGTAGTAAAGCATCAGAGCTGGTGAGGGTGTAGGGGAAGTAAGAAGAGAAGAGTCATGAGATTATATTATACCTGTATAAAAATCACAAAAAGTATTAAGAAAATTTGAATTAAAGGTACAAGAAGCCCTAGTTATCTGACAGAAGTATGAAGACAAAGGAAGGCATGTCTATATTCGTGATTCCATGTGTTGCCTGGACACAGTCTTAGAAAACATAACATGTCTCTGTAATGTGTAAGAAACCAACTTTCAAGAATAGGTCTGAGGCATGTGATTAGGGAAAATGTAACTCTCTAACTTTGTCACAACAATATGCGGTTAAGCAATGAGAAACTACAATTACTCTCTTTTATGAATCCCCATAATTCAGCACATTTAAAATGTCCATGCCCTCTGTAGGTGTGTTTGCATAAGAAAAATCCAAATGGCAGATTTCTCCACATGATTTCTGAGGTCATAAGTCTCAAAAAAATCTTCTCACCTTTCACCTAATTATTTTTCTATGTAGCTTTCCTTGCTTCTTTCAAAGCATGTCATTCCTGGTCAGTTCCATCCACACTTTCTCTAAGACTACAGCAGCTCATCACTTGTAGTCAGCTCAGGGCTTTGCATTTTCCCTCCTGCTGATGCTCGGTTCTCTTCCATTTTTTTCCTGGTGCTGTAACAAGTTCTAAAATTTGCTCTCTTCAGTGAATAGATTAAGCCTGCTAAAAAGTTTTCATTTTTTTTGTCTACTTTATAATAATAGAATCCAGCAGCCAAATAGATACCATTAAAACAACAATAATGTAAATTTTAACAGTAACTGATTGGGACATGGAAATACGATATGCATTTAAGCATCATAAAGTAGGTGTCTTGTTACTGTGCTGTTTTTATATTATCAGCTAAATATATTTACCTTAAACTCTAAAGGGGTTATTCAGAATAAAGTTGCTTTTGTTAATCTTCTGGTTTAAAACTAATTTCTTTAAGCTTAGACATAGGTCTATTTCTCAATCTCTCCTTCCACCTTCAAATCCTAAAATCATTCTTTGGGTTTTGTATATTATAGTGGGGTCAAAATTATTTGAAAACATTCAAAACTTTGGTGGGAATTTTTTTTGTGACCCCCCAAAAAACAAAACAAAACAAAAAACAAACAAACAAACAAAAACATAAGATTTGGGTGCTAAAGAGAAATGTCAATAGTTGAGGAAGAAAAACACAACCCAAAGTCACAGCTTTGGTAGAAAATTTAAGACAGAAAAGAAATAGCAGAGACAAAAATGAAGCTGGAGAGTGCGGGGCTCAGGCTGGACAGTGCTTGCTACACAAGCATAAAGACCGGAGGGCAGAACCCAGCACCCATCTAAAAATCTGTGCATGGTAGCACATGCCTGAAAATCCCAACTGGAAAGACAGAGGCAGGAAGATAGTGGGGCTTGTTGGCCCAATATAGCTCAACTAAGAAGCTCAAGTTTCTGTGAGAGACTGTATCAAAAAATGAGTGTTAGAAAGATGTTTTGTTGTTATTGTTGTTGTTTTTTTTAATATATAAATGCAGGTTTGATGGAAGCAGCTCTCAATTGTCATGCAGGGGGAAGGAGGGAGGGAGAGAGAGAAAAGCACTTGCAAAGGAGAGAGAGGAGGAGAATGAGAAGAGGAGAAGAGATGCAGAAAAAGAGAAGAGAGCAGAGAAAGACAAGATGGTTTACTTTATAAAGGCAGTTGCCACCTGAGTTATGTTCTTATATCTCACTTAATAGAAGTAAGTAAATGACTTCCCCAATCAAGTTCTCATCTGATCTCAATGTGTGATTTATAGCATACACACACACACACACACACACACACACACACACACACACACACACAAATGTAAAACCAGGGGCCATATGTAGTCTTGGGTGGAAGGGTTGACAGCCTGAAGGAACAGGATACAAGAAGACCTCTGTTCTCTTATATAGTTTTCCCACTGGTTGCGCTCACCCTACTATATCACAGATTATTTTCCCCTTGTGTCCCTTGACTGAACCTCTGACCAGCCTGATCTGTAAGCCCAGATACTTCTTTAGAAGAAGCAAATCATTGGCATCCATTGTATCTTGATAGCAAGCATCTTGTTTTTGCTTTGTTTTGTTTTCTCAGACTATAGTGAGCACCTTTCTTGTCTATGTTTCAATTTTGTTTCTTCATCCAAATTCTACTCCTATCCCAAATGAAAGAAACTCCGTGAAGCTCTGTTCTGTGCTGTCACGGGAAGATACATGCCACCCTGTGGCTCTTAGACACAGTGTTGATGGCATAATCTCTCAGAGCCTCATTCTGTGGCCAGGCAGATTTCAGGTGGACATTCTTTAATTATGGCTTCCTCCAGACTTTGGTTCTTAGCCAGAGCAGAAAGCCTGACCTGGCACCAGCTGCTTATAGACCATCTGTTGAATAAATAAATGAATCTGTGAAGAAGCCTATTATTTCCCCAAAGATGAAAAGCAGCCTTAATTTGAACTGGTGCTCTCCTTGAACTTGTAAATCAAGAAGCACAGGGGCAGTCTCAGGCTTGATGGTTTTCTGATACATCAAATTAGAAATTGTTACAGCTGTTTGGGGAAAAAAATAATCAAGAGCTTGCTTTGAAATCTTTCTCCACAAATTAGATTGAATCAAGATCATTTTTTTCCCTTAGCTTAACAAATGCTTAATTGGCTTTTCTTGATTGAGTGATTGAAGCTCGACCTTGCCAATGCTGAGTGCGTTTACTTTTTACCTAGAAACATGTTATTGTAGTTTGATGATCATTAGAAACACAACAAACACCCACAATGAGCATTTTCCGTAAATAACAGTTCAGCACAGTGATAGAATTATGCAGTTGCCCCTTTAATAGAATCTGAAATCAGTCAAAAGAAGAGAAATTTCAGTCTTGGTCTGCTACATTTTCTGTGGTGTATGTCTTAAAATCAGAGTCAAGGGATGAGAGAAGGCTCAGCAGTTTATACATTTCTTGCAGAGGACCTGGATGTGATTCCTAGAGTCCACATCAGATGGTTCACAACAGACTATAACTCTAGCTGCAGGTGATCCAGTACCATCTGAAGTATCCATGGGCTCCTGAATGTGTTTACACAGACACAAATACACACTCAGTTAAAAAAAAAATCATAACAAAATGTCAGACACACTTTATTTAACATCTTTAGTTAGAGCCAAAATGGAGGGTAGAAGAAGTCACAATATTTCACTGTAAATGGATTTGGGGAGTTCCAGAGAGAAAAGAAGCTGAAAATCATCCCTCCATGTGTGTACCAGGCAATGAAGCTTCTATCTGAGTAACAAGTCTACTTAGACTTAACCCCAACTCATTCTGATTTGTAACTTTGGGCCCTTTTACAATAGTGACCAGATTCATTATCTGCTTTTTGTTGTTGCTAGGTGACTCAAGTCCATCCCAGGGTTTTATTGCCAAGGAAATGATCAGTGTTTGAATGGTGAAATTGTGTGGACACGTCTCTCTCTCTCTCTCTCTCTCTCTCTCTCTCTCTCTCTGCCAACTGGCCTATTTTATATTCTATTTCTGATGTTTCCCTCTCCAGTCTCTACATTCTTGCCATTACGTGAAGTTCCCAAGGCAGAGGCTGGTGGTGGAGTGGTACGAACAAATAGTCAAACTGAAAATGACTAAAAATAATTGATTTGCCTCTTTTTAGCTATTATTTATTGTTTATGCTCAAGATATTACTTAAAACAATGAATATGACAGCTTTCTTACTCATTTTAAAATATTTATTTATATATAATACACATATAATCCATAATTATATATTGCCTAATTATATATGTGTGTGAATATATGCATATGTATGTATGCAGATGTACATACATGTGCAAAACCCAGAAAACTCATATTGTGTCCTTTTTCACTCTTCTCAGATTCCTTTGACTAAGTTTCTCTTGAAACCTGGAGTTTATGCTCTCAGCTTAGCTGGGAGTCAGAGAGGCCCAACAGTATTATTTTTTCCCACCTCAGACCTCAAGCTTGTGCCCGATCTATGGCTTGTTACAAGAATGCGATGCGGGGATACAACTACCATTTTTAGTGATTGCTCAGTAAGTGCAATCTGAGATAGCTTTGCTATCTCTAGCCATCTCCCAACTTAGCATCATAGTTTTCAGGAGTCTTCCATAGGGTATTTAAATGACTTGAGTAGGTAGTAAAATTATTTTAAGTTAGTGAGATGTTCAAGAAAAATGCACTTATAATCCAAATCAGTGAGCCAAAATTTGGCTAAGAAAAAACAACTGCCCATACTTGGCCATTATAGAAGAGCCCTATCAGGGATGGCTCATTTCAGCCCTATCAGGGATGGCTCATATCAGGGATGGCTTCATTTCATTATACACATTGTGGAAGAGCAGTCTTCTTTCTCAAAAGGGATAATTATTTCAGGACTTTGGTATAGATTAGTGGAAGGTTTCTGATCATGGACAAGGACTTTTTCTTTTGCCATAGATTCTGTGAGGGAGTCACAGAGTGGATATTTGCTCTGTATGTTTCTTTGAAATTTTTCTCTAGGCCAGACCTCCTATACCCCTGCTAAAAAATTTTTAATTAGCATAAAATATTGTAAAATTTTATGTATAAAATATTTTTGTCCCTAAGATACCTATAGTTCATCTTATAAAATTAATTTTTGTACTTTGAATGATTTTAAATGTACATAATACATTTTGAGTACTCTCTTACTCACCATCCTTTTTATCTTCCCTCCTATGCCTGTCAAGACCCATCTCTTCTCTACTTTTGTCCAGATTCATGACTTTTGTTCTGAAGCCCATTTAGTTTAGTCAGAGCTATTTCTGCAACCACTGGCTTGGAAATATCCTTTAGAGCAAGGCAGAGTCTTCAGCTGTTACATAATTTGAGGCAGTGCCTTTCCCCTCCCTGAACCTACTGGTAGCATTTAGTTCTTCAGTGACAGGTAGGGTCTAGAGTCCATCCTTTTTCTGGGTTTAATCATCAATCACTAGTATATATTAATGATCAGATTCCAGTTCTGTGCAACACTTTCAATTCCTTCTCAAAATTGAAATAAAGATTGCTACGTATTCACTATCTAATGGCCAACTCTTATAGGAGCAGAAAGGAATTTGGAGGATGTCATGATTTTCTTGTCCTCATGTCTCAAATCATTCGAGCAGTGATACAGAGAAATAGGAAAAATAAATTGTTTACTAAGAAGAAAAAAAAAAAGAGGATACTGCTCAGAATGAGAGAGAGGGCTAGTGGCCAGTAGATAAGTCTGTGGGCATTTTTTTTCCTTCCCTCCCTTCCTTCTGTTCCCCCACCAAACAAGAAAAAAATTCACCCAGAGTTCATTTGGATTCCTGGTTTTGACAGGTTAGGTGTCTATAGCATGGCCTTTACTTTCTGTTTTCTATTTTTTTTTAATTTTTTATTACTTATACTTTATTCACTTTGTATCCCCTCCCCCCCTGTAGCTGGGCCATTTTCTTGATTAATGATGTATGTGGGAGGACTCACTCCCCTCTATGTGGTACCACCCATGGGCAGGTGGTCCTGGATTATTTAAGAAAGCAGGCTGAGCAAGTCATGGGGAGAAAATATATTAGCAGCTTGCTTAAAGGGTTTCTGCCTTTGTTCCTGGCTCCTGGCCTCTGTCTTTAGTTACTGCCTTACTGCACTCAGTGATGGACTGTGATCCAGATGTGCAAGTCAAGTTACTGTGGGGAAAGTATGTGCTCAAAATACCTCTGGGTCAAGAAGCTAATGACCCTTTATCTGTCACTAACACATAACCCGATTTTATCGAGTTTCTAGTGCAATTTATTTGTAAGTAGCCTGGGCAGGGAAGAGTTCTATATTGTCCATAATCTCTCTCTCTCTCTCTCTCTCTCTCTGTGTGTGTCTCTCTCTCTCTCGATCAATCCTTACTCTTCTCTCACCCTTTTATATGCTAACAAATTTGCCATAAAGTCTGATTATTTTTATAAGATATTCTTAGAAATATGCAGATGTGTGCAGGTAAAATAGACCATTTGAAAGCCACCATGGAAGGCAGGACTTAGGATGTAGAGGAATGAAAAGAACTCAGGTGTGGGCAAAGAATAAGACTCACTGGGCAATTGCAGGAGAAAATGGATAGTGTGGAATCTGGAGAGGTCACTTGTGGTAGAAAAATTAGGCTCAAAGTGTTCATGAGTCACATTGCCATAGCAACAATTTCAAGTGATAGATGACTGAGTTAAAAGCTTCATTTGCTGTTATGGTGTTTTCACACTCTAATAGGGATTGTGGGACACACAAACAAGTCAGATGCTAAACCTTTAGCAGGTAGGAATCATGTGTTCTTCCCTACTTGAAGTTTATTCATTGTGTAAGCAAAGGGTTACAGGAGTCAGGCTTCTCCTTCTCACCCAAGTGTAACTGTAAATGTATTGAAAATAAGCCTAGTATTTATTTTTCCATTTTCTATTTATACCAGTCAGATTGTTCCACAAAAAAACTAGGACAGGGACACACACTTGCAAGAGTCAGAGGCAAGACTATGACAGTGGTGATAAGATTGGGTCAATTACCATTCCTCAAGAGTCCAACTAAACATAGTAATTGTAGTTCAAAGCAGAGAAAGGAGACATATTCAATATGATCATGTTGGCAAGAGGAGTAAATAAGTCTAGTGTGTTCCTCAAACCCATATGTGGGATTGTTTTTGAGACATGGTTTCTCTGTGTATCCCTGGCTGATTGAGTACTCATGCTGTAGACCAGGCTGCCTTTATCCACAGAGATCTGCCTGTCCCAATCTCCCAACTAATGGGATTAGAAACGTGCACTAGCATATCATCGTGGGATCTTAATAAGAAGTTTAGATTTGAAAACAGGGAAGGCATTCTTGATTCATAGCTAAGCTCCCCTGCCCATCAACATTGTCTGAGCTCTCGTCTGTCTTGCAAGGTGGCTAGAAAAGTTGTCACAATCATCCAAAATCTCTTTCAGAGAAATAAATTCCCACTCTGGCTGAAATGGGGCTTCAGCCATTACCTTCTCCCAGCCTGTCATTCCTGGAGGAGTTTCAGTTTCTTGGAGTTCATTGTTTAAATAGTTCAGTAGCCAAAGGGAGGGGTAAAAATGTCTCTTCATTCTCACCTTCCCAACAGGACAGTCACAAATACACAAGACAACCTGAGGCTGAGGTTTCTTATAAGGAGATGGTCCAGCAAATTATGGAGTCCTGGAAGCAGCATGAATGGCTATTTCTTAACTAGACACCTCCCTCTCCTCATACACACCAACCCAAGAGGATATAAGTAAATAAAGAAAATCAATGATGTAAATAATTCTGGTTTGAAATCTGGAGAAGCTGTCAAGCTGGGCTGGTAGAGTAAGTCTCAGCTGATGGCTAGAAAAGATAAGAAGAGACACACCAGATCAAGCAGGAAAATATGTAAAAGGGGGGTTATGAATACCTCTTCGCTGTGCTTTTTGTCCTCTTTGAACACTAAATGAATTAGACTATGCTCAACCACAGTGGGAAAAGAGAGAAGATAGCTTCCTGGCTGTGCCGTCCGGTCCAAATGCCAGTCCCATCTAAACATGTCATGCGGAATCAGAAATAATGTTTAATCTTCACATCTTTGATCCATGTAGCGTTGCTGAGTCTTTGACTCTATAACATGAAACTTTCATCTATTGAATTCCTGCTTGAATGCTACTCTATTAAATTACAAAATAAAATATCTGTGTTTTAAGTAAGTTTACACTTTTGTGTTGGGCATCAGTCATAGGTATCTTGGGCTGCATACATGCAGCCCACAAACCCTGCAGTTTGTTTTTATCTAACAGCTGATATGATTAGTGTTAGTTTTAGGGGACTGAAAAGAGGGAAGTTTGAGAGAAAGTTACTGAGATGGGTTCCTCTTCAGGGCAAGAGACTTACTAAACCCAGGGATAGTACAGTGGTGGGTTCAGAAAAGACTTTGTTCTCACCAAACAAAGAAGGCTTCCTCTTCTTATAGATGACTATGGAGAAATGGCCCATGCTATAGGTAATGAATAGCCCATATTACTATATGTAGCCAGAGTAAGACGTCTTTGAATTCAAGATAGCAAATTGAAATACGGAAGGTTCTGTTCTTTGCAACTATGGGTCATGTCACAGGGTTACGGGAAGTATACCTGTCACCAACGGTAGTCAGACTACTGAGGATGTGACTCAGAAAAGAGCACGTGTTTCTTCTGCAGAGGACCCAAGTTCACTTAGGTATCAGGCAGCTCAAAAACACCTGTAACTACAACACTTTTGACTATGGGCATTGCACTCACATGCTTAAACACTCATGTGCACACATGCAATACACATAATTAAAAATAAACAGAAACTATTTCTGAAAAGATGACCCCATGTGTTTATCACTTTCTGTGTATAGCCACTTCTGCCTTTCTGCTATTCTGTGTCCCAGTCAATGGGCTCTGAAGAGATGCCAAACACTTCAGTAAAGCTGACTTTGTATTTTCAACCTTGAAACTTACATGCTATGCAAATCTCTTTTTTGTTGTTGTTGTAAATTCTCCAACTTCAGATATTTTGCTTTTATTTCTAAAAATTATTTCTTCTTTTGAGGTTATAATAAAATTACATTATTTACCCTTACCTTTGCTCAGTCTGTATAATGTTACTTTTATGTATGTTTTCAAGGATGACGATTTGGCATTGGACAACAATGAATTGATAAACTCCTCATTGGGAAAGACTGTTTATTTCCAATTTCATTATTCCTATATTTCAGTTGCCTATATTTCATTGTACAGAGTTGATGCCTCCTGGGCTTTTCCCTCTCCACATTAACATGGCTATTGTTATTTTCCTTGCTCAACTCCTGCTTGGGCAGTCATATTGGTGAGACTTTATGGCTGTAGCCTCTGAGACTTCTATGAGATGTAATCATAGCACACTCTGAGGTCCTCTGGCCCTTGTAACATTTTCCTCCTTCTTTCACAATATTTTCTGAGCCTTAGGTGTGGGAGTTGTGTTAAACATGTAATTAGTTAGGACTGGTCTCCGCAACTCTGTATTTTGAATGGTTGTGGCTTTCTATAATGGTACCTGTCTCTTACAGAGAGAAATTTCATTGATGTAGCTTGAAGACTACAAATTATGTTAGGAATGTGTGTACAAAGACAAATATTTATAATACAGTTAAGTATTGTTATAGTTTAGTAAAGTAGTAGTTTAATTTATTTTCCAAGATCCATGACTTCACTATTTGGCTAGTTTCCAGGAACAGATGTGGTTTTCCTCTCCTTAATCTGGTCTTAAGTCCAATTAGAGAGTTGTTGGTTACCATGAAAGTGTGGCTACCACTATTGTACCCTTAAGGTTTTCATGCTAATCTGGTTGCTGATGTGGTCATAGGCATCAATAGGCACCATAGTTAGATATGACTGTTGGTTGCTTCCCTTCTTTAGCACCTTATGTGGCATCTTCTGGTATCAATAAAGCTAGTTTTCATGGAGAGGCTTTAGTTCTGTTCCAGCCTGGGGTCCCAATTCAGAAGTGTCTGGTGTCTTCAGCAATAAGGGCTTAGCTTCTACTTCAGAGGTTTTGTTCTAGCAACACAGAGCAGAAAAAAAACATCTCAGTGGTTAACACTGTTGACTTGCCAGGACCCTGATACACCTAGGAGATAAACTTTGTGGCATTACTGCATGGCGTTATCTTGAATAGGATACTTAAGGTAGAAGACCCACTATGAGTTTGGGTCTTGGGCTTCATAAAAAGGAAAAAACGAGCTTAGTACCATCATTTCTCTGTCTCTGTTTCCTGACTGTGAAATCCATGTGATCAGTTGCCTCAGGCTTCTGTGATCATGCCTACATCACAAGATGCTATGTCTTTTCTGAAGTGATGTACTGTAACTCCTTGAACTGTAAGCTAGAATACTCTTTATCCTTTAAGTTGCTTGTTGTCAGATGTTTGATCACAGCATTAAGAAAAGTAACAAACACAAACAAACACATATAGCAATGACTGTGCGGGTACTATCACTCTGTAAAGAAGGGGAAGTTCCTGCTACAAGTACCAGCTATCTGTGGTGATAACTGCCCTGGTTTCATCCAGAGAACCCAATACTCAAGTTGAACTGAACTGCAGGTTTGAAATCGGTAAGTGACAGCACCTTTTTAGAACCTCAATTGCTTTTGCATCTGTCTCTTTCTGATCTCTCAAGCACTACTTCTTCAATAATGCATCAAATTTTAGGTCCAGTGTGGTGGTGGACAAATTTGTTATTACAAGCAATGATAACATCAGAACAGGGAAAAAAGAAATGTTATTATCAGCTTTTAGTCTCTCTGTGGTACATTTGTAACTTTATTTATTCCAATGGTAAGTATAGTCATTCAGACACTAGGATGTGATCCTTCTCAAATGTGGCAGAAATCCAAAGAGGCAAATTTATACCTGAGATAATCTGTAGATATTTCTACTAGATGATATTCAAACCAGAAGAAGCAACACAGGTGACCACAACCAAATAGAAGTTATACATGGTGTTCTCTCCCACAGTCACCACCAACATGACACATGATTCTTACTTTGAGATGTGGTTTGTGTGCCCTTTAAGTGGAGAATCCAGAAGGCACATATAACCTTTTGGCCTTTTGTTTAGGATGGTACACATTGCTTCTTGATGAATATTCACTTTTTATCATTATTCACTTTAATCCCGTTCATTAACTATGGCAATCTTTTTTAAAGAGAGGAAAACATCTATACAACCACAACCAATGACTCATGTGAGAACATGCTCAAACAACCTGATTGCTGAGTAAATAGTCAATGTTTGCAAATGTACAAGTGTTGCTAGAAGTGCGCTTGGGTCCACTTATTTGTTTGCATGAACATATGACTACTGCAAACAAATGTAGTTGGGACCAGATGTTTCATATAAATGAGGGCATATGGAAGTATGTGTATGTGTGCCTATGCATTGGACACCAGAGGTCAGCATGAGCTCTTTGCCTTCTATTGATTTTCAGACAGGGTCTATCACTGAATCTGCAACTCATCTATTTAGTTGAACTGTCTGGTCAGCAAGCATTCAGAGCACAAATGTATCTACCTGCTTATCTGGGATTACAAATACACACTGCTACACACACCTGCACTTTTGTTTGGGTTCTGAGGATCTGAAATCAGGTCAGTATTCTTGCATAGCAAGTACTTTATCCACTGAACTCAAGACCTGTGGAAGTCTTTTCCTGAAAAGGTTGCTGTGTGTTTGCCTTCTGGCTTTCTGACGTACACGAAGCATCTCCTTCTGACACTTGGGATCCTGGGTAGAAATTGAATTCAGCCAGCTGCTCTGGATAGCATGCTTCTGGTAGTTCTTCCTGGTTTCACAAGTGATGTTGGCTTGAGGAGAAGACTCAGGGAAAATTGAGCCCTATTATGCAAAATCTGGCTTTCAAAGAATGCATCTGCAGGAGATGTTTTCTGTGACACTCTTGAATGAGATTAACAGAGGCGCGCTCACTGCTGTGAAGATTAGTTTCAAAGACTAAAGGACCCAGTACTGAAAACGAAGATATGGCATGTTTGCATGTAGAGTTTATTCTCTAAATACAAAATTACTTTCACAAAAGAATCCTTCTACAAAGGATTGTTCAGCCTTTCTTCTATTCTCCTCTATAGAAACTGACAGTAGGGAAAATGGCATCTTCCAGAGAGCAATGGGCTTTGGGCAGAGGACCTAGTGAAGAGGAGGAATCTATGACCTTCTGTAGTGAAGTGAAACAAATAAAGAAGAGAGACTCAGGTTTAACATCCAAAAATCAGATTGAAAGATTGACTTGTCCTGGTTACTCTTACTTTAATATGAACCCGTTTGAGATTCTTCAGATAGATCCAGAAGTTACAGATGAAGAAATAAGATAAACATACCTAAATCTGTACACCTAAGGAAGGTAAACAAGAAGAAGGACCCAGGGTAAGATGATCAATCCTCACTTAAAAAGACAAATGAGATGGACATTGGAAGTAGGAGAAAACAAGAAACAGGTCAGGAGCCTACCATAGAGGGCCCCTGAAAGACTGTACCTAGCAATGTATCAAAGCAGATGTTGACACTCATAACCAAATTCTGGGCAGAGTGCAGGGAATCATATGAAAGAAGGGGGAGTTAGTAAAACCTGGAGAGGACAGGATTCCACAAGGACCAAATATATCTGGGCACAGGGTTTTTTTTTTTTTTTTTTTCTGAGACTGATTCTCCAGCCAAGGACCATGCAAGGATATAACCTAGAAACCCTGCTTAGATGTAGCCCATGGCAGCTCAATATCCAACTGGGTACCCTAGTAAGGGGAACAGGGACTGTCTCTGACATGAACTCAGTGGCTAGCTCTTTGACCTCTCCCCTCCCCCACCATGGGAGGAACAACCTAGCTAGACCACAGAGGAGGACATTGCAGCCAGTTCTGGTGAGACCTGATAAACTAGGATTAGATGGAAGGTGAGGAAGACCTCCCCTAGCAGTAGATTTAGAGAGGGGCAGAGAGGAGATGAAGGAGGGAGGATGGGATTGGGAAGGAATGAGGGAGTGGGCTACAGCTGGGATACAAAGTAAATAAACTGTAATTAATATAAAAATAATTAAGTAAAATAAAAAAGAAATAAAAAAAGAGATTATGACAGTTCTCTATATTGGTGCATCCTGTCAAAAATCAAGATGATGTTGAGAGAGCACAGAAGGCTTTTGAAGCTGTGGACAAAGCTTACAAGTTGCTACTGCATCAGGAACTAAAGAAGAGGGCCAGGGAAAAGCATATGTGGAAGACACTGTAAAAGAGAGAGAGAGAGAGAGAGAGAGAGAGAGAGAGAGAGAGAGAGAGAGAGAGAGAGAGAGAGAACAGCTGGAGAAGGAAGAAAAATCTACAAACATAGAGGAACATGATCCTTTACTGTTCAAACAGGCAGTCTACAAACAGACCAGGAAACTCTTTGCTGGGCTGGAAATTGAACGGAAAGAAAGAGAAGCCAAAGAAACGCACGAAAGGAAACTGCAGAGAGGACACTGAAGCCCAGGAAAATGCCAAGGGAGAATGGAGTGAACAAAGTTGGGATGGTCCAGCAGACAGCTGGAGACATTTCCAGGGAAATGCAAAGGGGCAGAAGGAGAAGAAATGGACCTTCCTGCGGCCACTGAAAGCAAAGAAGGAACAGTGCAAGTGATCTGCAAGGCTGTAGCCAGAGCCTTTCCCGGCTGCCTCCTTCTGCTTCAAGCACTCATTTTCTTCTACTTCCACCCCAACATACAATAGTGTTTGCTTTTTAGTCTATTTTGTTTTAAATACAGTTTAATATAAATCAACGTAATTCTTTGTACATTGAGAGGGCCTTGGTCTAACCTTCCCCCATCCTTACCCATGGAACCACCAAGATCTGAAGGAGCCACAAACTCATGCCACCTTCTTTCCCACAGCCTGTAACTTAATGTTTCCTCTTGCACTGAGTTGTGGTGGCTCCACTGTCATGTGTAGTTTGGAAAAATCCTCCAGGTAAATATTTTGCTTACAGTGGTGTCGCCATGACTCTACACCAGCGTGGCCCACCTTGGGAAGCTCTTTTGCTTGCTTCTGGGCATGCCATCCTTGCAAGCCTAGATCCAATAGGAGAGGCATTGTGGACTCATGTGGCAGTCAGTCACCTGATGCCCTGATGTCCTGTGGTGTTTGGTCGAGTCCTGTCTGACTGGCCAATCAGTCAGAGTGCCACGAGAGCCCTAGTATTTAAACCGTTCACTTTCCAAAGAATTAGCCCTCTTCCAACCAGTCCCATTGTGTACTTGCTTGTCTGCACCCATTAGTGGAAATATTGTTTTATGTATAATAAATATTATACCCACACACACAAAATGAGATAAACGAAAAATATATGGGATGAGCATATAAATTCATCCTTTAACTCACCATAAGTTCCTGATATGGAAATTATTTTGTGTGTCTTAAATACACATGGGGTCCATTTCATTCCCACTTAGCAAGTGGTAATCGGCTTACCCCTTTTTCTACTTTAGTCAAAACTGGTTCTGTCTGTTGTTCTCTTATGTGGCCTAAGCTGACCTCAAACTTATTTAGTACACAAGGATGACCCTAAACTTCTGATCTTCCTGCCTCTACCTCCTGAGGGTTGTGATTACAAGTGTGCACCACCATGCCTATTTAATATGCTGCTGGAAATTTATTAGCTTTATTGTGTATGCTGGGCAAGCACTCAGCCACCTGAGTTTCATTCACAACAAATATAATACATTCTTAATATCCCACCCAGGTTCAGATTTCTCTGGCACTTTCTACCCAAATAACTGCAAATATTCTTTTTTTCTTTTTATTTTTTTTTTATTGATGAATTCAATTTGCATCTTGGTCATAAGCTTCTCCTTTCTCTCCCTCCAGTCCCACCCTCCCTCTCACATCCCCTATCCCTTATTCTTCATAATAGAGGAGCCCCTCTGCTTGTAAGCTCCAGCTCATCTATTCACATGCGACTGAGTTCTTCTTTCTCCCATGTGGCCCGATGGGGCAGTCCCATTAGGGGGAAGTGAACAAAAAGCAAGCAACATAGTTGATGCCAGAGATATCCCCCAATCCTCTAACTAATGGGCTGACATGAAGCCTAAGATGCCCATCAGACTTATCTTCTGGGGTCTGTGCATTGTAATATGTCTATCCTGTACTGTATGACTAATATCTGTTTATAAGTGAGCATATACCATGTGTGTTTTTCTGGGTCTGTGTTACCTCACTCAGGATGATCTTTTATAGTTCCATCCAGTTGCCAGAAATTTTCATAATTTCCTTGTTTTTAATGGCTGAGTAGTATTCCTTTGTATAAATGTACCACAGTTTCTTTATCCAATTTTTGTTGAGTGATGACTAGGTTGTTTCCAGTTTTTAGCTATTATTAATAGAGCTGCTACGAACATAGTTGAGCAAATATCCTTGTTGAATGGTTGAGCATCTTTCAGGGTATGCCCAGGTCTTCAAGTATGTTTTTTCATAGTTTTCTGATTGATTTCCAAAGTGGTTGTGCAAGTTTGAGCTCCCACCAGCAACAAAAGAGTGTTTCCCTTTCTCCACATCCTCACCAACATGTGTTGTCAATTCAGTTTTTTATCTTAGCCATTCTGACAGGTGTAAGATGGAATCTCAGAGTCGTTCTGATTTGCATTTTCTTGATGACTAAGGATGTTGAGCATTTCTTTAGGTGCTTCTCCACCATTCACTATTCTTCTGTTAAGAATTCTCTGTTCAGCTCTGTATCTCATTTTTATTTGGGTTATTTGCTTTGTACTTTCTTATGAAATTAAAATGTAGCCAGCATTACTTCAGTGCTCTTCTCTGTTCCTGTTTCTCTCACTTTTTTCATGGCATTTTTTCCTTGGGATCCAGGGTCAATTTTTCCTTTGCACATTTCTTATTGTAACAATATTTTTCTATGACTATTGCTTTCAATGTTATTCCATAGTTTGGTACGTAGGTGACTCACCATATGGGCTTTCCCAGGAATTTAATGTAATTATTTTTATATCTTTGGTTCCCTATAAGATGTTGATTTTTTCCTTGACCCTTTTCCTAGAATCTCAGACAACCTTTACAAATAACATTGGGATCCTAAAACAGAAACAGGAAACAGTCTTGTGAGCCAGTCTGAACAGTGCTGACATATTTTTTTCTTTTAAGATTATGAAGCTGAATGTGGAATGATTCTGAAATTAAGGTCAGCGCTGGTAGATTTTTATACCAGCTGACAGATTGCAGAACAACAAAATGCTTTCATATGTTTGCTTTGTTATTGTTTTTCAGGGCAATGTCACTTTTTCCTGCTCAGAACCACAAATTGTCCCCATCACATTTGTCAACTCCAGGAGCAGTTATCTGCTGCTGCCTGGCACCCCCCAAATGGATGGGTTGTCAGTGAGTTTCCAGTTCCGAACGTGGAATGAGGATGGTCTGCTTCTGTCCACAGAGCTGTCTGAAGGCTCAGGGACCCTGTTGCTCATCCTTAAGGGTGGGACTCTGAGGCTCCTGAGTAAGAAAATGACAGGACATGGAACTGAAATCCTAACAGGTACAGTTTTTATGGACTTCCTTTGTAATTACCCCTTCAATCCCTTTTTCTTTTTTTTCTTCCCCTCCCCTTCCCTTCCCTTCTCTTGCCTCCCCTTCTCTTTCCTTCCCTTCCCCTCCCCTCCCCTCCCCTCCCCTCCCCTTCTTCCCTTCCCTTCCCTTCTTCCCTTCCCTTCCCTTCCCTTCCCTTCCCTTCCCTTCCCTTCCCTTCCCTTCCCTTCCCTTCCCTTCCCTTCCCTTCCCTTCCCTTCCCTTCCCTTCCCTTCCCTTCCTTTCCCTTCCCTTCCCTTCCCTGTCTGCCTTCCTTTCTTCTTCCTATACTCTTCAGAAGGGATTCTCATCCTCCCTCACTTATTCCCTCCTAGTCTCTTCTTCTTTTGTTTATAATGGTGTCTTCTTCACCTAAGTCAACCAAAGTTGAGTCGCTGTATAAAACATTCAAAATCATACAGAGGGAAGAGGGGTGTCCCAGTGGTGGAAATTTTACTATAAATATTTCCCTCCTTCACAGGCATTAATTAAACACAAAGAAACAGTGAAGTCTAAATGTACCATGTTTAGTTCAACAAGTTTTTTGATTCCTTCTTTGTAGGATCATCAGAAAAATAGGAGTTAGATTTCTTATCCCGGAGTATTGAGCACACTCTACAGAGTCTGTGGAGTGGACTGCTTAGTCCTGTGTAGAGATCTCTCACACTGTGTATTATCCTTACCATGGCCTCTCCAATATAAGGCTGTTTTTCAAACTTTACACATTAGGAAATGAAGGCTTACAGAAATGTTTCCAGAATCACAAGATTCAAAATGACAGAGCTGAGAATTTTACTTAGAATAAATAGATTCTCACTAAGAGAGGTGGGGTAACCACTGTGAATGATAATATTTTTTATGTTCACAATTATAAAACTTAAAGCACGGTCCTCCTTACTTGGAGAATATAAATGTGAGCTGGCACTGAGCTGTCTCTCTCCAATTGGTAAGATGTTTGAATGCAGAGATTTGTAGGCCTTAGGTCACAAAAGCAGTTTTTGATGATACAGGCCCTGGTGGGGCTCTGCTCTAAAGACATGGGAGCTACTTCTATTATTAAGCACATGGCAGTCCATTAACACACACTTAAGACTAAGAGAGAGGCTGGTAAGTGCTGCCACGTTACCCAGCTCTAAGGGAGAAAAAAAGTATTGTATCATTTCAGACATATCTCTCAATTACTACACAAGTCGAGGGAAGTTAAATTAGTTGCAAAACTGGTGAAGCTAGTGTCAGAAGGCTAGCCTATAATTCTTTCCCTAAGTGGATTTTTTATTACACTTTTGAAAATTTGAATCTCTTAATGTGTCTTTCAAATGAACTGAGAATTTCTTTGTTCTCATATTTTTCTGCTTGGAAAGGGTGAGAGGGAAAAATAAAAGCCCAAACAAGCGCTATAGATTTTTCTTGTTTTAAATTTCCAAACAAACTTTCCTTGAAAATAATTGAGATCTCACTGGTTTCATGAGAGGAAAAGAAAATAAGACATAAATACATGGCAATTGTTTCAGTAACCTATGGGCGTGAGTGTATGTGTGTGTGTACACATGGCAGTAGTATATTGCAGGCCTATATGTTCTGTGGTTACCTGTGTCTTTACATATTCACAGAGATCAGAGGGGATGCATGGCACCTACTTCATTACTCTGCTTTATTCCTTCAAGAAAAGATCTCTCACTAAACCCAGGATCCTCCTGTCTCAGCCTTTCATATTGTTGGGGTTGTAGACCCCCATGTGGCCACACCTGGCTTTCAATGTACTAGAGATTCCATAACTGCAGTATCCAGTATACCATATCTCCAGATTCCAGTATCCTCATGTTTGCTCAGCCACAAATGCCAGGGACCTGAGGAGCTGAAGCTTAAGTTAAAGCCAGAGCTTAACCTAACAGCTTTCTTCTTCTCCACACTGTCTTAAATACCCCTCAACTCAAAGACACTTCTACTTTTTAATAACTGTCAACTGGTATCTTGTTCTGCCTCTTGACCTAGGGTTAACTTTATACAATCCTATGTAAAGAAAGCTTTTGGATTAAAGGTGTGTGCTACAGCTGGGTGAACCACACCATAATCACCAGTTTCTTGGATTAAAGTTGTTATAGAGCTCAACTATACCAAACAAGCAGGATTTTACACTTCACAATTTTGGGGTTCACAATGGGAGCAAATATCCCATAACATACAGAATACAAGCCACCATAATTAAAGCAATTTCTCAACTGAGCTTCCCTTTTCAGATGACTCTGGACTGTGTCAAGTAAACAGTTAAACATACCTAGGATACAGGCATCAATCCCAACTTGGATATATTTACCAGCCTAGTGGTTTCTGTTATGCTTTCACAGGCTTGATGAATAGAAATGATGAAATTGAATTTCTTATTTTTTTGGCTTAACTCCGTTTTTAAAAAAATATTACAATTTATTTATTTTGTATGCCAGCTGTAACCCCTCCCTCATCCCCTGTCCAATCCTGCCCTCCATCCCTATGCTATTTCCATGCCCATCCCTCAGTCCACCGATAGGGAGGTCCTCCTCACCTTCCATCTGACCCTAGTCTATCATGTCTCACCTGGACTGGGGACTGTCTGCACTCTTTTCCTCTATGGCCTGGTAATACTGCCCCTCCCCACCAGGAGGAGGTGATCAATGAGGCAGTCAATGAGTTCATGTCAGAGACAGCCTCTGTTCCCTTTACTAGGGAATCCCACGTGGACACTGAGCTGCTATGGGCTATATCTGTGTAGGGTTACTAGGTTATCTTCATGAATGGTCCTTGGTTGAAATATCAGTATCAGAAAAGACCCTCGGGCTCAGAATTTTGGTTCTGTTGATCTTTTTATGGAGCTCCTGTCCCCTCCAGGCCTTTCTATCTCCCCCTTCTTTCACAGGATTCCCTGAACTCTGTCCAAAGTTTGACTATGAGTCTCAGCATATGCTGTGATAACCTGCTAGGTAGAGTCTTTTGAAAGCCCTCTGTGGTGTGGTCCTGTCCTGCTTTCTCCCTCTTCCAATGTCAGTCCCATTTGCCTTTCTAAGTGAGGATTTAGCATCTTACCCAGGGTCCTCCTTCTTGCTTAGCTTCTTTAGGTGTATAGATTTTAGTATGTTGACCTTATATTATTTGTCTAATAGCCACTTATAAGTGAGTATATGCCATGTGTGTCTTTCTGCTTCTGAGATACCTCACTCAGGATGACCTTTTCTAGTTTTCAACATTTGCCTGCAGATTTCATGAGTTCCTTGTTTTTAATTACTGAGTAGAATTCCATTGTGTAAATGTACCACAATTTCTGTATCCATTCCTTCATTGAGGGACATCTAGGTTGTTTCCAGATTCTGGCTATTGCAAATAAAGCTGCTATGAACATGTTGAGCAAATTCCCATATTGTATTATTGATCATATTTAGGATATATGCCTGAGTGGTATAGCTGGATCTTGGGGTAAAACTATTCCTAATTTTCTGAGAAAGTGCCAGATGGATTTTCAAAGTGGTTGTACAAATTTACATTTCCACCAGCAATGGAGAGGATTCCCCTTTCTCTATTTCCTCTCCAGCATGTGTTGTCACTTGAGTTTTTGATCTTAGCCATTCTGACGGGTATAAGGTGGAATCTCAGGGTCATTTTGATTTGTATTTCCTTAATAACTAAAGATGTTGAACATTTTTAAGTGTTTCTCTGCCATTCAATATATCTTAATTGAGAATTTTCTGTTGAGCTATGTACCCCAATTTTCAAATTTTTATTTTTATTAGAGTTTATTCACTCATTCATGTTTAAAGTACTGGAAAGATCAGGGATACAAAGCATTTACCTAGACAAAAAATTTGAATTTCTTAATTCACTTCGCTTCTCCAGGTTACTCCAGTGTGGATTTGAGAAAGTTAGATTATTATCATCATCATTACTAAAACAGAATAATTTATTGGCCACACATGCCAACATTTCCATTCCAGTTTCTATGTTTCCACTTTGATAATTCCTTTGCAGAATTCAGTTTCATTCTTTTTAATTTAAGCATTAGGAGTTTATGTTCTGTGTCTATATAGAGGTTGAATGAAAGTTGTATTCTCCTGCCCATCCTATGTATTGTTTGAAGGTAAGGTATAGAGAGGAACAGGTTACAGGAAAGCCACCTGATGTCAGAGGAAATGAAAGTTTCCCATTTCCTCTTCAAAATGAGTAGAATTTGATCAAGCAATGAATGAAGGGAAGAATGTTTCAATCAGAAAAAAGACCTAGGATAAAAAAAAAATGTTATGTAAGATTCTGTGACAGCTTGGTGTGGTGGTTCGAGTAGGCATGGCTGTATAGGTTCATGTGTTTAAATTCTTGGTCATAAGGAGTGGCACTATTAGGAGGCATGGCCTTATTAAAGGAGATTTGGTGGCTTTATGAGGAGGTAAAGCCTGTATTACCTTGGCGACCCCAAGATGTTAGAGATGCCAAGAGCTGTGGGATACCTGCCAAGTAAAGCTGCTAACAAGGAGTGGAACCAACCCAAGAGAAAGAAGTATGTTTTAGTCAGTAAAGCGGAACAGATTTGGAGATCTGAAGAACATTTTGACATCAGACACTGAGATACAGAGTTTGGAGTTTGTCAAGCTGGTTTTTGGTCTTGCTTTGGTTCAGTATTTTTCTCAATAAGCTCCCTTCACTATATTTTGGAACAGTAATGTCTATCTTATGCCATGATCAATTGGAAATTTGTGATCTGATTTTGGTATTATAGGGGATTACAGTTAAGAGGTTATATGAATCTCAGAGGAGACTTTGGACTTCTAAAGATTGTTGAGACTGTGAAAGACTATGGGTACTTTTGAAGTTGTACTAAATACAGTTCTATGTTATGGTGATAAGCCTATGGGGGATAGGGAGTGGCATGTGGTGGTTTGAATAGGTATGGTCCCACAGCTTTATGTGTTTGAATGCTTGACCATAGGGAGTGGCACTATTAGGATGTGTGGTCTTATAGGAGGAGATATGGCCTTGTTAGAGGAAGTGTCACACTGTAGAATAAGGGCTTTGAGGTCTGAAATGCTCAATCACACCCAGTGTGAAAACATTTTCAGTCTCCTACTGATCGTGATGTAGAACTCTCTGCTCCTCCAGCATCCTGTTTCCTGCATGCTGCCATGCTTCACACCATGATGACAATGGACTAAACCTCTGAAACTGTAAGGCAGCCCCAATTAAATGTTTGCCTTTATAAGACTTGCCATGTTCATGGTATCTCTTCAGAACAATAAAACCCAAACTATGACACTTCAGATACCTGGAGAGCAAATGTTGGAATAGGATCGGTACTGAGGAAGCAGGCTTTGTCAAGGATGAAATTCATGTTGTGGGGATAGAAATGGTCTCAGGTTTGAACATAATTTTAACATGCAGGAGTTAGAACTGAACATTTAGGTCTGCATTGTTACTATTGTAATATTGTCACATTCTACCTCAATTTTTCAGTCATTAACTAATGGTGACAACACCAGACTGTCACTGTCTCATACAGTGATGAAAGGCTTCCAGATCCATGGTACATTGAATTATGAGACAGGTTTGTACAAGTAGGGAGGCCTGAGCCTGTCATTTATGGACAATACAGTGAGAGGGCTTTTTGCTGACGTTTGGAAATGAAGTTTCAGCTTCTTGGATGCTCCATCAAGCAAGGAGCATTTGGAGACCATAGGACGTAGTAGCCTTGTTGAAGCCAAGGGAGACATGGAAACATGACTCACACTCTGACCCCCAGCCACGTTTCATTCAACTGAGAACATAAGGCTTATACAGACAGATTATTAATTAAGAACACAAGGCTGTATATAACATGACACAAATGAATGAATCAGACAGTGGATGTTACAGACATTTATAAGAAATTGCCAAGAACCAGTATATTGGAGATGAAACCCTTTATTTTGTGTGTTTGTTTGTTTGTATGATTCTTTTTTCAGTTGTTTATTAGCCTGTAATGACAGGCTTCATTATAACATTTTCATAGCTGCATAGGTATTTTTATCATATCTACCTCATCGTCCTTTTATTTTCTCGCTCCTTCTAGTCCTGTTCTTCACAAATGGTCCTACTACCATGTCCTTTTTTAAAAAAGTGGACCAATACATTTAATGAGAAATTTCTTAAACACATGTGTGAGGGGTTATTTACAGGAGCATAAGTAACTTATTAATGACTGCATGACTGAAAACACTGTCTCCTTTCCTCCTCTGCAACTGATAATTGCCAAGAAGCCTCTTCCAGCTGCATGATAGAATGCTGACGGGATCACTCTTGCACAGGTCTTGTGCAGGTTGACATGGCTGTTTTACTATTCAATTCGTAGTAGCTGTAATTACCTGTATATTTTTATTTATTAAGGGTAATAAATATTACATTCATCAGCTTTAATTTACTCTGTATTATTATATTTTTGGTATCTCACCATCACTTTAATCTACTTTTCTATGATTTTACATAAAACAGAACAGTTCCTCCATATGCATATTAGCTGTGTGTATTTCCTCCTGTATGAATGATCTGCCTTGACATCTGCCCCCTTTTTTAACTTGTTATCTATTTATTATTATTATTTTAACTTTTATTAATTTCACTTTATTCACTTTGTATCCCCCCATAAGCCCCTTCCTCCTCCCCTCCTGATTCCACCCTCCCCCTTCTTCACACATGCCCCTCCCCAAGACCACTGATAGGGGAGGTCCTCCTCTCCTTCCTTCTGATCTTAGTCTATCAGATCACATCAGGAGTGGCTGCATTGTCATCTTCTGTGGCCTGGTAAGGCTGCTCTCACCTCAGGGGGAGGTGATCAAAGAGCAGGCCAATCAGATTATGTCAGAAGCAATCCCTCTCCCCATTACTATGGAACCCACTTGGACACTAAAGTGCCATGGGCTACATCTGTGCAGGGGTTCTAGGTGGAGAGTGGTACTCTGTATTATTTAAGTGACTACTGTCTAAAGTCAAAAGATGCTCTCCCTTTGTTCATACACTTTATAAGAGAATTCATGCAGAGCAAATGGGCTTGGAAAGTAGGTGATGGATGTGGACAATGGAGTAACCAGAAAAGTAGAGTATAGATGTGGCAGATCAAAGCTGTGTCCTGTTGTTCATTTCAGAGGTGTACATGGAAAGCTTAATGTACTGATGTAAATTCATAAGGATCGTATGCAAGGATGGATACTGGAAAATAAGAGAGAGATTTCACCTTGCCTCACAAAGGAATGAACTTGTAAGACAAGCAAGAGGTTTCAATCTCTGGCTCCACAAAACACCTTAGGAGCACATGCACTGAAGTTGTAACAAGTTTCCTCCTTGGCTAGGCTTAATAGCATATGGCTGTAATCCCAGCACTGAGAGGCAGAAGAAGGAAGATCATGAGTTTGAGGCTAGCTTGGGCAACAGTACAAATTTGAAGGGCTAGGAGACATCTTTACTGGTGCTGGACTAAACTTGCTTGGTAGATACAAGGTCCCAGCTTTGATCCTCAGCCCCACACAAAATTTAGAAATATGTAAATATATAAAAACT
This sequence comes from Meriones unguiculatus, assembly GCF_030254825.1. Taxonomy (NCBI): domain Eukaryota; kingdom Metazoa; phylum Chordata; class Mammalia; order Rodentia; family Muridae; genus Meriones; species Meriones unguiculatus. Next base: position 63,352,350 of record NC_083365.1, on the reverse strand, counting down.
CTTGTTCTTTTAGTGACTGAGTAGCTTATAACAGAATGAGGCAGGAAATAGGGCAAAGAGAGTGATGATCATGGATCCCAGCTGATGTGATAAGATAAGCATCAGAGGTACTGGGAGGGTCTTATCAAGTAAAGAGCTTACACTGAAAGCTTGAGGTCCTGACTTTGATCCCTAGTGATGTAGATTCTCAGATATGCATAGCATAAATATTCACCTTAATTTAAATTGAAAGCAACACAACTATTAGTGTTCAATGAATGAGTATATACTATGAAATATCTACAAAATGGAATATAATATATTCCACAAACATACAATTTGAATTCTAAGTGGGTTAATCTTATACTATTTAAGGTAAGTAAATCAGCAATGAAGTGGAATATATTTTATGTTATAGTTGTGAAAGGTCAAAGGCAAATTCTTCGCAGAAGATGACAGATAAATGAGTAGGACTAATGTTACCAGTTTATAGAAAGAGAAATATTTTAAAATTTATTATTTTAATGGTTTCATAAATCTTAACATCCTAAAAGCTGCTGAGTTGTGAACTCTGAGCTGATGAAATACATGGTGCATGAATTATATTTCAATAAATAGTTACGAAATGAAAACAAATGCTGGCCAGGCATAGTGACATTTGCCTGTGATTGAGGCACTGACACTGGGGAGACTGAGGCAGGATGATTGCGAGACTGCCTGCACCAAAATAAAAAAGTGGTGAAAGGACAAATAGAGTGCGCTGGGGAGAGCCACTGCTTCCTGTATCCATGTTCTGACAGGAAAGCAGAAAATGACTATTGTGAGCTTTAGGAAGACTGTGTGGAGTGCCAACTCTTAGGACTGGCAGCACATAGTCTTAGCTTTTTTTATAATAGGTTAGAGACAAGTTCTCTCTCTCTCTCTCTCTGCTTCTCTCCCTCGCTCTCTGTCTTTCCTCCTTCCTTTACTCATAACCCCAACCACACCTACACACCACCACCACTACCACCAGCAGTAGCAGCAACAATAACAGTCAAAATCAGAAAGAATGGATAGTCATATTAGAAAGGATCAGGAGCCAGAATTGCATAACAACAGATAAAGGAAGGCTCTGGCTCCTACAAGTATACATTATCCATCTCCTATGATGTTGTGTATCTGTAATGAGGCTAGATGGTAGAGCCTGAGATTAGAGTGATCTTCTATGGTCTTCATAGGCCATCCTACTATGGCCTATGCCTAGATGCTTAATTCCTGGGTACTAACAAGATCCTGCATCATGAATCATATTCCCTCTTTCATGCCTGCCCAGAACCTTTGTCAAATACAACTTTACGTGTTATGGAGACATATCTAACTTAGTATAAAAATAAAAGCAAAACAAAACTGCAGTTACCTTGTACCTCAAATGTTAATTCCTAGGAATCACCTGACAGAAGCTTTACTTCATTAGCACAGTCCACGTGGCCAGACCCAAATTCTACCTTGTCTGGGACTGTTCCATGTGAGAGAAGGTAGGGCCACCAGGGTAAGAAGCCTCTGGGTTGCTCATCCATGGGAAGCAGATTTTAAGGGAACTAGCAGGCAACATGGTGGACTCCTGCCACCTGGGCTCCTCTCAGCTGCCCTGGTGGGAGCACCAGGGTTGGTACTGAGACTTCCCTGTGCAGATTCTGTAAACAAAATCTCAGAGCTGCTTGCTCTGCCCTGGTCACTGAGAGCCAAACAGGCTTCTTTCTGCTTTCCATCTAGAGGACTTCTCAGTGAGGGTTCCAGGGGCCTTTGCCTTCTCTTATGTATTGTTTCTCCACAAACAGCTCCTGATTCACTCAGCTCTCTCTCTCTCTCTCTCTCTCTCTCTCTCTCTCTCTCTCTCTCTCTCTCTGCTGATACTTTGCCTGTTAAGCTGTCACTCTGTCCCTTGGTGTTATCTTCACCAATTGCTAGGATTAAAAGGCAATGCCTCTAGACTAATATCACCTTCTGAGAACATGCACCAATGGCCTTGTTAGTTCCAATACGAAGACCCCTCATTGGTCCTTGTGTTCTACAGCTTAGGTTTGTATCTCTGGTTACTCATTAGAAACATTCAAATGAATTTGCATTCATGTGCATATGCTCACTTGTGTGTGTGCATGCACTCAAGGAGAACGGGACAAGGAGAACTGAAAACAGTGATATATAAATACAGGTATTCTGGTGTTAGGTTATGGTGGTACTTGTTGAGGGGCATTGAGGCACCAGGGTATGTGCATAAAGTCAGAGGACAACCTTTGAGTATTGGTCTTTACTTGTCTACCTTGTCATGAGAAAGTATTTGAGACTTGCTACGCAGGCAGTGTTAGCTAGTCTGCAAGCTTTTGCAGATTCTTCTGTCTCCACCTCCTATACCTCACAGGGACACTGGGATTATAAATGCTGTGCTACTGCCATGTCATTACATGGATCCTGAGGATAATCGCAAATGAACTTCAAAGGATTTTCTCCTCTGAACCATCTCAGCTCTGTCCAAATTATAGATTTTTTGATGCAGTTATTGTGTTATGCTTGTTTGTCTTAGTGCAAATGTTCAAATTCTTTCCACAGAAATTTTGAGGAAACTGACTTGAGTAATGTATTCTCCAAAACCCTGTTTTAAAGGCTGTTGCTAGACCTTCTTCTTAGCCTGGCACACAAGGCTTGGGGGAGACTGTTTTCCCCATCTGAAATGATTATCATTCTTCGTCCACTTTTTCCCATTAACTATTTCTATTTGCTATTATCTATTACTTTATTATCTGGGCACATGTCTGTCTCCTAGAAAGTTTGTTCAATGAGCTATGAATTCTGTCTTTTACCTACTCTGTGAAAAATTCCTAAGCTTACCACAGTAACACATCTTTTTTCCCTGCCTGTCTTCACTGCCTCATGTAGAGCTATAAGTTGCAGCTCTTTGGTGTTGTTTTTTCCTTTAATATTATTAGTGTATGTTATTTATATGTAATTGGTTCATTAGACCATTTTCATACACATGTATAATGTATTTTAGTCATATTCATCACATCATTCTCTTACTCCCTCTCCTACTCTTCCCACTCTTATTGATTCCCCCTTTTTCAATCTAGTCCCCTTTCTACTTTCACTGTCTTCGCTTTTAAAAATCCAATGAGATTCCTTAGTGTTGCTTATAGGAGCAAAAGGTGACTCAAATAGTGTTTATTGGAAATCTAGGAAAAACTGTTTAAGTCCAGAAAGACAGTTTGGTGAGTCAAGATGCTTGCCGCCAAGCCTGACCACATGAGTTCAGTTCCTGTGATCCAAGTACTGGAAAGAGAAATTCAATTCAAGCAAATTGTCCTTTAACCTCCACATGTGCACCCCCCGCACATGGTCAACTAAATATATTAAAATTTCTACAAATGGTATTCAGTTAATCTGAGTCCTGACTGCAATAGGAAGCTCTCTCTGCCTTGCAATGGCTATGGCTTTGTCCACTTCAGTAATGTGACACAAAAGTAGAAGCAAAAGTGTCTAGAGAATGAGGCAATGTGGGGCATGGGTAAGGCTAGTAGGGTATTGAAGAAGATATGCTCAAAGCATATTTATTCCTAAATGAAACTGTCCTTGGGTAGCTGCGATGATTAATGTTAGTTGTCATCTTGATTCATTAAGGAACACCCCACTGGGATGCGGAAATTCAGGTTAGACTGAGACTATCTGTGAGGGACTCCCTTGATTTTAGTGTTGGATGTGGGAGGACCCATTGTAATTGTAGGCAAGAGCATTTGTGGTATCTGATTCTGGGTTGTATACAATAGAGAAAGCAAGCTGAGCATCAGAATGCATTCATCCTTTTGTTTCTTAATTGTGGATGTGATGTAACCGGCTGCTTTGATTTTCCTGCCACTTTGGGCTGTGTCATTGAACCGTGACATGAAATGAACCCTTTATTTTTTTTAATAATTTTGTCAGGGTATTTTTTACCACTATAACAGGAAAATAAATTAATAAAGTAACCCTGCATAGTTAAATAAATCATTTCCCAGAGCCAGAGAAGCTCAGCGATAGATAGCTTGCATAGGATATGCTAAGTCCTGGTTTTGATTCTTGGAATCACTGTTTTAAATAAAAATTTTCAAAAGCTTTTACTAACAACAGCACACAATCTTTAGAAATGTCAGAGAACTAAAATGAACCACGCCACCTCTTTCTGAGAATACAATTTCTGGTATCATCTTGGGGGGTTTTAACACTTTTTTTTTTCAGCTTTTTCCTCTGCAGTCACTAATCACCTTACTAATTAATTTGCAACATGACTTTATTTGGTATAGATTTCCCATATGTTAGGTTTGTTCCCTTTCTTTTTGAGCCTAAACTATCAGAAATGGTTTAAGAAAAGAGACTAAGCTGTAAGGCAGAGAAGAGAGATGACCCTCATAAGATAGCCCATCCTGTTTCTCTTTCAGGCAGTGACTTGAATGATGGCCTGTGGCATTCTGTCAATATCAATGCCAGGAGAAACCGCATTACTCTCACACTGGATAACGATGCTGCTTCCTTGGCTCTGGACACCTTCGGGTTGCAGATTTATTCTGGAAATAGTTACTACTTTGGAGGTAAGCTCAGTAGGCTTTCTCATCAAGTAAAGGGACAAGAAAATTATTCCATCACGTTCTTTGTCATTTAGAGAACCTTCCCCAAAGCCATGCATGCATGCATGTGGGCACATTAAAGCATCAAACAGCGAGAAACCAAAACCTCACACAACTGTGCTATCTGGAGCAGTGCTGAGGCTACTAGAGCTTGGTTACAAAACTCATGAAAAGAGATTTTTATAGCTATGCCAAACTCCATGGCTACACTGAAAAGAGAAACTAAGCTGAAAACTTAGAGAAAAGGAGCTGAGAGTCAGCAAGTATCTACAAGAGAGAAAACTTGAGTGGGAGGCACTACCTGCCTCCTGGGCCATCTCAGTCACTCCACTGCCACTTTACTTTGTGAGCCTCATCTCTCCATCCCCATGTCTTAGAGATCATCAGCATCCATGCAGCATGACAGAACAAAATGGAGAGGAGATAGGGTCTCCACAGGGGAGCCATTGCTTTTTTTGATTTGCTGTTCTCTCTATTGTTTGATGAATCCATGCAACATTTCCAGTAACACAAACAAAAACAAACTGGGGTGGACAAAGCTTATGTAGCATTTTACCATTTTTTATAAATGCACCCATGTTGAATATTTTAAAGCTATCTTTTTATTGAAAGAGATGGTGCCTACTTCTCTAGCCAATGTTCTGTCTTACAGAAGCATCTAATGAAGACTTAGTTCCCATGGATCTCTGAACTTGTGCTCCTAACATACAGTCCTAGGACTCCCTTTCTAGAACACAGAGAACAAACTTACTTTCAGAATTACGCCTAGATATAAGCCAGAGAAGAATTCAGGCACTAGGAAACTTAGTGGCAGAAAGCTTACTCAGCATGTAAAAGGCACAGGTATCTACACGCATGCATGCCCAACCCCATGCACACTCAACTCTCCCGCCTTCTTTTCTCTACACAGTGTAGAGGGTGGCACATCTGGGAAATATCTTATAGATATGATCAGAAGCCAGCCTTGCCCTAAAGTTGACAGTTCCTTCCCATGTGGTAACTGAAGACAACCATTGCATAATACCGTTTACTGAAGAGAGAGCATGAGGATTCCATGGGAAAAGACATTCACTGCTCAAACTTGAGGATTTGAGTCCCATCTTTGGAAAGTGTAGTGGAAGCAGAGACTGGGCTCTACAATTCTGCCTTCTGATTCCATACATGGCTGCACATGCATGCTTGCACTCTGTCTTGCTCACGTAGAATAACAAATAATACTAGCAATGAAATATAGACTGTCATTACCTGGAGGCTGACACATACTAATCCTATACTCTTTCCTGAGTCATACCTGAACCCTTGTAGTCTCTCAGCTCCAAAATCTGCAAATCAACACATTCTTCCCAAAGAATTGTGACACGGGCTAGAAACAGGAAAAAAAGAAATGATTGAACAGGAGTAGAATACATATTTAGGGTTTTCTTGAAAAGGAGCTGTGTGGAACAAGATCAATGAAGTTGAATTTTAGCAGATAAAAGGGCCACAGTCCTTTACCCACAATCACCATTACATACCCAGCAATACCATATGCATTTACATGATAATATGTCCATATGATAGATAATAAGGTTGCTTTTGTTGAAATAAAATAATCTGTAATTTGGAAAAATGGTTCAGTCATAAAGCACTTGCTACGTCAGCATCAAGATCTGGGTTTGGACACCTAGAGTGCTCTGAAAGCCAGACTCTGTAGCACATGACTGTTACCTTTGTGCCACTTATGCCAGCTCCCCTGATGGATTCAGTGGGAAAGAGAAGACACATCCCCATACAAGGTAGAAAGCACCAACTGCTCTAGTTCTCTTCTAATCTGCATGCATAGTTTGTGGCACATGCTCCCTCACAGTCATGTACATTGTCAGCCAAAGATTAACAAAATCATAATAATCTGTGGGAGGCTGTACAGACACAGAGTGTATGGAACAGATTCAAATCTGTGTTCACTGCAGAACATAGTGGGAAAAAATGAGTGGGAACAAATACTGAGCAATGGTCTCAAATCCTAGCTGTGCATTCTACATCACACAGGGTGTTTCAGCAATGTAGAAAGAATCATGGTCATGAATTTATTTCCAGGCAAAACAGCTTTGAGTAATCATGTTATAATAATCATCTGAAATAGCACAGAGGTAAAATGGCTCTCCTCCCCCAGCTAGAATATTGCTAAATTCTTGGTGGTTTTCCCAGCGTGCTAGACATAGAACATGAAGATTTATCTGTGATTTGAGGAGTGTTTAAACAAACCTTCTACACACAAACCGTAAACTTAAGGATGGTGAAAAATGAGCTTCGGCAATAATAGTCAACTTACATAAATTCTCTCGACAGCTTCAATTAGAAGTTGCAGCATCTCTTCATTTTATCGTGTGCTGTGAGCAGTTAACCAACTGCAGGGCTTCAGCCCCAGAGTGACTGTCTGTTAGAGATGGGTGAAATAATTCCCCCTTATTTATAGCTCATTGCCACATTTTCAAGCTCACATTCCCATGTGCTTTAACCTATTGAAACCATGGAGACAGAGTTTGTAAGAGCACACATACCCACATACCTGCTTGGTCTTCACCTATCTTAATGAGGAGTAGGTTGGCTTGGCTGTAGGTGATGCTAAATGGGAGCAATGCATTTTTACTTTTAAAAGAACACTCTTTAGGAGTTGTGGTGTTAACCTTTCTATGTGCTATTACAGCCTATAATTCTGTGCCCTTAAGCCCACAGTTCTCTTAATGTCTGGATTTGCTTTGTGCAGCATGTCAAAAATCCTGCTTGGTTCCTGAGTGTACCTTTCTCAGGAGCTAATCCTGTTAATACTCCACAATTAACCAGACAAATATGCTGCTGCCATCCTTACCAGAGCATAATTTCCTTAGAAGTGTAATTCAGAAATTTATTGCAAATTTAGACTTGTGTTTTGAGACAGAACCAACATTCCCAAGCACTTAACCAAAGTGTGTGAAAGATGTCATTTAAAGAAAAGAAAAATATGCTCCCAGCACAAAAAAAAGTGTGTGTGTGTCAGTATGTGTGTGTGTGTGTGTGTGTGTGTGTGTGTGTGTGTCTTGCTTAGCTGACTCAGTTGGTAAAATGATTGTTATGTAGACATGAGAACTGAGTATGGATTCTCAGTATCCATATAAAATACTGGGCATAATATGGAAACCTTTGAATTTCAGGCCCAGATAAGCAGGTTCCTGAGGTTCACTGAAAACCCAGCCTATCCAAGTCAGAAAGCTCTGGAATGGGTGAAGAGTCAACATCACAAAAACTAAATAGTGAAGGCATAGCCCAGGAGCACATGACCAGTCAGTCTAGGTAAACTGGTGAGCCAATGGTTTGCAAAGAGAACTTATCTCAAAGAGTAAAATGGCAAATGGTAGATAAAGATATCCTGATGTCAACCTCTGTCTTCTACACACAACCATGCACACACACACACACACACACACAGAGAGAGAGAGTAGGGGTTAAGGTAAATGTACTTATATTCCCTTTGGCACTTTTCCCTTTATACTGTGACTGAAAAACTTCATTTTGCATCATATCTGCCCTTCCTCCTGAGTGAGGATTTACAATAAAAGTGTGCCTTGCTATGAATAAAAAAAAAGGTACCCAAATAATTAGACCTCAAGGACTTCCATCAATAGGTTGCCAATGCAATGACAGGTCATTTTAGTGTTCTTCATCTTTTTTCTCTGTCCCACAGGGTGCCCTGACAATCTCACCGATTCCCAATGCTTAAATCCCATTAAGGCTTTCCAAGGCTGCATGAGGCTCATCTTTATTGATAACCAGCCCAAGGACCTCATTTCAGTTCAGCAAGGTTCCCTGGGGAATTTTAGTGATTTACACATTGATCTGTGTAGCATCAAAGACAGGTAATTATTGTCTTGTCTCCTCTGTTCCCCCACCCTTCGCATTCTCAATGTTGTAAATATGAGTTTCTTTAAGCAAAATTCTAATCTGCTGACATTAGCCACATAAGACATAATTGAGTTGCCTAATGGGAAATATTTCTGAAAGGATTTCAGGCCCAGAGGAAAAAGTTTAAATTAGTTGAGTCTCTCTCCATGTTGACTTGCAGCAAATGGGATATGCAAATTAAATCAAAATACAAATTTGTGAAAGGATTAAAATTTTATGCATAAACAACACTTGATTACTTTGAAGTTAAGAGTATAACATAAAAGAGGGAGAAATTATTTTCCTCTTAACCATTGTATTCTTTGTCTGTTGTGGGTATCCTTCCAATATTGTCACAGGGCTTCAGGAAATCTACAGCTAAGTGTTTGGCTGTGCTCAGCTTGGATGTCCTCAACTGGGAATGACTGAGCCTAGTTCCAAAGAGACCAGACAGTAGGCTAGTTAAAATTAGTACTTTCATTTTACAATCCAGAGATATAGCATGATACTCAGTTTCTAGTTGCATCTCTCTTGGTATTTTGGCTCCTTTTATGGTGGTAGTTTCTAGAATTAAAGGCAGAAAACAAATGAGAATGGTTGCTGAATTTCAGCAATGCTTTGCCATGTCTGCAGCACCTACCTACCTTGTTCTTCTAATTCTGCTTACTGCTCTTAAAATATCAATCAACCAAAGGGTAGATAGGATTTGCTAAGTGTCTGTGTGTTGGTGTTAAAGGCCCTTGGCTACATTAATCCATCTATAAACTGAAATATTCTCTGATTTGTGAAATATGTGATATCAGTAAGGACACATGATACCAGTAGCTTGGTATAACTATGAAAACAAGGAATGAGATGGAAGAAGTTTGGGTAGGTGATTGAATTACAACTTTAAGGATGAAGCAAAATCAGGCTTGTCCAAGGTAAGAATAGACAGAAGCTGGTAGAAGATGGTGCCACAGATGGCATGGGAACAGAACACTGCTTCTAAGTGTTACCAATTCAAAATGCTTTTGACTTTGCATTTATAATCTCTAGTACTTGGATGCATAATAATAGTTTACAATAATTAATAGCATATGACAGATTTTTTTTTTTTTGGCATTATGTATTTCCCGAGAAGCTAGTAATGACTTGTGTTTAAATCCATAATGTCTTAGGTTCAGCTAACATGCTATAGTTAAACTGAATTGATATAATTCAGCTCATGGGTTATCAGAGAAGGCACATGGCTTCCACCTAGCTCGGGCTATGGACCTGGAATCATCGCAAAGAGAGCCTTTGTATTAGGAGATTTTGGTTTCATGCTCACTGTGAGAATTGATAAGGAACTTCATTAGATTTGTCTAGAAACATAAGTTGAGAAAAATGTAGGGCAGAGTTAGAGGAGTTCAAAGGGTGACTGTCCCAGTCCAGGGGGAAATGATGAAAAGCATTGTGACTTCACTGGGGAACACGGGAAATCAGCCAGGCAGAACATGGTCTCTGCCAATGTTGGAAATGACTACTAAAATTAAATGGAACATTATCACATATTTGTGATAATATCATTGCACACAGGATCAATAACATACCACACAGACTTTTTGATCCTTGTGTCTTTTTTTTTCCATTTGACCATCTGAGAAAGTGGGTAATAAAATTTGTACTTCATTAAAATGTGCTAATTTAGTGGTCTCCAAATCAAAGCCATTACAGGAACCGGATACCTCCCAAGTCTATATTCCTGTCAAGGGAAAAGCTACCAAATTAGTCAGCTGGTACAACATTTTATGTATTACAGATCAATACAGAGACATTTGTCAGTTGGGATCTCTTTGATACCTTAATATGCAACCAAGGAAGCGCTCATTATTTTTGATTACATAAAAGTCATTATCATCTATCTTTTACCAGTATTTTTTGTGTAATTATAGTCTTGGGTTATTATTTTACATACACTTCTGTTGTGTATGTGAATTTGTAATGAGAAATGTGTTTTTTTCCTTTAGTGGGTAACTGGTATGTTTCTGATGAATTCAATCACTTTCTTTAACAAAATAGAATCCTGTGTCCAAATCATTGTTTGCTTTCTTACAGATCTAATTTACATTTGTTTGAAATCTGGGAGAGGGGGACTAGGAGATACAAAAAACAAGTGTTTCTTGACTTTTGTGTTTGCTTTATATTTTTGTAATAAGGATAAAAGTCATAATGAAAGTGCATATACGTTTAAATTAGTAGCAGCGATAGATGCGAGGAAGGACAAATATGTGATTCAGGTGCATAAAATAAAGATGCAATTTGTTAGAGGTCAGGCAAAGAGAGAAAAGCTTCAGTGCTTGGATAAGCAGACACAGGGAGTTCTTTTTTATTATTATTATTTTATTTTTCTTTATTAATTACACTTTATTCACTTTGTATCCACCCTGTGGTTCCCTCCCTCCTCCCATTCCAATCCCTCCTTTCTTCCACCCTCTGCATGCATGACCCTCCACAAGTCCACTGATAGGGGAGGTCTTTTTTTCCTTCCTTCTGATCCTATTCTCATCAAGAGTGGCTGCATTGTCTTCTTCTGTGGTCTGGTAATACTGCTTCCCCCTCAGTGGGAGGTAATTAAAGAGCAGGCCAATCAGTTCATGTCAGAGACGGTCCCTGTTCCTATCATGATGGAACCCACTTGGATACTGAACTGCCATGGGCTACATCTGTGCAGGGTCTTAGGTTATCTCTATGAATAGTCCTTGTTTGGAATAGCAGTCTCAGGAAAGACCCCTGTGCTCAGATTTTTTTGGTTCTGTTGCTCTCCTTATGGAGTTCCTGTCCTCTCCAGATCTTACTGTTTCCCACTTCTTTCCTAAGATTCCCTGCACTCTGCCCAAAGGTTGGCCATAAGTCTCAGTATCTACATTGATAGTCTGCAGGGCAGAGCTTTTCAGAGGTCCTCTGTGTCAGGCTCGTGACTTGTCGCCTCTTTTCTCCTTCTTCTGATAAACCAGCCTCTTTGCCTTACTGGATAGGAATTGAGCATTTTAGCAAGAGTCCTCCCTCTTGATTAGTTTCTTTAGGTATACTGATTTTAATAGGTTTACCCTATAATATAAGTCTATATCAGTGAGTATATAGTGTGTGCATCCCTCTGCTTCTGGGATAGCTCACTCAGGATGATCTTTTCCAGATCCCACCTTTTACCTGCAAATTTCATGATTTCCTTGTTTTTCATTGCTGAGTAATATTCCATTGTGTAGATGTACCAAAATTTCCTTAGTTGAGGGCCATCTGGGTTGTTTCCAGGTTCTGGCTATTACAAATAATGCTGCTACAAGCATGGTTGAGCAAATGTCCTTATTGTGTACTTGAGAATCTTTTGGATATATGTGTAGGAGTGGTATAGCTGGATCTTGAGGAAGCGCTATTCCTAGTTGTCTGAAAAAGCTCCAGATTGCTTTCCCGAGTGGTTGTACAAGATTATATTCCCACCAGCAGTGGAGGAGGGTTCCTCTTTCTCCACAACCTCTCTAGCATGTGTTGTCTCTTGAGTTTTTGATCTTAGCCATTCTGATGGGTGTAAGGTGAAATCTTAGGGTTGTTTTGATTTGCATTTCCCTGATGGCTAATGAGGTTGAGCATTTCTTTAAGTGTTTCTCTGCCATTCAATATTCCTCTGCAGAGAATTATGTTTAGCTCTGTACCCCATTTTTAATTGGATTACTTGATTTTTTTCTGTTTAACTTCTTTAGTTCTATATATATATACAAGATATTAGCCCTCTGTCAGATATAGGGTTGGTGAAGATCTTTTTTCAATCTGTAGACTGTCATTTTGTTCTGAGGACAGTATCCTTTGCTTTACAGAAGCTTTTCAGTTTCATGAGGTCCCATTTATTGATTGTTGCTCTTAGAGCCTGTGCTGTTAGTGTTCTGTTTAGGAAGTTGTCTCCTGTGCCAATGAGTTCAAGGGTATTCCCACTTTTTCTTCTAAGCGGTTTGGTGTGTCTAGTTTTATGTTGAGGTTTTTGATCCAGTTGGACTTTAGTTTTGTGCAGGGTGATAAGTATAGATCTATTTGCATTTTTCTACATGTAGACTTCCAGTTAGACCAGCACCATTTGTTGAAGATGCTGTCTTTTTTCCATTGAATGGATTTGGCATCTTTGTCAAAAATCAGGTGTCCATAAATGTGTGGATTTATGTCAGGGTCTTCTATTCCATTCCATTGATCCACCAGTCTGTTTCTATGCCAGTACCATGCAGTTTTTAGTATTGTTGCTCTATAGTACAGCTTGAGATCAGGGATGGAAATACCTCCTGAAGATCTTTTACTGTAAAGAATTGTTTTAGCAATTCTGGGTTTCTTGTTGTTCCATATGAAGGTGAGAATTTTTCTTTCAAGGTCTGTAAAGAATTGTGTTGGTAATTTGATGGGAATTGCATTGAATCTGTAGATTGCTTTTAGTAAGATGGCCATTTTTAATATGTTAATCCTGCCAAGCCATGAGCATGGGAGATCTTTCCATCTTCTCATATCTTCTTCTAATTCTTTCTTCAGAGACTTGAAATTTTTTTCATACAAGTCTTTGACTTGCTTGGTTAGGTTCACACTAAGTTACTTTATGTCCTTTGTGGCTAACGTAAAGGGTGTTCTTCCCCTAATTTCTTTCTTGGCCCTTTTGTCCTTTGCATACAGGAAGGCTACTAATTTTTTTGAGTTAATTTTGTATCCAGCTACCTTGCTGAAGGTGTTAATCAGCTGTAGGAGTTCCCTGGTAGAGTTTTTGGGGTCACTCAGGTATACTATCATATCATCTGCAAATAGTGATACTTTGACTTCTTCCTTTCCAATTTGTAACCCCTTGATCTCCTGCAGTTGTCTTATTGTTCTAGCTAGGACTTCAAGAAACTGTCATCAAAATTCTACCATGTTAAAAAAAAAAAGCCCAGGGCCAGATGGTTTCAGTGCAGAATTCTACCAGACCTTCAAAGAAGAGCTAACACCAATACTCTTCAAACTATTCCACAAGATAGAAATAGAAGGAACACTACCAAACTCATTCTATGAAGCCACAGTCACCTTGGTACCTAAACCTCACAAATACCCAACAAAGAAAGAGAATTTGAGGCCAACCTCCCTCATGAACATTGATGCAAAAATACTCAACAAAATACTTGCAAACCGAATCCAAGAACACATCAAAGACATCCTCCACTACGACCAAATAGGTTTCATGCCAGGCATGCAGGGTTGGTTCAGTATATAGAAATCCATCAATATCATCCACCACATAAACAAACTGAAGGAGAAAAGCCACATGATCATCTCCTTATATGCTGAAAAGGCATTTGACAAAATCCAACATCCATTCATGTTTAAAGTATTGGAGGGATCAGGGATACAAGGCACATACCTGAACATAGTAAAGGCGATATACAGCAAGCCTATAGCCAACATCAAACTCAATGGAGAGAAACTTAAATCATTCCCACTGAAATCAGGGACAAGGCAAGGCTGTCCACTCTCTCCATATCTTTTCAATACAGGGAGTTCTTTAGGGTTCCCTAGAGATCTGAAACAGTGATTCCAGTTCATGGGAAACTTCTCTAGTGTTTTACTTTTCATGTGTCAATCAGTGTGAACCTGTTAGCCAGCTGGTATGAACTTGCCTGCTAGGGAGACAGGGGCTGTGGTTTCTACTTGTGCTCCTGGCTGACAAAACCATAGAGGCCTGACTGTCTCTTCTTGACAGTAGATACTACGTCCTCTACCATGGCCTTCTATGTGCTTTTTCTCCTTTACAGTGAAACAAGTTCACCTAAGCATCATTGTGTTTCTTTCCTAATTCCCAACTGTGCCTCTTATATATTTAAATGTCATAGTACTGGTTATTTCAGAGGAATATCACGTGTGGAACAGACATGGCAGTCTTCAAGAAAAAGGCACAAAGTTTCTAAAAGTGGCTCCGTAGTGTGCTCTTACAGGACTTTGAAATGATGCTGAAGACTGGTAGGCTCTGCTTCTTTTGAGCCCTTAAAAAGTCAGCCCTTAAAATATCATTTTGTGGCTGCAGAGATGTCTCATTGGCTAAGAGTATTTGCTTCACAGGCATGAGGATCTGCGTTCACATCCAGCACACTTGTAGCCAGCTAAAGGTGGTAACACATGATTACGTGTAACCCTAGTGCTGTGGGAGCTAGAGAAGGATGGTTTCTAGAGTTTTCTGCCTGCCAGCCTATTTAGAACAACAACAACCACAACACAATATAATTACAGTAAGGTTCAGGTTTAATAAAAAGAACATGCCTCAAAAGAATAAGGTGGAGAATTTCTGAATCCATCCTCCTGACTCATCACTTACACACAGACATGTATAAATGTGCATACATGCACATAACACACCCCAAAACCACCAAACAATGTTGACACAACTTTCCTAAGACTGACAGACAGTGATTTCTCTGCAGCTTTGTCAAATGGAAAGGAAATTTTGGATGCCACATATTCCATTGACTATGGACTACCCTTGTAGAACAATATAACTGAAGGAGCTTCTTAGACATAATCTATTCCCAGTCCTGAACATACAGAAATAGAGATGTGAAAGGTGATAGAATCAGGGCTTATTGTCTGTGGTCGCTGGTTGTTTCCTAAGGAAATTTCCTTCCAATCTTTTTGAAAATGCAAACATTTTTTTTTCCATTGAATGGATCACATATAAAACAGTATATTCAGTTTCCTATGGCCAAAAATATTATAAAACACAATTTCTCCCCCCATACTTGGTTCTTCACCAAGTACATTTTACTCTAAGAAAAGCACATGTCTCATTCTCTGGTCAAGATTCTTAGCTTCTCAGCTTGAGCATGAGGAGCTGCAAACACAGAGTATGGGAAAACATTATGTTGGATAACCTCCACAGAGTCCTGCTACATCCTACCCCCTGTGTGGGAGTGTGTTAAAAGCAGTGGGTTATATAAAAAGATTTCTTTCTGTGGCAACACATATGTCTCAGCTCTTCTCTAAAACTGGAAGCCTTTAGATCAGGTGCCAGGAAAGCCATGATAAGGGCAATGCCCACACAATTTGAACATTTCTCTCTAAGTGAGAAATGCTACAATATGGTATTCTCCCTTTGTGCGTGAAGAGAGTCAAAACCAAACCAGGATCAATTATGCTGCTTTTTTCTTTCTTTCTTTTTTTTTCCCAGCTTCATGGAAGAAAAGAAATATTGTGTTATATATAATAGTTACTGAATAAAAATTCTTTAAATATTCTTTAACTATATCCACAGTCCTACGAAATTCAAGTGGATTTTTCCAGTGCATCCAGTGCAGAATATCATGGTGCACAGTACAATTTGATAGAAATTTCTACCAACGTTAGAAGGTCTGTGAGATGGTCCGGCAGTTAAGAGCCCTTTCTTCTCTGGGAGAGGATCAGTTTCATTCCCAGTACCCACAGTGGTTGCTCATAACCACTTATAACTCTAGCACCAGTGGATTTGACTTCATCTTCTGGTTTCCATAGATACCTGCACTCCCATTCACATAGTCCTACACAGACACACATGCATAATTGGGGAAAAAGGAGACCTTAAAGGCATTAGTTATAGTTGTAATAGCTAACTTCCAACCTGGAACTAGGTAAGGGACATGCTTGCGGTTTTAAGATATTCTGGCAAATCTAAAGAACATTCATATTTGTTGTTTCTGGGGTTGTCATCAGTGTCCAAGGAAGTTCAGCAACTGCTTGTTCATGGTCATCTATTTAGTGATCACAGCAAAAAATTATTCAAGTCCAGTGCTTCACAATTTCTGAATCTATGGAAGTGTGCAGGGTTTGTTGCTAAAATGTAAAGGAAGGAATGGGCTTGGGTGAGTAAAGGAAGACAACATCAGGAAGGAGGAGGAAGCTGAGGAGAAGGTTTTGTTTAGGGGATCAAGGAGCATGAACCCGGCACTAGTTATGAATGGCATAAGGTAGGACTGAGAGTGTAGGAAGGGTTGAGCATGTGTTAACATGATCAGAAGGCTGCACTGGGTAATATTAGGGTCTAGCAATGGATGGAAGTGAAAGCCAGAGGAACTATGCAGCAAAACAAAAATTTTGCAATCTAATTAAAAGCCAAATTAGTAGCTTATCTTTAAAAAATACTTACTATGAGTCAGGAAAATCGTTCGTATGTGTGTATGTTAACCAAAATAGAGTAGGGATCATCATTAACTAAGTTTTCCAATAATGCCTTTGAGACAGAGCAGCTAAGCAACCTTCCCAAGGCCATCATGTAGCAGAACCTGGTTATGCATGAAAAAAAATCTGATGGAGGAGAATTGGTCTGTTTCTGAATGGTGCTCTCGCTAACCTGTGTACACCACAAAGCCCACACTCTTTGACAGGATTGTGAAGTAAAAAGTGTTGTGTTTCATTTTTTTTTCATCAGAAATCATACATTGTAGGAGCTGGAAAGACCATTCAGTTGGCAAGTGCTTGCTGAACAAACGTGAAGAGCTGGTTTGCAATTTAGCAGCCACATGAAAGCCAGGCAGAAGGGTGTACTTACAAGTCCAGGATGGGGAGGCTCCCTGATATTCTAAGGTTCCTTAGTACCTATAAATCAATGGGTGACAGATTCAGTTAGAAAATTCACCTAAAAATAAAAATGGTGTTTAGAGTGATTGAAAAAGTCCAGTATCAATGATTTGTCCTCCAAATGCACATCAAACGTGTACACACAACCGGAGTGGGGGTAACTATCAATGCTGCTTATTGTCAGAGACTTGGAGGCAACAGGAGCTCCACAAGGAAAGCAACAGAACCAAAAAATCTGGGTAGAAGGGTCTTTTCTGAGACTGATACTCCATACAAAGACCATGCATGGAGGTTACTTAGAACCCCTGCACAGAAGTAGCCAAAGGAAGCTCAGTTTCCAAGTAGGTTCCCCAATAATTGGACATGAACTCTCTGACATGAATTCATGGGCTGGCTTTTTGATCATTTCCACCTGAGAGCAGAGCAGCCTTACCAGTCTACAGAGGAAGACAATGCAGCCAGTCCTGATGAGACCTGATAGACTAGGGTCAGATGGAAGAGGAGGAGGACCTCCCTTATCATTGGACTGGGGGAGGGCATAGGAGAATAAGAGGGAGGGAGGATAGGGTTAGGAAGGGATGAGGGAGGGAGCTACAGCTGAGATACAAAGTGAATAAACTTAATTTAAAAAATCAAAAAGAACATACTGAGACTCAGAACATACTGAGATCTAAGATTTCCAGTAAAAGTCTTGACTGTAGCTAGTTCTAGAGAATGATTATGGAAGAGAGGAACTTCATAATTATCCTGGAATGGCTATCCTATGGAGGAAGAGTTTGAACTAGTTCAGAACCTGCAGTCCATCTGTAATTCTCCCCATCCTGCTGTGTGTGCAAACTGAATCATCCTTCTGTTATTTAAATGGGCGTCTTACAACATCATCTCATGACTCTTTATATGTGAATGAAGAAGTGCTTGTAAGGAACATGGACCTTACTCATTTCTTTAAGTATCCTTGAAGGAGAACATGTGTGCTTTTCTATCAGCCTGATCTTTCTTGTTACTTGTTTTTACAGAAGAAGTAGATCAGTCTATTGATAAACTTTTGCTGTCCTCTTTGACACAGAAAGGTCACTGGTTTGAATGTAAAATATCCTCTACTGGCACATTTGTTTGAACACTTGAATCCCAGCTGGAGCTGCTTTTGGATGGTTATGAGAACTATGAAGAGATAAAGCCTCATTGCAGGAAGTTGATCCCTGGGCGTGGGCCTTTATGTTTGATAGCAGGGCCTACTTCCTGTTGCATTCTGCTTTCCCACTATAAAGACAATATGACCAGCTGCTTTCTGCTCCTGTCCCCAGGCTTCCTCTGGCTCTGTAGATGGTATACCATAGAACTACAAACCAGAAACAACCCTTTCTCCTTTCCTTTCTTTGTTGTCAGTATTTTGTCACAACAATAAAAAAAAATTAACTGAGTCAGGCACTGAGGTGGTTTGATTCACAGAAAATATACACAGTCAATCACAATGAAGGTAGAACTTTGCATTTTTCCATGAGGCTATGGTGAGAAGTTTCCCTCACTGACATTCTGAAACAGTAATGCTTAAAACAAAGGTGTAGCAATGGCCCAGTGAATTATCATAAGAGCTTGTTCTAAGTTCTACTGCTTGGCAAGGGGGTCGCAGAGTGGATATTCAGAGAGCATTAAGAAAGCTCTCTATGGCACCTTTCTTGAGAAATGCTAAAAATACAGTCTTGAAACAGAAAATCCAAGAAAGTTTTTGGAATAGAAAGAAACAAGATGAAAAAGGTGACTTTAAATTCCTAAGTCACTTCCATGAATCAGAAACATTTTAATAACTAGAAGACAAAAGATTCCTCTGTATTGATCCCTTCCAAGGATCAATGCCTCAATAGGCTTTCATCTGACACACTGATAAGGGCTTCGATCTATTTATCATGTTAAAGAGGCTCCCTGCTGCACAACCAGTGTAACACTTGGTTTGTTCCTTTTCTCTGTTGATGTACACTCTTTGGGCCTGAGAGGGAAAGTTCTGATCCCAAAGAAAGCACTGATTGCCATTGTCAGTATCTTTAACAAATATGATTGCAAGGAAAAGGTACTTAATATTTTGAGTTGATGAGAAAATGGGATCTATCTACTAAGATATCATTATTGCTTATGTGTAGTCACCATCACTTTAGCTCTTCAAATGCATAACAGAAGTACTTATCTGTCTACTTGTGTGATAGGAATACTGGTATTATTATACACCACCTTACCTTATACCAAGAATCAAACTCTACATTTTGAGGTGGTGGATAGAGCCTGAAATAGTTTACACTTTGGCATAGGTGTTAAAAACAGATGCAGATGCCATTATTCCCTCCTGTCTCTTAGAGTTTGGTCAAGCAATGACTGAAAGCAAATGATAGAAAATTATTCAGGTTCAAAAAAGGGACACCAGCAAGGAGTTAAACTCCGTGGATAGCAGCAAATTTGGCGTGTGCAGCTGAGGTGGCATTTTCTTGAATATATATATATATATATATATATATATATATATATATGCTAGTCTATCTTTTAAACAAATGATTAATACTTTTGCTTAAAGAGGAAAACAGATTTCAAATTTTCTCTAGAGGAGGGCTTTGCCCTGTGTTCTGCCTGAGCATTTCTGTTTTCTTTGTGCCTGAGGGGCATGAATGCAGAGTTATGTTCTTTTTTCTTGGGAACATTCTAATGATCATTTTGGCTAAAAGTAAATTTCCTATGTGTCTCAGTAGTATTCAATGTGATAAAAATCTAAAATTCCTAAAAGCAAAGCTTTTGGCATGGCTGCAAGCGAATATCTAGGTTGAGTTATTTGAGGTGAGAAGATTCATTCTGATTGTGAGTAGCACTGTCCCATAGTCTAGGGTCATGAACTGAATGAAAAATGAGACAGTGATTGGAGCACTAGCCTTCATCCATTTGTGCCACCTGACTTCATACACAATAAGACCAATTATCTCCTGTACCTGCTGCCATGCCTTTCCCATCATGATGGGCAGCAAGCCCTCAAACAGTAGGTCAAAATAAACCCTTCCACACTTAAGTTTCTTTTGGCAGGTATTTGGCCACTACAGCGAGATGAATAACTACTATACTGCTATATGATGTTTTGTCCAATTCTGAGAATTCATAGAGTATACATGTTTGCTTTAGGACACCTCATTTCTTTTTCTGCCTCCTCCCCAAACCCTTCACTGGCTACAGTGGTTAAAGCCTTCGAGTAGTCATCAGTTCTTACTCTCACATATTTATACCTACATGCACCAAACATGAAAAATAAGCCTGCTTGTGTATTCAAAGTCAGCACCAGATTTAAGGTTGGCTATTTCAGAGGGAAGTTTGGTGAGTCCCTTGTATCTCAAAGTGACAAACAGAATAAACATTGCATAGGTCTCTCCAGTTACCAGGCCTACTCATGCTAACATGAAACTCTGGAGTGTCTGTGAAGACTTGCATGCTGGTGGAGGGACCATGAGAACCAGTTGGCAGTGG
Source organism: Meriones unguiculatus (assembly GCF_030254825.1). NCBI lineage: Eukaryota > Metazoa > Chordata > Mammalia > Rodentia > Muridae > Meriones > Meriones unguiculatus. The sequence goes on along the minus strand of NC_083365.1, from coordinate 63,331,789 downwards.
TTTCAACAGGCGGTAAGGGGAGTAGCACAAATCACTACTGTTTTCAGTGATGTTAAATAATTAAACAATAATTCCCCAACAACTATAGCATCTGAGAACTACAGGAAGTCAAGTATTAAAAGAGCAGCACATTATCAGAACTAAAGCTAGAGTCCATGGTGCATTTTCTCCTAATACACACTCAACACATTTAAATGATGACACATAAGAAGAGGCTACAAGCATCAGATGCTACAGGCATTAATTTATTTTATTAATGGAGATTGGGGAGAGCTCAGTCAGAAAAATGCTTGCCAGTACATCATGAGACCTGAGTTTTATTCCCAGAACCCACTTAAATGAGCCAAGTCTGATGGGATATTGAGATCCCAGCTCAGGGGAGGTGGAGATCGGTGAATCCCTGAGGACTAGTCACCAAGCTGAGTTCTAAGTAAAAACGGGAGAATCTGGCTCAAAACATAAGATAAGAACAACAAACTAACTAATGACAACCAAGGTTGCCCTCTACCTCTACACACAGGAATGTATGGTCATACACACACACACACACACACACACACACACACACACACACAGGCACACATAAACATGCATGCACATGCACACAAAGACACACCAAAACCCCCAAAACACTACTTATTTCTCCAAGCATATAGAAAATTTATAGCATGAAATTTCTAGATGGTGTTATGTTAAATTATGGACACGTGTTTTAGAAAAAAGGTAGTGTAGAATGAGTCTCTTGGGCAAAATTCACCCCCAAAACATGTCCCAAATTTAATTAATGTGCATTTAATTACTGTAATACAAACAGAGCTGGCTGGTTTTAATTATGTGTATTTGTGTCTCTGCGTGCAAGTGCCCATATGTGGTAGATTCAGCGGTACACGTATGTACTGGCAGCTTACACCTGCTATTTTCCTCAGTCACTTTCCACCTTGTTTTTTGAGACAGAGTCTCTTATTGAACCTGAGCTTACCAGTTTGGTTACTGTAGAGTTCTTTCCTAGCATATGTGAGGCTCTCATAGCCAGTACTGTCTGAAAGAACTTAATTTGTACCCAAAGCCCACCTGTACCTATTACTCCCTTATAATTAACACAGTCTTTTCCTTTTTTGGTTAGATGTCCTTTAATGTCCAGCTGTAATCATTACTTGTACTTTTCTTTCTGGGAGAGAGTTCTTGATGTCAAATATTGCATTCTGCTGAGAGCAGGTGCTTAACCTTAAGTCAAAACTTGAACACTTCCAACTTTAACAACAAATGAAGCTTACACAAGTAAACAGTATCCTTTGGTGCTGGATATAGTATTTATTCAAGATGAAAAATAAACTTAGAAAAATCTGAAATCCATCTAAAAAATTTCTCACTAGAAGAGGTATAAGAACCAGTTGGCAGAGATTTGAGCACATACTAAGGAAAGTAACACACATTGCTGATGTTTTCTGTGCTAGTAAATAATTCCCACAGGTCTGCAACATGTTAGAACCACAGAAAGTGAAGCTTAAGGACAGTAGCACATTCTTACAATTCGAGCAAGAGTCTGTGATGCACTTTCCTGTAATATACACCCAACACAATTAAATAACTACATGTCATCTAAGAGTTAAGAATTCTGCCCTTCACCCCTTTATTATCTTGAAAATTTCCCACATGGTTAGTGCCATATTTTACTCCAATTGAAAACTAAGAAAGGCAAATGGAATAAATATCAGATGAGGGAGAAAACAGGGACCTGGATAGGAGCCAACTCACAGAGGGATTCTGAAAGAATCTACCCAGCAGGGTATTAAAGCAGATGCTGAGACTCAACCAAATTTTGGGTATAGTGCAGGGAATCTTATGGAAGAAGAAAAAGATAGAAAGGCCTGGAGGGGACAGGAGCTCCACAAGGAGAGCAACAGAATGAAAAATTCTGCGTCACATGGTCTTTTCTGAGACTGATACTCCAACCAAGGACCATTCATGGAGATAACCTAGAACCCTGGCACAGACGTAGCCCATGGCAGCTCAGCCGCCAAATGGGCTCTGAAGTAAGGGGAACAGGGGCTGTCTCTGACATGAACTCAGTGGCTGGCTCTTTGATCATCTCCCCCTAAGTTGGGGAAGGGGCAGCCTTACCAGGCCACAGAGGAAGACTATGAAAGACAGTCCTGATGAGACTTGATAGGTTAGGGTCAGATGGAAGGGGAGGAACTATCAGTGGATTGAGGAACAGTCATGGCAGTAGAAGAGGTAGGGAGGGCAGGATTGGGAGGGGCAGATAGAGGGGCTACAGCTGGAATACAAAGTGAATAAATTGTAATAGATAGATAGATAGATAGATAGATAGATAGATAGATAGATAGATAGATAGATGAAAAAAATACAAAAATCCTTTTTAGCTTTTAGGGCCATACAAAAACAGTTGTTGGGGTAGATATGGCTTCTTATTGTAGTTTGTTGAGCCTAGTCTTATGCAAAAACTGTATGGTGAGAAAGCATCACACCTGCTTGGGGAAAAGTGAGATATTTAATATGTATTGAAATGTCACATTGTGACCCCAAACATGTATGACTACTATTTGTCAAATAAAAATTAAAGCTACTTAAAAGAAAAAAGAAAACCAAGAGTACCTGATAAAAGCACCACCACTGCCAGCTGTCATTATTCAAGTGGTGGGAAGTGCTTCTTCTGTGTCCTAAAGCTAATGATAACATTTTTGTTTAGCAAGGCGATTGTAAAATTAGAGAAGCAAGCCACAGCAATGTACACAAACAATGTAATCTATAAATAATACAGTGGAAGGAAGCACACTAGCATAATATTCTTAATACAGTCTGTGCATATCTGCCATGGAAAGTGAGTTTGAAGAGAAAGCAGCTCAAGAGAAAGAAGAAACAGACAAAGTGTCTGTAGGAAAGGTTACGCATGTGATGTGGAGAGGACCACTAGAATCCATGCAGCTCCTGGAGGCCAAGCTGGCACTGTGAAGTTGGCTCTGTTTCCCTGGCTGGAGCGGCACAAACAGTGGCACTGAATGGTGCTCACAGGTTTGTGTCCATGGCAGCTCTTGTCTGAAAGTGAAATCACTAAAGAATTCAGATTTCCAATCAGCCCAGTGGACTGTCATTGTTTACTTTTCCCTCATCTTTATCAAAAGTGCCTGTCCTGGAGATGCCTTAAAGAGCACTCCTGTTTATTTAGTTATTGACTGTGTCAGACTCCACCATTTATTGGTTTGGAAAGCTGTTTCTAACTTCTGCCACATGGAGTCTAGCATCTTCTCTCTCTCACTCTCTCTGTGTGCATGTATGTGTCTGTGTGTACAGGTATGCATACACATGGATGTGAATGTCTGTGTAGGCCCAAGATCAATGCCAAGTGTTTCCCTCCTTACTCTTTTAAGACAGGGCCACTTATTAAACTTATTTATAGCATTTGGGTTTGGGTATACTGTCTGCCCAGGAAATTCCATGGATCCTACTGCCTCTTCTTCAGTGAAAAGATTGCAAATGCATGTCACTATGTTCAACTTTTACATGAGTTCTGAGGATTCAAATCCAGTTCCTCATAGTTGCATAGCAAGCACTTAACTGAGAAAGCCCTATCTTTAGCCCCTAAAATGTCATTACAAAGCATGAAAAATAATGATAAAAGAATTTAAGAGATGTGGGGGGGGGGTTCTACTTTGAAGTTTTATAAATCTTTTGTTTTTCTGTATTCGAATCTAGGTAGGAACACTTAAATGTAATAAAATACAATGATAGGATAGGTTCTGTGCTACATCTTATTCTCTACTAATTATCTGGCTCTACAAACCTCTGGAGCCTTATATGGGAACATAAACATAAACTCTTCTCATTTTACAAGGGAGGAAGCTAACACTGCCAGGTGTTAAATGGTTTTTCAAGTTATATAGACAGCAAGTATTTTCATTAGAAATTTAACAGGCTCTTGAGAAGCTTTGAAACTTTTAAAATAATGCTTCCCACTTGAAAGTTAAGCTATACACTGAACTGGTTTTTGTGAATCCTTTGGAAGATACAGGATAGCATCTATGCAGAGCTACACTGTGCCTGGAACAATGCGGATGCAAAAGGAGGGATGTATCAGATGAAAGGCTGATATGCTGAGACACAAAAACAGAAATGTATGGAGATGATTGGGCATGAGTACCATAACAACCATTGCTCATAACGGGTGTTTGAGAGAATGGCAGCCCATTCTCAGGTAAAACCATCAAGCAGAAAACAATAGCATAGATTCAGTGTACACCGCTGTGTTCTTAGTTGTGCCTCTGTGTGGCAAAGTAGATCATAATCTCTCCCCTAGTGGTTTGAATGGAAACTGTCCAACCACAGGCTCGTGTGTTTGAACGCTGGGTCCTCACCTGTTTAGAAACTTGAGTGACTTTTAGAAGGTAACGAGTAGCTGGAGGAAGAGGATCACAGTGGATCCTCCACAGAGGATCACAATAGCTCTTGATGTTTGATAGCCAAGCTCATTTCCTGTCACTTTCTCATTCCTACGGTCTTCCATTTTTGCTGTCAGGCATTCCCTGCCTAATGTCATGTCTTTCCTACAATTATGGATTCCACCACCTTGAAGTGAAAGCCAGATGGGCCTTTCTTTCCCTCCTTATGTAGTTTTTATAAGAGGTTTTATCACAGCAACTAGGAAAGTAACTCATACAAAGCAAATGCAATTGATAGGGTTGCAATTCAGTGTTGGCTTTACTAGGAGTATAGACTACTCTACTCTTTGGAATGATTTGTGACAAGAGACGTGTTCTCTTTTTTGCTAAAGTGGGTGCACTCATTAGTGATGATTATTAACTTAAAATGAGGTTATTGAAACTGGAAACTGACTAAAAAAAATCATTCAATTTTAATAAACTTGAATATTGATTGACATCCAACTTAGAAACCCTGGAAATATTCTTAAATCTCATCCTAGGTCCAATTCAGGGTCTTTTTAATATATTGTTATTTCAAAAAGACTGAAAAAAAAACATACATTGAGCTGCGTAATGCCATGCCTGAAAGATGGAGCTGGTTTCCGCCTTCCACCTTCCCGATGGTGAGTGCTCTCTGTCACAAACAACTCCACATTTGGCTAAGGCTGAGGATCTGGCTTGCTTCCATGTATGTGGACCTAACTGCATTGCCCACGTGGCTTGCTGAGGTTGGCTATCCAGAGGCTATTTAAAGTGGGCTGGCTTTCCCCAGGGTCAGATGATTGTTCAAGGTTCCTGAATAAACTGCATTGAAAAAAAAAAAAAAAAAAACATACATTGCCTATCCTAGTGAAAATATTGGGTCCCAATGAAATTATAATTTTCAGAATCAACATGTGAGCTTTGAATCTTTTATCCCACACCAGCCTTTTATGAGAGTTGTTGCACAGATTATAATCCTGGTAACTGGCGCTCTTATAAATACACTGAGTGAATTTTAGGACTTGTGAGTTGTGAACCCTCTTGGACAATGAGTTCTGAGTTAAAGATCATTTGTAGGGTCTCCAAAAAAGCTCGCTGGCTTTAAATGGTGTGTGTGTGTCTCTGTGTGTGTGTGTGTGTGTGTGTGTGTGTGTGTGTGTGTCTTCCAGAGGTACACATGTCTTCTTGTATTACTCTTACTTTATTTTTCAAGACAGGTTCTCTCACTGAATGTACTGTCCTCTAAACTGGGTAGACTAAATGGCCAGAGAGCCCCAGGGACCCTCCTGTCTCTACCTTCTAGCCTCAGGATTATAGGTGGGTGGTGCCACATTCAGCTTATTTTTGAATGACATTTTCTTGTTATATTTTGCTCACTGAATCATCTCCCAAGCCCCTCACCTGGGTCTTTGTACTAGCACAAATGGAAACTTTACACGCCTCGTTATAGGTAGTGATCTATGACATACTTTAATGCTACACATAAAGTAATCCAAAAATTTTTGGTCCCAATTCTTTTGGTTACTAATATCATAGTGTGATTTTGTTTAAAAATAATTAGGATATTTTTAATCTATAGTTTAATAACCCAGAATTCTAGAAATTCATCTGAAATAGAGACAGGGTTTGTGTTGGGTCAAACAACCTAACAGGTTTGTGGGTCATTTAGAATATTGACTCTGCAGATAAAACATATCTGTCTATTGGGCACATCATAATACTGGCTCAGCAAAAATTTTTCCCCTACAGAGCTGGAAGTCAGACAACCAGCTCTGTCTGATGTTAACCATGGTCTATAAAAAAGGCTTCTTTATTCAATAAGTTTGAGAAATGTCAAAGTATTAAAAGTTAAATGATTTTTTTGCATGATTTCTGTATGTGTGTGTGTGTGTATTGGTTAAGTGTATATTTCATATACTTATAAAGTGGATGCATCCTTCCTGTCTTCCTGCCCATCTGTCCCATGATTCTTGCCATTCTCCTCCTCAAAAGCCCAGAAACCTAGCCATACCTCCTCCATTGGGCCCTCCCCAGGTATAGACCACTTAATGAAGCAATCAGCTATAATGTTTTAGGCAGCTTTACACAAACAAGGATGGGTGTATCCAGCTGGCAGTAACCAGATCCTGAGTGCCAGTAATTAGCTTTAGACCAACCTCCAACAAACCACTTACCAAGAAAACCCACCATTGACTTGCCTACAAGACAACTAATTGAGACAAAGTTACCTCTTTTCAGATGACTCTGTCTTGTGAAACTAACCAGCATCACAGGTGACAGGGAAAAGCATGACAAGACCGAAGAAGTAGATACCAGAAACAGATGAGTAAGTCAAGTGTAGATGCACAAAAGTTGAAGAGTCTTTGAGGGGCTATCCAGCAAGAAGTTGGTATGTTAGCTAGAAATCAAGATATAAACTTGGTCTCTTCAGGTCCCCCTAGGCCCAGATTTTTGGCTCTGTTGTCTCCTTATGGAGCTCCTGTTCCCTCCAGGTATTTCTGTCTCCCACTTCTTCCATAAGATTCCACGTATTTTGCCCAAAGTTTGGCTATGAATCTCAGCATCTGCTTCAACACCCTGCCGGGTCAGGACCGCATATAGAGAGAATCCCTGCCATATGTAACCCATGAGCAGCTCAGTCTCCATGGTAGATCTCTAGTAAGGGGAGCAGGAGGAATCTGTGGCATGAATTTGGTTGCCTGCTCTTTGATCACCTACCTCTGGTTGGAGTGGCCACAGAGAAAGAGGATCCAGACAGTCCTGATGAGACCTGATAGGTTAGGGTCAGATGTAGGGGAAGAAGACCTTCCTTATCAGTGGACTAGGGGAAGTGCATAGGGGGAGATGAGGGAGGAAGAGTTAGACCAGGAGGAGATGAGGGAGGGGCTACAGCTGGGATACAAATAAATTATTAATAATAATAATAATTTTAAAAAGATATAAGCTTAGACTTTGCTGGTGTATAATAACTTATTAGTTTTGATATGTTATTTAGCAATATGATTTTTCAGAGAAGACAACAATTTACATTTATTTTGTGAACCTTGACAAATATGAATAAACTGGTAGGTTTCATTTTCTCAAACTATCTTAACTCCTCTTCTTATAGTACTTTCCCCAGACCATACCCAGATTTTTGCCTAGTCCTTCAAAGACAAATTGCATAGAGAGAACGCCCCAGTCTTTTCAAAAGACTATGAGGATCCTTTTTCTTCTTCTGAAAGTCAGTAGTGAGCAAGCATGTCCCCTGCAGGTGTGCTTGCTTGAATGTGTAAGGCCCAATTCAGGTTTCATTTGTCAGAGATTGTCTCTAGTCTTCTAAATGGCTCAAATGATGAACATCCTCTCTTGTCCTTGAGGCAGTTTCTTGGCTGTTTAGTTTTTTCCCCCTGTTGCTATGAATAAAATCCCTAACAAAAGCAACTTTAAAAAAATAGGGTTTATTCAAGGAATGAGTGCAAGGCTATAATCCACATTGGTGGGGAAATCACAGTGGCAGCACCCCAAGGAGGTAATCACTCTGCAGTTAAAGAGAGGGACAAAGCCTAGGAGTCAGATCATTTCCTCTATTTCATAGTGTGGGATTGCTGCCAAGGGAATGGTGTCACCCACAGTGGGTGAGTCTTTCTGTCTCAAGTAACACAAGCTACATAGCTCCTGATAGTCATGCAAGGAGTCCATAGAGTAAGTCTAGATTTTTGTCAAGTTGACACCATTAATTATCATAGTTATCTCAGGGTGACCATTACCCTAGTAAGTAAGACATTTTACTCTCATTTTCTGTGAAAAAACCAAACACACCCCATCAAGTTAGAGCAATGACATCATGAAATTACAGGAGGCTGGACAAGTAAATCTATTTCATCTACTACTTAGATTATCCATGATCAGCATAGAAATTATCCTTGTCCTATGGGAGATTGTGTGTGGGGGGGGTAGTGGTGGTGGTACAATGTAGAAAAGGTTGGGACTCCAAAAGATTTACCTGTGGCTGACTCCCAGATGCAGGGTTAAAGATAAGCTGCTGCTCTCAGTTCTGCCTTATTTTGTGAGGAAGATTCTGCCTTATTTTGTGAGGAAGGTTCTCTCACTGAAACAGGAGCCTTCCCATTTTGGCTAGAATAATTAACCAGCAAGCCCTAGATATCTTTTTGTCTTCATGTCCATAGCCCTGGGGTTACAGACAAGTGATGTTATGGCCAGCTTTTTATATTAAGTCCTGGAAATGTAATCTCATGCCTTCACATTTGTGTGGTAAACACTAATGGTTGAACCATCTCCCAGATCCTAGAACTAAGAATCTTGAGGAGAGAAGTGAGAGGGCCAGAAATTTTGGGCTTATGGGGCTGCATGTCTCAGAAAGTTTCGTTGCTGTTGCGTGACCACAGGTGTTCTTCACATTAATGTCATTTCCAGTTTACAAATGACATGTTTAAAGCATTACTTACAATCTTATGCATTGTGTTGCAGCTTCTTTTGGTAAACTTTATAACATCATGACACTGGAAGCCAAAAAGGCTTTCTGTTGCCAGTGAGTGCTTGGAGGCTACTTGTCTCTACCTCCCCAGAGCTAAGGTTAAAGACACACAATGTCTTGCCTTTTCACCTGGATTCTAGGACTCAACCTCAGGTTCTCAAGCTTGCACAGCTAGTGACAGATCCATCTTCCTGGCCCAAGGGAAAAAAAATAATTCCATTGTGAGAAAGTTTTTTGAGTTATCACATTTTTCTATTTACTGCTATTAACTTCCTTCACCATCCATATCTATTGCTTTCTTTGAAAACTTCCTGTCATCTCCTTAAACTCTTGTTCACTCTGATTTTACACAGAGGCAATACATTTGGAAGCATGTACAATACCCACTCTCTTAGCTTGTCTGGGCTCTTTGGTAGTCATGAAAGTTTATATATTTATATTGAAAAACTGCACTGAGCAGCCACATCTGTTGAGACCTTTGCAACTGGAGGTAGGGCAGACCTATTATGCATGATATGTGTGGGTTCACCTTTTTCAGATGAGTGAACATGTGGAGGTCAGAGGTTGACATAGGACATCTTCCTTCATTGATTTCCACTTTATATCTAGAGTCAGACTTTCCCACTTGACACTAAAGAGAGTGAATTTTGTTTTCTAGCTAGTTAGTTTTCTCTGGGGGAATTTCTTCTCTCTTCTTCCTGGGTGCAAATATCACAAGAGGGGTGTCTTGCCTGCCTGAAATATTACATGGATGTCAGATATTCAAACTTTATTTCTCATATTTGTGCAGCCAATGCTTTACCTACTGAGTTATCACCTCAAACCCCTACCATGACAATTTGAATTAACTGCATTATACCTGAGATTCCACGCACAGTGTTTGTCCCCTTTCATAGCTCTATGACATTATCTTTCTATGTCTGGTTCTTAAATAAGCAGTGTGTGCCAAACAAGGAGAAGAAAAGAAACAAAGCATCAGTTAAACAAATTGGTTAAAGAGTCTGGAAATTATGCTCATGGAACAGCCTTTTTAATAAGTAAATTAGGCTTATGAATCTGATATAAAGTGTCTGCTTGAGGCGACCTTTTCCGGTCTCGGTGTACTGTTCCCAAATGCATCCTGCTATAAGGCAACCCAGCATGTTCTCACTCACTTCACTTCTTATCATAGGAACAATAGATGTTTCCATTTCCCAAGTATGCTTTTCCCTCACAAGAAAACATTATTGATTTTTTTTTTTTTTAGTGACCATAGACAAATGATTTTTTAGCCTACATTTTCAGTGCTAAATTGAGTTTATTAACAGTAGTTCAAGGTCTGTGGGAGGCTTATTAAAGATGGGATTAGAAGGCCAATATTTCTGACAGCTTGCCCCAAGCCTTCTCTTTTCATATATGAGTGGACTTGAAAGCAGTGCACTGAAAATATTATAATATGTATTTTATGATAAAGTGGTTTGAGGGTCTTTTAATAGATAGAATGTCATAGTGTGCTTTTGTGTGTGTGCCTACATATATATATTTGTACTGATGTATGTTCAGATGTACTTAAGTGTACCTGTGCATGTAGAGGTCCTAGGAGACTCTTGGTTGTGTTCTTCTTGAACCATCCACCTTGATTTTAGAACAGATTTCTCATTGGTCTAGAAAGCACCAAATAGGCTAGACTGATAGCCAGTGAGTATAAGTGATTTGACGGGTTTCAGCTCTAGCATTATCTCATGCACTATCACAGACATGGATTCTGAGTGACTGCACTCAGGTCCAGGACATGTTTTATCCAGTGTATAGGAAACTTTCTAGAAAAAGTTAAGATCCTGCTGATTCCAAGTAACAGAATATAAAATCCAGCCAATAGGAGCAAAATGCATGTTTTCCTGGAAAGTTCCTGGTTTATCTCAGACTGTAACACATTTTACAGAAGTCCTCAGAAAGTCTGGGTGTGAAAACAGGCATTGGGGAACAACAGAAACTAAATGGACAGATATCACCAGGACTCCTCCCAGCTCCTCTGCTGCATACTGCAGGTCGCCAGATCTTTTTTTCTTGTCTCTTTCATATTAGATGTTGGGATCTTGTACTCCATAGTGTAGGCCATGAAAATCACGCATTTTTCTTGACATCATAACTAACAAGAACATAGCAAAGGCATTGCTTACCTTTCTTTGCTTATCTATCTGTTGCTAAAGCAATAACTGTTTTTAGAGGCAGTTGGTAGCTCAGATGCTAAAGATGCTTGCTCTCAAGATTGACAGCCTGAGTTCATTTGCAGAGAAATACATGGCAGAAGGAGAGAGTTGACTCCCTCATATTGTCCTCTCACCTTTGCACATCCCATGTGGCAGGTGCTCCCTTCCACCACATTTATACACAGTAAATAAGCAAATAAATAAATGTAAAAAAAAAGAATTTAAAAATACACACTTTGTTGGCTGCCAAGAACAGGCAAGTGATAACTGGGCCTCACTGAATCTCTGTGGGGGTGGATAGGGTGAAAGGGAACAAAGTAGGAAGCCTGGGGGAACCTTGAGTAAAGTGAGTTCAGGAAAAGAGATGGTCAGAGGTCAAGCTAGAAAGTTAACTCAGCCACATTATGCCTCATGACCATCTTTAACCTCACTTCCAGGGGATCCAACACCCTTTTCAGGCCTTTTCCAGCATCTGGTACACATGCAAGTGGTATATATATGTATATATATGTAGGCAAGCACTCATACCCAAATATGAGAAACATATATAAAAAGGAGATCTTCAGAAGCAAGGCAATGGCAGGATACAAAGGAGGAGAGGGATTCTGACAGAGGATGTTCAAAGCAGGGCTACTCCTTGGGGTTTGTGAGGGATGGATAGGGGCGAGTGGGGGTGTGGGGACCTGAAGCGCCTTACCCAGATTGGTTGAAAGGACACCATGTTGGTTTACCATAGCTCGTGAAAGTCTTCAGGATGGCTTTGGCAGTTTCTGAATAGATAGAATTGCCTTGCATTTTAATTGAGGGGTGCATTCAACTTTAAACCATGTTCTGTTTCTGCAGGTAGAGATAATTTCCTGGCCATCTCTCAAATGAAGCACAGACAGTAATCTCCAGGAGTGCTATTTTTTCACTTCCTTTAAAAAGCTACAGGACTTTTCAATGTAAACTTGTAATTCTTCTGCACTTTCTGGCATAATTAACACACCATTCTATAGAATATTCCTTCTTCCATTCAGTTCTCTCTGCAATAGCTTTTAAGCTTTAACACAAAGGTAGAATTCAACTCTGAGATCCCTAGTACCCAGCAGTGCATACATTTGTCTGGTTTTCATATAATTTAACTCTCACAGTAATATGATTTTAGCAGATCCATTTCCCATTGTTTCTTATACAGTTTTTGTTTGCCTCTCTGTTTCAACTGTCTTGGCTTATTATTTTTTACATTCTTTTCCATTAGGTGTTTACCCAACCACTGTGAACATGAAGGACGCTGCACTCAATCCTGGACTACCTTCTACTGCAACTGCAGTGACACTGGTTACACGGGAGCCACCTGTCATGACTGTGAGTACACACACCATGTGCCCACAGTGTATGGGCACAACTCCCGGAAAGCAGTGTGGGGCCCTGACTATTCAACATAGTATGGGCCCTGTTTATTCATTTAGCATGAATTATGCAATAGGATGTAATATCTCAAATGCTGAAGGAGGCAGGGAAAACACATGTACATAAGACATACCTTTTTGGAGTGTATGGGAGTAGGGCAGACAAAGTAACGTTGGATACATACGCTAAAGTGAGAGAACGGCGCTCTAAGGACATAGGGAGCATTATAACAAATGGTATTGATTTGAGGGCTTCAGTTGTATTGTAGCAACAAGTAACTAATATATATCTTTGATCATGTGGTGTGATGTCTGTCTTAGTTATTTTCCTGTCGCTAAGATTAAAAAGAAAAAAAACAAAACAAAACAAAAAAATATTCTGACCAAAGCAATTGAAGAGAAAAATGGTTGATTTGGGTTTACAGTTCCAGAAGAGTACAGTCCCTCATAAAAGAATAAGACATGGCAACAGGTGGGGAAGAAATGGTAGAAAGAACAGAAATCCTGACAGATTCCTTGAGTCTACACTCAGGAAACAAAGAATGAACAGGAAATGGCATAAAACTTTACAGCTTTAAGTCCTGTCCCCAGTGTCCCATTTCCTCCAGTGAGGTTCCACTTCCTAAAAGTCCTGTAAATTTCCTGAACAGGAGCACAAGCCAGGGACCAAGTGTTGAAACATGAACTTATGAAAACTTCCCATTCAAAATATAACATGGCTATACCCCAAAGTCCCTGATACACCGCAGGCCTCCTTCCCCCATTGTTGTCCTTATGGAAGGGGTGTCTTCACCTGAGTGTTGCTATGGCTCAGGAAGAAAACACATGAAAAGAAAGCAAGCTTGTGTTTTATTCAAAGGTTTATACTAAAAAGTGTTTGAGTATTGCTTCTACTCACATTCCATTGGCCCAATACTGCCCTAGTGACACCTCCAGTGGGAGGCAAAGTGCATTCAGACCATGAGAAGTGAGATTACAAAGCCAGAATATTGTCATAGGTATTGATATCTACCTGTCAATGCTGGCCATTTGGGAAACTTCAGATTGAAGGCCTGGGCCAAGTTATATAAGGAAAACAGAAAAAAAAAGTTCTTAGAGTAATAGAAAAAGGGGGTCCATGAGGCATAATTGTGTCCTGTGGAGAATTAGTGAAGAATCCCAGGAGCTGGAGTGGAACGCTGGTGATAGAAAGAGTGACAGCATGGGAGAAGGGGATTGGGATATGTGGAAAGGAGATATATCCATTTCCTTGCAGTTAGCATAATTTCATCCTTGTGCACGACTAAAAATAACTTTATCATGGGTATGAACTACATTTTTTATCCTTTACCCCTGTGACATGATTCAAATTGTTTGAATGTTACATGCTTCACCTTTCTTATCTGTGGCACGTGACTAATAATAGGAGCTACTAGTGGAATGAATAAAATGCTGAGCAAGTGCAAAGCTACGTTAACTCTCCGAGTGGATAGGACAGATGTAGAGTTGTCACTGGTTCAACCTGGCATAATCTTTGTTCAGAGACCTAACTACTGTGCACAAGTTGCTGAAAAATGGCAGGGATATCCAAGGGAAGTTTGGAATTGAAGAGTATATGGTTCCTGAAGTCCCTCAAATAAGATAAATAGGCAGAGTCTTGGAAGTCAAAAGGTAGATTCTTAAAGTTAAATATATTTTATGTATATGCTTTTGTAAGGGTGTGTGTGTGTGTGTGTGTGTGTGTGTGTGTGTGTGTGAATAAGAAGGTCAGAAATCTTCCAGTGTCACCCTCCACCCTCCAATGTGATCCACCTAGTTTTGTGAGGAACGTCTCTAACTGGGCTGAAACTAAAGAAGTCTAAGCTGGCTGGCCAATTACCTCAGGGATCTACTTGTGTCTGCCTTTCTAGAACTGGTATTATAAGTAAACTGCATTACATCCAGCTTTTTAAAACATTGGACACTGTTTTAAAAAGCTGGACAAATCAGCTACATTATCAACTGAACCATTGTCTCAACCCTGCAAAGTGAACATTCTCAGAGATAGAGGAGATACATGTGGATTAAGGATACAGCTTCACTGTGAAAATCTAAAGGCAGACATCCAGCAGCAAAATTAAAAACACAGATGGAAGAATTTTACAGAAGCTCCTGGGCCAGAAATATGCAGCCTGCAATAGGCAACATAAAGGCAGAAAAACCTCTGTCTCAGCAAGGTCAAAGGTGAAAACTGACTCCTCAAAATGTTACTCTGACCTCCACATGTGGCAATGGCATATGTGTATCTGTGCATCTGCAGTATCTCTCTCTGTGTATCTCTATGTATGTATGTATGTATGTATGTATGTATCTATCTATCTATCATATCTCTCTATCTATCCATCTGCCTATTTATCTATCGATTTATCTCTCTCTCCTTGTTTCCCTCTCCTCACAAATAAATAATTTTTAAAAGAAGAGATAAATGTAAGATGTTGTTTTGTTCTGATGATCATGTCCTTTGCTTTAGAGAAGGTTTCAGTTTCATGAAGTCCCATTTATAAATTGTTGATCTTAGAGCCTGAGCTGTTAGTGTTATGTTCAGGAAGTTGTCTCCTGTGCCAATGAGTTCAAGGCTCTTACTCAATTTTTCTTGTAACAGATTTAGTGTGTCTGGTTTTATGTTGAGATGTTTGATACACCTGGACTTTAATTTTGTGCAGAGTGATAGATGTGGATCTATTTGCATTTCTCTACATGTGAACATCCAGTTAGACCAGCACCATTTTTGAAGATGCTATCTTTTTTCCATTGTATGGTTTGGCATCTTCGTCAAAAATCAGGTGTTCATAGGTGTGTGGGTTTATTTTCATGTTTCAATTCAATTTCATTGCTCTACTATTCTCTTTCTATGCCAATACCATGCAGTTTTTATTACTGTTGCTCTAAAGTAAAGCTTGAGATCAGGGATGGAGATACCTCCATAAGATCTTTTATTGTACAGGATTGTTTTAGCTCTTCTGTTTTTTTTTTTTTTTTTCTTTTCTTTTCTTTTTCTATTCCATATGAAGTTGAGACTTTTTCTTTCAAGGACTGTAAAGATTGTGTTGGTATTTGATGGGATTGCATTAAATCCATGGATTGCTTTTTAGTAAAATGGCCATTTTTACTATATGAATCCTACAAGCCATGAGCATGGGAAGAGAATCCACAGAGAACAAGAATCCAGGCAGTCCTGAGACTTGATAAACTATGGGCAGATGGCAGAGGAAGCGAATTCCCCCTTTCAAAGGACTAGGGAAATGAGATAAGGGGGAAGATGAGGGAGGGCAGCACTGGGAGGAGTTAGAGGAGGGAGCTTCAATCAGGGTAAATAATGAATAATTTATAAAAGAAAGATTAAATAATATATAAAAAATAAAATAAAATTTCAAAGTAAAAGAAACAATAATAGATAAACATGACACACAGAAAAGCAGTGATCATAAAATGTTAAAAATAAGTTAAGAAAGAGATATAAGATATTGCCCACGAAAGAAAGAAATTTGGGCATAATGTTCACAGAGGTTGTAAGTCATACTCTGAAGATCACCTTTTACCATAAGAGATGTCATTTGACTGGGTGAATTTTTAAAGAGCTTAAAGAATAGTGTGATGAGACTAAGAAAAATACAGAGGGGAATTGTGATTGTTCCTACAGCTAAGTAACATAGGCATATACTGGCATTGGCTGGTCTAAGAAAATAGACGGACTGGAGCCAGAGGTGTAGTCAGAATGCAAGTCATTGAGGATCTTTCCCTGACATGGGAAGGGAAGGAAATATTGGTTTTTGTCTCTGTTTCTAAGAACAACAAAAGACAGTTCTTTTCATTCTCATTCATGAGAAAAGTTCAAACAGCTCAAAATAGGAGTGAGTAGGCAGGTGAGGCAGTTGGTGGTTAAGGACACAGGACTGCCTGTATGGTGCTTGTTACTCCCTGCAGAGAGGTTAGAATGTGCTCAGCTCTTGGAGAATTGGGTTGGAGGGTCAGAGACTTATGAATCATTTACAAGAGTGAGAGCGTCACTGGGAAACTAAGATAAGAAAGAGATGTAGGATGTGTGGTTGACTCTCCTTGTTATTGGCTAAAAGGAAAGGAGTAGTCACTTATTGAGCACATTATACATGTCACCAGGTAGGATTTTGTTTGTTTGGGTTTTTTTTGTTTGTTTGTTTTTATTTGCTTGTTTGATTTTAGCATAGTAGTTTTCTCATATTCATGAAGTAAATACTACAATCTCAGCTAGATACCTGTTACCATAGGCAGAAACAAATGGAATAAATGAGCAGATTTTCCTATACACATGCACCTGTTACCGGAGCTGTTAGAGTCAAAGGCTGAGCCCTGAGAGCCCCAAAAATTCAGGATAGGTCATCCTTTTTCAACAGGCAAGTTCAAGACACAAAGACAGAGAAAGGAGATTTAGTCAATTTCGTCACATTGGGAATAGGAACAAAGAGGGTCTTCAGGGTGCCGACATGAGGTGCAGATGAAAGTAGAGAGCCACAGAAATGAATAGCTAAGCAGTTCTAGCCATGGTGTAGTTCTGGCCCTTGTCCCTATCTTGGTCTATCCTGTAAGGTAGTTAGTTAGGTGATATCAGATCAGTTTGAAATCTATGACCCTAAGACACTGGTTCCTGCATGCCTCCAGCTTTTTCCATCTTGTGGCATGAAATTCTTGTAAAAATCTTGTTTCTTTGGGAACATTCTCTCTGTTAATGTAATAGAAAAAGGAGAGCACAAGAGTCTCCTTAGACTGTTTTCATTCCTACAAGCAGGGTAACATGCTCATAATAGAATTTAACTTTTAAAAAAAAGTAGCAGGAGGACCAGTCCTGTTAGGCCACAGAGGAGGACTTTGCAGCCAGTCCTGAAGATACCTGATAAAACAGGATCAGATGAATGGGGAGGAGGACCCCTCCCCATCAGTGGACTTGGAAAGGGGCAGGGTAGAGATGAGGGAGGGAGGGTGGGATTGGGAGGGAATGAGGGAGTGGGATACAGCTGGGAAACAGAGTTAAAAACATGTAACTGATAAGAAAAAATAAAATTAAAAAAAGTAGCAGGAAGGGATTAAGACAATTACTGGGAAAGGTAATTATAATAACATGCTGTAAAAATGTTTTAAAACTCTTGAATTTATTGTTTCTTGAACTTTTCATCTAATAGTGTCAGACTGCTACTAAGCATGAACAATTGAAATCTCAGAATGCAAAACCTGGGATAAGGGGATAACTCACCTTCTTAGACGCCTACAATCGTGCAACTTATAGTCTCAGCAGATTAAACTGTGGAAGCTCTCCCCAGTTATTGACTTTATATATAGAAATCTCTTGTCCAGAAACACTGTTCACGTGTGCATGAAAACTGAACATAGCCTGGTCAGACCAACTTGGGACATCAGCTCTCTTGGCTCCTCCTTTGCATTTTGCTACCATGGTAGACAATTAATAAATGCAAATATTCTTTACATGAAAAATATTTAAAGACACAAAACTAAAGAAAGCATAATTTGCACTCAGATCCAAATGAATTAAAAGCACTTTTTCTCATATTTCTGCAAAGAAGGTTGAATGATGCTAATTATTACATGAATCACAGCAAGATCCACCAATATCTATGCCATGATTCTTGTCAAAGACTGAAAGCAGCAAGGCAGGTTCTTCACCTGAGATTAATTTTCTCTCTGTTAAAAACACCACAGTCATTTTAGAGTTTCCCACATAAACTCCTGCATGCTAGTTTGTTCCTTTTGCACTTTCCTCTCTCTTTCTCTAAACATCTTCTTCCTCCTCCTCCACCATCTTGTGTTTTAATTGAAGATACAACTTAGCTTCAAATGACTGCATTGAAATAGCAGCACAAAAAAATGCAATCACAAATGTTGGTTGTATTTTCAACCTCACAGAAGCAAGAAAGAATCCCATATTTGGACATAAAAATTAAGGGAAGACAAGTCTGTTGTTGATGTTGCATCATTTGGAGCACACTGATGTTTATTGTGAGCACTGAACAAAAACAATGAACACGTTTTTTTCATATATTTCAACCAGCAGAAGACTACTTGACAGAGAAAGGCAAATTTCCAGTGTTCCGCACAATTAAGAACTAATCTGGGCAAGGGGAGAAGCTCCGCAGGTAAAGCACTCAAGAGTGAGAAATTGAGATTGGATCTTCAGAACCCACATAAAACCAGGTGAAAGAGAAGAGGCAGAGACAGAAAACTTCTGGAAGTTCAATGTGTACACAGCAGGAAAAACAAAGCTACGCTGTCTTAAGCAAGGTGGAGGGTTAAGCTCAAAATATGAGGTTGTCCTGTAACCTCCCTGTGTGTGTCACACACACAGTTACACACACACACACACACACACACACACACACACACATACACACATGCAATCAATTTAAAACATAAAAAGAAGCAATTTGGAATATACATTTCAGATTGAGCAGAATGTGTGAGATTTATCGTCCCTTTGGATCAAGACAGGTAAAGGTTGGAAGTCTCATTTTCCTTTAAAAAAAAGGGCTTCACTTCATTCAGCTTCAATTCTTTCCCGCTAACACAGTCCTCTACATAGTTATTCTTTGGAATACAAACACAAAACAAAACAACTAACATAATATCTAGGATCTGATATTTGTATGTTAAATCTCACCAGTTACATATAAAGACTCACATTCATCAAATGTCATGAATAGCTTTATGAAATAGATAACTAGTGACTGACATTTCCATATGACCACATCACATGGCTATAAGAGCAACTTTACTGCATAATTTTCCCAGTGCAGATGAAAGTTTGGCATAGTGTGGTCATTAGTAGAAGAACCCCAGGCACAGCTCAGATTATCTCTGTTACCCATGATCTCAGACAACTGGCTAAGTTTTGGGGCTTGATGATTCCTGATGAATATACTTTCAGCTATGAATTTGTTTTACTAAGACTTTTAAATCTCTCTGTAAATATGACTCAGAATGAGGATAATGATTCATTATGCTATGCCCCAATCACATTGTCCATTTCTCTTTATTTGTATTAGTTTTTCTCTCTCATGTATGTATGTATGTATGCATATATGTATGTATGTGCACATGTATCTGCAACCTGTACATATGTGTGTGGTTGCACATTCCAGAGAAGGAGTCTGATGTTTGGCTCTATCCCTCTCCACCATATTCCCTTTAGTCAAGGTCTCTCATTTAACTAGATCTAGGATGGCTACCAGTAAGCCTCACAGATTGTGGCTGGCCCAATGCTAATGTTATAGGCACATATTTGCCATGCCTGGCTTTTTATTTGGGTTCTGGAAATTTAAATTAAAGTCCTTATGTTTGCATGTTTGCATAGGAGGCACTCTTCCTCAGTGAGTCATCTCCCCAGCTTTCACTACCCAATTCTTAAACCATTTTCTGGTGCACTTGTATGGAACAGTATCTACATAACTCACATAGCACATCTGTCTATGGTTCAGAAAACACTAAGGGTTCCCTCACGTTGTTTGCTGTGTTAACATTTAAAAGCAAACCAGGTCAAAATGAAATACCTGTTACTCTAAGAGTCATGGGTAGCTGAAACTCCTGACTCTTGCCCTTGAAGCGGTTCACAGATGTGAATCACAAGGACTTTCAAACTAGGGAAGGAATAATCAAGGAGTACTAAAGAGGAAAAAGTGTGTGTTGTTGCTAATCAATATTTTATCAATTTCATTTTAAACTATGACTAACTCCATTGATTAAATTGTCAATCAAGTAAATAAATTCCAGTCTGTTCAACTTGAATGATGCAATGTTACTGTGACTGTGTAGTTCAGAAAAAAAGAAAAAGATTCAGAAAGTGTTTCTCCACATGATGAAGTCATCTAATACAGCATGTCTGTCACCTATATCTAGTTATTCTACTAATTGGATGGAGCCTTACTGCTGCCACACTCAAGGGAAAAGTAATAGAAACTGCCCCTACTGCTATTGAGATAAATTCATGCGTCAGTGGGCATGAACTCTCCCTGTCAAGTCTAACCATAGCCCTTCTTTGTGGTTCCTGCTGCATTTACACCATATTGTTCACACTGCAACTTTGGGGGGGGGGATATTCTCTTCATAGAAAGGCAAAGGGTGAGACAGAGAAGAGTTAAGAATAGAGAGCCAAGGACATTCAATTACAAAACCAAGTAGGACAAAAGCCTGAATCTTTTGGCTCCATCACACTCTTGGTGGGACTGGGACTCATTGTTGGTAAATTACCAATATGTGCCTGTCTCTGTGTGAATGCACAGCTTGGCCTGTGTGTGTGTGTGTGTGTGTGTGTGTGTGTGTATGCATGCCTGTGTGTGTATGTGTTTATGTCCATGTGTTTAGAGTTCTCTCTTTCTCTGTGTGTCTCCCTCTCTTCTCTCTCTTTGTGTTTGTGTGTTTGTATGCACTGATATGGAGGCAATAGATTGAGTTGAATTTTTGAATTTTGGTGACTTCCTCAGCCCCTCTTTATGCATTTTTTTTTTAGACAGGGCTTTTCACTGAACCTAGAGTTCACTCTTTTATGCAGTCTGGCTGGCCAGCAAGTCCTGAGAATCTGTTTGTATCTACACCCTCATTAAATCGGATTATAGTTACACTTAACTGAGCATGGAAATGCCCAGCTTTCAGTTGGTTCAGGAAATCCGAACCAAGTTCCCTGTGCTTACAGAGCAAGCCCTTGGCTTATGTTGCTGTATTCCAGCCCAAGGGGTAATTTATAAATTAAATTTCTGTTGTTTCCTTAAAGTTATTTTGGTTATATCTCTGTATTGTTTCAAAATTTCCAGTAAGTTTTTATTAACTGAAATATTTGTGTATGTATGTATGTATATAGAAGTAAGAACATCTATTTGGAGTCTAGAGACTTTGGGTCCCATTACTTACATGCCATCTACCTTCTTTGTGACAGGAAATGCCAACAGATTGATCTTGTTAACAGTAAACTTTTAGGGGTAAACATGTCTGCTCCCCCAGTGCTAGAATTATAAGGGCCACTAGGAGGCACAACTTTTTACATGTGGGATCTGGGGAAGAAATTCAGGCCATCATGCTTGTAAGGTTGTACTTCATTATGTGAGCCAGCCTACAACTCCTTCTTCATAATTTTTTTATTTAAATTTATATATTTTTTTTATTTTTCACTTTACATCCTAATTGTAGCCCCATCTGTTGTATCATACCAGTTCAATCCTTCCTTCTCTTCTCCCTCTCTCCTCCCCTAGTCTTCAGAATTGGTGAGCCCTTCTCCCCTAACAACTGACCTAAGCTTATCAAGTTTTAGCAGGACTGGCTGCTGCATTCTCTTCCTCTGTAATCTGGCAAGATGACCCCACCAGGAGGAAGTGATGAAGGAGCAGGCAACAAAGTCCATGTCAGATACAGCTCCCGTTACTAAGTAACCTACATGAAAACTGAATTGCCTATCAGCTACATTTGAGCAGAGGGCCTAGGTTCTCTCCATGTGTGGTCCTTGGTTGGTACCTTAATCACTGCAGTGGGCCCTGTTGTTGGCTCTGTCAGTCATCTTCTAGAGCTCCTGTCGCCTATGGGTTCTTCTATCCCCCAACTCTTTCATAACATTCCCTGTGCTCTGGCCAAAGTTTGACTGAGTCTCAGCATCTGTTTTGTTCCCCATGGTTGGTGAAGTCTTTCAGAGGATATCTATGGTAGGTTCCTGTCCTGTTCTCTCTCTTCAACTACTTACAGTTTCTTTTCTCTTTGTCCTTCTGAATGAGAATTAAGCATCCTCCCTAGGGTCCTTCTTGTTTAGCTTCTTTAGGTCTGTGGATTGTAGTATGGATTTCCTGTATTTTATGTATAATATCCACTTATAAGTAAGTATATATATTGCTTATCTTTCTGGGTCTGGGTTGTCTAACTCAGGATAATCTTTTCTAGATCCATCCATTTGCCTGCAAATTTCATGATGTCCTTGTTTTTAACAGCCAAATAATATTCCATTGTGATAGATGTACCATAGTTTCTTTATCAATTCTTTGGTTGAGGGACATCTGGGTTTTTCCTAGTTTCTGCCTATTACAAATAAAGCTGCTATGAACATAGTTGAGTAAATGTCCTTGTTGTATTGTGGTGCTTCTTTTGGGTATATTCCCAGGAGAGATATAGCTGTATCTTGAGGTAGAGCTGTTACCAATTTCCTGAGAAAATGCCAGATTGATTTCCAAAGTTTTACAAGTTTCAACTCAAATCAGCAGTGGAAGAGTGTCCCCTTTCTGTACAACCTTACCATTCTTAGCTATTCTAAATGGTGTAAGATGGAAGCTTAGAGTCGTTTTGGTTTGCATATCCCCAGTGACTAATGACATTGAGCATTTCTTTAAGCGCTTCTTGGGCATTCAATATTTCTCTGTTGAGAACTCTGTTTAGCTCTGTATTCCATTTTTTATTTAGGTTATTTGGTTTGTTGGTGTTTAATTTCTTGACTTTTTAAATTATAATTTGGATATTAGGCCTGTGTTGGATGTGAGGCTGGTGGAGATGTTTTCCTAACATCTTCAACAGATGGTGATGGTATAACTGGATGTAGAAAAATGCAAATAAATCCATACTTATTACCCTCCCCAAAACTAAAGTCTAACTGAACCAAACACCTCAACATAAAACCAGACACAGTAGATATATTAGAAAAAAAAAGTGATGAAGAGCCTTGAACTCATTGGCATAGGATACAACTTCCTAAACAGAATGTCAATAGCCCAGGTTCTAAGATTAACAATTATGAAATGGGACCTCCTAAAACTGAAAAGTTTTTGTAAAGCAAAGGACACTATCAATAGGAAAAAAATGACAGCCTTCTTCATTATTTTAAAGAGTATTAACTTTGCTGCTGGCCTCTGTGAGTGAGGCCCTTCAGGCTTAGGCTCCTGCAAATCCTTTTTAGAGGAGCTCTGATGCTCTGATCTTTACTTGATCATAGTGAGGACTTCCTTCCTTTCCTGTCTGTTGGTCTTGTTTCAACTTGGTCACTTCTTGTTAGGTCTTAACATTGTCTTTCAAATAATTCTTTATTTACCTCAACTATTCCCCTCACCCTACATTTGTAAGGTTGCCATAATTAAATTCTTGTCTTGCTCTTTGAGATCAAAAGCACCAGCTTTTATTGAGCATGTTTTCCTAAAGCCAGCACCATATTTAGAGAGTTGTTTGTGAAAACACAAACAAACAAACAAAAACAAAAATTAATAAAAACTGAGAAAATAGAGTTGTAAACTTTAACTGGTTGGCATTTTCTCCTAAAAGCTCTACCTTGATGGAAGTAAAGACAAAATCTCCTTAAATCTGGCGGATTCTCAGACAATTAGGAATAGTGCTTCCTCGAGATCCAGCTATACCACTCCTAGGCATATATCCAAAATATACTTAAGTATGCAACAAAGACATTTGTTCAACCATGTTTGTAGAAGCTTTATTCGTAGTAGCTAGAACCAACCCAGATGTCCATCAATGGAGAAATGGGTACAGAAATTGTGGTATATTTACACAATGGAATACTACTCAGCAAGTAAAAACAAGGAAATCATGAATTTTGCAGGCAAATGGTGGGATCTAGAAAAGATCATTCTGAGTGAAGTATCCCAGAAGCAGAAAGATACACATGGTATATACTCACTTACAAGTGGATGCTAGACATATAATATAGAATAAACCTACACAAATCTGTAGACCTAAAGAAACCAAGCAAGAAGGAGGACCCTGGGTAGGACAATCAATCGTCACTCAAAAAGACAAACAGGATGGTCTTTGGAAGAAGCAGTAAACAGGAAACAGGACAGGAGCTTACTACAAAGGGCCTCTGAAAGAATTTTCCCAGCAGTATATGCTGATATGCATAACCAAACTTTGGGCAGAGTGCAGGGCATCTTTTGAAAGAAGAGGGAGTTAGTAAGACCCAGAGAGGACTGGAGCTCCACGAGGAGAATAACAATACCAAAATATCTGGGCACAGGGTTCTTTGCTGAGACAGATACTCCCCAGAAACTGTTCATGGATAGTATCTAGAACCCCTGCTCAGATGTAGCACATGGCAGCTCAGTATCCAATTAAGTTCCTTAGTAATGGAAACAGGAACTGTCTCTGAAATGAACTCTGTGGCTGGATCTTTGACCACCTCCCCAGGAGGAGAGAACAGCCTTGCCAGTTGTCCACAGAGGAGGACAATGCAGCCAGTCCTGATGAGACTTGATAAACTAGGGTCAGATGGGAGGGAGGAAGACTTCCCTATCAATGGAATTGGAGAAGGGGATCGAGTGGAAGAGGGAGGGATGGTGGGATTGGGAGGGAATAAAGGAGGTGCTACAGCCAGGATTCAAAGTGAATAAACTACAATTAATATAAAAAAAATTAAATGTAACTTTAAGAGAAAACAAAACAAACAAATACTGGCTTGAACTCTTGAACTCACATGTTCCTTTCTATTATAAATCCCAAGTAAGAAAAAAAAAAAAAAAACAAACAATGTCATGTGTCCCATGTTTTACTTCCTTTTACCACTTTATATATAGAAATTTCCAATTTTTAATTGGTTGAAAGGATTGAGGCTGTATTGTTTTATTCAAAGTGTATCTCTTAAATCTATGCACAATAAGTTCCATGAATTTCCAAAGGAGCTTGTAAATCATCCTCCCATTGATATAGGTGTAGAAGTGTCCAAATTTAAGATGTTAACATAAATAAAACATTTGGATAAGTAAATATATGTAGAGAATATAAAAGAGAAATAAAACCATCAACTCTCATTGTGGGACATGAAACTGAGTTTATTAGTCTGTCAGCAGAGCGGTTGTAAAAGTCAGTTTGCACGGCAGAGATTTCTGCTGGTGACTAATGCAATGATGGAGACTCCGCCAATCATCATCTTGCTCCTGTCTCATTGATGGCATTGTCATTATGACTGGAAGAGGAAATGAGTATCTTCTGTCTGCTAACAATTGAATTCCTTTTTGCCTATTGTTTAAATGGGACATCAGTGGAAAAGTAGCTGTGTAATATATGGAGAAAGGGTTGCCTGAACTCAGAGGAAGGGCATGCTTCTTGATGTTTGCTTCATAAGTACTTTCTGCTAAAGACATCATTGGAGGATATTCAAAATTTTTAGAGCACGGTGGCTGGGGAAGTCTCCAAAGGGAAGAGTGTTTGGCACACAACTATGAGGATCTGAATTTCAGATCTGAAAGTCCTACATAAACAGGCAGACACTGCCACATGCACCTGTAACCCCAGTCCTCGACAAAGGAGGAAGAGAGGTTATCAGAGACAGAGAACTATTAACTGAGTTTTACTCACCAGGAACTCCAGCTTCAAGATGCTGAGTTCCTAGTCCAGTGAGAGACCTTGAAGAAAATGAGGCCAGGATGTGGAGTGACAGGAAGACAACACATGTCCTCCTCTGACCTCTGTACACACATTTGCCTGTGCTCATGTGCAGATGCACACACACACACACACACACACACACACACACACACACAGAGGAAATACACCTGTTTCCTTTTGGTTTTTATTAAAAATATAGCATGAAAAGTGAAATGTGTTTGAAAATAGAGGGATCTTGTTGCAGTTCTAAGCTCTAGTAACAACCTAATTAAATCACAGCATGCTATTCTACATTGAGTCTGGGCTCTCTCTCTTCTCTAGATATAATACTGACAACAACAATCATGATTTTTGTAATGAGATAGTAGATCATATGTTATGTCAGGTTCATGAGACCCTCGGAGACCACCGGGAAACGACTCGATGCAATTGCAAGAGAGCTTTACTACAAGAGCGATCAAACTCGGGACCCAAGTCTCACTGACACAGCAGTAGAGAAGTGGGACCCCGAGCTCTGAGTGAACAGGATTTTTAAAGGGAAGTCTGTGAGCAGGTTTTCATGGCAGCAAGCAGGGGGGCACAAGTCTTGGCGTTACAGAATTGGATGAAGTTTAGCAAGGCGGGGTGACCTTTTCTGAGGCACACAATCACAATGGCTAAGGCATATAATCACAATGGCTATTTTTCTAAACTACATCTGAAACATTGGGGAGAATTTTCCCACCCAATTCTCAACTGATTCCCATTGATTATTGCCAGGGAGTTTGTCTCTATTTTCTATGAAGCATTTATTCTGTTATATTTCCTGGAGGCTGTTGTAGGAGAGTTAACTTTGTTTTCTGCCAGGTGTACATTCTGTGATATTTCCTGGTACCTGAATTCAGTTCCCGGTCAAAATCTTTATTTCAAAATGGAGTTATATTCTGGCTAACTTAAACTCTTCTCATACACATGGGATCATGGGAACAGTGTCTATGAAGCAAATAAACTATTTTTATTTTTATGTTTCAAAGTTTGTCATTACTTATTTTTACATTTGTTTAAGGTATATTAATGTGTATTTATATGTGTCTGTGTGTGGATATGTGCATGTGAGTGCAGGTGCTCTCAAGAGAGAACATCAGGATCCATGGAACTGGAGTTACAGGTGGTTATAAGTTGCCTTGAGTGAATGGTGGGACCCATACTTGTATCTTCTGGAAGAGTAGCAGTGCTCTGAAATGCTGAGCCATTGCTAGTTTACATTTCTTTTCTGTGACGCTGGGCCTGGTACACCCTAAGCAAATGTTGTAACAACGAGCCATACTCTAACCTAGAATTTACACAGCTCCTCTCAGCAGCCCTTTCTTTCCAACATTTCTGTTCTTTGTGGGTTAGTATGAAATGCTGGCTATTGGGTCTGAAGGGACCTCTGAATTTGTGATGCCTTCTATGTTTCCTCATGCTGGTATTCTCAGAACTAGCATTCTCAATGCTGTAACAGCTACCACCTTTATGTTTCTCCTGAGACCGGGAAGAGTTGTAGCTCTAATGCAGATGAGATCTCCCCCCTACTTTCCTTGGTTGTACATGGCTTTTCAATAGTTAGTTACATTACAGAGAACCTGCCACTGAAAACCTCCTCACAGAATTGCCCGGTATCATCCAAAGGAGGTGGCTATCATTTTTTTTTAAGTTGAAGACTTACTATATTTTCAAATTATCTCTCTGTTTATATGTACGTATAGGTAAGGGGAGGTGCCTGCCGAGGCCAGAAGAATGTTCAGAGTACAGTCCCAAGAAACAGGCAAAAACAGTAGGGATTTTGAGCTCTCTCTCCAGCTCTTTATTTCCCACACCTCACACCTCACATCTCTGCCTCCAATGGGAGTCTTGTGCTGGTAGAAAGGACAGTTCCCGAACTGTGCACAAGTCAGGAGCCTGACACAGAGTACCTCTGAAAAGCTCTGCCCTGCAGACTATCAATGTAGATACTGAGACTTATGGCCAACCTTTGGGCAGAGTGCAGGGAATCTTAGGAAAGAAGAGGGAAACAGTAAGATCTGGAGAGGACAGGAACTCCATAAGGAGAGCAACAGAACCAAAAAATCTGAGCACAAGGGTCTTTCCTGAGACTGAAACTCCACCCAAGCACTATGCATGGAGATAGCCTAAGACCCCTGCACAGATGTAGCCCATGGCAGTTCAGTATCCAAGTGGGTTCCATTGTGATAGGAACAGGGACTGTCTCTGACATGAACTGATTGGCCTACTCTTTAATTGCCTCCCCCTGAGGGGGAAGCAGCATTACCAGGCCACAGAAGAGGACAAGGCAGCCACTCCTGATGAGACCTAATTGACTAGGATCAGAAGGAAGGAAAAGGGGTCCTCCCCTATCAGTGGATTTGAGGAGGGGCATGCATGCAGAGGGTGGAGGAAGGGAAGGATTGGGACGGGAGGAGGGAGGGAACCACAGGGTGGATACAAAGTGAGTAAAGTGTAATTAATAAAGAAAAATAAAATAAAATAATAAAAAAATCAATTACAAAGAAAAAAAGAAATATTTATCAGAAGAAAGAACTTCCGTTACTTCTATTAATTAGTGTGGAGTCTGCTTTTCATCATAGTGTGATAGTCACCTTAGCTGACTTCCACATCAGTCATCACTGTTGATCCTGCATTTTATCTTGTCTCAGGTTACATTAGGCTTCCACTGCCATTTATTTTCATCCATCTCATGTTCCTGTAAATCTTCCCTTGTTTAAGTTCACTCATGTGTGCAACACACATTTATATCAGTCAGCTACAAATAACCCTAGACTAAATATTGCA
This sequence comes from Meriones unguiculatus, assembly GCF_030254825.1. Lineage (NCBI taxonomy): Eukaryota > Metazoa > Chordata > Mammalia > Rodentia > Muridae > Meriones > Meriones unguiculatus. The sequence goes on along the minus strand of NC_083365.1, from coordinate 63,303,147 downwards.
AAAAACAATCAAGCCATTTAAGACTTGAATTCTAAAGTCAAAGGTTTCAGAATAGAAGAACTGTAAAAAAAAGTGCTTTAATATACCTTAAAAGAATGTAAGGTTAGGCATGGACAAATTGACCTAAATAAAACATATGGCTTACATATAGATATTCAACAAAGAACAAGAACTAGACAGGAAGAAATCACATGTGGGTCTTGCAGTTGAACTGCACTCTATAGCACAAATGTGATCTGCACAGTCAGGAAGGATCAAGAATCCAGAGGACATGAATCTGGATGGAGTGGACAGGAAAAAAGAGGACTGGGCTGAGTCATCTGGAGTTTTTGCTGAAGAGAATGAAAGCTCATAGGCTCCACCAATACCAATCAGATTGCAGAAGGGGAACTGCTAACTGAAAGATTTAGTGTAATAAATTGACTTAAGTAATTATAGGAGCTGATTGACAAGTCTGAAATCCAAAAGGCATGTAATTGGGAAAGGACTTTGGATGTCCAGGACAGGAGCTTAAGCTATTTTTACCAGTGCAATGTGTGTGCCTGTGTGTCCATGTGAGTGCATGTGAGTGAGTCCATGTAAGAATGAATTGGGTATGTGCAAGTATGTTGTGGTGTGTGCATGTGTGTTTGCCTATGTGTTCTTGCACATGTGTGCCTGTGACTGTTCATCTGTGCACATACTTGTGTGGATGTTCCTGGGTAACTGCATACATGTGTGTGCCAGTGTGCACATGCACATATATGTGTGCACATGTGCCTGTATGTGAGTGTAAATGTGTACTAGTGTGTGGTATATGTATATGAGTGCATTTGAGTGTGTATGTATATGTGAGTCTCAATGTGCTTTTGTGTGTGCATGTGTGGATGTGTGTATACCTGTGTATGTATATGTCTGTGTACATAAGGACGGATGCACATGAAAGTGAATGTATGTGCATGTTAGCCTCTGTCTGTGTGCATTTGTGGGTGTGTTGACCAGACCACAGCTTTGTGTATTATTTATCAGGAACTGTCAATAATGTTTTGTTTTGTTTTGTTTTGTTTTAAGACAGGGTCTCTCCCTGGACAGAACTTCCTGACCAGGCTAGGCTGGCAGTTCAATGAGCCCCTCACTGTGTCAATCTCTGCAGCACTAAGATTACAAACTCATGCCACCGCACCCAGCTTTTTGGGTGGATTCTGGAGACAAAACTTTATCTTTCTAGGCAAAAAGTTTACTGATGGAGCCATCTCTGAGCTCCTAGGCAACATTTCCTTCAGGGAAGTCTCAGCCCGGCTTCAGGCTTTGCTGAGGATTGCGGACAGCCCACCCTGATTTTCCTTGTAACCTCACTTAAAAAAAATCAGCTCTGAAAGGTTCTGCATTGCAGACTATCAATGCAGATGCTGAGACTTATGGGCAACCTTTGGGCAGAGTGCAGGGAATCTTAGGAAAGAAGAGGGAAACAGTAAGATCTGGAGAGGACAGGAACTCCATAAGGAGAGCAACAGAACCAAAAAATCTGAGCACAGGGGTCTTTCCTGAGACTGATAATCCAACCAAGGACCATGCATGGAGATAACCTAAGACCCCTGCACAGATGTAGCCCATGGCAGTTCAGTATCCAAGTGGGTTCCATTGTAATAGGAACAGAGACTGTCTCTGACATGAACTGATTGGCCTGCTCTTTAATTACCTCCCACTGAGGGGGAAGCAGTATTACCAGGCCACAGAAGAAGACAATGCAGCCACTCTTGATGAGAATAGGATCAGAAGGAAGGAAAAAAAGACCTCCCCTATCAGTGGACTTGTGGAGGGTCATGCATGCAGAGGGTGGAGGAAAGGAGGGGTTGGAATGGGAGGAGGGAGGGAACCACAGAGGGGAAACAAAGTGAATAAAGTGTAATTAATAAAGAATTAAAAATAATAATAAAATAATAAAAAATCAGCTGCTCATGAATTTTACAAAACACCTTTACAGCTTCACTGAAATCTGTGATTCACTGGATAACTGGGAACAGTATTTTTGCCAGGTTGATACATGAGACTCACCCTCACAGTCATATATCCCCTTTGCCCTGTCTTTCTCCACTTCAACTACATTCAGCTATGCTTCTGCTAAATGTGCCTTGCTTCAGCTTAACATGCCCTGGCACTCCTCTTTACAACCATGTCACTTAAGCTTGCCCAGCCCTGTGAAGGCAACATGGGTTACTGTGTCATGTTGCATTTGATAAAGATGCAGCTATACTGTGTCTTATGTAAACAAACCACAGCTCTCTGCCTCTTTTTCTTAATCTAAAATTTGTCTAATGGGGACTAGGGAGATGGCTGAGTTGGTAAAGTGATTGCTGCACAAGCAAGTTTCTTGAGGTTGATCCTGTATAAAGGCAGACATGACAGCGTGTGCTTGGAATGCTAGGACTGGACAAGCATATCTATGGAGCTCACTAACCAGACACCCCAGCTCAATCAGTGAGACCCACGTAAATTAAGAGGCCTTGTCTCAAACCACAAGTTGGAATGTGGCCAAAAAAGAGTCCTGAGGTGGACTGCTGGCTTATACACACACACACACACACACACACACACACACATGCACTCTCTCTCTCTCTCACACACACACACTTACTTATCAGCAGGGAAATTGACTCCTAAGTCTGGATATTATCTTCTCCAAAAAGCAGGATTTTTCTGAAACAGTACATATATTCTTATGATTCTTTTGTGTCATAAAAACTGTATTAAATATGCAAATTTAACGCCACCAGATCTAGTTTGCATACTTACTGTCCCTCAGACTCCCATGTCTTAAAGGTTATCCCACAGGGTGGTACCTTTAGGAAGAAGATCCTTAAAACTTGGGAGACCTTAAAAGATTGTGGGGGACCACTTTTCCTTCTTTTCGGTTCCTTGTGAGTTCACATGAAGGGCTTTGCCCACCAGCAGCATTTCTGGGATGAACTATTCTGACCCAGGCCTACAAACAATGGGTTTTTAGCTTCATGGATCAAAATTGTTAGTCCATATAAACCTTTTCTTCTTACAAATTAACGAGGTCAGGTGTTATTATAGTGACAGAAAACAAGTATGACATACGAACATCATTTAACTCTCATTCAACACTGACTATTCTGCCAAGGGTCTCCTTTAAATAAGGTTGACAGCAAGCATGAAGCTGTGGATGGGGGATGTGTTTCCTGCAGGACTGGCCTTTTCACTCAGTATAACTTAGCAAATATTCACCCAACTGCAACTTCTTTCCTGTGTGATATGGTATATGCTACTGTTTTTACTTCTAGACATAGCAGAAAACCCCAGGCCTCTAGAGTGTGAATACACTGATTTATCACAGCGTTCATTCTGAATGTGCTCTCTGAATCTCATCACTGCCTGGAGGGAGAGAACTACTGAACATATAGGGAAGGTAAAGAACCCTGTCCCCTTCCTGGTAGTTGGTTCCTGCTGGATGCTTTGGCACTACCTTGATGACTAGTTTTGGGGTTTTTTTTTTTTTTGTTTTTTTTTTTTTTTTTTTTTCTTTTAGCAGAGTCATGCATTCCAAGATAGAAAGGGAATGGAAGACTCTGTTTCCAGATTAGGGTCAGGAAAAGCCGATGTCTGGTCTCTTTCTCAGGTCTGGAGGGAGTTGATGGCCCAAACGTTGTGTTCTGGTATCTGGCCCTGATCTCCAAACACAGTGCCTAACTCATTCCCGAGTTATCCTAATGGATGAAGGGACTCTGGCCAGCTTGAGAGTGGCAATCATGGCTCTACCAGGTCTTACCCTTCTCTGAAATCCCTCTTCCTTTGTAAAAACTATTAGATTACATATCTGAAGCTAGCACCCAAGATCTATGCCCTTGTTTGGTCAATCCCTCCTGAGGCTGACTATTGAAATCCACCAACTGAAAGTCCCCTTTGGCTCACCAATTAAAATTAAGCACATCATCCTAACACAGGGTTTCCCCTAGAACATTTATAACCTGCCATTTTCCTATGGATCACACCCATCTCCTCTCTATCCAGAGGTAGGTCTTTGTCTGTTCCCCTCTCTGCTCCCATCTAGGCGTATACCTCTATCCCTCTCTTTCTCTTGCTCCTTTTCCCTTCTCTCCTTTGTTCCTTCCCCCTTCTCTCCCATCCTCTATCTTCTGTCTTTGTCTCTTATGTTCTGCGCTCTGTCCCACTGGGACATGTAAGTCTCCTTTGTGCTAAAAACCTGGTCTTGGGGTTCATGATCCAATACTTTTCCAAAAATGGTTATGTTGTCAGTTCTGCAAGTTGACAGTCTCAGCCAATAGGGACACTGGGGAAGACATATCCAAGCCATGCTGTCTGAACTATAAGTTTCCTATATAAAAATTCACTATATATGAATTTCACGGAATAATTAATTTCTACACACCTAACAAACAACATTTGATTATTTTTTAAAAGATTTTATGTAAGCTACAAAAATGGTCTGCCATGGAACTGAGCCCTCAGCTTGTTGGTGTTTGTGTTCTTTTTCTAAACAGTTATTCAAAATATTGTTTGGAATGCATTTACTCATTTTGGACAATATCTTGTTGTATTTTCAAGTCTGGCTAGTTGGCACTATACACATGCCCCAGCCCCTGTACTTTTTCAATATAAATATTACAATTTGGGGATATTGCAAATAAAATCATGAGACAAGTCCTGCGAAAGCTGCCATTGCTAGCCCTGTTTGATGTTTACATTTATCTTCAGCCCCTGACAGATAGCTCTCATCCTCATACAAACACAAACAGACACACAGATATGCATCACACATACCATTTTGTATTTTGAATTTTACCATTCAGCAATCATCTTATCTAACCCAGATTTTCACCTTCTAGGCCACAACAGAGTTAATTCATTTATCAATTGTTAAAAATTCAATTGCAAGTTTGTGTCACAGTTCACTTTATGAAATCCCAATTGGTAGACTTTTTAGAGATATTAATTTAGAATCACAATGAATAAGTTTAACCAAGGGCATATGTTGTTTCATACATTTGAAATTATATCTGTAGGTTAAGTCGTCCCAGAGAAGTACCTGGGAGGTGGCAGGTTATATATGACTTTGCTACATATTGCCAAATTTTAATTCACAGGCCTGAAATAAATTTCACGCTTACTAACAGTGCCTTCCTCACAGACTTACAATGTGAGTTGTCAACTGTTGGAATTTTGACCAATTTGAACTATTTCTTTTTTGTTTTGTTTTTACTTTTTTAATTTATTTCTTTTTTATTAATTCTAGTTTATTCACTTTGTATCCCAATTTCTTAAGTAAATAGAAATCACTTAGAGTGATTTCAACATGTGATTTTAGAGCTTTGTGGATGCTCACATCTTCTTGTCCCAGTTCATACTATGCCTAATGCTACCATTTGATCATGGTGTTAGAAGAAATAGTCTCTCCCTCTTTCTCTCCCCTTCACCCGTTGTGTGTGTGTGTGTGTGTGTGTGTGTGTGTGTGTGTGCTCCCTCTCTCATCTCTAAATCTATATGTAAGATCTGAACCTACAGACTGAACCATGAACTGTTTAATTAGGAGGATGCCATCTGAAAAAAGACTTCTCACCCTTTTAGATTGGTGCATGGATTCTGTGCAATGGCCTTATACAAAGGTGGAAGGTATAGCCTGTTACATTGCGTATGTAAATGGTTTATCAAGGTGTGCAAACTTTTATCATCACAATATGGTATATTTGCCTACAAATGTATTAGGAGAGTTCATAACTTAACTGACATTCATGCTGTCTATAGGTTTTGTTGCGTCTCACTTACAAAACTCTGCAGCATTTACTGTACAAAATATTGTAGGAAACTCAGTAATAGATATTTTTATATCAAAATAGTGAATGTCTCAGTAAAAATAAACCAGGGTGGGCTCTTGTGATAATCCAAAAATAAAGGTGATTGCTATGCAAACAAGAAGGCCATGGTAGGGAAGACATAGCTGCTAGCCTGGGATTTCAGTCTTGAAAGGTGGAAATTGAGGATTGCAGGACCAATCAGAATAGAAGATTGTCTGTGTCTGTGTGCTCAGGGTTTGAGATGTTACCTCAAAAAATAATGTGGGAGGATAATTGAATTTTTTTAAAGCTGCATTATGCTTCTATTTGACTGTTAGAATGTGTGCAGTCCATTAATGTCTGGCATGTTGTAGAGTACACATTTGTGTGTGTGTGTATGTGTATGTGTGATTGTAGTCCTATAGATAACACTGAATATTTCATAATAGTATAGGTATAGAATATGTTGAGTGAAGAAAAGGAACTCCGCACAGGATGTGAGTGTTTGCTAAAATACAGGAAACACAAGAGACAAGTTGTATCCAAAGGACATGCCTGGATCTTCAGGGATTTATTTGCTCATTTTTTTATTTGCATATACCCAGTTGATTAACATTTATTGGCAAACTGACAGAATATAGGCCAAGCTTCTCACTGTGTCAGCATGTTTAGACTGAGTTAAAGGTGGTGGAAAGTCCTATCTACACCGGCCCTATGACATGAAGTTCAGCATGGAATAGCGAAGTAGAAAGTGAGCTGAGCCTCAGCATTCCTCTCTTCCTCTGCATCCTGACTGTAGGCAAAAAGTAACAGCTCTCTCCCGTGCCAGCTGCCTTACATACTCACTATGATGAAGTGTAACATTGCATTGCACTGGGAACCAAGTCCCTTTTCATTTTTATTTATTTTTAAAAATTATTTTTAAATTTTATTTTTAAATTTATTTCTAAAATTCACTTTTTATCTCTATTGTATCCTCCTCCTTCATATTCTCATGGTCCTACCCTTCCTCTGTCCTATTCACCTAGTACTTAAAAGGAGTACCTCCTCCCTTATCAACTGTTCACAGACTATCAAGTCTCCTCAAGACTGCCTGCATTTCTTCCTCGGTGGCTGGGCAAGGCCTTTAGTACTAAGATTTTCAGCACCTGGGGCATAACAGCAGCAATCTAATGTCTGCCAAAATTTAATTGGTTTTATCTCTGTGTGCATGTTTCTACATTTTCCTTTTGTATGGATACAAATGAATATATACATGTGTAGAGGAAAGCATAGAAACTCAAGTCTGTTCCTCAGGATATGACTACACTTATTTGTTATTTTATTTTGAATCACGATTTCACCAAACAGGTTGGTCACAAAGCTCCAGGGAGTTGCCTCCTTGTTGCCAGGATTTCAAGCCCAGACTTTCTGTTTGCTTGTTTGTTTAATGTGAATTTTAGGATCAAACTGGAGCCCAAATGCTTGCAAGGCAGCATCATGTCAAGTAAGCCTCTACTGAGAGCTTCCCGGCACTCACCACTGAGGTTCTGTAATATTTGTGTTCATTTAAAAATGGTGCTTCTCTAAATTGTAAACTGGAGTTCTTTTGAGAGATTTTATTTCTCTGTGTGTGTATGTGTGTGTTTGTATTTGTCCCTACATGTCTATATGTGTACCATGTGTACATGGGCACACAAAGAGGCTATAAAAAGGTGTTAGATGCTCTGGCACTGGAGTTATGGATCATTGGGAGCTGTGCATGATGGGTGCTGGAAACCAAACTCAGGACCTCTCAAAGAAGCACATGCTCTCAGTGGCCAAGCCCTCACTCCAGACCCAAAATTAATCTCTTCTGAGGCACTTTTCAGAGCAGTATTTTTCATGTGGTATCATAGGTCACCTTGAGAAGCATGATTTTCTACAACTGTGCTAATCTGGGGCTTCCAATTAATGAAGTCAGTGGAGAAAGTTACTTGAAGCCATTCCCACTGACATGCACATCAGGCCATCATCAAAATAATGTACATTTGCTTTCGTGCTCCCAATAGGCTGGACTTCATTTAGTCAACTACTAAAAATTTTTATACCTATCTTTGCATATTCATGCTTTAGTCATAACACATTACTAAGATTATAAACATAATCTGTATTTCATAGACTGGCTTACTGGAACATAGAAGATAAGGCTCTCCATTTGTATTTAGTGACTGTTGCCACAGACTACCTGGTTTTAATAGAGACAAGGAGTATAGATAAAGCTTGGTTAGAGATGAAGCTGGAAGTAGATATCATTCTTGGCACTTTCCAATTCACCAGAAAGCACCTGGCTGGCATGATGCCTTCATCATATACTGTGAAGAACATATCAGCATCAGGGTTCTGATGCACTGAAGCCCAGTAGCCCAAAGCACCTTCTGACGCCTTCTTGTAATCTACTACTTCAACCTGACGTTTTCTCATGCCTTTTTAGTTCGGTGTTTGGCCTCAGACATAAAATGTTCTGCTTAATCTAATGTAATCTCTGGACTGTTTTTTAAATGAATTGTGTGATTCTCATTAGATTTGATACTAATTTTCTTTTCTTTAGTGAAACAAAGCCAAGTCAAATTCTCAAAATCTGGTGTACTAAGGGTTTGATAAAATTAATTAAATAAATTGGGTGCTAAATAAATGCTTCACAAGCATTTACTTAGGCACTAGAATTAATTTGATTTTACATATGTCTACAGGCAGTGAATGTAGTTCTGTAGCTGATTGCAGTCATGCGGTTAATATTCTATCACCCAGGATAACACAAGAAAGAAAAAAACATAGGATTGAAACAGTTTTTAAATTATTTCTTCTAATTTTTGAGAATATAATTACATCATTTATCTTGTCTCCTTTTTCCCTGCAAAACTTCCCATATGCCTTCTTTGTTCTCTTTCAAATTCATGGTCACTTTTAAAATTAGCTATTGTTACTCACAACATGTAGGGGTATATAGAGCAATATAAAGATGACTATATACATGCTAAGAATAATTGAAACAGTTTTAATGCCTTAAAACATGTACCCAGAAGCAAAAGATACAGTTCATTGGGTAAAAACTTGCCATGTTAACATTAGCTATAGAGATGTGATTCCCAGCTCCCACAACCAAGAGTCACTCATAGCAGAGTCCATTTGTAATCCCAGGGGTTGGAAGGCAGAGATAGGTGATCTTTGGGGCTCCCTGGGCAGCCAGCCTTGCTAAATTTAGCCAGGTTTAGTCCACAAAACCAAAGTGCACAGGCTGACAAGATGGACAGAAGGTTAAGATGCTTGACAAGCTGCATCCAATCCCTGGAACCCACGAGGCAGAAGGAGAGAACTAACCCCACCAAGTTTTCCCCTGAACTCAGGTGTACTAACATGGCCTGCACATCAAATTGAAAAGTAGGTGAGCAGCATGGAGAATGATTGAAGAAGACAGCTGCTGTCAATCTCTGGCCACTACATGCACACATGATGTGTACACACACACACACACACACACACACACACAACTGCTCTGCTACATCTTTGTTTCCATAGATTTATAGTAGCAATATAAATGGTGAAGCTGCAATACTATAGCTCCGACCTTGGTATTTGAAAAGGTGATGTCTAAATAAAACTATTTTGCCATTGGAATGCTATCATTATCTCTAATAAGAGAGAACATCACAAGGATGTTTCAAATTATACCTTAGGCATTAAATTATCTGCCACAAGTATCCTCAGAATATTTCCCTTAGATTCCTCTGCTATGTCTGGTCACACCACACATCTGCTATTTGTGTAAAAATTTATCGTAAAGTGCCTTGGTGTGTCTGTCATTGTCCTTTTTCATGAAGAGAGCAGTTCTTTGCAGGAGCTTCTGGTTGTAAGTCTTCAATAGCAATTCTGAATTTACTGATGGTTGTTGTTGTTTTTAATTACATTTTATTCACTTTGTATCCCAGCTGTAGCCCACTCCCCCATCTCCTCCTAATCTCATCCTACCTCCCTCTTCTTCTACTATGTCCCTCCCCAAGACCAACTATAGGAGAGGTCCTCCTTCCCTTCCATCTAACCCTACTCTATCAGGTCTCATCAGGACTGGCCTCATTGTCTTCCTCTGTGGACTGTTAAGGCTGCTTCCCCTTCAGATGGAGCTTATCAAAGAGCCAGCCCATGAGTTTATGTCAGAGACAGTCCCTGTTCCTATTACTGGGGAACACACTTGGACACTGAGCTGCCATGGGCTACTTCTGTTCAGGGGTTCTAAGTTATCTCCATGCATGGTCCTCGGCTGTTTGGAGTATCAGTCTCAGCAAAGACCCCTATGCTCAGATTTTTTTAGTTCTGTTTCTCTCCTTGTAGAGCTCCTATTCCCCTCTATCTCTCCATTCTTTCATAAAATTCTCTGCACTCTGCTCAAAGTTTGGTTATGAGTCTCAGTATATGTTTTGATACCCTGATGGTTAGAGTCTTTCAGAGGCCCTCTGTGATAGGCTGCTGTCCTGTTCCCTGTTTTCTCCCTCTATGATGTCCATCTCATTTGCCTTTCTGAATGAAGATTGAAGATCTTACCCAGGGTCCTCTTTCTTGATTACCTTCCTGAGGTGTACAAATTTTAGTATGATTATCCTATATTATATGTCTAATATCCACTTATACGTGTGTATATACCATGTGTGTCTTTCTGCTTCTGGGATACCCTACAAAGGATGATCTTTTCTAGATCCCACCATTTGCCTGCAAATGTCATGATTTCCTTGTTTTTAATTGCTGAGTAGTATTCCATCATGTAAATATACCACAATTTCTATATCATTCTTCAACTGAGGGACATCTGAGTTATTTCCAGCTTCTGGCTATTACAAATAAAGTTGCTACAAATATGGTTGAGCAAATGTCCTTTTTGTATACTTGAGCATCTTTTGGATATATACATAGGAGTAGAATAGCTGGGTCATGAGGTAGCACTATTCCAAATTGTCTGCGAAAGTGCCAGATTGATTTTCAAAGTGATTGTACAAGTTTACATTCCCACCAGCAATGGTGTAGGGTTTCTCTTTCTCCACATCCTCTCCAGCCATTCTGATTTGTGAAAGGTGAAATCTCAAGGTCATTTTGATTTGCATTTCCTGTTTAACTTCTTAACTTCTTTATATATTCTGGATATCAGCTCTCTATCAGATATAGCGTTGGTGAAGATCCTTTCTCAATCTGTAGGCTGTTGTTCTGTTCTGATGACAATATCCTTTGCTTTACAGAAGCTTCTTACACTGTTAACAACTGACTGTTTCTAAAATTCATATATTCCAACTTAAATTATCTTTAGAATTACCCATTTCCAGACTTAGTAATACAGTAGCTTGATAGTCTGAATTCACATTTATAACTTTAAAATTTTGCCATAATAGAAACAGTATGAGAATATAACCTTGAATTAATTATATATAATACATAATAGTATACAATATATATATAATATACCAATTTTAAATAAGACTTGTTGCTTTTTTATTCTAAAAGGACACAGGATAATAAACAGAAAATGGCTATCTCAAGATGATGAGCTGCTATCTCACATGGCAGGCTGTAGACTAGAAGTTCTTTTAACTTTTCATTACAGATGATTTAACTTTTCATTACAGATGTTACAGATTTTTTTTTTCAATGCAGTTTATTCAGGAACCTTGAACAATCATCTGACCCTGGGGAAAGCCAGCCCACAGCTTAAATAGCCTCTGGGTAGCCAACCCAGGCGTGCCACGTGGGCAATGCAGATAGGTCCACATATATGGAAGCAAGCCAGATCCTCAGCCTTAGCCAAATGTGGAATTGTTCGTGACAGAGAGCACTCACCATCGGGAAGGTGGAAGGCAGAAACCAGCTCCATCTTTAAGGCACAGCATTCCGCAGCTCTCTACAGTTCCCCCTTTTTGTTTTAGATGCATCAGGCAAGAGTAGAGGTCTGATCTCTGATATTAGAAATAAATTGGGACTTTGTACTCATGTTCATTTAGGTGTCATCCACCCAAAGAGCATCAGACCCACCTGATACCTTTTTCTCAGAGGCGGGACCTGGGGTATCAACCTGCATGCAATCAGACATGCTCTTCTCTGGGTCCAAAGCGCTGACCCTGAGTGCAGTGCTTAGCCTCGCATCCTGAGCATAACATTTTAGCTTCAGATGTTAAAGATTTAATCTATAATCATATTAAACTTATACACTATGAGCATATTAAACTTGTATGTTTAAGACCAGTCAGAAATAATCATGTAGAGGTTATACATAATTTAAAACAGACAAAATTTTCCTTACTTTTTTCTCTGGCTGTAATTTTAAGAGAAGAATAGCTTGTTATCTGTTGAATCCAGGCAGGAGTTAGGGTTTGACTGTGGTGTTGCTATGTGGCAGTAGATGCAGATGATCACGGTGACAACCACCCCCTGTCATCCCCTTGCCTCTACCCCACATGCTCTCCATCAGAGTGCGCATTGACCCCTGGAAGAAAAACCGGTACCATCATGGTGGAAGTTCACTTCTTCTCCTAGAGGCAGTGCTCTTCCATCACAATACAGAAGTAGAGCTAGTTTCAGCTGCATGCTCCCTCCTGCTCCCCAAGGTCGGACTATGCAGCTGGGTGCACAAGGATATCAGTCACATGTCCCTCCCCCACTGCATGATGTTCCCCAGGGGTCTCCACACCCCACAGCTGTTCATGGGTACCCTCACCCTGGGGTTTAGAGGATGAGGACACTAGCAGAGCGCCCATCCTGATCCCCATTGCTGCAAACACACACATGCATGCACAGCATGGCCTCCCCTTGGCTGTGGCCCACTCAAGCCCAGGAAAAGTGGGCTGCAGACACTGTAGGTCCCCTGGCTGTGCTGCACGCTCAGCAGGCATAGTTCACTCGGGATTGCCAGGTCTTTTCCCCATCTCTTGGAGATTATCTTCCTCATGTTGGTGTGTGAACATCTGCTAAGTCCTCTTCAGGTGTCCAGGCTATGCTCCAGAAGCTTCCAGAACACAAAAACACTGGACCAGAACGAGGTGCCCTAAAAAGGAAAACAAGAACTTATCTATCAGTCAGGGAGAAAAGGGGTCCCGTCTAACACTCAACCAGTCTGGATAGGAGTCCTCAGTAATCCCAGGACAATCCCCTAAATCTTAGGGTCCACGAATCTCTGAAGAAAGATCCCAAACTCAGATAGTATGCAAGAACAAAGAGTGTTTAGTCTGCACAGAATTCCAGCATGCTAGGGACACTGCCTTCACAAATTGGTGGTGAGCCACCAGGGTGGAAGCTCTCAATATGGTGGACCTCACAGGCTTCTTTGAAAGCCAGAAAGGAGAATTTCGGTCATAGCTACCTGACCTGTATTGGGATTGGCTGATGCCTATAGAGGCTCCATGATTCAGATTGGGACTGGCAGGATCCTTGGAAGTAAGTAAGTCCTCTCAACACTTACCAAAACAAAGACAACAACAATTAGGAAAAGAAGAAGCATAAGAAGAAGCATAAGAAGAAGCATAAGAAGAAGCATAAGAAGAAGCATAAGAAGAAGCAGAAGAAGAAGAAGAAGAAGAAGAAGAAGAAGAAGAAGAAGAAGAAGAAGAAGAAGAAGAAGAAGAAGAAGAAGAAGAAGAAGGTAAAACAAAATAAAAACAAGTACAGGAAATAAAAGCAAGGGAATATTGAAGGGCTTAGATGAAAGAGAAAGCAAAAAAGCAGCAAATCTGAAGAGTTGAATCCTTATATAGAAATAGCAGCACCTTATATAAAAACAGCTAGAGAGGTGGCTCAATGGGTGAAGGTGCTTTTACCATGAAGGCCTGAATTCGCTTCCTTAGGACCCACATCAATGCCAGAAAGTGATCCTACATTGTACTTGCACAAGCCACCTAGCCAATCAAATACAGTGGAAAAACAACAAGGGACCATGGATAAAACAAGGAAGAAGATGAGAATAGACACTTGAGGTGTCTGACCTCCTTATGCACACATACTCTGTTGGCTAGATTTTGTCAACTAGACTCAACCTAGAGTCATCTCAGAGGAAGAAACCTTAGGTGACAAAATGCCTCATAAGATTGGCCTATAGGCAATCCTGTGGGCATTTTCTTGAATAATGATTGAAGTGGGCAGTCAATAGTGGGTGGTGTGATATGATGGCAGGTTGTACTGAATGGTATAATAGAGCAGCCCGAACAAGTTATGAAGATCAAGCCAGTAAGCCATAGTCCTTCATGGCCTCTGCATCAGTTCTTGACTCCAGGCTCTGCCTTGAGATCTTGCCCTGATTTCCCTGGATGTTGGACTATAATAAGCTCAAGATGAAATAAATCTTATTCTCACTCTTAAGAAAGAAGAGGGAGATAGAAAGATCTGGAGGGGTCTGGCACTCCACAATGAGAGCAACAGAACCCAAAATATCTGGGCAAAGTGGTCTTTTTTGAGATTCCAACGAAGGTCCACACATGGAGATATCCTAGAATCCCTGCACAAATGTAGCCCATGGAAGCTCAGTCTCCAAATGGGATACATAGTAAGGGTAACAGGGGCTGTCTCTGACATGAATTCAGTGGCTGGATCTTTGATCACCTCTTCCTGAGGGGGAAGCAGCCTTACCAAGCCACAGAGGAAGACAATGCAGCCAGTCCTCATGAGACCTGATAAGCTAGGGTCATATGGAAGGGGAAGAGGTCCTTCCCTATCAGTAGAATGGGGAAGGGGCATGGGAGGAAAAGAAGGAGGGTAGGATTGGGAGGGCATGAGGGAGGGCTTACAGCTGGGATACAAAGTGAATGAACTGTAATAAATTTAAAAATTTTAAATTTAAAAAAAAAAAAACAACAAATTATTCTCCCAAAGTTGCTTTTGGTCTAGGTGTTTTGACACAGGAATAAAAACACTAATGAAGACTCAGAGCACACTTGTGTGAAAAATGAAAATACATACATTGCACATGTATACAAACACACACACACACAGAGAGAGAGAGAGAGAGAGAGAGAGAGAGAGAGAGAACAATATAAGAAATAATATATGCATGTTGCAAAATTATCCCAAACATGGAAATGGTAGAAGGCATCCAGTTCTGCAAGTGTAGTTGAAGATGTGAGTTTTATGAAAAGCACCAGCCCCTATTCAATTACTGTGAAGGTATGTTCACCTTCATGGCATTCAGTAGAGGCTTCCAAGTAGGACTTTCCCAACAGAATCTCTCCTGAGGAGTCCAGTGCGTTTACCTCAGGAAGCATTCCAGGAGCAGCTAAGATAGTGGCCAATGCCTTTTAATTACCTAATTTTAGCATGAATCTAATCTTGCCTTCTTCTCCATTATGGCCTTTATACACTTCAACCCTGTGCCAGACACACTTCTTTACCTGTTAAGTTGTTTGTTAAGGTACTTTGTCACAGCATTGAGAAAATTAACTGAGACAATTATGATTACCTGAATACCAGGACATGACCATCATGGAAATTACCTTAGGGGTACGCAGCTAGAGTAAAGTCATTTTCCCAAAGTACAACTGGCACTAAGTTGTTTCCACACTGCAAAAATTTACACAGTTCCTTTTTACAGTTCATGTTCTTTGTGAAATATTTACAAATTGTATTTAATGAGTGTGTGTGTTTGTCTGACTACATTTGTGTGACTGTGTGTTTGCAACAGAATAAATCTAGGAGTAAGGGAACATGCAGTAGTTTTATCTCTTCTTTCACCATGTAGTTCCCAGGGGCAGAATATATGTTATCAGGCTTGGGCAAATGTCATCAGTAACTGAGCCATCTCACTGATTCAGTATTCTCAGCAGTTGGGTAAATGCTCACATGCTCACTGGGTGTTATTTCCCTTTTTTGTTCATGAACAACAACAGTGGCAACTTATTTCATGTTTATCCTCTCGTGTTTGATGACAGCCACACATATCCTAGTTGGCATTCATATGTATGATGCACACTAAAATGCATTTCATAGATTCTGAAGGTCATATTCTTTCAGTCAATCATTTTACCAATAGAGATCAGGTTTTAGCAAGAGTATTTAAATCTTGCTGTGTTTACTGTGTAGTGTATATACCATGACACTTTTATATACTTCTGCTTCCAAAAGTGTGGCTGGATACCAGAGAGAGTTTCATGAATACAAGTATAACCTTGAATTCACTCCAAAGTACAAAACCTCCACTTCTTTCACTCTTTAGAACTTGACTGGAAGTGAATTATGTGAAGCATCCCTCACATTTGATCATGATGAACAGTAGCTTCATATTCCTGGAGTGGAGCATTAGTCACAGGGGCAGAAGTCAGCTAAGGCAACAAGCTTGCACTCTATCTTGAACAATGTTTGGAGTCACTGAAGTGTTTTAAGCTGGATAGGTGGCATAATTCAATTCATACATGCTATTCAGAGCTATGGGACATTTTATGAAATATCAGATATAAATTTCTATGATTAAATTGGTTAATGTCTTTTAAGTAATTTCCTTTGCATTATTCTAAATCTGTTAGTGTATGTTTAATAAAATCAATATTTATTGAGTCTCTAGTGCTATTAATACTTCAAATTATGACGACTGTGACCTCTTTCTGCTCATGTGTGGGCCTGCAAAGACCTCTGTGCCTGCCATGGGCTGTGAGTATGGAGAGACAAGCTGATGGTCTTGACTATGGATCTGTCCTTTGGTGATAACCATACTTGCTAACATACATATGTAAGTTAGTAAGCAATTGTTAGATGAAGATGAATTGAACCTGGATTTAATATTATATCAGTTACTTTTCTAAGCTTGGAATATATAAATGTAAGAGAGTTTCTCTTTATGCTGAAGTATATGTCAGTAAACTGCTTTGCAAGCATGAGGACCTGAGTATGATCCCCACAACCTGTATAATCCAGGTATGTCCTGATACTTGTAACCCTCATGCTGAGGAGGTAGTGACAGGTAGATCCTTAAAGCTCATTGGCCAGCCAGCCTAGAAAAATAGGTAAGAAGAAAACAACATTGTAACTAGTGAAAAACAAACTCTGACATTGACTATTGGCCTCCTCCCACACAAGCACAAAAATGCATGTACAAACAAACACACATAAACTCAAAGACACACACAGATAGTTTAACAGACACACACACACACACACACACACACACACACACAGACCCCTCCCCCAAGATGGTATCCTTATATTTTATTGCAAAAAATGATTAACAGAATATGTCCATTTTAAGTTTATAATCCAAATACCTGTTGAACCAAGGGCCATTTAGAGATCTGCTGATGCTGTGATGCAGTGTCACACGGCGCACATCCATGGTTCTTAGAGGTTCTATAGCACATAGAAGATAGACAGTGAGTTGACAATTTATCTTAGTGCACTGTGGGGACATGCAAATCAAAATGCAGCATGCAAGCCAAAAATGACCAGAGACAGATAAAAGGAGAAGTTTCAGGGTAGATTTACTTCTGAGATGGGCTTAATAGAATGAACGAATGAATAAATTATGATTAAGTAAGGACATGTGATGTTTAGCTGTAACTGTCAACTTGATAAAACCTAGTATCATCCGAGAAGAGAAGAGAGTCTCAATGAGAGACTCTTGGTTGGCTTGAGGACATGTTTGAAGGTGATTGTCTTTTGTTAAATGGTGTAGGAAGACTCAGTCCACTGTGGGTATAATCATTCTTTAGACAGGGGTTCCTTGTTTTAGTTAAGGTCTTATTATTGTGATAAACAACTTTTAGAAATGGTTTATTTCAGTTTACAGTTATAGTTAATCATGAAGAGCAGTCATGATTAAGAATTCAAGGCATGAACCCAGTGGCTGAACGGAAGATAGTCCATAGAAGAGTACTGTTTATTGGCTTATTCTCATGGCTTTATAAGCCTGCTTCTTAATGCCACATACGTCAGTCTTCTGAGGGGTGGCATTGCTGTCACTGAGCTGGAACTCTCTATATATCAACCAATAATTTTTAAAAAATGCCGTGTAAGGTTCTTTATACTCTAGTCTGGTGGGGACATTTTCTCTATTGTGGTTCCTTTTTCAAAAATGACCCTAGCTTGTGTCCAGTTGACATAAAACTCAACCAGCACAGTTTCTGAATGATTTGAGTGGAGAAACCAAGCAGAGGATAAGTAATATGGCAAGCTGGCAAATCTGCATTTGTTTCTTAGTGCAGATGTGATATGACTAGTTGCTTAACTAGTTGCTTAAGTTCCATCAACTGTGATTTCCCATCAATGATGGACTGTAACCAAGAACTGTGAGCTAAAAAAAAGCCATTTCTTACTTAAGTTGCTTTCTTGTCAGAACATCTTTTACAGTAACAAAAATAAAGCTGAAATAGGGTATAAGTCTGTGACATACCAGAACACTGAGCTGTAAATTCTCTTAGGGTTGTGCAAAACCTGCACTCCCCGTGCAGGGTCCGTACCACTCCCTCCCCCAAAGAGACTCACAGACAGCAGTTTGATGCAAAAGCAAGAGGCAGTTTATTTCGATTGCGATGGGGGTCGTCCCTTCAAAGCAGGAGATGACCCCGAGCATATAAAGCACAGAGTTTTTATACCTAAAAAATCAGGCCTTTACATTGATTAGTCAGTAGAAAAGATAGCAGTTATGCGGCTGGCAGCTGTAGCGGGCAGCTTACAGCTCTAAGGACAGTCCTCCCATCTTTTTTTTATTTTTCGGTTTTGTAGCGGGCTGTTTACAGCTTTAAGGACAGTCCTCCCATCTTTTTTTATCTGTCGGATCTGTAGCAGGCCTAAATCGCCTGACTTGGTTTTTTTTTTTTTTTTTCTTAGCTGGCCCTTATTTAAGGTCCAGTTGTTTTTCTTTCTAATTTGGGATGGTCCCATTTCTCATTCCCCCCCCCCTTTTTTTTTGGCATAATTTTAACCCTAAAATTACAGGCTAGATTTAGCCTGCATCTCTAATTGCTGATACTGTTGTCGAAGCATGAGGACCTGAACGGTACTGATCCGTTTTTTTACGAAGTTGAGTAGCTTGTTAAGAATGCAGGGGCCAAGAGTTACAATCAGGAGAAGAATTAGCAAAGGGCCTAGCAAGGTGGAGATTAGAGTGGTCATCTATGGAGAGGAATTAAACCATCCTTTAAACCATCCTAGGCTTTGGGCTTGTTTTTGTTTTTGTTTTATTTTTATTTTTTTTATTTTTTTAAGCCCTCTTTGACCATATCTAGGGTCTCAGTGACAACTCCAGTATGGTCGACATAGAAACAGCATTTTTTTTAGGACAGCGCATAAACCTTCTTGTTGCAAAAACAATAAATCTAAGCCCCTTCTGTTTTGTAACACCATCTCTGATAATGACTGTAAGGAATCTTTGAGCTCTTTAATTGTGTTTTTTAATCTTTTTATGTTTTTATTAACAGCTGCCCTAAGCTCATTTAACCCGCTATGTCGGAGGGCTATAGCCGACCCTCCAGCTGTTGTCCCTGCTGCTCCTAGCCTGACCCCAAACATTATGGCTAGAGAAATTTTTAAGTTTCTTTTTGTTTGTATTAGCGGTTCCCCCACAGAGTCCCAGTATTGAAAGGGCTCTTTATACGGGTGATAGGTGACTCAGGGGATTACCTGGACCAGGACACAGTAGTAAGATGAATTGACAAGCACCTGAGTACTGACACAAGTAGTAATTTCTGTCGCACAGGCCCACCATCCATCGATTGGTGGTATGAGGTACCCAGACAGAGCTGTAACATCATAGGTTTGGTTGCATAAAAAACTAATGACTGGGGGGGACTTTACCTATACAGAGTCCTTGTCCTGAAATGGCAGACAGGGAAAGTCTAGCCTCCCTTTGTGTCCAACGGCAGGCTGTTGCCTCTTGGAGGTAGGAAGGGAAGAAAAGAAGCATGAGAGGTGGGCTTGAGTAGAAGCTACCGACTCCTTCAGAGGAATATTCAAAATCAAGTAGATTTTGCCTTTGTTTCTTTCCAGCCATCTATGAACAATCCTGTGAGTTATACAGACACCAAGGGAACACAGCTGGGTTCTTCTATGTCGACTCTGATGGCAGCGGGCCACTGGGACCACTCCAAGTCTACTGCAATGTCACTGGTAAGGGTGATGATTTTCAAGCATGCTTAACCTGGATGAGTGGTGGCATCAGATGAAAGGAAGGTTTTGAAAAGGGATACCTGAGTAAACAAAAACTTACAGGACAAGCTTCATGGGGGAAGGATGCTATCTTGACAAGGAAATGAAATTAGCTTAGTCATTTTCAAAACAGGGAGTAGAAGGATCTTGGTGGTCACGACACTATTCCCTGAATCAGCAATGAGTCATGAAGTGTTTTCTGTAGGGCTTACCAGGGATGTCTTCTCTTTTAAAAGTCAACAACAGAAAGAAAAATAAAAAAAAAAAAATAAACATATACACAAACAAAACAAACAACAACAAGAAAAAAAACAAGGCAGGAAAGTCAGTGTGAAGTACTGATTCACAAAAGTGAACACCATTCATAGATGGTTTTGTGGACTGTGTATCTGGTTGAGTCCTACCATCTTGAGCTTCAGTTGTTCAGCAGTAAAATAGGAATGAGATGACTACATAAAAGGAACTGTGAGGATCATAGATAATTAGGTATGTTGGACCAGCTAGTGAGGACCTACAAAACACAGCTTTCACTTTAAAAGCACTAAGAGAAAAATTCTAGAGCACAACCATAGCCCAGAAACATAGTTTTAGCTTACCACAAATTGCATTTGGTGTTTAATTTATTTTATAATTTAATTCCACAGTGCCAAACAGTTCTGATATGATTGTAATTAACTGGTGTATCTGTATTCTCTCTGTGTGTCCCTTTCTCTCTGTCCCTCTGAAATACACACACACACAGAAACACACACACACACACACAAAGGCATGAAATTAGTTTCAATCCCTGGTCTTCAGAGATGCAAGACATACCATATAATGGAGCAGCAAACGCAGGCCTCTCACATCTTACCCAGGATTTGTGGCCTAGGATCCTCCAGGCAACATATTGTCTAGAGTTCTTTCTAGCCATATGGTATCCAAGGCACTAAATATATGAAAAGAAATTACACTATGGATGGTCAATTGGCAGCAGTCTGAAGAACAGGACCATGAGATGCTGTAGAAAGAATGCAGCAGAACCAGTGCAAGAAGTGATGACAAGATACTTTCAGCCATTTTTCTAACTGAATGCAAAGATCCAGACTCTGGCTGCAGAAAGTTCTAGTTATTTCAATTTCTAGAATTTAATTCATCTAGTCAAGTGTGTCTATATGCTAGTTACTTTGGAGCTGCCTTAGAGCAGAAATAGAAATTGTATTGTTTCCTGTTCTTGGTTGTTGTTACCTAGTCATTTTCTACAACAAAGTCTGGGACTGTGCTTCTCAATGTGTCTTGATTCTTGTCATGGGCATTTCTTTTTCCTCCCACTTTGAGTGTGCTTACAGTGTTGGACAAACGTATCAAAAAGAAAAGTAAGTAGAATGTAGTTGTTTGGTCACAGTATGTGTAATCCACTTTTTGCTGGCATTTTTCTACCCCAAGCAGTCTACTTTCAACATATACACAGACACACACTCATGCACACACATACACACTAAAACAGATTTATAGACACCATACACATATGTACACATATGTGAGGAGGCACACACAAATGCACACTATGAAAAGTGTGCAGCTTTCATTGTTCTTCCAAATACTAACACTAGAAAAATATATACCAAAGTTTCAGGTTTCTTTAAAATGTTTTTAAATCATTAGTTGCTCAGTCATTATTTCAAAATTGCTGTTTCCATAGTACTGAAGAGAAAGCATAATCAGTAAGGTTTTTGCTTTCCAAGCACGAGGATCTAGTTTTGATCTCTAACACATTTACAAAAAAAAAAAAAAAAAAAAAAAAATCTAGCTCTGCTTATAATCCTTGTACTGAGGAGAAAGAGTCAGTTGAATCACTGGAGGCTCCCAAACCAACCAGAGTATCTCAGTCAGCAAGTTTCAGAGTAATGAAAGACTAGGTCTCAAAGAAACAAGATGACTAATGTATGTCACAAGGCACAATATTCAATGTTGTTCTCTGGCATCCACACACATGTGCATGCATGTGTACATGGACACACACACAGTAGTGTTGCCAAAAACTGTCACTTGAGTTGAGGCCATATTATGGAATATCTACCTAGTATTTATTTACCTGAGGAAGCATTCATCATTGAAGGGGCTGGAATAGTTTCCATAGTAATGTTACTGAGTAGTAGAAACAGGAGAATGATTACACTATCTAGAGTGTAATCTTACTCTAAGTACAATGTTTTCTATCACAGAAAGCCTAAAACAAGCTTTCTTTTTCTTTTCTTTTCTTTTCTTTTCTTTTCTTTTCTTTTCTTTTCTTTTCTTTTCTTTTCTTTTCTTTTCTTTTCTTTTCTTCTTCTTCTTCTTCTTCTTCTTCTTCTTCTTCTTCTTCTTCTTCTTCTTCCTCTTCTTCTTCTTCTTCTTCTTCTTCTTCTTCTTCTTCTTCTTCTTCTTCTTCTTCTTCTTCTTCTTTTTTGAGACAGAGTTTTGTCCTGAACTCACTCTGTAGACCACGCTGGCCTCAAACTCAGATACCCACCTGTTTCTGCCTCCTAGAATTATAAGTGTGTGCCACTGCACCTGGCTTAGAAAAAGCTTTCTTATATTGGCCTGCACTTGTATATGTTGGGCCACTGTTCTAGACAAGTGGTGATGAGCAACTGGTAATATAGAAACAGTTTATATATCAAGGGCTTGGATGATGAAGTATGCAAAGTCCTTGCTGTATAAGCACAAAAACTGAGTGTGGACCCCACAGTACACATAGAAACCAGTGTAAAAGTGCAGATGTGTAACCTTAGACCTGGATAGTAGATAAAAAGACCTCCCTGGAGCACATTGCTTCAACAAGAGAGCTGATCAATGAATCTAGATTCAGTGAGAGGCATGTCTCATAAAAAGGACATGGAATACAATGGATGAAAGAAACCCTATCTGCCAATTGCCACAACACATGCATACACATACATACATACACATACATGTACACATATTGCCATGTGTAAATGTACACACACATACAGAGAGAGAGAGAGAGAGAGAGAGAGAGAGAGAGAGAGAGCGCAAGAGTTAGGAAGAAAGAGAAAATCAGAGAGGGGGAGATTGTTAATAAGCCTCAACTTTATCTTGGCTAGTGAAGAAATCTTTTCTATGTCAATGTACATATCTCAGTTTTGTACAAGCTCAGGTTCCTTAAAATGTAAGGGCACTCTTCAGGCTACAGATGGTGTAATAGTGACAGGGAGAAACTGTGCCTCTATCTCTCACCACTGATAGAATGACTTCAGCTCCTTTCCCTAACATTCTGACAGACACTCTCTGAGGTTTCTTATCTATGAATGTATTGAGCTGATAATAGGCAACATGAACAAGCCAGCTACTCACAAGAAACTGAACTAAAGTATTTTGAGCAAGGGTTTGATTTTTAATCACAGAAAATAATAACATTGAGCAAAAAAACAAAACCATTATTCAAATAATGCAGTACATATACACAGTGTTCTGAATATCTTAGTAGATGCAGACAAGTCTTACATCATCACACTGACGCCCTTCAAACATGGTTAACCTTAACTAGAAGCATGGAACTTATATTGGCAGAACTGAAAATGGATGAGATACTATAGCCAAGTGTGCGTGTGATTTAAATAAATTTCCTTATTTATTCACTTTACATCTCATCTGTAGGCCCTTTCTCCCCTCTTATCGTTCCCATCCTCACTCACACTTCCCTCTAGCCACTCTTTCTTACTCCTCAGATAAGAGGAGTAAGAAACCAACCAACCAACTCAGACCAGAACATCAAGTTGCATAAAGACTTAGTACATCTTCTTCCCCTTGTGTCCTGGGTAGGTAATCCTACCAGGAGGAAGTGATTGAACAGCAGGAAACAGAGTCCATGTCAGTGATATCCCCCTCTCCCATTTCTAGGGAACCTACATTTTGGCCAAGCTACCCATGGTCTACTTAAGTGTAAGGGACCTGGGTTGGGTACATGCATCTTCCTTGTTGGTGCTCCCTAAGGCTCCCTGAGCCCAAGTTAGTGGGCTCTGTTGTTGTTCTTTTACAGCTTGGTCATGTCTAGGTCCTTCTATTTTTTTCCCCATTCTTCAACAAGACTCTCTGCACACTGCCAAACATTTTTCTGTGAGTCTCAGAATCTGTTCTGATCCACTGTTGGATGGAGCCTTTCAGAGGACAGCTATACCAGTCTCCTGTTTGCAAGCATAGCAGAGTGTTTTTAATAAGTGTGAGAGGCTGGCTCTCTCCCATGAGGTGGGAATCAGATTGGGCTAGCCATTTGTTGGACATTTTCTCAGTCTCTGTTCAACCTTCATCCTTGCACATCTGGTAGGCAGAGCAAATTTTGTGTTAAGGTTTCTGTGGGTGATTTGGTGTTCTCCTACCTCCACTAGGAGTCCGGTCTAGTTAGAGGATGGCCTTTTCACTCTCTTTGATACCTGTTACTAAGAGTCTCAGCTAGAGTCACCCTCACATCCTCCCAGGAGCCTAACCTGTTATAGGTCTCCAGCTGATCTCAGAGATGTCACCACCCATGATTTCTTTTTTCTTTACAAGCCCTCTGTCCTCCTGCTCATCTCTCTCCAATATGATCTACATTCTCATTTCTCTCCACATTCATACTTCAACCCAGTTCTCTCTCTCTTCAACCACTTATGTTATCTCTTCTAGTTCCACTTCTGGGTGATAAGTATCCTCCATTGGGACTTTCTCATTACTTATCTTCTTTGTGTCCATGAGTTTTAGTACAGTTATCCTGTGCTGCATGTCTAATATGGACTTAAAAGTGAGTACATACCATGTATGTCTTAGTGGGTCTGGGTTATCTCACTTGGGATGATCTTTTCTATTTTCATCCATTTGCCTGCAAATTGCATGATTTCTTTGTTTTTAACAGATAAGTAGTATTCTGCTTTGTAAATGTACCACAATATCTTTATCATTCTTCAGTTAAGAGAAATCAAGTTTGTTTCCAGTTTCTAGTTATTACAAATAAATCTGCAATGAACATAGTTAAAAAATGCCTTTGTATGGTGGAGCATCATTTGAGTATATGCTCAGGAATCGTACAGCTGTGTCTTGAGATGGAATGATTCCTAATTTGCTGAGAAGGTACCAGACTGATTTACAAAGTGATTGTTTTCATACCCACCAGCCATGGAGGAGTGTTCCCCTTGCTCCACATCCTTGCCAGCATGTGTTGTCACGTGAATTTTCCTGACCATTCTCATGGTTGTAAGATGGGATCTCAGAATCATTTTGATTCACATTTCCCTGATAATAAAGGATCCCGTACAATTCTTTAAGTGCTTCTTGGACATTTGAGATTCCTCTGTTGGGGTTTTGTTTTTTGAGTTCTTTATGTAGTTTGGATATTAGCTCTCTGTCAGATGTAGATTTGGTGAAGATATATTCCCAATCTGTAGGCTGCCATTGTGTTCTACTGATTATCCCTTGCAATACAGAAGCTTTTTAGTTTCATGAGGTCCCATTTATTAATTATTGATCTTAGTGCCTGAGCTGTTGGTGTTCTCTTCAGAAACTTGTCTGCTGTGCCAATGAATTCAAGGTTCTTCCACATTTTCTCTTGTATTAGATTTAGTGTATCTAGTTTTATGTTGAGATCTTTGATCCCCTTGGACTTAAGTTTTATGCAAATTTATAAATATGGATCTATTTGCATTATTCTACATGTTAGTTCAGCACCATTTGTAGATTTATTTTTTCTTTTTCTTTTTTTTTGTATGGTTTTTGGCTTCTTTGTCAAAAATCAAGTGTCCATAAGTGTGTGTGTGTGTTTATTTCTGGTCTTTGATTGGATTCCATTTATTGACTTGTCTTTTTTTATGCCAATCCTATGCAGTTTTTATTACTATTGCTCTGTAATACAACCTGAAATCAGGGATGGTGATATCTTTGGATGATCTTTTATTGTAAAGGATTGTTTTCACTATCCTGTGTTTTTTAGTTTTCCATATGAAGTTGACAATTGGTCTTTCAAGGTCTGTAAAGAATTGTGTTGTTTCTCTAATTTCTTTCTAAGTCTATTTGTCTTTTGTACACAGGAGGGCTACTGATATTTTTAGTTAATTTTGTATCTAGTCACTTTGCTGAAAATATTTATCAGGTGTAGGAGTTCCCTGGTAGAATTTTTTGAGGTCACTCATGTATAATATATAATCTGCAGATAGCGATACATTGATTTCTTCCTTTCTGATTTGTATCCCCTTGCTATCCTTTACTCATCCTATTGCTCTAGCAAGGACTTCAAGTACTATGTTGAAAAGATATGGAGAGAGAGGACAGCCTTGCCTTGTCCCTAATTTCAGTGAAATTGATTTAAGTTTCTCTCCATTTAGTTTGATGTTGACAATGGTCTTGCTGCATATTGACTTTACTATGTTTAGGTATATGCCTGTATCCCTGATCTCTCCAAGACTTCAAACATGAATGGGTTTTCGACTTTGTCAAATGCATCTAAGGAAATGATCCTGTGTTGTTGTTGTTTTTTTCTTTCTGTTTGTTTATATGTGGATTATATTCATAGGTTTCTGTATATTGAACCAACCCTTGCATACCTGGTATGAAGACTATTTGGTCATAGTGAATGATTTCTTTGATGTGTTCAATGTTTTGTGTCAATGTTCATAAGGGAAATTGCTCTGATATTCTTTCTTTTTTGCATGTTTGTGAGGTGCAGCCTTGCCAGGCCACAGAAGAAGAGGATCCAGGCAGTCCTGATGTGACAGCCCTCCCCCCATTTCAGTGGACTACCAGAAGTAGATGGGGGGGAGACAGAGGAAGGGTGGGACTTGGAGGAGTTGAGGGAGAGGTCTATAATCAGGATATACAATGAACAAATTGTAAAACAATAAAATAAAAAAGAATTGTGTTGGAATTTTGTTTGTAATTGCATTGAATCTGTAGATTGCTCTTGGTAAGATGTTCATTTTTACTATGTTAATCCTGCCTATTCATAAGCAGAAGAGGTCTTTCTATCTTCTGATATCTTCTTCAAGGGTGTTGTTTACCTTTTTTTTTTGTCAACCGATGTAACATTTGTGTAAATGAAGTCTACTGATTTTTTTGAGTTAATTTTGTATCCAGACACTTTGCTGAAAGTGTTTATCACCTGTAGGAATTCCGGGGGTCACTTAAGTATATTATTATATCATTTATGACTAGCAATAATTTTACTTCTTCCTTTCCAATTTGTATCCCCTTGATCTCCTTTAGTTCTCTTTTTGTTCTACCTAGTAAAATGTTGAATAAATATGGAGAAAGTGGGCTTCCTTGTCTTGTCCTTGATTTTAATGGAATTGCTTTAAGTTTCTCTCCATTTAGTTTGATGATGGTTATAGGATTGCATTATATTGCCTTAATTATGCTTAGGTATAGGCCTTGTATATATGATCTTTTCAAAACTTTGATTGTGAGGGAGTTTTAGATTTTGTCCATGGCTTTTACTTTCAGTTTTTTTTTTGTTTTGTTTTTTTTTTTTAATATGGTGTA
The DNA here is from genome assembly GCF_030254825.1 of Meriones unguiculatus. Taxonomy (NCBI): domain Eukaryota; kingdom Metazoa; phylum Chordata; class Mammalia; order Rodentia; family Muridae; genus Meriones; species Meriones unguiculatus. The sequence goes on along the minus strand of NC_083365.1, from coordinate 63,275,758 downwards.
AATTGATGGATGGAATTGATGGATGCTCCTATATCGAACCATCCTAGAATCCCTGGGATGAAGTGTACTTGGTAGTGGTAATTATATTTTTGATGTGTTTTTTTATTTGGTTTGCTAGTATTTTGAGTATTTTTGTATCAATGTTCATGGGGGAAATTGGTGTGAAATTTTCTTTCTTTGTTGGGTCTTTGCGTGGTTTAGGTATCAAGGTGGTTCTGGCCTTATAGAAAGAGTTTGGCAATGTTCCTTCAGTTTCTATTTTGTGGAATAGTTTGAGGATAATTGGGATTAGCTTTTCTTTGAAATTTTGGTAGAATTCTGCATGGAAAATATCTGGCCCTGGCTTTTATTTTAATTGTCCATTTCATTTAGATTTCCAGTTTTCAGAATATAGGCTTTTGAAATAAGACCTAGTGATTCTTTGGACTTCCTCAGTGTCTGTTGTTATATCCATCTTTCATTTCTGATGTTGTTAATTGGATTGTATCCCTTTGCTGTTTAATTAGTCTGGCTAAGGGTTTTGTCTATCTTGTTGATTTTCTCAAAGAACCAGATATTAGTTTTGTTGACTCTTTGTATTTTTCTCTTTGTTTCTAAGTTACTGATTTCAGTCCTGAGTTTGGTTATTTCATGCCATCTACTCCTCTTTGGTGCGTTTTCTTCTTTTTGTTCTAAAGCTTTCAGATGAGATGTTAAGTTGCTAGTGAGTGATTTCTCCAATTTCTTTTTCCCCTTCATTTATTTATTTTATTGGTTTTACATCCTTGTAACCCTTGTAATCCTCCCCTCAGATCCTCACCTACTCTTTCTCAACTCTCCCTTTTTCCTTAGAAAAGTGGAACCCCTTTTCCTGTCCACTCCAGCTCATTGAGTTGCATCAGGTCTGAACTTGTCTATTTCCCTATAGCCAGAAAAGGCAGTCCTACCAGGAGAAAGTGATCTAAAAGCTTGCAATTGAGTCCATGTCCAATGCAATCCCCACTTCCCTTACTAAAGGGAATCCTTTAGTAAGATCCCACTTGAATCCTAATGTGCCCATCTGCTGTGTCTTTTTATGGGTATAGGTCCAGTTCATGCACTGTCCTGGGCTGATGCTTCAGTCTCAGCAAACCCCTCTGGGCCCTGGTTAGTTGGACCTGTAGTTTTTCTTGTGGAGCTCCTGTCACTTCTGAGTCTTTTTTTTTTTTTCTTTCCTATCACTATTTCCCAAGACACTCTATGCATCAACAAATGTTTGGCTGTGAGTCTCAGCATCTGTTTTGAGACACTGCTGGGTAGAGCCTCTCAGAGGATAACTCTGACAGCTCCTGTCTCCAAGCTTTGCAGAGTATGATATAATGAAAAAAAAAAAAAAAGACAGCATCCTCAACAAATGGTGCTGGTCTAACTGGATGTCTACATGTATAAAAATGAAGATAGATCCATATTTATCTCCCTGCACTAAACTCAAGCCTACATGCACCAAAGACTCAATATAACATGAGGTGCACTAAATATATTAGAAGAGGATATTAGAAGAGCCTTGAAATCATTAGCACAGGAGACAAGTTCCTGAAGAGAACACCAACAGATCAGGCTCTAAGATCAACAATTAATAAATGGCATCTTCAATTTCTTTATGATGGCACTTAGTGCTACATACTTTCCTCTTAGCACTGCTTTCATTGTGTCCCATATGCTTGGGTATGTTGTGCTTTCATTTTCATTGAATTCTAGAAAGTCTTTAATTTCATCCATGACCCAGTGGTCATTGAGTAAAGAGTGGTTCAGTTTCCATGAGTTTGTAGGCTTTCTGTTGTTTCTGTTGTTGCTGAGTTCGAGGCTTAATCCATGCTGGTCTGATAAGACACAAGAGGTTATGTCAATTTTCTTGTTTCTGATGCAGCTTGCTTTGTAACTGATTATATGTTCAATTTTGAAGAAGGGTCAATGTGGTGCTAAGAAGGTATACTCTTTTGTATCTGGATGAAATGTTCTGTAAATATCTGTTAGTTATATTTGATCCACAAAGTCTGTTAGTTTCATTATTTTTCTCTTTAGTTTATCTTATTGACCTAGCCATTGGTGAGAGCGAGGTATTGAATTTTCCCACTAATAATGTTTGCGGTTCAATTGTGTTTTAAGCTTTAGTAATGTATTTTTACAAATACATGTGTCTTTGCATTTGGGACATATTCAGAATTAAGGCATCATCTTGTGGATTTTCCTGTGAAGAGTATGTAGTCCCTTCCCCATCTTTTTGATTACCTTTTATTAGTTACTATTTTATTAGTTACTCCTGCTTTTACTTGTGTTCATTTCCTTAGAAAACCTTTTTCCATCTCTTTTCTCTGGGGTAATGTCTGTCTTTGTTGCTGAGTGTGTTTCTTGTAGGCAGCAGAATGGTGGATCCTATTTACATATCCACTATCTTAACTTGTGTCATTGTATTAGAGAATTGAGTTCATTGATGTTGAGAAATATTAATGGCCAATGATTGCTGATTCCTATATTTTTTCTTAGACTCTTTTTTACTTTTTTAAATTTATTTTTTTATTTATAACTACTTTATATCCCATTTATAGCCCTCTTCCTCCTCTCCTTCCAGTCTCTCCCTCTCACCGTTTTTGCCCTATTCCCCCTCCACTTATACTCAGAAAAAGGGAAGCCCCCACCACAAACCCACCCCAGCACATCACATCATATTGGGACTGAGCTCCTATTCATCCACCAAGGCCAGGCAGGACAGGTTGGCTAGAGCAAAGTCCTCAAAAGTGATAAAGTGAGTCTGAGTCTATGTCCTAGACCAAACCTCCTCAAGTTACTAGGGGACCCACATGTAGCTCAAACTGACTATAGGTTACATATGTGTATGGGACCTAGGTCTAGTCCATGTATGCTCTTTGGTTGGTACTTTCATCTTTATAAGCCCCCATGGGTCTAGGTTAATTGACTCTGTTGGTCTTCTTGCATCATGCTTGTTCCCTCTAGGAACTTTTATTCTTCCCTCTCACTTCCACGGGATTGCCCAAGCTCTGTCTAGTGCTTGGCTCTGAGTCTCAGCTGTCTGTTTAGCTGTTTGCAGGGGGTTGGGAGAATCTCAAGTTCCTGTCTATAAACAGATTTTTAAGTTAAATTCCTCTCTATAAACATAGCAGAGTATTGTTAATAGTGTAAAGGGTTGGATTTCTCCCATGGGGTGGGAGCCAGTTTGGGCCAGGCATTGATTGGTCATTCTGTCAGTCTTTATCTTTATTTATGCCCCTCTTGTAGGTGGGGTAAATTTTGATTTGAACCTTTCTGTAGGTGGATTGCTGTTCCCTCATAAAATGATAGGTCCTGCCTGGCTCAAAGGTGGCCTCCTCAATTCTCTTGTCCCCTGCTGTTAGGAGGCTCAGCTAGAGAAAACCACATATCCTTCCTGTAGCCTGCCCTGTTACATGTCTCCAGCTTTCCTCAGTGATGCCCCCTTTGGTTTCTCTTTTCATTCCAGGCCTTCTAACATTCCTTCCTCACTCTTCCCACATAGGATCCCGTCCTAATTTCCTTTTCTACAACCTCTCCTGTCCAGTTCCCTCTCTGCTTCCTCTTCTACTGTCTATTTTATTTCTGCATCTAGGTGAGATTCAAGAAGAGGCTCCCTGGGGTCCACCTTGTTACTTAGCTTCTTTGATAATACACTTCTTAGTAACATAGATATCCCATAATATATGGCTAATATCTGTGTATAAGTGAGTACAAACTATGTGTGTCTTTCTGTGTCTGGGTTACCTCCATCAGAATAATGCTTTCTAGTCCCATACATTTGCCTGCAAATTTCATGATTTCCTTGTTTTTAATAGCTGAGTAGTATTCCATTGTGTAAATATACCATATTTCTTTATTCATTCTTCGGTTTAGGGATGTCTAGGCTGTTTCCAGTTTCTGACTATTATTAATAAAGCCCCTATGAACATGGTTGAGCAAATGTCCTTACAATACGATGGATTCTCTTTTGAGTATATGCCAAGAAGTGGTATAGCTGGGTCTTGAAGTAGTTCTGTATCTGATTTTCTGAAGAAAAAAAAGTGTGAGATTGATTTCCAAAATGTTTATAGAAGTTTTCACTTCCAGCAGCAATGGAGGAGTGTTCTCCTTTCTCCACACCCTTGCCACCATGTGTGGTCAGTTGATATTTTTTATCTTAGCCATTCTGACAGGTGTAAGATTGAATCTCAGAGTCGTTTTGATTTGCATCTCCCAGATAATTTGAACATTTCTTTTAAGTGCTTCTCTGCCGTTGAGATTCCTCTGTTGAGAATTCTTTGTTAAGCTCTGAACCCCATGTTTTAAATGTATATTTGTTTTTTTGTTGCTTAATTTCTTGAGTTCTGTACATTTTGTGGAGTTTAGCCCTTTGTCAGATATAGGGTTATTGAAGATCTTTTCCCAACCTGTAGGCTGTTGATTTGTTCTATTGACAGTGTCCTTTGCCTTACAGAAGATTTTTCAATTTCAAGAGGTCCTATTTATTAATTGTCTATCTTAGAGCCTGAAATATTGGTGTCCTGTTCAGAAAGTTGTTTTCTGTGCTAATGAATTCAAGTGATTCCCACTTTCCTTCTGATTGACTTAGCATGTCTGGTTTATGTTGTGATCTTTAATCCACTTGGACTTGGTTTTTGTGCAGGGTGATAAATATGGGTCTATTTGCACTTTTGTCCATGTAGACATATAGTTGGACTGGCACCATTTGTGGAAGATGCTTTCTTTTCTACATTGTATGGATTTGGCTTAGTATGAAAATTCAAGTGTCCATAGATGTGTGGGTTTATTTTATTTCTGTGTTTTCAGTTTGATTCCACTGATCAATGAGTCTGTTTCTAAGCCAATACTATGCAGTCAATTTTTATTACTATTTTTCTCTAGTACAGCTTGAAGTCAGGGATGGAGATACTCCCAGAACTTCTTTTTTTTTTTTAAAGAAAAGAATTGTTTTAGCTATTCTGTTTTGTTTGTTTTTCTATATGAAGCTGACAATTTTTCTTTCAAATTCTCTAAAGAAGTTTGTTGATATTTTGATGAGACTTACATTGAATCTATAGATTACTTTCTGTAAGATGGCCATTTTTGCTATGGTAATCTACTGATCTATAAGCATGGGAGATATTTCTATCTTCTGACATCTTCTTCAGAAACTTGAAGTTCTTGTCATACAGGTCTTTTACTTGCTTAGTTAAAGTTACACAAAGGTACATGATATTATTTTTAGCTATTGTTAAGGGTGTTGTTTCCTTCATTTCTTTCTCAGCCCATTTCCTGTAATAATGATATTGGTGGTGGTTGCGAGTGTGTCCTGCCCTTCTTTTGTTTTTCCTGGTGTGAAATTATTTATTTACTGTATTCTTTCAGGTATAGTATTGGAGTTTTTCTTGTAGTATCCTCTGTAGGTCAGGGTTAATGAAAATATATTGTTTAAATTTTGGGTTGTCATAGAATATCTTGTTTTCTCCATCTGGTGATGATTTAAAAAGTTGTAGGGTATAGTAGTCTGGGAAGGAGTCTGTGTCTCCTAAGGTCTGCAAGATATCTGTCCAGACCCATCTGACTTTTAGTCTCTGTTACAAAGTTCAGGGTAATTCTACTCTGCCTTTATATGTTACTTGGTCCTTTTTATTGTGACCTTTAGTATTTTTTGCTCTGTACATTTATTTTTATTATTATTATGTGGTGAGAGCATTTTTTGTCCAAACTTTTGGGGTTCCTTAGACTTCTTGTACATTTTTAGGCATCTCTTTCTTTCAATTAGGAAAATTATCTTTTGTTCATATTTTCTTGCCTTGGAGCTGGGAATCTTCTCTTTCTATTCCTCTTATTCTTAGGTGTGATCTTTTTATGATGTTCCAAATTTCCTGAATGCTTTATTTTAAAATCATTTTTAGATTTAGCATTTTTGTTGACCAATGTATTGATTTCTTCTATCATATCTTCTATGCCTGAGATTCTTTCTATCATCTCTTGTACTCTGTAGTTCCTGTTCTCCTTCCTAGGTTTTCCTATTTTAGGATTGCCTCAGATTGTGTTTTCTTTATTGTTTTGATTTTTTTCCCTTGTTTTATTTATTTATTCATTTTTTATTTTTTGAGTGTGTTTTTATGGTGTCTTCGAGCCATCTGGTTGTCTCTGATGTTGGCAGGCTTTGAGGGACCTGATAGACCCTGATGGCTGTCACCTTCAGAGGTTGCTACTGTCTGCCACCTTTGAGATTGCAGGCAGAGCTGGGACCCAGGACCTGGTGCATGGTACTCACACAACAAGCCTCAGCACTGCTGACATTCCGAATGTCTGTTACCTCTAGGATTACAGGAAGAACTGCTGCCAGAGAACTAGCAGTTGGAGAACTTGGGACAGACTTCAATTTTGTCACTGTTCCTGGGACCACAGGTAGAGCTGCTGCCCAAGAATTGTCATGCAGAGGTCATGGAACAAACCTCACCTCTGCTGGTAATCTCCAATGGCCACCATCCCAAGATGTGTGGGCAGAATGAGCACCCAGGAACTACCCTAAGTTTTTGTTTTGTTTTGTTTGTTTTTGTTTTTGTTTATTTTGATTGTTTGTTTTTAGAACCATTCCTACTTTAGATGAAGTAAGAGTCAGAAGAAAGCTAAACATTTGGACATTCTTACTATAAACAAACAAAAAAATCATGGCAAGCTCTAGGAAGATGAGAGACTATACCATAATAATTTTTTCCTCTGTCTCTGTTTCTGTCTGTGTCTGGGGAACAGGAAAATTTTTATTACGTCTCTTTTTCTTGTGTGTATGTGAGTGTTTGTGAAGGTGTAGAGGTCAAATAATAACTTCCAGGAGTCAAGTTTCTCCTTTACCTTGTGCATCCCAGGTATGCACAGGATGTCTGTTCTTACCTACAGACATCACACTGGCCCCTAGCAATTATATCTTAATATAAAACTTAAGCATGGTGGAAAAGAGAGAGGTGCACAGAGAAAGAAAGTGACATAACCAGATATTAATATGGATTTCTCATAGAGATTAACTACTGAGTGTCTTACATTGGCCATAAAGACACTCATTCAATTTTTTTTCTACATTTTCAATTTTTTTCTACATTCAATTTTTTTCTACATTTTTTACATTGGCCATAAAGACACTCATTCAATTTTCTTTCTATTTTAATAAATGAAATTATAGGGTGTGTTGTTTAAAATTAATTATATTGGGCTAAATATAATTTATTATTAGTCCTAATTGTTATTATGGTGGTATTATTTAACCTGCTATCACAATCAATAAGACACAGACACCTGTTAGATTTTACAGTTGCCTTATTTACCTTGGGCCAGGCAAATATTTCCACCTAAGCTATCTCAATAACCTCCCAGCACAAATCTCTTGCCATCTACCTTAACCATTCCTATCTAGACTACCTTCCTTCCATAATCTTATAAACACTTGCTTATATTTTTCATCCTGATGTTTTCTGTATGCACACCATCCTCAGAGTCCTTCCTCCCACCCCACATGGTTACTTCTCCACACTAACCCATCATGGCATCCTCTTTCCTCTTCTCAATTTCTCTGTCTTCTGTGATTCTCAGGAACCCAAAGCCCAGGAATCTTAGCCATGACTACCCCATTCTGCCCTGCCCAGGTGTTAAGTCTCTTAATCAACCAATCAGGAATAATGTCTTAGGCAGGTTTACACAATAAGGACAATACAAATAACCAGATCTTGAAGGCCAGTAATTAGCATAAAAATGCAAGCATCAGACCAATCCCCAACAAGGGTTGTTATAGATATTTCTTGGAGGAGATTATAATTTGAATGGCTAAATTCAGGAGCCACTAGCATTGCACAGAGAGTCTCTATGGAGAAACTTGGCAAAATTGCAGCATTTCAGAAGGGGAAGGGAAAGGCCTCCAGTAGCTGTCCATTGTACTGGAGTTCTGGCTTCACCAAGGATCAAGCAGATTCCAAGACCAGACTCCCTTATTTTATTTTATTTTATTTTATTTTATTTCATTTTATTATTTTATTTTATTTTTACCCCTGACTTTCTATCCTACTTCATTTTTCTCACTATATCCTCCCTCCCCCAAAGCATGACCAATGTCTTCACTGACAATGGGTTTAGCTCATCCTGGGAGAAGTTGCAATGTTGGTTTACCAGTGGAGAGTCACTCATGGGTGGCTTATGTGATGTGGAACATTTGCAGTTCAATCACATGGGATAATACTAGTGTCGATGCTTCTTTATATCATTCCAACTTATATTGTGGCTTACATTTCAGAGGGATAGTTTGCTTACTGTATTGAAGGGCTCTCAAAAAGAGCCATCCACTGTTTCAAAGAAGTAGCATTTTATACATCATGTTGTCAGAAGTGTGTACCATGTGGGACTTCCAGAAAGCTGGTCTCTCAAGCCAAGTCCTGCAATAGATCTTTTCTCGATTGCAGAAGCCTGTGCTATGAAGTGGTCTCTCTAGGCTAGCAGCAGATGCCATAATCTCCTGCTAAACTGAGCCATTAGATAAAAGTATTAAGTCATAAAGCCATGGCATTACCCTGAAATTAAAGCACTGTCACCTTCAAATTGCCAAGAATTTTAACAGCCACTTAGAGAAATTCCTTTCACACATCCATTTAACATGGTCTGTTGAGTCCAACCACACTAGAGGAGAGGAGTAAGGAGAAGAATCTTGTGTTCTGGAGATTTTTCAGCATTGGGCTCATAGTTCTTTCATGCTTCTCTTCTCTGTTAACCAACAGATTTCTCAAATTCTTTATTAATCTCTCATATATTTATCTATTTGTCAACTCTCTCTTTTATTTGTTTCCTTATATATTTTTGATGTGCTCAGTTATCTGTCCATTACTCAATTATGTGGAAATTAATTCAGACAATTATAATGTTGTCTGAGTTTGACACCAAAGTTTACACAGTGAATAAATCTATTCTTGTCCTTAAGAAAAATAAATTAAATATTTAAATTAACTTCGTAAAATTTAGTGTGTGTGTGTGTGTGTGTGTGTGTGTGTGCATGTGGAAGCCAATGGGAACCTTGAGTGTTGTTCCTTGGATGACACCCACTTTGGTTTTTGAACAAAGAAACCTAGTTTCTCATTGACCCGGTGATCACTAATTGGCCACAAGCTCCAGAAGTTGTCTTTCCTGTTTCAACACAGCACTTTCATGTTTGGTTTTTCTTATCAGTTTCTACTGATGGAACTTGGGTCTGGTGGAAAATAAAACACTATTAACAAAGTTATTTCCACAAACCTCAAAATATTTTTGTGAATCTCTCAATAAATTATGTATTTGTAATTCTTACTTATTTTCTTCCTTTCTTATTTTTATGGGTTGAGATTTTTGTTCATCATTCCTTCAGTCAATTATACAAAGTTAATTTACACAAATTATATTCTAATGTTGACTGAGTTGAGCACCAGCATCACAAAGTTAATAAATTTATTTTTTGTTCAAAAAAAAAAGAAAGAAATTGAAAGAAGACAGGTACAGTACACAAATATTTTCGACCCAGTTTGAGAAATTAGTAGGAAGTCATTGATAGCTCAGAAAGAGTAACCAGGAGGAAAAGGTTTTGATGGAAAGTGTAGAGAGGAAAAAAAGCCATGGTCTTTCAAGGTGTCTTTAATAGCTGCATATCTGAGCCACATTTGGTATGTATGTGTGAGGAGGTTTGTGTGTATGTGATATATATGCATGGTGTAAGCACACACGTGTGTATGAGCATGTGTTCCCATAAGTATGAACAGAGATAGCAGGCATGAGAAGGCCCCTCTTGAACTTGGCAATAAACTGGTGATTTAGAAGCCTTCAAATCCCCCTGCCTCTGCCCTCCACAATGTTGGGGTATAGGAACCGACCATGCATGAAGTGGGTACTGGGGATTTAAAGTCAAGTCTTCAACTTGGCCAACAGGTACTGGTTACCCTCTGAGCCATGTCCCCAGCCTTTGAGCTTATTTTGTAGTAGAAACATTTCTTATTTATAGAGCAGCTACTAGCCTGAAGTCCAGTCATCTGCATTTCACAGTGGAGATGGCACTGTTTTGACAGCACCTATATGAATAAGATGCATTTTCTTTGTTTTAATGAAGAAAGTACAGGAATCTCATGTGCTAAACTTCTTGCTTAGAGTTGGATTTACCACTGAAACTGTAAGGTTGTGACTATGAACCTAAGTGTTCAGGTTCAAGTAACACAGAGAGTCTAAGGCAATGAAGGGCTCCTGTACCCTAACATGCATCCTTCAGCTTGCACTGTTCTTCCTGTGGCTCACCCTCAGGAAAAACTACAAAGAGCAGAGGCACCCAGTGCTTACTGTACATTTCTCACCACTACTTTCCTCTTCTGTAACATGGACATGATCGTACTTCATCACAAGGTTTGTGAGGAGTGAATGAAAAGAATTAGAAAGCTGAGGTGCTCAATGTTCAATTATCTATTAAAAGTGAGTTGAGAGGAGTGTTTAAAATGTTGTATTTTTGCTCTGTTCCCTGTGCTGTACATAAAATGGAAAACATTTGAGAATGTCAACTGTAAACAACCATGTGTATCTCCAACACACATGTAAATGTATGTAATACATGCAATACATGTGGTGAAATAAAAAAAAAGATAGTCAATCAGAGAGAGAGGGCAGGGAAGGAAAGAGAGATGGGGGAAAATTGTTTTCTTTTGTTCTTAGAAGGATAAATGTAAATGAAACCCTTTGCTACCACTTCGGCAGATAGAGGCAATTCCTTTGCATTGGCTGAATCTCAGGAAATTTTGTGGAGTGATATTGACATCTTCAAATATCTAAATGGAGAGTTATGAAACACTATTCATCTTGTAGGCTCTGGTTTATAAAGTCAGACATTTTATCACATTTATTCCACAAAATGAAATGTAAACAAGGGATCATTTCATATTTTTATTTGTAGAAAGAAGAGGTTGTGAAAGATGAAAGCTCAAGACTACCACCACTAAATAGTAAAAATGACACATGTTGAAACTGAAGGTAGATTTGAATGAGTTACCATTTTCATCTTCAGACTTGACCTAAATAATCTCTGCCACAAATTTCTTTCAAGACTTTCTAGAAAGTTCTAAGTCAATGACTAGAAATAAAGCTCAGTTGACAGACTGCTCTCGTAGCTAGCAGAAAGCTCTGGGTACAATCCCCAGTACTGCAGAAAGGTATGTTGGAGACTAGCACTGAAGAGATAGAGATAGAAAGATCAGAAATTTAAGGTCATTCTTGAGTAAATGTCAACCAGTTAGCCCAGTGAGTAAAGGCACTTGACACACTCAATCCCTTTGAATTTCATAAATACATTGTTGCATTGGGTGCCTATACATTTACCTGTCCACATATGGAAACACACAGAATAAAGACTTACCTGTTTGTTTATTTAGGTTTTTTTGAAGCAGGGTTTCTCTGTAAGGCTCTGGCTATCCCAAAATTCATTTTGTAGAGTAGGCTGACCTCAAACTAATGTAAGTTATTTGCCTGCATCTACTTATGAAGTGTTGGCATTAAAGGCACTACCCCTGCCCAGCTGGTTTATTTATTTTTATTTTATTGGAATGAGAATTTGTGTGTGTGTGTGTGTGTGTGTGTGTGTGTGTGTCTGTGTATAAGTTCCATTGGCATTACTGCCACCCATGGAGGTCAGAAAAGGCTGCCAGATCCTGGAACTTGAATTTCAAATGGTTGCAAATCAGCAAATGTGAGTGCTGACAATTAAACCTGTATCTACTGCAAGAATAGCAAGAACTCTTTGCTACTGAACCATCTCTCCATCCTCTTAAAAGGAAATGTTTTTTGAAAACAGATGTAGCCCATGGTAGTTCAGTGTCCAAGTAAAGGAGACAGGGACTGTCTCTGACATGAACTGATTGGCCTGCTCTTTGATCATCTCCCCCTGAAGGGGGAGCAGCCTTACCAGGCCACAGAGGAAGACAATGCAGCCACTCCTGATGAGACCTGATAGACTAGGATCAGAAGGAAAGGGAGGAGGACTTCCCCTATCAGTGGACTGGGGGAGGGGCATGGGTGGAGAAGAAGGAGGGAGGGTGGGATTGGAAGAGGAGGAGGGAGGGAGCTACAGGTGGGATACAAAGTGAATAAACTGTAATTAATAAAAATAAAAAAAATTAAAAAATAAAATAATCATTTATTACCAGTCTCCATGACAAAAGATTCTGACAAGGATTTCAAGAGGGAAAGAAAACGAACACTTGTAAGACCATTGCAAGAACTACTGGCAACATCACTGTTTTATTCTCAAAATATAACTCACAATTTGTCTTGCAAGCATCTGTCTCTCTACATGCTACAGAGATCAGTGGGGTCCTGGACCCAAGTCCTCTAGCCTCCACATTTACTGGATCAGATATGGACCACAATGAGAAAGCAATGTAAAATCATTCCCACTTGAGCCAACCATTTTTTCTGGATAGCTTTTCATGTATCCAGGCTGGTACTGAACTCACTTTGCAGCTGAGGATTTTTATAAACTCCTGGTCCTCCTAATTCCCTATTTAAAATGAAAAAAAAAAATATCACAGGGTTGCACCACCTTATCTGGTTTATGTGGGGCTGGAGATCAGACACAGGCCTTTTTTCATGCTACTTAAGCATTTCACTAACTGAAATAAACCTCTGCACTCAGATATACACTCTTGAGCTGAGGTCTACAGTATTGACTCACCTGGTAGCCCTGCTACTTTTGTGTATGTCACTAAAAGTGAGCCTAGACATATAACATAAATTTTCATCAAATATGTTTCAGTATATGTGGAATCTAATCCACCACCATAAAACAGATTTCCTGGGTCTCTTTGATCATACCCTCTACTTTAAAGCAAGGGAAAATATAACATTAGAAAGCCACCTAAAAAGTAAAGACTAAAGTAAACTGAAACGATAAATTGGTCAATGGTTGTCTGGAAGTTGTAAATCTGGCCAGCACAGAAAGCTGGAAGAGTAATATTGGATGTGATATTGTGTGCATCACAGTTAATGTAGGAAGTGCAGCAGCCTGGAACTGGTAATACAGGCTCCCACAAACAGAGAATCCTTGTTTAAACACAGCTGGTTGTGGTAGGTGCATCAGACAGGGATGCAATCCTCCCTAAGCAGCTTGGCTGCTACTCTTGGGAGAAATAACAGCTATTGGCGAAACTCTATGGCTTTTAAAGGAGGTGGAAACTGCTTTACACCACTTGTCATCCTTCCCATTGTTAAAGTTGTGGAGGAGATACATCCTACAGCATAGGTTTCTGGGCTTGTTTCTAACAGTAAAACGATCTGGATTTAACTGGAATTAGTTTTTACAATTCCCTATTCATCTTTGATTTTGTTAATATTTGGGTGAGTTTGTCAAATATAGAACTTTTTTCAAAGACTCAAATCTGTTTGATTAATATTATATACTTTTCTTGTTGTTTCTATTTTATTAGTTTCCACCTGAATGTTTATTATTTCTTGCTGCCCACTAGGTTTTTGATTGGCTTCGCGTTTTTCTAAAGATTGACTGAGCATCATTAGGTGGCTTTCCTTAGAGCTGGCTTTCTAATGTGAGTGCTTATCACTATACAATTTGTTCTAAGAATAAACTACCCATAGGTGTTCCCCAGAAGACCTGGTAGGTTGTACTTTCAATTGTAGTTTTTTCTATGGATTTCGAAAATTTCTTCTCTAATTTCTTTAAATTTTTCATTCAGTTTTTCTCATCAAAAATTCATTGCTGTGGTAGGGGATTGGACATTTTAGTTAGGGTCCTCTCTCTGAAAGCCTCTGCCCTTCAGACTATCAAAGCAGATGCTGAGCCGGATGGGCAACTGTTGGGCAGGTGAACGGAATTTTAGGTAAGAACTGGGAAATAGTAAGAGCTGGAGAGGACAGGGTCTCCACAAGGAGAGCAACAGAATAAGAAAATTTGAACTCACGGACCTTCCAAGAGACTCATACTCCAACCAAGGACTATTCATGGAGATAACCCAGAACCCCTGCACAGATGTAGCCCAGGGCAGTTCAGAGTCCAATTGGGTTACATAGTAATGTGAAGAGGGACTGCCTCTGACATAATCTGATTGGCCTGCTCTTTGATCACCTCCCTCTGGGGGGGAGCAGCCTTACCAGGCCATAGTAGAGGACAATACAGTCACTTTTGATGTGAACTGACAGACTAAGATCAGAAAGGAGAGGAGAACCTCCCCTATTAGTGGACTTGGGGAGTGGCATGCAAGCAGAGGGAGGAGGGAGGGTGGGATTGGGAAGGGAGGAGGGAGGGGCTTATGGGGGGATGCAGAATGAATAAAGTGTAATTGATGAAAAATTTAAAAAAAGGGAAAAAATAATTTAAGAACCTTAAATAAAAAAGAAAAAAAATTCATTGCTGTACTGCTGCACTCAGCAGGTTTTGTTAATGTATTTTACATATATATGTTACATTTGTAACAATATTAATGAAAAGAAAAAAAATATGCTGACAGTCTGGGAAGGTCGCTCTATGGTTGAAATTCTTGTTGGACAAACATGAAGACCTGAGTTCAAATCTCCAAAACTATGCAAATGCCAGGGGTCATAGTGACCCACGTGTACTACCAAATTGGGAAATCAGCAGGAAGACATTTCCAGTGTAAACTGACTACCCACAAGAACCATGGTTCATTGAGAAAGAGTGGTCAAGAATGATTCTCAACATCAATCTCATGCCTACACATGCCTTAGCACACATGGGTGCTCCTACATGATCCCATATACATAGAAATGGACATAAATACATACATAGATAGAAAATGGAAAAAGAAATGTGTATTACTCAATCCCTAAAAATATTTAGATTCTTGCATTTGAGTTCTACTTTTATTCCAGTAACCTCTTGAGGTCCACCTGGAATGGTATCACAGGAATGGCTTCCTGATTTCATTGTTGAAGAGGAGAGAAATACCATAAGGGAAGTTAGGGACAATTACTAGCCTGAGTTGACTCTACGACTTAGGCCAATTTATCTGTCTTTATTTATTGCTCATAACACTGCTCATTTAAAAGACCAGTAGACTGAGACTTGGGGAGCTGATCTACTTCTTCCATGAGCCTAATGGGTATTAGGGCTATTTGTTTGGCTAACAGTTGAAAGACAGTCCATCATTGGGAAGGAATGTGACTGAGAGCTTGGGGCCTCTGGTCACATTGCATCTGTGGTAATCAGGCAAAAAGGAATGTATGCTGGTGATCCGCTCCCCTCTTCTTTTCCATGCAGTCCAGGATTCTATCCTATGGAATTGTGCTGCTTGCATTAAAATGGAGTTTCCCTTATCAATTAACTTATCTAGAATTACAGCACAGTGTGAGCAGAAGTTTATGTCTGACATGATTTTAGTTTTTCTTATGTTGACAATGAAAAGTAGCTATCACACACATTTATCAAAATCCTGACTCTAAAATACACACAGAAATTTTCATGCCCCATTGATGAAATCAACTCCTTTGAATGTTTGATTTCAAAAGTCTGTTTTAACTAAAGTAATGAGGTAATCCACAGATGAGCCAACCTAAGTTTCAAGTTCATCCCGTTTGTGTGTGTTCAGAACTATTTAAAGAGAATTTCATTTTTTATTAAATTTATTTATTTTTCATTAAATACAATTTGTTCACTTTGTATTCCAGCTGTAGCCCCCTTCCTGTTCCCCTCCCAATCCTCTCCTTCCTTCTTCTTCTCCTCCCATGCCGTTCCCCAAGTCCACTGATAGAGGAGGTCCTCCTCCCCCTTCCATCTGACCCTAGCTTATGGGCAAGGTGATCAAAGAGCCAGACACTGAGTTCCTGTCAGAGACAGCCCCTGTTCCCCTTACGAGGCAACCCAGTAAGGGTTGGACTTACTGGGTTGGACACTGAGCTGCCTGTCAATTGAATTCTCAAGGTTGGTTTCAAAAGATGTTTAGAGCCGGCATCTTTTCAATGTTTTGCAGAGAAAATTGCAGTGCTTCTTAGAGAAAGTCTGAAACTCATGTTGCTGTTAGCTTACAAATGGAAAACAGGAATAACAGGTCTCCTGATGTGTTCTCTAATAGATTAACTACATTAGAGTTATTTTTTGTGCTGATGAGGTAGCTCAGTAGTTAAAGCATCTGATGCCAAGCCTGATGAACCTAGTTTAATAACAGGACCCACAACTTACTAACTCATATAGAATATGTGTCTTATAGAAAATATATAGAAGCTTTTAATTTCATCAAGTCCCACTCATCCTTAGGCATCAGGAATGTGCAAATTAAATTTACCTTGAGATTACATCTTAGATCCCATTCATGTACTTTTGTTTGGAGTGAAAATTGGTGCAATCATTGTAGAAATCAACTTAGTGGTTGCTCAATAAACTAGCCACAGGTCGCCTATATGTCCCAGCTATACCACCCTGGACATTTATACAAAATACTCTATCTCCTAGTACAGAGACACAAGCTCATGTATGTTCATAGCTACAGTATTCACACTATCCAGTACACATAATTGGGTTAGATTTCCATCAACCTACAAATTGATAATGCAAATGTATTACCTATACACAATGGAATTTTTCCATCTCTAAGGAAAAAATGAACTTATGAAATTTTCAGGTAAGCAAATGAAACTCTGCTTGGTCTTCATGTGGGTTTCCTAGTAAGGGAAGTGGGAGGTGACTTTTACAAGGACTCTCTTACATGATTTTTGATCACTTCCACCTGGTGGGATTGCCTTGCCAGGCCACCATGGTAGAGAAGGCACTTAGTCCTGGTATGTTTTGATGTTTTTTTCATGTCCCTCCAGGAAATCCAGACGTGAACATGGGCTTGAAGTTCCTATCTCTACTGTTCATCCTAGCATAATGTTCATCGTTAAATATGTGATGCCTACCGGCTGAGCTATAAAGAATAGCACTTTGAAGCACTGTATTGTTCCTTCTGAACATTGTACATTTGATGCATGTGGCACCAAATGTGCCAGTTATTAACTGTTACTGCCCAAAAGCAGAATGGGCAATATGCAGTTCTGATACAGCCTCGATTTCCATCTCATGAAAGACAGAACATGATTGCGCTAAAGTGAACAACCACATAATAAGTACACATAGTGGAAAATCTACATTTATATAGGAAGAAATACTTTGGTTATGATGTGTGGACTATGTCAAGAAACAGGTTACATACATTGAGAATGGAGACAAGTTAACTTCTTATAGATGGTAGGTAGATAGATAGATAGATAGATAGATAGATAGAGCATAGAAAATTACTAATGACTGATGGATTATAGAACATTGCTAGATATATGACAGAATGATAAAATGGTAGTGAGAAAAAAATGTAAGGAGAGCTTTTAAAATAAACTAGCTAATGGGGTATAGTTTTCAAGGAATCATCTCTCCCTTGGTCTTTATTCTTTGGTGTGTAATCGGGCCTGTTATATCTGTAAAGTTACTGCATAATATTTGAAAGATATTCCAGCATAGGGGAAGTAGAGTGGCTTTATCAATATACTTTAGAAATAAACATAAACCTTCTTATAAACATCATGACCATTTCAAAGGTTTCTGTTTTTATAATTTAATCTATAGCAACTCTGTATTTAATAATAACTCTTTTTGCTAATTTTATCACACTTGTGTATATTGGTATTGTACTAGCTAGTTTCATATCAACTTGTCACAACTAGAAATATCAGAGAGGAGGGAGCCTCGATATAATTGAGAAAAGCCTCCATATAATTAAACCTAGGGCAGTCTGTAGGACATTTTCTTAATTAGTGATTGATGGGGAGAGCCCAGCCTATTATGGGTGGTACCATTTTTGGTCTGGTGGTCTTTGGCTGTATAAGAAAGCAGGCTGAGAAAGCCATGAGGAACAAGCCATTGTGTTCCTCTGTGGCCTCCTTATCAGATTTTGTCTTCAGGTTCCTGCCTTGTTTTAGTTCCTGTCCTGACTTCCTTTGATGATAAAGAGTGATAAAGAACTGTAAGCAAAATAAATCCATTTTACACTAACTTGCTTTTTCTTCATGGTGTCTCATCAAAACAATAGAAACCATATCTAAGACAGATATTAAAAACCATTTTAGAGTCTAAGATGAATATTCTTTTAACAACTTAAACAATATGAGTCTACATAATTTTATTTTCAGAGTTAAAATTCAATAAAAATAGTTTGTTTACTACACTTTTGTCTACTACACTTTACAGAAGTGAAGCCCTATTTTAAAATAGCAAAGCATGTTTGTCTGGAAACATGATGATTGGGGAACTATTCTTAGGGTGACTCACAGTTGCTGTGCATAATTTAATTGAGTGATATAAGAACTATTCCCAAATTTAAAATCCTTAGGAAACTATTAAAACCAAACCAAGCCATTTCTTTCTTTTACTAGTATACTGAAACTGAAGTGTAGGGAGATGAAATAACTTTTGCCAGGTCATAGAAAGAATTGGTGAGAAGAAATAATACAATAAACCCGAACAGCAGTCAGTCCTCCCCCTTTTTTAAGTTAAATCACAATGACACCAATCTTGCTGATTATAGTTAATAATAACAGTTACTTTCAGCATGTTAGCATGTTTTCCCATCTGTGTTTGTAACAGAAATACTGTGGGTTACTGGTTTTCCCCATTTGTAAACTAAGAAGGTGGAAGAGGGAAGAAACCACACAATTTATCTTCTTTGTTCATTTTCTACCGTATGAATGTATGAAGAGTAATTTTGTAATTATGTGGGCAAGATTCTCAGGTGGCAAATACTTCTCAAGTCTTCCTGTTTCTTCCCCTGCTTTATTTGTGAAGATTTTTATAATTAAAGGACGTGTGAAGATGCAATAAATATCACAAGATATTTAATATCTCCAAGATATCACAACAGTGTCCAACATACTCCACACAGTGCCTTGCAGCTTTAAGATTTGTTTATTTTTATTCCTGTGTAGCTGTGTGTGGGTATGGGCACTTCTGAGCCATTTCCCTTCAAGGCCACAGATGGCATTGGATTCCCTGGAACTGGACCTATAGGTGTTTATGCACCATGCAACTTGGGTGCTGAGAACTGAACATGGAATTTTTTAACTGTTTTAACTTCTGAACCATCTCTCCTTCCTGCCTTGCAACTTGATGGTCTTGGTTTCAGTCCCACATTAGCAGGCTGCTGCTTGCCTGTGTAGTGGGCACTGCTGCCCTGCTGCCTGCCTGTGTAATGGGCACTGCTGCCCTCTTTTTGCTGTTATGAGTTTTAATTGACTACAACACTAAGGCGACCAGTCCATGCCTCATCCTGGCAAAAGCAGACTTCAAGTGCAGATATTTTTGCCTTTAAAACCAAATTCCTTTCTTATACCCATATCTTACATTCTTCTTTGCCTTGTTCTTTTTTTTTTTCTATTGAAAGAGTCTTATTGAAAAAGTCTGTGCATTCATTCAGTATAAATATTTCAAGATCATTTTTGTATGTGTGCATGATTTTTGTATTGAGCAGGATTCCTCTAGAGAGAGGAACAGAAATGACAGAATATAGAAATACAGGCTTTTTTTCGAGTGGCTTACAGGCCGTGGTCTAGTTAGTCTAACAGTGGCCAAGAACACTGCAGTTCATGCTTCTGGATGTCTTGGCTGTTTTTCAGTGAATGCCAGAATCACAAAGAAGTAGGCTCTAATGCCAGTGAATTGCCTTTTGAGTAAGAATGAGGGCAGGCAAGTAAACAACAAAAGCTTCTTTCTTCCATGTTCCTTACATGGCTGCCACCAGAAGGCCAAGACTAAAGGTGGATTATTCTACCTCAAAATATCTGGATTAAAGGGTGGCTATTCCCACTTGAAATTAATAAATTAAACAATTCCTTACAGGTGTACCCAGCTCCTCGGGTTTTAATTAATTTCAGATGTAGTCTAGTTGACAATCAACAATATCCATTACAATGTTTTTGCATACTCATGTGTGTTTGCATGTATTTGGAGGCCAGAGACAACCTCAGTTGTCATTCCTTAGTTGTCATTCTTTTTTTTTCCATTTGAAATTAGGAAAAAGGTGTGTATTTGTGTTATGGGATATCTGTGCATGTGAGTGCACATGTCTATGGGGGCCAGAAGAGTGAACTGGATCCTCCAGCAATAGAATCATATGTAGTTGTGAACCCCTAATATGGACATGGGAACTGAACTTGGGTCCTCTTCAAGAGCAGTGCAGTCTCTAAACCATCTTTGTAAACCCCCTTTGTTCCTTTGAAAAAACTCTCACCACCCACATTTCTATCTGTGCTCTCTCTCCTACCCTATTCCCTCTCTTCAAAAACTTCTGCTGTCTATTTTATTTCCCTTCTGACTGAGATTTAAGCATACTTCCTTGGTTCCTCCTTATTACTTATTTTCTTTGGCTCTGTGAATTGTATTATGTTTATCCTGCTAAAATATGCTTATAAGCGTGTACATACCATGTGTGTCTTTCTGGGTCTGGGTTACCTCACTCAGGATGATCTTTTCTAGTTTTATCAATTTGTCTGCAAATTTCATAATCATTTCCTAATCCTTGTTTTTAATGGCTGAGTAGTATTCAATTGTGTAAATGTACTATACTTTCTTTATGCATTCTTCGGTTGGAGGACATCTAGTTTTTTTCCACATTCTGGCTACTACAAATAAAGTTGCTATGAACACAGTTGTGCAAATGTCCTTGTTGTATGGTGATGCATAGTTGTCCTCTGAGAGTTTCCACACTATAATGGATTGAACAGATGTTGAGACTCACAGCCAAACATTGGGTGAAGCATAGACAGTCTTTTGGAAAAGTGCGGGGGGGGGTGTGTGGAAGAACCTGGAAGAGAGAGGAGCTCCACAAGAAGAGCAACAGAGCGAACTAACCAAAACCCAAGAGGGGTTTGCTGAGACTGAAGCACCCAACCAAGGATTATGCATGAACTGAAACTAGGCTACCCTATACAAATGTAGCCTATGAATACCTCATGCTTCATGTGGGTACCCTAGTAAAGGAAGCAACATGGACTCTGTTGCCTGCTTTTGGATCAGTTCCCCCTGGGGGGAGCTGCCTTGTCAGACCACAGGGAAAGAGGATGAGCTCAGTCCTGATGCAAGCTAATAAGCTGGGTTGGGTTCGGGGGGAGGCTCCTCTTTTCTGAGAAATAGGAGAGAGGAAGTGGGGGAAGAAGGAGGTAGAAAAGAGGGAGGGGGCTATTGTTGGGATATAAATTAAAAAAAACAATAAGTTGAAAAACAAAAAACAAAAACTCTCATTGGTCTGGCATTCTCTGAGTAGGCTAGGCTGTCTCGTCAGCAGGACCTAGGGGTGCACCTCTTTTGTTTCCCTTCCCAAGCACTGGAGTTACAAGCATGTGCCAACATGCTCAGTATTTTTGTATTGCCACTTAAGGTTTAGTACTCAGATATTAAGCTTACATAGTACAGTTTCAACCTTGATAATAATGTGTTTTACCCATGCTTATTATCTGTAGCTGTAGATTTCATTCTGATACTTAACGGCTATTTAGGAAATTACCTCTGGTACTGTGTTTGTAATGAACTTGCACAAGTATTTTGTCCTTGTCAAAATTTCTTAAACAATACAGTATAACATAGCATTTATTTCTTATTATATATAAAAAGTAATGTTGGGATGATTGAACATTATATACACAGTGGGTGTATATAATATGCAAATGCTATGCTATTTTACGTGAGAAAGTTGAGCACCAGCAGACATTTAGATAGTTTTAGATAGTATTTGAAGAGCCAACCTATGGATAAGGAGGATGACTGTTTTTGTCAATTTTAAATTAATAATGGACATTAAATACATAAAATAAAATATGTGAAATTAATATTCATAAACATAGTCCCTGAGATTATTTGTCTCTGTGTTAACTGGAGGTAGAAGCCTATAAGAAACAAAATTCTCTGGTCCTTCTGTAAGGAATAGGATGCAATGAGTCCTCAGGTGGAGACTTCATAGTACTTTGAGTGACCCACTGTTTATGTAATTTGGGTTTTACTCGTAATTTTTTTCTGCTTTGTATTGTTGTCTGTGCAGAAGACAAGATTTGGACGACAGTTCAACACAACAACACAGAGCTGACTCGGGTACAGGGTTCCAACCCTGAGAAGCCCTATGTCATGACTTTACACTATGGTGGCACTATGGAGCAGCTGGAGGCTCTGATTGATGGCTCAGAGCACTGTGAACAGGAAGTGGCATACCACTGCAGGAGATCTCGCCTGCTTAACACACCAGGTAAGGTCCTACCCATCTTCTTGGTACCTAGAAAACTATGAGCCAATATCCTGGCTTCATTTCTCCTGACACGAGCTAGAATCATTGGAGAAGTGAAAACCTCAATTTAAAAAAGTCTTCGAAGGATAATTTTCTTAATGACTTATGTGGGAGACCCAGACAATCAGGGGTGGTACTACCTCTGGGTGTGTAGTACTGAGGTGTATAAGAAAAACAACATAAACATAAACCTGAGAAAACCTAGAGGAGCAATCCATCCAGCAGTGTTCTTCCGTGTCCTCTACTTCAGTTCCTGCTTCCAGGATTCTGCCCTGACTTCTTGTAATAATGGAATGTCTCTTGAGAACTGTAAACTTTCCTTCTTAACTTTCTTTTGGTCATGGTGTTTTATCAAAGCAATAGAAACTCTAACTAAGGCATTCAAAGAAATGGGTATTTAAAATAAATGGGCTGCAGTGCACTTGATCATTTTGCTTTGAGGAGAGATATGAACCAAAGAAGGCCATGAGTTTTGGCTTTGGTATTAAGGAACTGTTCTGTTGAGTCTATACTTGCCTCTGTTTCTTCAGAAAGACACCCTGACAATACCCATTCACAACAATTGTAGAAAGGAAGACTTTGCAAAAAACAACATTTGAAGTTGTAACATTTGAGCTAGAAATGTAAAGTATGATAGTTGGAAACTGCTTTTGAGAGACAGAAGATATCAGAAAGTATCAAGAATCCCAGTACACATATGCAAGAGCGATGAGTTATGTCTAGGGCAAGTGATATCTACGGAGAAAGCAACAGGCACAGAGGTTAAACAAGTAGAGGTTACTCTGTGTGCACAGAATTTATGTTGCCAAATAAGGGGGGCTTTCAGTGGATATGACTATAAAAATAAATTTTCATTTTTACTGAATTAATCAGTTATTAAGGTGGAGGTTTTCATGTAGCATACATTTTCTTTGAACTCACTATGTAGCTGAGAATGACCTTGAACTTCTGTTTATCTTGCCTGTATCTCTGGAGTGCCAAGAGTACAGGTATGAGCCTATATTTGCTTGTCTCCCTTCCCCCATGGGGCTGGACATCAGTGCTTTTGTGCATGTTTGTAAAGCACTCTACCAACGGAGCTAACACCTAACCCTAAAGTTACATTTCAGAAAAAATAAAAACCACACGGCTAACTCTTTGTGTGTGTGTGTGTGTGTGTGTGTGTGTATGTGTTCTCCTGATGCTGTGTTTTTATAGTGAATAATTAATCAGTTATTATGTATGTTAGTTACCCTTCTTGTTGTTATGTAATACCTAACACAGCATCTAGAAGAGGTATTTCCTTTGTTTCATGGTTTCAAGCACATCATGACATGGACGCGTGGTGGCGAAATCAAGATGGTCTGAGGCAACAAGAAAGTAAAATATTTGCCTGCTCATACCCTATAGGACCAGACATTCAGCTACATGTTTCCATTTTCCATTTCATTAAATGTCAAGTCAGGTTGTACACATTAGAGTCCTTGTCACCCTGGTTGGCCTGGAACTCCATGTTTGGAACAGGCTAGCCTTGTACTCTTAGAGATGTACATATCTCTTCCTCCTGAGGACAGAGACTGAATGTATAGTTCACTGACCCCATATGGTCTCAGTCATTTCTGCCAATGTTAATTTATACTAAAGGCTCCAAGTGCATCAAGTATCTAGGAAAGAGTATCAATCACATTCTTTCACAAAGTTTAGTATCCTAGGGCTTAGCATTTGTGGGTTCAGCATGGTTGCGGAACAAGAGACATAAATGTCAGGAAAGCATGGATTGGAGATGCCTAACTCAATACACTCCACTGTTTGACTAATCCATAATATTCATGGGAAGATATCTCCCCAGATAAATAAATTATCCTGATAACTAGCACTTATCTTTTTAAACACCAAAAATATTTTCAGAGAAATTTTAACTATTTTAAATGGAAATCTTGCTCCAATGGATTACATGCCTTCTTGCCTTTTTAAACACAGAATTCAGAACAGAAAATGGAACCATTGGTTGATGATTCAGGATCATGACTGTGAAATTCTGGAACTCCCGTTGGATTCAGCCATGCTTGTCAGCCTGATGAAATCAGGGCTTCCTTTCTATGTTTCTTTCCTTGCATCTCAATCCCCACAAACAGCCCTACAAAGTTCAATGTTTTCTTAAATATTTCTCTGTCCCATGATAACTACCAGAACATATTTGCCACCCAAAGCTTTTCTCAGGATGTCTGGCTCTAGGAACTGCATTCCTTTCTTGTCATTTTCCAGTGTTTGAGTTCCTACAGAAAAGTATAAGTATATGCATTCTGACCTTTGGACCTCCCTAAAGTATTTAAACTGTCATGTTACTTAGGTTATATAATGCCTTTTATTTCTTTGCACGTGCATGTGTGTGTGTCCATGCATACATCCTCATACACAGACACGCACACACACACACACACACGACCATAATGTCCTTGAAGGTAAAATGTATTCAGCACATGCTATCACTGAAATCATAGGTTTTTGTGAGGTACCCTTCTTGGGTGCTTGGGAACAGCACTCTGGTCCTCAGGGAGCACTTTTAGCTGCTGAGTCCTTTATGTCTCCAGTACCTGTCATTCCTTTGTGTGCAAGCTTTCTTCCTAATTCATTTTCTCATGTTCTCTGGGTTTATGTTTGCATAGGAAGAACATAGATTTGTCAGGTTTGCACTGGAAGTGAGGCCTCAATCCCATCCTCACTTCACTTCTGCCAGATTGCTTAATTTCTACTGTTCAAATTCACTACCTGTTAAATTAACGCAAAGATCTTAAATTCATAAGGGTGAGAGAAAGGAAGAAAGACAAACACAGTCTACAATTGTTGGACTGTGCCCGGTATATTTCAGGCATCCAGGAACCAGTGTCTCTGCTCAAAGCTTCGATCTCAGTAGACAAGGAACAAAGTTGATGCTATCATGAGAAATAAACTGAAAGAGAATTTTCTTTTTATTAGTCATTTGAAAAATTGATACAGTGAGTTTCCCTGTGTCTATCCTCTTCCAGTTCCTCCCAGATGCCCACCCTGGTACCCTTCAACTTTGTGTGTGTGTGTGTGTGTGTGTGTGTGTGTGTGTGTGTTTTAAGACTTATCCATCAAGTCCATTTTGTGCTACCCATATATTTATGAGGTGTAGACTTCCCCTGAAATGTGGCTACACCTTTTAAGAAACTTGGTTCTTTTTCTTTAGCAGCCATCAGTTACCAACAGCTCCTCAGCCCTGAGTAGAGCTTCATGTCTGCCTACCTTCCCATGTTGATACTTTTGTATGGACTGAGATTGCACAGGTTTTATGCATGCTCTGATAACCTCTGAGTTCATATATTTATCTCCTCTGTTGTGTCCAACACTCTTTGATTTTATTCCCTCACTATCTTTGAGTCTTAAAGTCTTCATACCTCCTCTTCTATAATAGTAATCCCCAAAGCTTGGAAGGAGATGTCCCGTTTAAGGCTGAGCATTGCTCAGGCCTTTATACTATGAACTTTGCCTAGTTATAGGTCTCTATGTTAAACATCTTATACTGAAAATAGAAGCTTTTCATACATTAACCCATGGGCATAACAATAAGTCATTAGGAGTCAGTTTAATACTATGGGCATTTAGTACAACAATAGTAACAGGTTCTTTGTTAGGACCTATGACATGGCTAGCCATAGGTTCTTGGTCCCACAATCGTCCCAGGTATGGATTAGATCTTATAGAGAGAGACCAAAATATATCAGGATGTAGTTGATTATTTACACAAAGTTCTTGCTACAATAGTCCCAGTGAGCTTGTTTTGCAAGATCAGCAGTTATTTTATATTGTTGTGTTCACAGATGGTAACACTGATGAAATTGTGCTTTTCAAATATAATCTTACCATCAGTTTTAGAAGGATAACCAATAACATCGGCCTTTAACATTTGTGTGTCTCTAGAACCCTATTGGCTAACAACTGCAAAAGAGGAAAATATTTTTGGAATTGAGATTTTTATATGTAAGCTTATGGTGTCTAATAGGAGTATCACTGTTCCATTATAATGTGTGTGTGTGTGCTTTTATCTTCTACAGTAGTAGATAGGGTGTAAGTTTCCTTCACTATTTAAAATCACTATAGATTAATAAAAGATTCCTAGTCCTGTGATACAGCTTTTTATTGCCACATCCCCAAATGGAAGAGCATATAAAGCTGCTAAGAGCTCTCAACAAATACGGTGCTTTGCTGGCAATCCTGAAAATCTGAGATCAATTTACAGGACACACAGGTAGAAGGAAGAATAAATTTCCACAAATTACCCTCTGGTCTTCACTCAAATTCCACAGGACTTCTATGTGCACATGTGTTCTCTCTCTCTCTCTCTCTCTCTCTCTCTCTCTCTCTCTCTCTCTCCCTCTGTGTTTGTGTCTGGGTATGAACATGTCTTTGTGAGTAAACACATATATGTAATAACATTTTAAATGAACAAACATATTTGTGCTAAAAACTGATTTTTACCAATCATAGGATATCATCTTTTAGAGGTGTTTTCAATGAGCTATCTTTTTTAGGCATGTAGAGACACATATCATGCTGTATATAGGTCCACAGACTATTTTGCATGTTGATTACTGTGAACATAACTGAAGACCTTTTCAGGATAAATTCCTTAAGGTACCATTGCCAGAACAGAAAGTGCATATTTTCAAATATTTTTGCCACCTTGACTTTTGCTATGTATCTGTATATAACCAATTTATATCCCAGAGAAGACAAAGGAACTGTGTGCCAATTTCCAAGTAACATATATCAATTTTAACTACTCATTTCAGTACTGGAAATCTTATAACTGTATAATGTCACTGAAAAAATTGTAAAGATTTTTGATGGTAGTAGTAACTGTGCATGAACCTATGGGAGACAGACAGACAGAAAGACAGACAAAGATAAATAGAGAGAGAAGGAGGTAGCAGGGAGAAAAAGAATACTATAGTTTATGGGTCATGTTGTAGTTGACAATTAATATTTACTATTGATACATCTTCTGGTAAAGCTGCTGTTAATCCTAAATAGCTATATAACCAAATCACCACACAGAGACTGTGTTTGTTTAGTTAACCTAGAACACAATGCTGAGCAATAGTTACTTCCGCCTAAACCTCCAAGCCCTCATAGTTTCCTAACATTTAGATTTCCCACATTATACTTGCTTTTAGTGATGTATTAGGTTCAGTCCATCATTCCAAGATCTGTGCTCCTGCCTCTGTTCTCCCAGCTCTCCAGCCCTTTTCCTCCCACTCTTTTGTGTTCTCCCCCTCCTCTCCTCTTTCCTGTCCTCTGACTCCTCCCCTCTGCTGACTACTTCCTTTCCCTGCTCAACATTTTGTCTAGTTGCTTTATTTGGAAGTTTACACAAAGATGAGACAGGTGATGCTTAGAAAAAGCACCACAATGCAATGTACGGATTGAAACCAGAGGTGTGTGTGGGGGGGGGGGAGAATCAGCATTTGAATGAACAAGGGTAAGGTGTATACATTTCAAAAGAACATTATACCAACAGGGTCACCATTAACTGGTGCAAGAAAACTGTGAAATGTTGCAAATAAGATTTGTAGCCAGATTTAAGTTGGTAAGAAGATGATGCAGAAATCTTTTTGTCATAGCATCTCCTCTGTACTTTACACAACAGAAAACAAAGGAAGGAGTAAAGAAGGCAAGATCAGCGAGGAGGAAAGAAACGCCCAAATGGCCATTCTTGAGGCTGTGGCTGTGTGTGAGTGCCAGCTAAGCACTCTCTCAAAACCAAGCCTCAGACCTGCACAGAAAAGTTAATTTTTCTCATGTAGCTTGATTAGTGCCAGAGAGATGAGGAGAGGCTGAGCTTTGCCTTGTACCTCGCTGAACTAAATCAAAGCACACCAGTCTTTCTTACATAGTATGCAAAGTTCCACAGATCAAAGAAAGTGGGTATTTACAAAGAGCATTCATTTATATGAATTTCCTTATTGTGTAGAAAAATAAAGATGGAGGGAGAAGATCATATACTTGTCAATACTTCTTAAATTGTGCAAATTCCTGGGAAATATTCAAGTGTTGTGCAATGAGCTTATAGTGGATGGACTGTAGGTCCCCACAGTAGTGTCTTAGATCTCTCTCCAAGCTCTGGGACTTCCTTGGTTATCAATATCTAGCAACAGTGAGAACACAGGGAAGACAAGGGAGAGGGGGCCATGCACGGTGTAACACTGTGTTTCTTTCATTCAGTTGGTGACTGAACCATGACACTCTTTTTCTAATTATTCCTCTGCTATTTTCCTCCTGATGTACTCATAACTGCCAGTTCAGGTAACATGCCATCTATCTCAGTAACCGAAGCTGTGTCCTGGAAACTCCATGGTGCTGTGGTCCACAGGAAATGTGCCCTGTAACTTTCATGTTTCCTCACGTTTTCCCACTCTGTGTTTTACTTCCTGCCACATCTGAATGCAAGCCTAAAGCATTGCTGCAGAATATCTTTTCAAGGCATGGAAGTAGCTAGCCTGCAGTGCTCTAGGAGGCACTTCCAATGAGGGAGAATGCAACCTTTTTAAACTGGATTAGGATACAATATATGCTGGCTGAGCTTGAGCCATTTCTCATACCTCAGCATGCTGCTGACATTCTGCCTGGGAACAGGAGTCAAGAAGGCACTAAACGATGCGTATACGAAATGATGTATCACTCACTTCAGGCAATGTTTACCTGCAAAGGACAGACAGATCAACAATGAAGCTATGGCCTTCTAGATGGATCAGTAACCTTGTCAGCTATTTCCCTACATCAGTTACTCCTCTCCTCGCTGTGTCAAAAATTCCTGGCTGAAAGACCTTCAGGGAGGAAAGGTTTATTTTGGTCCTGTGTGGAGGAGATACAATCTATCATGGCAGGGCAGATTATTTCATGGTGAAGGTGTCTTCAGGTGGTCAGATGGAAGCAGCAGGTATAAAGCAAAAATAGCTTAAGCCAGAAGCAGGACAAGACTATGTATTTCTCTGTATTTGAGACCCAACAACCCATTCTTTCCAGGAGGTTCACCTCTTTAATGTTCTACAACCTCTATCAGCACCCCAGCAGGAAAGTAAAGTGTTCAGATATTTTACTTATGGACAACATCTCACATTCAAGTAAAAATTCCACAAAAGTCCCTCTTGAAGGAAGACAACATAGACAAGGCCTTGGAAAAATGATTTTATGGGGCAGCCTTCTAAAGCTCTCTGGAAGGAATTGATATGGAGCATTTTATCCATTTCCAAGTTCTTTCCCATATTTTCCATAGAGCCAAGGATGTGCCATTAAATTCTCTCAACAGCCTGTCTGTTTCACACATATTGATGTATTTAGCACTTTATTAGCAAGGTTTAGTTTGGAATTCCTTCCCAAGTAAAGTGGTGAATAGTCCTTGGCACAATGGACAGGTTGAAACTGGAATGTACGGGGGAGAGGGGGCAAGATGGTGGCACCAGGAGAACACTGCGTCTGAGGAACAGGACAACATTTTCCATACAGCGACCAAGAGACTGAACTCTGGGCCCTAAAACAAACTCATGTTTTCCAGGTGAGAGGAAACCCCCAAGGTGTGGGAATTGGTCGGTGGTCGGGTCCACTCTCAGGTCCCCCAGCCAGAACCTGGAAGAGATCCCGGATCGCACAGGCACGAGGTCACCGGACCAGAGCCACATGCATGCATGTTCTGATCACCTTCCCAGGCTGAACAGTGGACACAAAAACACTAGAGACTGGGAGTCCCAGTCGTGAGAAAAATCCACGGGGAAGGAAAGTAGCAGGACTGGCCACAGGTCACTCAGTCTTTCCCTGGAAAAAGTCTCACAGACCTACGAGTATGAGCCACCATCACTGAACTGGGCTCCAGCCGCCAGCACCAGCATGGAGAGTGGCTGCTTGCCCAGCTCTCTGGCACAGACGGAGCTGTGCACCCTAGTGCAACAGAGACTGGGAGTCCCTGTCGGGAGAGGCCCCCACAGGGAAGGAAGGAAACAGTATTGACTTGGGCCACCCAGGTTTTACCCAGGGAAAGTGTCTCGCAGACCAGCAGGTATGAGACACCATCACTGATCTGGCCCCAAGCTGCAAGCACAGATTTGTTTGGCACCCAGCTCCCGCAGACTAGTGGGCTGGTGTGCATGCTGCCAACTCAGAGACCTGCTTTGTTCCAATTATTCCTCACAGACAGAACTGTGCGCCCCAGGACACCAGAGACTTGGAGTCACTGTCTGGAGAAATCCTCACAGGGAACCAAGCAAAGGAGACTGACTTAGACCACCCAGTATATCCCCAGAAAAGGTCCCACAGACTGGCCCAATCCAGGGACCTGCTGTGCACCAGATAGCCTGCTGTTACCAGGAGAGCAGTACTCGCCCGCCACAGATTACTGCTTGGGTACTGGGGCACAGAGCCCCAACCTCAGATCTACAAAAGCCTGGGATCCCCGAGATCAACTCCCAGATACTGCTCCAAGGGGAAACAGTTATCCCTAACAAAACTGACCAAACCATGGGACACACAGGTTACAATAGCAGATCACTAAATTCACAGCAAGAAACAGGGCAGCTGTCTTCAGGACTTTTCCTGATGAGAGGAGAGCCCTCTTGACTAACAAGGACCACAGTTACCATTCAGGTCTCTATGCCTCAGGTGAGCTGTGGCAACTCCTGAAGAACACTGGACATCCAGTGACTATACCCAAAAAGCTGAGAAGACTTCCTTCAGGAAAAAACATGTTCCTGCCAAAGGGATTCTCTCAACCACAGGATTCCAGGAACCACCAGAAACCAACTCCAAACACTTAAGATAGCACAATGGGTAGAGGACAGCATAAAAGTTCAACCAACAAAAGCCAGAGCAATATGGCATCTCCAGAACCCAGTTATCCAGGGGCATGTAGACCTAGACACCCCAGCATAAAAGACTAGAATGTATACTATGCTATGGATTTAACCTTTGAGTATCCTCAAAGACCAATGTTTAAAGACTCAATTTCTAGCTTGGTGCTTGTGGTGAGTGAGTGATAGAACTTTTAATCTTAAACCCAGTGAGAGAAACTCAGGCAATTGGGGTTAGCCCTTTCATTTTTTTTCTTTTTCTCTTTTTCATTGTATGTATGTGAGAGTGCACATGTGCACATACATGTGAACAGTGTGAGAGTGCATGTGTGTTTATTTGTATATGTGCAGGTAGACACGTGTGTGCACATGTATGTGAAAGCATCAAGACAATCTTGGCTGTGGTTCTATAAGAGTTTGTCCACTTTGTTTTTTAAAAGTGCATCCCTAACTGGTCTGGATCTCACCAATTCTTCTAAGTGACCTGACAAACAAGCCTTGGTGTTCTACATTTATCTAGCACTAAAAATACAAAGACATTCCACCATAGCAAGATTCTCGTTCCATTTATCTCTTATAGCCATATGTAGCTATACCCATCTTTTTATATGGGTGCAAGGAATTTAAACTTAGATCTTTAAATCTGTCCATCAGGTGCTCTTGTGGAATCAATCATCGTCCTAGTCTCCTTTGTTTTATTAATGTTGCCTCTGGGATCTAACTTCATCTTCATGTTTATTCAGCAAGCACTTCACTGACTGCGCTATCTCCCTGGACTCTTGATCATGACCCTTATTTCCTTGACTGTGGATCCAGAAAAGTTGCACCTCCTCTCAGTCCAATTACAGACACAAAGCTTTGGGGCCAAATGATCACAGAATCTCCAAAACTGAAACTCTAACAAAACTCTTTTCTACACATGTTCATTGTCTCTGGGACTTGCCAGCAGGAGGAAAGGCCAAGTAACATTACTTTGAAATCTAGTAATTATGAGACAGGCTAAAACTAGAGTTTACTTTGGTTTTCTCTAAGTAGAAAATGGTCGCAATTCAAATCCATAATTCAAACAAGCTGGCTGTGAGGACTCGCACACTCAGAACCTCTGTCTATCATTCAGGACCTGGAGATCCACTCAGTTCCCTTCACTCATTCCTATAAGTTTGAAGGAGGAACAAGCTGCAGTCAGTTGCTTAACCTGGTCACATTCCAATGGGATTTAAAGGCACACAATGTGATCTCTGTGAGATAATTATCATGTCCTAAACTCCCTTTCCCTTCATCATTATACTTCGTGAACATGTAACTAAGTAGCTGCACACAAACACACACACACACACACACACACACAAACAGACAAACACACACAAACACACTACTCAAGTGAATATGACAAACACTTTTGTTTGTTATCTTCTAAAACACAGCATTCTAACTAGTGATTTAAGGTAGATGACAGGGTTGTATGAAAATACTGTCATTGTGTATAATGATCCAGAACAGACAATAATTTCAATGTCTGCTAGCTGTCATGGAAACAATTCCTCAGGAATTCCCAGGGCTGACTGTGTACTACTTAGACACAACATAGTATGTGCTGTATCACATATACCATAAAATGATAATTCATTCTTGCTAGACCCAAATTGATCTACAAGCTCACTTTTGTGTTTAAGTCTCCATATTTGCTTGTGGTATATAACTTCCAATCTTTGTAAAATTAATGATCATTTAAGTAAGGATTTGTGATACAGAAAAGCCGATATTCCTTATAGAGAGGGATCATCTAGATTCCCTAAAGAAAAATATCTTCATCCTCATTATTGGTACCAAACAAAACTGATTAACAGAAGTTTTATTTCTTGGTATGCACTAAGTATTTACTAATTATTGGTTGTCAGGCAATTTTCTGGGCCCTGAGAAGTAAACACTAAAAATAAGAATAAAAAGTAAAAACAATGTTCTTATACACATGATTGTACTCAGGATGACAGAAACACCAAAAAGAGACGACCAAAGAAGAGATTCATATTGCTGTAGGCCAGTACATGTTAAAAACGAGACAGAAAATCCCCAAAAAGTGAGAGGATAGTGAGCAGATATGAGTGCTCCATTCAATGGAGTGATGTTAAAGTTTTCTTGCAGCTCAGGCGATGGGGCCTCTGCAGCAGGTAATTGCATGTAAAGAACAAATTAGGTCAGTGTATAGCTGGGATAGAAGGATGCAGGCTAAGAATGGTATAAAGACAAATGTGCCCAGGACAGGGAAAGAAAGCGGGAGATTATTGGAGGTGATAGGAAAAAGAGTTGTGGTACCATTCAAGGACAGGGAGTCTGAATGTTTTTTTTCTAAGTGTACAGAAGTTACTAGAACTCTTCATCAATGAAATAATTTTTCCCTTATTTTAAGTCCAAACATATGTTTTAAGCATATGTCAATCAGACTAAACCAAGCCCATAATTTTCTAAGCATAGGGACCCCTTAGGTCATGTCTTGTCCCTTATTAAATAGAGAGTGCTTTGAGCTCAGTGAAGGCAGACATACAATGTCTATTATTCTGTGTCTACAATTTCTAACTCAGGGGAATCTGTGGGAAACTTAGAAGTCACCAGGAATCACTTGTGCCTTTTGGCAGTACACATCATTTTCTCCCACAACTAAACTAAGTTGAAGTTACTTTGGTCATCTCCATACTATTTTACTGTTACCAGCCAGCAACCTTCCCTCCATGGGTCCACATACACACATGTAACCTGAAAGAGTAGAAATTATTCTGCAATCTCTGTCCTTTCACTACAACATGATGTCCCTGAATCACAACAGTGCAATAAAAACAGAAGCTTAGGCTCATGACTCAAAAGAAGCATTAATGAGCAGTATTTTAAAACGTATTCAGCATACTTAGTCACCAGAAAATACAAATAAAAATTACCCCACTCAGAGTGGCTGTTATAAAAACAAATGACAAATGCTGGCAAGGTCTAGTGGAACATATATGATAATGATGGAAACATAAGTTGGTGAAGATACTATGGAACTTTCTAACAAAAATTAAACAGAACGTTAATCCAGCTATATACTTTGAGTACATTCCAAAAGATCTAATGTGGCCCATTGTAACTACTTGCACATCCATGTTCACTGTCATATGATTTACTGCAGCAAAGATATGGAAGTAGCCTAGGTGTCCATCGACAGATGCATGGAAAAAGAAAATGTTCCATATATACATAAAGATGTTTCTTTCAGCCATGCAGAAAAAAATTATGCATTCTTAGGGAGATGGACAGAGTGTGCAGTTATTAAGTTTGGTGAAAATAAGGCAACTCATAAAGGCCAATATTACATACTTTTTCTCATCATGATTATGCTTATGCATAACTGTAATACATACTGTAATATATATATATGTGTGTCTGTCTATGAGAGAGAGAGTGTGGGTGTGTGCGTGTGTGTGTGTGCGTGCTTGCATATTATTGGTGTGTAAAAGTGAAAGGCAGACTGTGTGGGGATATTAAATTACTAGAGGAAGTAAATAGAGGAAAAAACAAGAAATAATTGAGGTAAATATGAGCAAAGTGAAATGACACAAAAATTTCATAATTAACCACTTTATTTTGTTTCCAAATTGAATATTACTGTCGTGAAAATTGTGATAGAAATATCAGTGTAATGTTTTTGTTTTTGTTTTTTTAACTAACATGGTAATTATAAACTGTGACACATGTCAGTAACTACAGAACTTGGGTGCTGGATTCAGAAAAATTCAGTTTTTAAGGTCATCCTTTGGTAAACAATGAGTTTGAAGCCAGAGTTAGCTACATGAGATCTTATCCAAAGAAAAATAAAATAAAATAATAATAAGATAGTGGTTATTTATGCTTCGTGTCTTATAAGATATCATATAACAATCTGTACTTTCTACAAACCATGCTCTTCAGCACTGGTAATACTGACTTTCAGGTACTGAGAACCTGGCTCCTGCCTGGCTTTTCAAGCAGCTTATTTCACTGAATTCGCTTAGTGGTCATATGAGAGTTTTATTATTATTTTTATATTATTGATGGAATAAGAGGTTGTGAGAAGTGAGATCATTGATTTATGTTCTTATAGCTCTTATGAGCTGGAGATCAATTAGTTCTTTCTACTTTGAGTGTCTGCACAATCTATCATTCAAAACAAAGAGAGAGAGAGAGAGAGAGAGAGAGAGAGAGAGAGAGAGAAAGGAGAAAGGCTTGAGAAGGAAAGGAAATGATATAGAAAAATCTCATTCATCTAAGAAAAAGTATGACCTGCTCTTGTAATCAACTACTGTGTAACCGTGTGCCATTAACTCTACCATGAAAGTTACAACATCCATTCCTCATCTCCTGGGCTCTAGGGAACCCAGGCTAGGGTTAATTGATGGTTCCGTCATTCATAGCTTTACAGGACTGACAGTTGCTGCTTGTATCAGAGCCCACAGGCAGGGTCAAACAGTTCCTGAGTTGGGAGTGAGGATTGAAAGAAAATTTAAAAACAAACAAACAAAAAATACCCACTACACATGAGATCTGTTTGAAAAAGCTGACAGTAGAAACTGTTGCACTGGTTTATTCCACAATTCCTTTTGATAGTCAGAGCAAAGAACCTGGATACAATTAAGGTGTTCATTGAGAAGTCAAGCTTGTTTACTCAACCACTTGTCTGTATGATCCTCACACAAATAAAAGAAAAGGAACTTCGCAAAACATCCTGCCTATCTCTGTCTCCAGGTGAAGGGCAGGATGAAAACATGTTTTTCACTGAGAACTCAATAACAAAGCAGCCTGACAAACAAGCAGCTCTCCACATTCTGGGGTGTTGTATGGGGCCTGAGGCTAGGAATGTGTTTCAGATCTCAGTTAAATGCATGGTTCTCACATGGTTGTTTCACTTATAATAGTTGCTGAGCTTCATAAACAAATGTCTTGAAGGGTAGAAAGAGCCAAGAGTAAATATTCCACATTTACTATCTAGATTGTAAGCCATGCAGCATTCTCTGTGTCCCTTTCTGATTACTAGAAGACAGTTATTTTATTAGCCCATATTCAAGAAAAGAAAAGGATGTTGCTCTTTCCTAATTGGAAAATTGTTGGAGATTTTTCTGATGTGTGTTACTGGCCCTTAATATCTAGTTACACCCATCTTTGCTTTGTAAACCTGCCTGAGATATATCTGATTGGTTGATTATACAGCCTATGCCTAGGCAATGTAGAACGGTGTAGGCACTGCTAAGGTTCCTGGGATTTGGAGGACAGAGAGAATCATGGGACAGAGACAGAAAGAGAGAAAGAAGGAGGACACCACAATCAGCTAGTCTGGAGAAGAAACCATGTGGGGCCAGGAGGAAGGACTCCAATAATGGTGTAAAAGGGCCCAAATGAAGAATAAAAGCAAGGATTTATAAGATTATGGCTGAAAGATAGGGAGGTTAAAGGATTAAATGCGGGCTGGGAGATGGAAGGAGAAGATATTTAAACAATGTAAGTGAAATATCTTCCTGACCAAAGGTAAATAAGGCAATTATAAAATCCAACAGGTATATATGTCATATTATTTCGGGTAGCAGGTTAGATAATACCACCATGATAATCACAGGGCTAATAATAAAGATTATATAGCCCAACAGCCATTTTTGCTGCAACAACAACAAAAAATCGTAAGACTGATTTTTTTAAAGTACCATATATTTTTTATTTTTTTTTAAATTAATGGGCTAACTTCAAAAAAAGTATCAAATAAAAGACAGCAACTCAATGTCTCTCTTACTCCAGTTCAAGGCATTTGGAATCTTCCCAGTCAATGGTTAGCCAATTGTAACACAGTGTCCACCTCCATGTGTCTTTTTAAGAGACTCAAATAGAAAAACTTTATAGGATTTTGTAACAAGTCTTCAAACATAAACACTTGAACTAGGCAGATGGTTCAGCAAGTAAAGGCACAAGCTGACAAGCCTGACATCCTGATTTGGATTCTATGGACCAATCTGAAGAATAGGGAGAACTGACTCTCACAGGTTCTTCACAGGAACACACACACACACACACACACACATTTAAAAATAAACATAGAGACTAACCATGAATCTAGTCAGTGTATTTCACTGTGTATGAAAACCACTTCCCAAAATATTTTTCTAATAATAGACCCTTGATAATTTGCTTGAGGCAAAATGTCAAAATAGAAGTCAGTGGATTCATAAGAAAGATATCCACCTATTCTAAGCTAAAGATTTAGATGCATAGCTAATGGGAAATAAATACTGCATGTAAGTTCAATAGATATGTACCTCACCATAGTTAAGTTGCTGTTTTGATCACTAATTATTTAAATGACCAGTGGTTTTTGTACAAGTATCAAAACCCATACCATCTCCAAGATACAGTTTGCATTTTTCTCACTACTTCATTATAGAACATGTTCAGTTATTATATCTCAAATATGGCTAGAAAGGAAAAATCCAATTTTCCAGTTCCAAGATACAGTTATAGTAAAAGGAAAAGAATATGAAATTTGGAATCATAAAACCTGATCTCAGTTACTGTGTCATTTACTTACATGTTTAGAACATGGTTTCTGGATTTTGTTATTTGAAGGCATGGTCTCATGTAGCCCAGCCA
The DNA here is from genome assembly GCF_030254825.1 of Meriones unguiculatus. Classification (NCBI taxonomy): domain Eukaryota; kingdom Metazoa; phylum Chordata; class Mammalia; order Rodentia; family Muridae; genus Meriones; species Meriones unguiculatus. The sequence continues at coordinate 63,237,987 of NC_083365.1, read as the reverse complement.
GGCTGTGAATGTGCCAAGTAGCTAAAGATGACATCCCACTCTCCCTCCTACAAGCTGGCATTCCAGGTCTGCACCGGCTCATCTGGTTTAGGTGGCACTGGTAAATGAGCCCAGGATTTTGTGCTTGGAGGGAAGCACTCTGTTTACTGAGCCACATCCTCAGCCCCTTTATGATCTCTACCTCTGTGTCTTAGTGATAGCTAATGGGATACATGCTGTGACTTGAGATGGTGGATAACCAACCTGCTCTTGTAACTTCATCCAGTATCTTCTTCCCATTACCCAGTGAACACGGGTAATATGATCTCCATTAGTATCCAGCAGAGAGTCTTGGGACCCCACTTAGTTTCTGTGAGAGTATTCTGCTTTAGAGTTTAAGTCTTCTTAACTTAATGGCATGCAAGCCACCTAAACATTTGTTTATTTACAGATATGGTTGTCATATATTTATCGAAGTATTGTTCAACATTTTAAAAATAAGTATAGGTTTCCTTTTGAGTTCTTTAAGCCATCCAAATTAATTCATGTAGCTTCTCACTATTCAGTATATCAAGATATATTCCGAATTAGAGTTTTGTATATATATATTTTTTAATTCCACTGATGCAACCTGTCTTGTAGACCTCTCATCTACCTATAGTGGTCCAGTGTCCTACACTTACTTCCTTTCTTGTACCAATCTACATCCTAACTCCACCCTTGCAGATAAAATGCTATTTTCAAAATCATATTATGAAACTAGGCTTCAGACCTTTCCCACTGCCTTGAAATTAAAACCTTCACTCTTTTAATAGAGCCTGCAGATTTCCAGCTGATGGGACTTTGTTGGCCCGTCCTTCCACAAGCTCACTCCACATTGCTCTACTTCTGTCTCTGTCCCTTGCTAAGATCAGCCCACTCCTTTTGTCAGTGAAGAAAGTTCACTCTTCTTACAACTTCCACTTCTATTTCTGTGCTTGGATCTCCTTTGTTATTTAGCCCTCACTCTGAGATTTAAATATGTCTGAAAAGTCTGATCTATAACTCTTCATTCCCTTTTCCTAAGTTTACAGTCTATGTAGATCTCACAGACATTTTCTTCCTATTTACTTATTGATATTTTTTCTGCCCTTACTCATAAAAGATGAGACTCAAATTAATATTTGTGTTGTCTTATTGTTTAGCCCTAAATGCCTAGAACTATACTTGGATATTAGAGAGACATATTGAGTTGTGATTGAATAAGTAAAACATTCCTTTCCCACCAATTAAGTATCAGTTATCTCCTATATGTGATTTCAAAGAAAGCAGTGATTGAGCAAGTGAAGTGCACTTGGCTGATCCTGTGGCCAGGAAGCTCACAAGCAGACAGCCACATCACAAAATAGAAACTGCTGGCCTGGGAGGCTCTGTCATTGACTCTCTATGACCTTGAACAAGGTACATTTTATGAGCCTCAAGTTTCTCCTTTTTAGCACTGTATGTTATATTTCATGTTTCCCAAGTGTCTTTTTCTACCATGGCTCTCATGTCTCTATATTAAACAAACAATCTGAGTGAAAATCCCCAGCAGAGATTTTGTTTTATTTTTAGATTTCTTGTCATAGTAAAGAACTAATAGTGTTGGTAAAACAGCCAACAAACAAATAAACAACCAAAAAAAAAGCAAAACAAGAAATCCTTACTTTGTGAGATACTTCAGCCTATGTCACATGGCATTTATTTATGTAATAAGTAAGTAATGCCTTTGCCTCTTTCATGCCTACACACTCCTCAGAAAACACTTCCCATGTATTAAAACTGACTGAAAATGTGTGGGTCTGCTGCTGTTATAGGTTAAGGTTCTTTAGGAAAAAATAGATAAAAAGTGAAGCTTTGTGGTAGAGCGTGTGTCTAACTTGTATGTGGCTCTGGGTTCAATCCCAAACACTATAAGATAATTAATAGTTACTACTAATAATAAATGCAAGGAAAATATTTCCTATGGTGTTAGTTATGACTGTATCTGCAGCTGAACACAGCTAACAGAAGTAATTGAATGAAACAAAACTCATAGTTTGAAATTTTAAAATAGGAGAATAGCAGTGGGAATGAGTATAAGGCTTCTTGCTAACCTATTCACAAGTAGAGGGAGGAAAGGGCCAGTACTCCTTTGGTTCTCCCTTGTCTTTTTCATTTAGTCCAAGACTCCAATTCATATGATAGTGTCAAGCACATTCAGAGAGGATCTTCACTTCGCAGTTAATTCACTCTGGAATTTCTCTCCCAGGCATACACAGGCCTAACTAATGACCTTGGCATTTTCTAAACCAGTCAAGTTGACAATCATAATTAACCATCATAACTCTAGTGGGGTTATAAGGAAGGAAATATAGGAAGGGACAGCTAACAATATGGGTCATTTGAGGGATCATATGGAAATTTTCTACAGTAGAAGCTTCTTACAATATACACATTTTTAAAAGAAGCTGAAATGATATCAGTAGGTAGCAAGGGAGGCAATGGTCCCACAAGATACCTCCTAACACTAAGTGAAACTCTAGTCCCAGGGATAGGTTTCATCTAATTGGCTTGTTGGTGAAAGGAGCTCCATGAAAACCCATAAACATCTCAGGCCACTGCTAAGGTTATCCTTTGCTCTCCATAAACTGAGAGTAAAGCTCCATTGATGAAGACAATACTATATAAATTCTTTTTTTCTTAATAATGGATGTTGTGTCCTTAGTGACCTAGAGGTTAGATTCACATCAATTTTAGGTTTATGTAAAGAGAGATGGTGTCACACTGCTCTAAAAGGCCAGCCAATTTCCTCATAAAGTTTGACTTCTACAGGATAACTGGGAAAATAGGCATTTTGTATAAGAAATCTGTTTTGCTGGTTAATGCTACCATGCTCCTGGGAGGTAAAGATATTGAAATAAGTGCCAAGTAATCTTAAGGACTGCCTGACCCTGGAAAAAAGAAAATGGACACACAAATGAATGCAGAAAAAAAGGAGTTAAAAACTGAGATGGAGTTCCTGTCCTCGCCAGATCTTACTATTTTCCACTTCTTACATAAGATTCCATGCACTCTGCCCAACAGTTGGCCATAAGTCTCAGCATCTGCTTTGATAGTCTGCAGGCCTCTTTCAGAGGCCCTCTGTGGCAGGTTCCTAACTTGTTTCCTGTTTTCTTCTTCTTCTGGTGTCCATACTGTTTGCCTTTCGGGATGGGGATTGAGAGTTTAAGTCACGGTCCTCTCTCTTGATTAGCTTCTTTAGATGGACAGATTTTAGTAAAGGATGGGAACCCCACAAGGAGAGCTACAGAACCAGAAAATTTGAACACAGGGTTCTTCCCAGAGACTCATACTCCATACTCCATCCAAGTACCGTGCATGGAGTTAACCTAGAACCTCTGCACAGATGTAGCCCATAGCAATTTAGTGTGCAAAGGGGTTACATAGTAATGGGAAGAGGGACTGCCTCTGACATAATCTGATTGGCCTGCTCTTTGATCACCAACCCCTGAAGGGGGAGCAGCCTTACCAGGCCACAGAGGATGACAATGCAGCCACTCCTGATGAGATCTGGTAGACTAGGATCAGAAGGAAGGAGAGGAGGACCTCCCCTATAGGTGGACTTGGGGAGGGGCATGCATGAAGAAGGGGGAGGGAGGGTGGGGCTTATGGGGGGATACAAAGTGAATAAAATGTAATTAATAAAAGTTAAAAAAAAACTGAGATGGAAATAACAATGGAAGGCAAGATGTGCCTGCAGAATTGTTCCCTAATACTTTTCATACAAACCTGCTTCCCATCACCCCTCCTTCTTTCCCTCCCTCCCTGTTTTCCATCCTTCCATCCTTAGCACGTCTCCTAACCAGAGTCTTAAATGTTCTAGCTAGTGATTACACCACCAACCCCTCAATTTGAACTATTTGAAAAAGTCAAGCACCCTTAAGAAAATGCATGAGACCTCTAGGGAACTAAAAGTTATTTCTAATTCTAGCCATCTATTTGTAGATCACTATGTCAGCATGTGACGTATATCTTGAATTTTAGTTTTAGTTCAAATAACACATTTGGTTCATGTCAAAATTAGCTTCACTATTAAGTTATATGGCTTTTGTTTTATTAGAAAGGCAAAATTAATTTCTAAAATGATTTTTAACGATCCATAGAGCTTGAAATGCATATGTTTAAAACTGTCTTCATGTGCATATGATGATATACAGCTTTAAAATCATACACAGCGATTTTGTGGATAAGGTTTTTGCTGTGCAAGTGTGAGGACCTAAAATTGGCTCTCCAGCATGCAGAGAAGACTGGACTCAGTAGTGTATGTCTGTAATAACAGTCTTCCTTCAGCAAGACAGAAAGTAGAGTTGAGAGAAACTCTAGAGACTCATGGTCTCACTCTCCTGGCATTATCAGGGGTGAACAGATAAATGATCTGGTATCAAGTAAAGTTTGAATCAAAGACAGACAGCCATTGTTCTTGGAGCACCAGAGTGACTACCCTTGTGCTCACCAACAAGAACACATACACAAAGAAAGAGATAAATAGATAGATAGATAGATAGATAGATAGATAGATAGATATGATAGATGAGAGAGATATTAGAAAATGCTGTGTAGTCTTTTGACTCATACAAGCATCCCACTTAACACCAGTGAGATTGTGTTGATGGTGCTTCTTGTTCATGTTTGTATATTACTGAATTTCCACAAAATTACAGTATGTATTCCTATGGACACATTTGACATGATGCTTAGGAACCTGTTCTAATAAAACAGTCAGTGGCAACAACTTAGGTCAATCAAAGCCTCCTTGATCTATACCACACTACACAATGCCCTATAGCCAGCAACCTTTCTACTCTGGGAACATTCCAGAAGCTAGCATAAGCCTCCTACAGTGGCCTGTCGGCTGCTGTCTACATCATTTTGGGGGTCTACATTTATCTCTTCACTTTTTCAAAGATACTACAAGCTTCTGTGTGTGGTATATCAAAGAAGAAAAGAGCATCTCAAGTTCCTGAAGTTATTAAAAATACAAGGAGGGCCCCTTATCCATAGCAATACATTCCAAGCTGTTTACCTCAAGCTTTAAACGTTAGCATGTAAGACTTTTCTCCTAGCATACATACTCATGACATAGTTTAATTTACAAACTAGGTACAATAAGCTATCCTCAGCAGTAATTATCACAAATCAGAACAATCATAGCAACTAATCTACATTGGACTACTCCAGTATAGGCTGGACAAAGAATCAGTCCTTCTCCCAGGTGAGATCATTTGAGATATGATCAATTCTTTCAAAGAGGTGTACAGATTCAAATTTATGAGTTGTTTCTAGAAATTTCCACTTAATATTTTGTAAGTGCCTTAGTTACGGTTTCTATTGCTTTTTACAAAATACCATGACCAAAAATCAATTTGAGAAGGAAAAGGTTTATTCAGCTTACAGTTCCACACTGCTGTTCATCGGGACAGGAACTCAACTGGGCATGATGTTGGAGGCAGGAGATGATGCAGAGCCCACAAAGCATTGCTGCTTCCTGGCTTGCTTTCCCTGGCTTATTCAGCCTACTTTAGACTCCAAGACCACCAACCCAAGGATGGAACCATCCAAAATGGGCTGGGCTCCACTCTTTAATCAGTAATTAAGAAAATGTCTTAAAGGTAGATCTCATAGAGGCATTTCCTCAACTGAGGCTTCTTTCTCTCCGATGTCTCTACTTTGTGTCTAGTTGACACAAAACCAGCTAATACAGCTTTTGGGTAGTTAAGGATAACTTAGACTTTAGAATGACTTAAGTGGACTGGAGGATACATTTTATTATAAGGAGGTAGCATCTGAGAAGAAATGAAGGGAAATATCTTTAAAGTGACTGGATAATTAGGAGGAGTCTTCTGGTGTTATGAAGTTCTTTAAAGAGCCTTGCAGCTGGAGAAGATTAATCTGAAGAAATAACTGGCCTGAGAAGATGGTGTAGGGTAGGTGAGAACCTTCTAGTGTTGATTGATGAGCACTTTTAAAACTTCCCTCTTTCCTGCTGACTGGTAAGCACCCCGTGCTGCCTCAGAGAACACTTCAATCCTTCCTTCTGCACTCAGAATGCTATATTTCTATATCCAGAGTCAGATACTCATGTCTCAAGTGTCTTAGACATAATATGTCTTTCACAGCTGGAAGATGAGGACTTTGCTCCTGGGCTTCAGTGTTTTCATATTAGCTAGTTGGGTCACATCTGTGTCCTGGATTGATTTCAGTGGCTGTAAGCATAAGTGCCACCTCTGGTCATACATCAGTAGCCTCTGGCCTTTGGTACATGAGTTCTTTCATGCCTTGGGCAATGCTAATTTCATTTCTCATCCTCTGGCATGCTTGAATACACAGTTTACCTAGAGGTTAATAGTTATGATTCTAATTAAGAGGATGGAGCAGTTCTACTACATTAACATTAATAGTGCATGGAAAGCACTCCCAGAGGCTTCATTCTTTAAGCAGAAGCCATTTCCATGTCTATTCTCTTTCCTTGTTTTTTTTTTCTATCACCATTTAATGCAATATAATACTAAAATGGCACCTATGCTCGTGAGAGATGAAGAGTGGTCATTGTTTCCACTTACCTCTTTACCATCCCACCGAGAAGAGATACTAAGTACAGTATCCTTGAGACAGTTTGCTTAGCTGATCAAGGCAATCCTTGGGGTAGAGACCCAAAGGATGAGAAATTATCAAGAAATGTGTGCTGCAGAGAAAATAGGATGGGGCTGGCTCACCAAATGGTAAAACATGAACTTTTCCTTCATAATAAACTTGAAAGGTCATTACAATAGAGAGTCATTTCCATAAAGGTTAAATGTAAGTGACAGGTGTGATGGATCAGGGAAATCCCTGGTCTTTTAACATTGCCTTGCTTCAGTGTGCCTTGGCCTGCTTCAGTTTATGCATGAATATTAGAACTTTATACCCATCAGCTAACTCATGCTCTAGACATGCATTTATCCTGGTTAGTCTTGGACAACACTGTTACTTCCAAAAGCCTCATTCTAGACGTTCCAGCATGAGAAGGTGTTCACTTTGTACTTTTATCTGGGGAAACCCTTCATGGAAGGGTAAATGTTATACCAGCTGAGGTCTTATGTAGAAAATTAGGAGGCTTAGAAGAAACTGTTTAGCAAGACTTGTATGCCAGAGGTATTGAGGGCTACCTAGGAAACTGCTTTGTTTGTCTTCCCAAAGGAAATGGCTGGGATAAACAGTTTTTTCTGCTTTAGATTTTTTATTTTACACAATAATAAAGTTGCATCAAAGCATCTATTTCTAAATTATGTTATTGAGAATAAGCGCCCCAGTATTAGAAGGAGAAGGTGAAGTTGGAGAAGAAAGAAGCTAGGGAGATGTCTCAGCAATTCAGAGAATATACAGGTTTTGCAGAGAACCCAAGTTCAGTTCCAACCTCCCTTATGAGATGGTTCATGCCCCACCAACTCTAGAAGAATCTGATGCATTTGAACTTTGGAAACACATCTACACACAAACACACATATACTCTTTGTCTCTCTTAAAAATAAAATAATTCTTTATTTTAGAAAGGCGAGAAGGAAAAGTGAAGGGAAAGAGGAAAACAGGAAGAAGAAAGGAAAGAGGAAAATTAAGAAGAAAAGAAGGAGTGGAAACATACACTAGCATATCATGTCTTGATATCCACAGTTTGTCATTTCCCAAGTTTATTTTCTTTTATGTACTTTTTTATTTACTTATTATAGTTTATTCACTCTGTATCCCCCCCTGTAGCTCCCTTCCTCCTCCCCTCCCAATCCTACCTTCCCTCCCTTTTCCCAACCTGTACCCCTTCCCCAGTCCACTGATAAGGGAGGTCCTCCTCTTCTTCTTTCTGATTCTAGTTTATCAGGTCTCATCAGGAGTGGTTGCATTGTCTTCCTCTATGTCTTGGTAAGGCTGCTCCTTCCTCATGGGGAGATGATCAAAGAGCAGGACAATCAGTTCCTGTCAGAGACAGTCCCTGTCTCCATTACTATGGAACCAACTTGGACACTGAACTGCAATGGGCTACCTCTGTGCAGGGGTTCCAGGCCATCTCCATGAGTGGTCCTTGGCTGGAGTATCAGTCTCAGAAAAGACCCCTGTACCAAGACTTTTTGGATCTGTTGCTGTCCTTGTGGAGCTCCTGTCCTCTCCAGGCCCTACTATCTCCCACATCTTTAATAAGATTCCCTGCACTCTGGCCAAGGTTTGGCCATGAGTCTCAGCATCTCCCTTGATATCCTGCAGGATAGAACTCTTCAGAGGCCCTCTGTGGTAGGCTCCTGTTCTGTTCCCTGTTTTCTCCCTCCTCCAATGTCCATCCTCTTTGCCTTTCTGAATGAGTATTGAACATCTTAGCCAGAGGCTTTCTTTTTGATTACCTTCTTTAGGTGTACAGATTCTAGTAGGTTTATCTTATATTATATGTCTAATATCCACTTATGAGTGAGTATATACCTTGCTTGTCTTTCTGCTTCTGGGATACCTTACTCACGATGATATGATCTTTTCCAGTTCCCACCATTTACCTGCAAATTTCATGATTTCCTTGTTTTTTATTGCCGAGTAATATTACATTGTGTAGATGTACCACAATTTCTGTATCCATTTCTCAACTAAGGGGCATCTGGGCTGTTGCCAGCTTCTGGCTGTTACTAATAAAGCTGCTACAAACATGGTTGAGCAAATGTCCTTGTTGTATACTTGAGCATCTTTCGGATATATGCCTACAAGTGGTATAGCTGGATCTTGAGGAAGTGCTATTCCTAATTGTCTGAGAAAGCACCAGATTGATTTCCAAAGTGGTCGTACAAAATCTGTACACCCAAAGAAACTAATCAAGAGGGAAGACTCTTGCTAAAATTCTTAATTCCTATCCAGAAAGGCAAAGAGGATGGACATCAGAAGAAGGAGAAAAGAGGGAACAAGTCAAGAACCTGATACAGAGGACCTCTGAAAGGCTCTGCCCTGCAGACTATCAATGCAGATGCTGAGACTTATGGGCAACCTTTGGGCAGAGTGCAGGGAATCTTATGAAAAAAGTGGGAAACAGTAAGATCTGGAGAGGACAGGAACTTCACAAGGAGAGAAACAGAACCAAAAAATCTGAGCACAGGGGTCTTTCCTGAGACTGATACTCTAACCAAGGACTATGCATGGAGATAACCTAAGACCCCTGCACAGATGTAGCCCATGGCAGTTCAATATCCAAGTGGGTTCCATTGTAATAAGAACAGGGACTGTCTTTGACATGAACTGATTACCCTGCTCTTTAATTACCTCCCCCTGAGGGGGAAGCACATTACCAGGCCACAGAAGAAGACACTGCAGCCACTCCTGATGAGACCTAATTGACTAGGATCAGAAGGAAGGAAAAGAAGACCTTCCCTATCAGTGGACTTGGGGAGGGGCATGCATGCAGAGGGTGGAGGAAGGGAGGGATTGAGACAGGAAGAGGAAGGGAACCATGAGGGGGATACAAAGTGAATAAAGTGTAATTATTAAAGAATAAGAAAATAGCACCTTGAAAAAAATTAATACCACAACCACAATTTTGAGTCAAATTTGAAAGCTAACTTTAATTAAAATTCTGGCTAGGATGATGTACTTTGGCCCAGTCCATTGGGGGGGTTCCCAGAAAATGGTGAGGACTCATATTTTCCAAAGGCTTAGAAAGGCAAATCCGTAAAGGTACATATTTTCCACAAGGTCCAATCAGGGGCAAGCATATATCCTGACCTGACATACTTCCTCCCTGCATGCCTCCTTCCAGCCAGCCTACACATACATGTGATTAAGCACATCCGGTGCAGTTCAGTCAAACAAACTTGTTTAGAGGAGTGAACACATGTGACTTGCTATATAATAGTAGCATTCAATATTCCAGGAAGTATCTGCCCATAGGCAAGTGGACTTAGAGTTTACAGGAGTTTTTGTTTTATGGATCTCTTAGGCTCAGTAATTAAAACTTAAATCTCACATAGTGCAAGTGGAATACGATGGTTGATATCAGGAGTTCTCAATCACTTACTTTTTCTTTTGAAATCAGACCCTACCTGAACCAGAAACTTACCCAGCTATACTGGATAACCAGTGAGACTCTAAGTTTCTCCTTTCTGTGGTTACAGCTGTGCAGCACCACATTTGGCTTCGTGTGTGTGTGTGTGTGTGTGTGTGTGTGTGTGTGTGTGTATTGAGAGCTGATGGGTTTCTCATGCTCAAAGAGCAAGCACTTGGCTCACTGTTCCATCTCCCAGGTCTTAATTAAGTTTATTCGCAGCACAGAAGACAGTGTGTTTTCTTCATGACTCTAAAATCCAGAGACTCATTGTAATTATGCAGAAGAATACCAGTGGCTCCTGAGGCCTGCTGTGACCACCCCATCTCCCTAGGTCTTCACTGATACCTATCTTTATATTTTACTATAAGTAACTTAATAAATTTGATGTAATTCTTTCTTTTTATGTTAATTTACTTTCTTTAGGAGTTAATGAGATGTTTTCATGTGCTTATCTGTATGTGTCCTTTAGAGAAATGTCTCTTCAATTTCAAGCTTTCTCTAAACTCATTTGCCTTTTTAATGTTATGCAACATATGCACACACAAACATGAACACACACAGGTACACACACACACACACATACACAGAAAATCTACATAGCTCCTAGACTCATCAAGTATGTAACTATCAATATTCTTTTTCATTCTATAGATTTTCTTCTAACTTAATAAACACTGACCTCCATATAAGGTATTTAACCTAATCAATCCCATTTTTCCCATTTTTATATTTGTTTTCCTTATTGTACTTTTGGTGTCAAATGAAACCAAAATTAGAGCATTTAGATTTCTGTTTCCATATGTGCAAACCTGTGCTGCAATTTTCTATATCTTTCTCCTCTATTTCAAATTTATAAATAGTATCTTCTTAGGAAGTTTTCACAGTTAATCCATTTAAAACGATAAACATCTCTTGGCTTAGCACATCCTAGTCCCCTTTCTCTGTATGTCCTTCAGCTCTGACTTCCATATGGTTTCTTGAATGCTTATGTGTGAATGTAAATGTAAGGATTCTGGCTGTGAATGACCTGCTCCCCCACTTTTTTTTTTTTCAGAAGAACCTGGAGATAGAGGATGTCTAGCACACCTGGGCAACCTGCATCTCTGCCTGCTACCAGATGCTGGTTAATCCTGTGTGCATAAACAGATCTGTGTGCCTCTTCTCATCTGTCCTTGACACCATCTCTTATTTCTTATTTCATCACTGGCATAATTGCTGGCATTTTCATTATCAAACAATATTTAAAATGGTCCCATTCTCTTGTGATGCTAAGTATATATATAGAAGTACCCTTCTGGGTTATTGCAGGACATTCTGGATTTAAAAATAAATGTCTTATCTAAACAAACTCACTTTTATTTTAATTTATTTTATTTATTTATTGGTCAGAATTGAGTGTATGATAAACTGTGTTTATCAGCTATAGCAGTTCCCTGGTAGAATTTTTGGGGTAATTTATTTATACTATCATGTCACCTGTGAACACTGATACTTTCACTTCTGCCTTTCCAAACTGAATCTCCTTGATCTCCCTTAGTTTTCTTATTGCTCTAGCTAGGATTCAGGTAGTATATTAAAGAGATACAGAGAGAGCAGACAGCCTTTTCATGTCCGTTATTTCAGTGGAATTGATTTAAGTTTCTATCCTTTTATTTTAGGTTGGCTATAGGCTTGCTGTATAATGCCTCTACTATGTCCATGGCTTTAAACATGAAGGGGAGTTGGATTTTGTCAAATGCTTTTTCAGCATCTAAGGAGATGGTCATTTGGATTTTTTTTCCTTCAGTTTGTTTATATGGTGGATTACATTGATGGATTTCCATATAATGAACCACCCCTTCATGCCTGAGATGAAGCCTAATGTGTTCTTGGGTCAATGTTAATAAAGGAACTGGTCTGAAATTCTCTCCCTTGTTGGGTCTTTGTGTGGTTTAGCTGTGATCTCATAGAATGAGTATGGTAATGTTCCTTTTCTTTCTGTTTTGTGGAATAGTTTGAAGAGTGTTGTTAGTAGCTATTCTTTAAATGTCTGGTAGAATTCTGTGCTGCAACCATCTGGCCCTGGCCTTTGTTTGGATGGGAGACTTTTGATGACTGCTCCTATTTAATTAGAGAATATTTAATTTGTTTACCTGATCTTGCTTCAACTTTGGTAAGTGGGATCTCTCAAGAAAATTATCCATTCCATTTAGATTTTTGAATTTTGTGGCATAAAGGATTTTGAAGTAAGACCTAATGATTCTTTGGAAGTCCTCAGTATCTGTTGTTATGTCCCCCTTGATTTGGATAGTGTCTCACTGCCTTTTAGTTAGTTTGGCTAAGGGTTTGTCTATTTTGTCAATTTTTTCAAAGAACCAGTTCTTGGTTTCATTCTTTCTTTGAATTGTTTTCTTTGTTTCTAATTTATTGATTTCAGCCCCGAGTTTGATTGTTTTCATCTGTCTATTCCTCTTGTATGTGTCTGCTTCTTTTTTTTCCTATGGTTTGCAGGTGTGCCATTAAATTGCATTTATAAGATGTCTCGTCTCTTTATAAAGGCACTCAGTGCTATGAACTTTTCTTTTAACACTGCTTTCATTATATTCCATAAGTTTGGGTATGTTATGCCTTCATTTTCATCTAATTTTAGGAAGGCTTTAATTTCTCTCTTAATTTCTTCCCTTGCCCAGTTTTCATTAAGTAAAGCATTGTACAGTTTTCATGTGTGTGCAAACTTTTTATTCTTTCTGATGTTGTGGTCCAGCTTTACCCCATGGTGGTCTGGTAGGATACAATGGATTATTTCTTTTTTTATATATTGATCAATGGATTATTTCAATCTTCTTGTATCTGATGAGTCTTGCTTTGTGACCTACTGCATGGTCAGTTTTGGAGAAGGTTCCTGAGATGCTTAGAAGAAAGTATATTCTTTTGTGTTTGGGTGAAAAATTCTGAAGATATTCTGGTAGGTCCAATTGGTTGACGACATCTCTTATTCTCATCATTTCTTGGTTTAGTTTCTCTTTTGTTGACCTGTCCGTTGGGGAGAGTGGGATATTAAACTCTCCCACTATTAATGTGTGGAGATAGATATGTAGTTCAAGCTTTATTAATATTTTTTTTTACAAATGTTAGTGTCCTTGTATTTGGAGCATAGACATTCAGAATTGAGATGTCATCTTGGTGGTAATTTTCCTTTGATGAGTGTGGTTGTCTTTCTTCATCTCTTTTAGTTAATTCTGATTGAAACTCTATTTTCTCAGATATTAGAAAGCTATTCCTGATTGCTTCTTGGGTTCCTTTGCTTGGAAAATCATTTTCCAGTCCTTCACTCTCAGGTAATAGCTATGTTTATGGCTAAGGTGTGTTTCTTATATGCAACAGAATGATGACTCCACTTTACACATCCGTTCTGTTATCTGTGTCTTTTTATTGGAAAGTTGAGTCCAATGATGTTGACATAGATTAATGATCAGTGACTATTAGTTCATTTTAATTTTATGATGGTTGTGGTAGTGTGGTTCTATGCTTTTCAACTTTTGGTTTTGCTCTAATGAAGTATTTTATATCCTGTGTTATTTGGGGTGTAGTTACCCATTTCTGTGGGAGTTTTTCTTCTAGTATCTTCAGTTGGGCTAGGTTTGTACATAGGTATTTTTAAAATTTGTTTCTGTCATGGATTATCTTGTTTTCTCCATCTATGGTGATTGAAAGTTTTGCTGGGTATAGTAGTCTAGACTGGCATCTGTGGTATCTTAGGGTTTACAAGATTTCTGCGCAGGCACTTCTGGCTTTTATGGTATCTGCTGAAAAGGCAGGTGTGATTCTGATAGGTTTGGCATTACATGTTACTTGGCTTTTTTCCCTTGCAACTTTTAATATTTTTGCCTTTATTCTGAACATTTGTTTTTTTGATTATTTGTGGCAGAAGGATTTCATTTTTTGGTATAATCTATTTGGTGATCTGCAAGTCTATTGTATGATTATAGGCATCTATTCCTTAAGAGTGGGGAAGTTTTTTTTCTATGATTTTGTTGAAAATATGTTCTCGTCCTTAGAGCTGGAATCTTCTCTTTCCTCTATTTCCAATATTTTTAGGTTTTATCTTTTCATGGTGTCCTTGAGTACTTGGATGTTTTGTGTCAGGAATTTTTTGATTTAACATTTTCTTTGATGAATGTATCAATTTCTTCCATCATGTCTTCTACATCTGAGATTCTTTCCTCCCTTTATTGTATTCTGTTGTTGATGATTACCTCTGTAGTTCCTGTTTTCTTCTCTAAGTTTTCTCTCTCCAAGAATTTCTCAGTTTGTGCTTTCTTTATAGCTTTCATGTCCATCTTCAGATCTTGAACCATTTTATTGATTTCATTCATCTCTTTGTATTTTCCTGCATTTCTTCTGTTAAATTCTTTTCAACTCAGCCTACTATTAGAACTTAGGTAGTATTATATTTATAAATAATTTTTTCTACCACTTTCACAACAAAAGTAGAAATAAAGAATTATGTCAGTCCTGAAAAGTTCTAAGGAGCTACCATTCACTGACTGACTAGTTGCCTGACTTTGTTAAATGAGGTATCATTTTACCTATGTGTAAAACTGGGAAGATAGTATGTTGTGAAGAGCCATTCCACACAATTAGTTTTCTGTTTTATTTTTCTTTTTTTGCTACAAAAGGCCTAGGCATCCTTCAAGAAGGGTTGTACTAAGAACACCCTGTTTCCAAACCTAAGGTTTATTATCCATGAAACAGACCATTTGCAAAATTAATAGGTAAATTAGCAAAAAGAAACAGATCATTAAACCCAGTGCTATGGTTTAGAATCTCGGTTGGGGAAGGAAGCCAAAGTGAAGTGTGGAAGCCAAAGTTCCCTTAAGTGACAGGAACTATCAGTCTGTGGTGGAGGTTGTGGTCACTCAAATAGAATCAGAGAAGTGCTCTTAGTAAGTGGCATCTAAACCCACTCTCACGGGGGATGTGCTTTGAGATTGAAGGCAGAGCAAGACATAAGTTACTAAGTATGTGCCAATGCATCATATGAAAGGAAAGAAAATGCCTGAGCCTATTTACTTTCACCATTTTATTGTTACATTTAAATGTGTTATTTATCACTTTTGTGATGTACGGGTATATGTTTTCATATGTGTGTAAGGGTACCTATTTGTGTGTGTGTGTATGTGTGTGTGTGGGGGTGTATGTGTGTGTATGGTGTGGTATGTGTGAGTGTGGTGTGGTATGTGTGTGTGTGTGTGTGTGTGTGTGTGTATGGTGTGGTATGTGTGAGTGTGGTGTGGTATGTGTGTGTGTGTGTGTGTGTGTGTGTGTGTTTGTATGATGTGGTATGTGTGAGTGTGGTGTGTGTGTGTGTGTGTGTGTGTGTGTGTGTGTAGGCTAGAGGTTGATAATCAGTGTCTTTCTTAATTGCTCTTATTTTGAGACAGAGCATTTCATTGAATATATGGTTCACCAAATGTCTAGATTGACTGGCCAACAGACTCAGGGACCAAATCTGTTAGTTCTGATTGTCCAGCTTCAGACATGTTCCTGGGATAGCACTCAAGTCTTCATGCTTTCATAGCAAGCAATTACCCACAAAGCCATATTCCCATCTCCTCTACTAACCATTTCTTGCATTATTCGAATCATTTATAGTGAGCACATTCCATGTTGTAATATTAGCAGGCCTTACTTCATGCCAATGTCCTGGCTCTCTCCTTTTTCTTTCTATGTATGTCGATTAAAAGTAGCAGTGTTTCTATCCAAAAGGCTAGTGACTATATTGACTTAAAGCAAGGCCCAGACAATCAAATGGAATATTTGAAAGTATATGCAGACCTCATAAAGTTTATGATGTTTAAATTTGTGATATGTAAAATAAACGTAATTCCACCTTGTGGAGGCTTTTTAATTGTGAAGATAAATAGCGAAACAGGATAAGCAAGCTAATCATAGATAATTCTAAATGAATTGTAGGAAGCATGAAAGGAGATTTACATGCATTGTGTCATTTTAATCTCACTGCAATCCTGCAAGGTGGAAACTGTTACGGTTTACATCTTATATTTGAAGATAGTGGAGTTTGAGAAGTCGAATTTTTTCCCAAGGACACTGAGCTAATGAGTAGAGGGAGGAGGGCCTCAGATCCAAGACATCTGGCCCCAGAGGCTTGATTAACTGTCAGCAGATAGTGCTGTATTAATAGTGACCCTTAGCAGATGTTTCATTCCAATGCTGGAGAAATAGCTCAGTGGTTACAATACTAGCTGTGTGTCCAGAGGACCAGAATTTGATCCCTCTCACCCACATCAGGCCATTCACAACTGCCTGTAACTCCTGCTCTGGATGATCTGATCCCCTTTCTCACCTGTGAAGATGCCTGTACTTAAATGCACATACCCCCACACAAACACACATACAAACAAATGTGAAATTAAATCTTAAAAACAGATTCCTCTGGGTTCTTATTTGCACCTCATATCTACCACAGGGATCAAAGCTCTTCTTGAATACTTTCCTAGCTAGCCTGTGATGCACTCTGTCTTCAGACTGGTTAATAAAATTTGAAAAACTCTTGATCTTCAAAATGAAAATTACTTGTAAGCCCATGTGCTCCTGGATGACACTCCCCATGGATCTCTTCTACTTCTGGCTGCAAAAGTGCAGGAGCTCACCTCCCTCTTGGATTTCCTATAAATTGGAGTGGGCATATGGTTCCATTTCCTTGTCTTACATTCCTTGTTATTTTGGAAGTTGCACTGAATAAATACTGAAATTGTCTAATTTCTGTTTTCCCTTTATTTATTAGTATCCACATTGATCCTCACAATCACCTACAGAAATATCACTGTCAGAGCTATGGCAGTGGATAAAATTTCCTCCTTGTACTTTATGAATCTGAGTAGCCAGCATCCCCACATTGAAAGGAAAGTACTTAATAAGGTCTTTGTGATACCAGAGATTACCCTAAGACACCATCTCTCAGGATGTTTTCCACCTTTGTTTCTTGAGGCAGATTTTCTCACTCTCCTAGAAGTTAGTGATTTGAATAATTCACATGGTCAATAAGTGCCAGGGTTCTACCTGTCGTCACTTCCACAGCATTTGGGGTTTAAGCAAACATCACCCTTAGGATTTTTACATGGAATCTGGGAATGACATTCAGGACACAAAGTATTTTAATGTCAGCCATTTTCCCATCCCATGTTCTGTTTGTTTTTTTATTATTTATTTACTTTGTATTCCCACTGTAGCCCTCTCCCTTATCTCCCACCCCCTCCCTCCCTCTTCTCTCCCTAAGCCCTTTCCATAGTCCTCTGATAGGGGAGGACCTCCTTCCCTTCTATCTGACCCTAGCCTATCTGGTCTCATCAGGAATGGCTACATTGTCTTCCTCTGTGGCCTAGTAAGGCTATACTCCCTCAGAGGGAGGTGATCAAAGAGCCAGCTCCTGAGTTCAAATCAGAGACAGGTGCTGCCATCCTTACTAGGGAACTCACTTGGAAACTGAGAAGCCTATGTGCTTCCTCTGAGCAGGGGGTCTAGGTCCTCTCCAAGCAAGGTCCTTAGTTGGAGTACCAGTCTCTGCGGGAGCCCTGGGCCCAGGTTTTTTTGGCTCTTGTTGGTCCCCTTGTGGAGTTCATTGTTTTTTAATTCTAATTATTTGCTTAACTTTTCATACAGGGAAATTTTGCAGTTTTCTAAATATCTTACACCTGTTTTTAAAGCAGTAGAATATGGAATTGGTGATTTTAAACTTGGCTTCTCACACTATACACTTTTCTGTCTTAATTCTTTCTGTAGACATTGCTAGACATTACTAATTCCTGGAATAGGAGAGAGATTCGATTCAATCTTTTGTTCCTTGTTGGCTAGGTTTATAGAAATTACTTACACCCATCAGAATGGCCAAGATGAAAAACTCAAGCGATAACACATGCTGGAGAGGTTGTGGAGAAAGGGGAACCCTCCTCCACTGCTGGTGGGAATATAAACTGGTACAACCACTCTGGAAAGCTATCTGGCGCTTCCTAAGACAAATAGGAATAGTGCTTCCTCCAGACCCAGCTATACCACTGCTAGGTATATACCCAAAGTTTGTTCAAGTACACAAAAAGGACACTTGCTCAACCATGTTTATAGCAGCTCTATTTGTAATAGCCAGAACCTGGAAACAACCCAGATGTCCATCAACGGTGGAATGGGTACAGAAATTGTGGTCTTTTTATACAATGGAATACTACTCAGCAATCAAAAAGGAGGAAATCATCAAATTTGCAGGCAAATGGTGGGATCTAGAAAAGATCATTCTGAGTGAAATATCCCAGAAGGAGAAAGACAAACATGGGATATACTCACTTATATAGACCTATAAGATATGATAAACATAATGAAATCTATACACCTAAAAAAGATAATCAATTGAGCGGACATGGGGTAAGATGATCAATCCTCGTTTAGAAAGACAGATGGGATGTGCATTGAACATATGACAGGAGTCTACTGAGAGCATCTGAAAGACTCTAACTAGCAGTGTTTTCAAAGCAAAGACTCATGACCAAACCTTTGGCAGAGTACAGGGAATCATAAGAAAGAAGGGGAGTTAGTCTGATGGGGAAAGGATAGGAGCTCCACAAGGACCAAATATATCTGGGCACAGGGTCTTTTCTGAGACTGACATTCAACCAAGGACCATGTATGGATATAACCTAGAACCTCCACTCAGATGTAGCCTGTGGTAGCTCAGTAACCAATTGGTTTCCCAAAGTGAGGGGAACAGGGACTATTTCTAACAGGAACTCAATGACTGGCTCTTTGGTCTCCCCACCCCCGAAGGGAGGAGCAGTCCTGTTAGGCCACAGAGGAGGGCTTTGCAGCCAGTCCTGAAAATACCTAAAACAGGATCAGATGAATGGGGAGGAGGTCCCCCCTATCAGTGGACTTGGAAAGGGGCATGGTGGAGATGAGGGAGGGAGGGAGGGACTGGGAGGGAATGAGGGATCGTGACACGGCTGGGATACAGAGTTAATAAAATGTAACTGATAAAAAAAATTAAAAAAAAGAAATTACTTAGATAGATGTATGCACATAGGGAAAGGTACATAGATATTAAATGCAGTAACTGACTTTCAAGGTTTTGATGTTACAGCCCCATAAATATCGGGACATTAATAAAAATGTACCTTTTGGGCTAGTGATAAGAAATTTTGTCCTGTCTCTTGATGCTGGGCATCAATAGCAGCTCTGTTACTAGTCAGCCACATGGTCATGAAAATGAACAACAGTTGCTCTCTACTGTAATATGTTGCTGGTGAGTTTGTCGCAGTTTAGGAATGTTAAATGTGTTTTCTTCCTTAAGAGTCATTCAAGTTCCCTTGGGATTAATTAGATTTAAGATTGAGGCAAGTCTGTATTTAGAGAATAACCCTCTTCTAACACCACATTGCTCATTCATATAGGAAGGCTGGATAAGGAATGTGTTTTTATGGACAGGTTGAGGGCTGGGCTCTGAACATGACTTAATGAGCAAAGTGTTTGACTTGTAAGAATGAAGTCCTGGACTGGATCCTTAGGATCCATGTTTTTAAAAAGCATGTATTGTTGGTACAAAAATATAATTCCAGTGCTGGAGAGATAGAGGTGAGGGGTTCCTGTGGTTGGAATCTGAAGTATGACTTGACACTTGAAATTGCTTTAACACACATTACAGGTACTTGTATCTGCACACATATGAAGACACACACACACACACACACACAAACACACAAAGAGAGGGGAAGGAGAGAAAGAGAGAGAGAGATTTGAATTGACATACATATAAACACTGGAATGCTAGAAGCAAATTAGTCCTGAGGAACTTAAGTGGCATAACACTTAGAGTAAGAGTGTTATTTAGTGGTGATGGTCAATATTCCCTAAATATGGGCAAAGAGAACCTAGAACTACCTAGAAATAGAGAAGAAGAAGTGGCAATGGGTACAGCTTTTCCTATGCTCCAGAAGTTCCAACCTAATCACCATCACATCATGTGAGATGTGGAATGCAGCCATGTTAGACATTCCAATCCCACTGTCACCTGACCACAAACATTTGAGAAGCTTTAAGCACAGCCACAAAAGAAACCTTCCTGCAAGATTCAGTCCATCCTATAGAGTTATGAGAAACCACAAGAGAGTTCTCAACTTCCGATATGGCTTTTGGCTTGTTTATTCACTAGCAGCAGATAAGCAAGACCTTGGAGATTTGAAGCTTTGATCACATCTGTACAAACAGATAGACATTGTACATCCAGTATCAATGAGGAGTCATTGGTTACTTCTTGACTTCTAGATATGTGTTTTAAGTGAATTATGTAAAATCCTAAGTGAATTCTCCCAATCAGAACCATCCATTTAAAACGCTGTAATGATAGATGGCAAGTTTGACTTCTAGCCTTCATATGCACACATGTACATGTGTACCTGCATGTGTGTGTGTGTGTGTGTGTGTGTGTGTGTGCACTCACACCTTACCAGGGTTCACTGTCTGCATGTTTTCAGGTCCTTGGTGTCTGTTCAAGGAATTAGAAAGGCACACAGAGATTATAGTGCATCAAGTGAAATTTATTCAAAAGCAAAGTGATAGTACAGATAGAATGTGCTACAAGCAATGGGATTCTTGAATTAGAATACTCAAAGGTTTAGAGAGTATTGTCTGGAGCCTTCCTTTATGAGGTCTTGGAGAGGGAGGCATTTGGTTGTAAGTGGCATGATATAGGTGTTTCTCTTGTTTTGATCGACAGGCATAGATCTGTAATCTGTAACATTTCTCTACAGCATATTCTCTTTTCCCACAATGTATCTGATTTAACTCATATACATGTCCAAGTGAAAATTCTAAGTTTACATTAAAAAAATGGATGTGTATATAACCCAGGATAAGTCAAATCTTAGGAATCTTAGGTTGTTAAAGTATTTGTTCATTATATTTGCCTATCACACACACACACACACACACACACACACACACACACACACATATATATACATACTAGAAGAAAAAATTAAAGGTATTGAAAATAAGGCACTTAATTTTCAGTTCTATTAAGTTTAAACTACAGGTGTGTATTCTTTTAGATAACATAGCTCTAAAATTAAGAACAGATACCTTTTGCAATTCAACACCTTTCAAATCTATACACTGAGTTACTGGATTGGGTGGTTTGAATAGGAATGCCTCCCAAAGGCTCAAACTTTTTAATACTTTATTTGATGAAACCGTTTGGGAAAGATTATGAGATGTGGCCTAGTTGCAGGTGTGACACTGGGGTGGGCTTTGACATCCAAAAACCCACACAATTTTCAGGGAATTCTCTGTGTGTCTCAGTGTCTCTGTCTCTCTCTCTATTTGTCTCTCTCAGATAAAATTGCTCAGCTACACAATTAATCACTTTGTTTTATAAGTTGACTTGGTCTTGATACCTTAGCACCAGAATGGAAAAGTGACTAAGGCACTGGTATACAGACAATCTGAAAGTAGACAAGTAATTTTCTGGATGGTTAGGACTTCAGTAAGAATGAAGGATGTGTGAACAGGCTGCTACTCAGACTTTATATCCATGTCTCTCAAATCATGGAACCCAGGCTAGTTGCTTTTCCTATTGCTGTGATAAAATTGCTTGGTAAAACATCGTCAGAAAGGAAGGGTATCTTTGTCCTTCTTGGCAGGGAAAGCAAGGTGCAAAAGTGTGAGGTAACTGATCATAATATACCAGTCAACAGGAAGCAGAGAGAAAGAGATGAAAGCTGATGCTCAGACTACTTTTTTCATTTATTCAGTTACAGACCCTAGCACACAAAATGGTGTGTCCTTTATTTAGTGTTGATCTTTGTAATTCATTAACTTAATCTAGAGACTCCCTCAAAGAGTCACAAGACTATCTCCCCATATGGTATTTCTGTGCCCCATCTGGTTGATAGTAGAGAGGATCCATCACATGTATGATTAGGGCCTTGTTAATAATGTCCGACCAGAACTCTTATGGCTGACAGATTCTTGAATGACATTATTGGGATTTGGATCATGTAAAAGAGAACAGCTTCTAGATAAAGTAAGTAAAATACAGTATGAGAAATATCAGTATGATTTGTTCTTAAAGTTGTCAAAGTCATACTTATTTGGTCATTCATTAAAAACTATACAAATTACACACATAAGACTTTGTGTATGTATGTGTGTTCACTTATGTATGATTCTGTTGATAGTTATTTGCTGGAAAGTATGTCTACACACAACTGAGCAGCACTGGTGATATTTAAAACCCCTCCACACTATAGGCAGTGCCCAGTGTGTTAAGGTCACAACCCAGCACCCTAGCAGTGAACTATTTTAAAACTGTACACTTGCATAGCATTGCAAGAAGAGGATGATTGCTTTCCTAACAGTATATGGTCTGGTGCAAGAGAATGATTGTGAGCCAAAGCAGACGAAAGTA
The DNA here is from genome assembly GCF_030254825.1 of Meriones unguiculatus. NCBI lineage: Eukaryota > Metazoa > Chordata > Mammalia > Rodentia > Muridae > Meriones > Meriones unguiculatus. Next base: position 63,215,455 of record NC_083365.1, on the reverse strand, counting down.
GTGGCAGTTTGGAAATAAGGTCCTGGTTTGTGGTAACAGGAATGAAAGAAAATCTGTTGTGGGCATGGAAGACAGAGGGATTCCACATAGGAAGATCGTGGGAGATGGACTAGGTGGAGTAAAGCCAAGTTTTGGAGTGAGAAAAAAGACATAGAGTTTTTAATGTTCCCCCAGTCGCTTGGGTAGTGTAATGAGACAATTTAGAAGCTAGGTGTTTCCAAAATCTTGGAGGTCTGAGTAGGATACTCTGACCCAGGGGTGAAGAGAGAAATAATCCTCCAACCTAACCCATATTGTCCTAGCAGGTTCAGGAATGGCTACAGACAAGTGGCTGCAAACTGGTCAAAAGTGTTGCCATGGTTTGACAAGCCCAAGGCAGCCCACCTGAAGCAGCAAGCCAGATGCCAAAATTTAGGGGGCAGCAATGTGCCAGAAGGCCCCCGACAGACAGTTTCTATAGTGATTTTAAATCCCACAAAGTTGACAATGATCAAGCATACTGTTTTAATGCTACACTTGTTCCATTATTATTATTCACAACTATTATTATTATTATTATTATTTATAATTACTTTTGTGTTACTGTAATAAAATTATCATGACAAAAGGTAAGAAAGGATTTATGTAACTTATACATTTGGAGAGATAGATTCTATAGCTACATGAAAGGCATAGAAGCAAGAGCAGGAAGCCAAGAGATCTCATTTCATCCACATGAAGGAAACAGAGAGAAAGGAAGATAAAGATACAACCCCAGAATGCTGGCCTCGAGTAATGTAGTTCCTTCAGCAAGCCTCCACACTCTAAAGGTTCTACAATTTGACTAAACAGCACCACTTGGGGGAATGAGTGCTCAAATACATTAGCCTTTGGGCCCATTTCTCATTCAAACCACCGCACCGAAAATTCTCTTCTGATCTTAATGTGTCACTTGCTCTAAATTTTCATCCTAATTCTCACTCTAAGGTCAATGAACTTCATCCTACTTTTCATGAATTGCCACAGATTAGGACCTAATTTAATGTCCTTTAGTTGTTCCCACTGCTCTATCAAGGCTGTATAATATTCTTGACAGTCGTTGTTGATCCTCACCCATACCTGTGTATACTGTGTACCATGGGAGAACAAAACAGATTTTCCCCAACTGAATATGCAGAAATAAACAGAGTTGTGGTAAGGAAACCATTTGAAATTAATTATTCAACGAGTTTGATAAATGTTACCTTATGAAATTGGTTAAAAAACTGACCTCAGCTATGTGCAAACTCTCAATTTATTCTCTAAAAGGTGATGGCCATTTTCCTTTAAGAGTTGCTAACATATTTGATGAAATCTAGGACCCATTTTTGGAAGTAAGAAAGGACAGATAGAATTAGCTGCTGTTTTACATAATGACTCACAGTTGACCCAAATATCACTTACGGGGTGTCTGATATGTAGAAATTCATAATTAATAACAAAGCATTGTCCTTAGGAGATAGATTAGTAAGCTCTGACTGCACAAATGTGAGGACTTGAGTGTGGATGCCCAGAATCCATGTAAAATGTAGGTGTAGTGGTGAGTGTCGGCAGTCCAAGCGATACGATGCAATGCTGGGGGCCTAGTCAGAAGACTCCCTGGAAGCTCAGAGGCCCGCGAGCACCGTGCACATAGCCATGAACAAACAAGAAACCATTGCACCCACACCCACACACACACACACACACACACACAGATAACACCACAAATTTTCATTGGTTATCTCAGTCTACCTTAGGATGAACAAGGAAGCAAGGAAATAAATAAAAATAACAAGATGTAATATGACCACAAGCTCTGAAAAGTAGGAGCCAGACAGAATCTGCGGACCATAAGGGGAAGTTGTGTGATGCTGATAGAGAGACCAAGCTTAATGAGAAATGGTGTTTTCAAGTTACTCACTAGAAAGTATATTCTGGGAAGAGAATTTGGGATGTATACAAGCTAGTTAACCTAATTTACTATTTACACCTGTGTTTCCATGGGTGACCTCTAACTGGTGGTAATAAATAACATCCCTAGTTATTTTTAACTATTGTCGCCTCTGAAGGTTCACATGCCCATTTGATACAGACAGCTGTGGCCTCCTCATTAAATAAGTGACCCCATAGATTTTCTACTGGGTTAGTTCTCAAATTTTGCCTTCACTGCACCAATGTGTTATTTTTTGAGGATATTTTTTAGTGTTTCAAGCCACTTCGATCCTGATCCTTGACTCTTCAAGCAAATACATATCCGTTACTTGATGTTTGGGTCACAAGGTCTTAAAGGCATTATATGCCAATCACTAAAATAGAGAATTTAGGTATATGAGTGACAGGAGACAGGCAGTCTATTTTTATGCATGGCAGAATGATGAGAGGAAAGAAACTGCTTGGTCCTAAGAACTGTAGAGAGCGGCGGAATGCTATGCCTTAAAGATGGAGCTGGTTTCCGCTTTCCACCTTCCCGATGGTGAGTGCTCTCTGTCACGAACAATTCCACATTTGGCTAAGGCTGAGGATCTGGCTTGCTTCCATGTATGTGGACCTATCTGCACTGCCCCCGTGGCACTCCTGGGTTGGCTACCCAGAGGCTATTTAAGCTGTGGGCTGGCTTTCCCCAGGGTCAGATGATTGTTCAAGGTTCCTGAATAAACTGCATTGAAAAAAAAAAAAAAAGAAAAAGAAAGAAAGTAGATTTGTGTGGTTTACAGTCAATTCCTTGGATGGCAAACATTTCCCCAACTGACCCAGCTTTTCAGCTGCAGTTTTGTTCCTGGAAGAGTGAGGTTTACAGTGGCACAGACATTCATGTAACACATTCGTGTGGTATTGCTATCCCACCCTTAGCTCATTCTCTGCCTCTTAAATGGCCTGGGGAAGGATAATACTCAATTCAAGTGGCCTGTACGTATTGTAGAAGATTAAGTAAATGTGTATGTATCATAGTGAGTGTGTGTGTGTGTGTTCAGGTAAGAGGGCATTCTCATGTGTTAGCCCTCCCCTTGCTCCTTGTTTAACACAGGAGTTGTTGGCTGCAGTGTACATAAGGAAAGTTGGTTCCTTCAAGCTTCTACAAGTTTTCACCAGGAGAACTAAGACTAACATTGCATATTACAATGCCCACTTTACATGTGTTCTACAGATTTGATCTTCGTTCCACACATATACATGACAAGTATTTTACTCACTAAGCTATCTTCCCAGCCAAATATATTTCTATTTTAATTATGGAACACTACAAACTACATAATGATAGTAAAAATGTAAGTTTCTCTGTATTCTGTTCCTGCTCAAAAAATTATCAAATAAATATGTGTGTATAAATATACACTATAGCTGTCAAGAATGCCGCAAATGAGTTGGAAACAAAAACATGCATACATTTTCTTTTTTTGGAAATTTTTAAAAATTCTTTATTAATTACACTTTATTCACTTTGTATCCCCCCTTGTGTTTCCCTCCCTCCTCCCATCCCAATCCCTCCCTTCATCCACCCTCTACATGCATGTCTCTCCCAAAGTCCACTGATAGGGGAGGTCTTCTTTTCCTTCCTTCTGATTCTAGTTAATTCGGTCTCATCAGGAATGGCTGCAGTGTTTTCTTCTGCGGCCTGGTAATGCTGCTTCCCCTTCAGCGGGAGGTACTTAAAGAGCAGGCCAATCAGTTCATGTCAGAGACAGCTGGTGTTCTTATTACAATGGAACCCACTTGGACACTGAACTGCCATGAGTTACATCTGTGCAGGGGTCTTAGCTTATCTCCATGCATAGTCCTTGGTTGGAATATCAGTCTCAGGAAAGACCTCTGTGCTCAGATTTTTTGGTTCTGTTTCTCTCCTTATAGAGTTCCTGTCCTCTCCAAATCTTACTGTTTCCCACTTCTTTCCTAAGATTCCCTGCACTCTGCCCAAAGGTTGCCCATAAGTCTCAGCATCTGCATTGATAGTCTGCAGGGCAGAACTTTTCAGAGTTCCTCTGTGTCAGGCTACTGACTTGTTTCCTCTTTTCTCCTTCTTCTGATGTTCATCCCCTTTGCCTTTCTGGATAGGGATTGAGCATTTTAGCAAGAGTCCTGCCTCTTGATTAGTTTCTTTAGTGTACAGATTTTAGTAGGTTCACCCTATATTATATGTCTATATGAGTGAGTATATACCGTGTGCACCTTTCTGCTTCTGGGATAGCTCACTCAGGATGATCTTTTCCAGATCCCACCATTTACCTGCAAATTTCATGATTTCTTTGTTTTTTATTGCTGAGTAATATTCCATTGTGTGATGTACCACAATTTCTGTATCCATTCCTCCACTGAGAGGCATCTGGGCTGTTTCCAGCTTCTGGCTATTACAAATAAGGCTGCTTCAAACATGGTTGAACAAATGTCCTTATTGTGTCCTTGAACCTCTTTGGGGTATATGCCTAGGAGTGGTATAGCTGGATCTTTTTTTTTTTTTTTTTTCTGTTGAAAAAAAGATTTTTTTTTTTTCAATGCAGTTTATTCAGGAACCTTGAACAATCCTCGGACCCTGGGGAAAGCCAGCCCACAGCTTAAATAGCCTCTGGGTAGCCAACCCAGGCGTGCCACGTGGGCAATGCAGATAGGTCCACATACATGGAAGCAAGCCAGATCCTCAGCCTTAGCCAAATGTGGAATTGTTCGTGACAGAGAGCACTCACCATCGGGAAGGTGGAAGGCGGAAACCAGCTCCATCTTTAAGGCATAGCATTCCGCAGCTCTCTACAGTTCCCCCTTTTTGTTTTAGACGCATCAGGCAAGAGTAGAGGTCTGATCTCTGATATTAGAGGAAGGGCTATTCCTCATTGTCCGAGGAAGCACCAGATTGTTTTCCAGAGTGGTTGTACAAGTTTACATTCCCACCAGTAGTGGAGGAGGGTCCCCCTTTCTCCACAACCTCTCCAGCATGTGTTGTCACTTGAGTTTTTGATCTTAGCCATTTTGGTGGGTGTAAGGTGAAATCTCAGGATTGTTTTGATTTACATTTCCCTTATGACTAAGGACGTTGAACATTTCTTTAAGTGTTTCTCTGCCATTTGATATTCCTCTATTGAGAATTCGCTGTTTAGCTCTGTACTCCACTTTTTAATTGGATTACTTGATTTGTTGTTGTTTAACTTCTTGAGTTCTTGTATCAGAGCAGATGCTGAGACCCATGACCGAGCCTTCGGCAGAGTATAGGGAGTCATATGAAGGAAGGAGGAATTAGTATATCCTAGAGGGGACAGGGAGCCCCACGGGGTCCAGGTGTATCTGAGTACAGGGATCTTCTATAAGACTGTTTATCCAACCAAGGACCATGCATGGATATAACCTACAACACCTGCTCAGACGTGGCCCATGGTAGCTCAGTGTCCAAGTGGGCTCCCTAGTGAGGGGGACGGGGATTGTTTCTGACATGAACTCATGAGCTTCCCCTTCCCCATGAGGGAGGAGCAGCCTTGCTGGGCCACAGATAAGGACATTGATTGCAGTCATCCTGAGGATACCTGATGGGCTGGGGCCAGATGGAGGGAGAGGAGGACACCCTCTCTCAGTGGACTTGGAGAGGGTCAGGGAGGAGATGAGGGAAGGAGGAGAGTATTGGGAGGGAAAGAAGAAGTGGACTACAGCTGGGATACAAGTGAATATATAAAATTATTTAAAAATAAAAAAAAATATTAATTAAAAAAAGAAAAAACTTCTTGGGATATATATATATTTCTTTATATATATTAGTCTTCTGTCAGATATAGGGTTGGTGAAGATCCTTTCCCAATCTGTAGGCAGTTCTTTTGTTTTGATGACAGTATCCTTTGCTTTACAGAAGCTTTTCAGTTTCATGAGGTCCCATTTATTGATTGTTTCTCTTAGAGCCTGTGCTGTTGGTGTTCTGTTCAGGAAGTTGTCTCCTGTACCAATGAGTTCAATGCTCTTCCCTAACTTTTCCTCTAAGTGGTTTAGTGTGTCCGGTTTTATATTGAGGTCTTTGATCCACTTGGACTTAGTTTTGTGCAGAGTGATAAGTATGGATCTATTTGCATTTTTCTACATGTAGACATCCAGTTAGACCAGCATCATTTGTTGAAGATGCTGTCTTATAAGAAAAGTCAAGTCTTAAATGAAGATAAAATAGATGCAGATTAGCTGACAGTAAAATACATACTCAGAATACAAGGAAATGAAAGGAGGATCTTTGGTTTCTTTATGTTGTCCAGTAAGCTATGGGTAAATAGCTGCTTCTTTGGGAGTCATCTTAGGGCAATTCTGTAATATTCTGTAATATTCCACCAGTGTTCTCTATTGGCCTAATTTCCTGCATGACTCATGAATAACCTGCCCTAGTAACCCTTGGTGCTTATTTTCCATAGCAGTGATTCTCAACTTTCCTAATGCTGCAACGCTTTAAAACAGTTCCTCTATTGTGGAGGTCTCTAGCCATAAAATTATTTTCTTGCTACTTTATAACAGTAATTTTGCTACTGTTATTAATCATAAAATAAAAATTTGTGTTTTCTGATGGTCTTAGGCAACTTCTGAGAAAGGGTCCTTTGACCACCAAATGGTCATGACCGGCAAATTGAGAACCGCTGCTCTAGAAAATGATTCTTAATTTCACATGCTCTTTCCTCAGATTGTTTTAATCTGGACTTGCTTGTGTTCTGTAGTTAGCCTAACCAGGGACACCATCTCATTTAACTGTGATAACAAATGATCCTGCTTTCAAAAGGAGGACAGAAAATTTAAATGGTGAGAATCCAAATTGCTTCCTTTGTGATGGCGTTTCCAAGAGAATGGAGCCGAAAGGTGTGCACACTAAGATGTGTCCTAGCAAAGGCCAGAGGCTGCCCGCTGCCAGACAGTGCAATCTCTGCCTTTCTAGGGGATGATTCGTTCAGATTAAAGAGGACTGGTATCAGTGTAACACCCATAGAATACTTGGAAGTGCTGAAAATTGCATTTCAGCATATGGAACAGTAAGACTTGCCTAGAGCACCCAGTAAACATTGCCTTAAATACGTTGAAAAACATACACACAAACAGAAACACACACACACACACACACATACACAGAGAGAGAGAGAGAAAATGGATTAACACAGTGCCCCTTCAAACCATAGTACATGTATCTGAGAAGCTTTCTCTAAAATCAGTAATTATGTCAGGAAATTCTAATTTAGTGCATGTGACATTGAGGTCTGCAATATTTCACTTAAGAGAATCAACAATGCCCCCAGCAGGAGTCTGGTTAAGCTGTTAAGGGCCTGTCAGTTTGGGAAAGATACTGAGAAACTGTGAAATCAACATTGCAAGCTGTGCTAGTCTAAAGGAATAGCGAAATAGGAAGAGAAGCAGGAATGTAAATATATATATATATATATATATATATATATATATATATATGTATATATATACCACCTGATCATATTTACCCATTATCCTCTCTTATCACCATTTTCCTTCCAGCTAATGCATATTCTAAGCAAGTCCCCTCCATGTTTCATGTTTTTTTTTTTGTTTTTTGTTTTTTTTAATGGTTTGTTTGAAAGAAGAAACGAATGCCACAACATGCTTGTGGATGTCAGAGGACATCTAGCTTGCAGGAGTTGGTTTTCTTCTTCTACTCTGTGGGTTCTATGAATCAAACTGATGTTTTCTGGCTTGGGAGCAAGTGTTTGAACTCACTGAACCATCGCACTGAGCCTTGTGTGCACACACATGTATCATTATGCATGATGAAAGATTACTGGTCACGCTCTTGTGCAGTTTCGCCCTGTCTTGTACAGGTAGGCATTGGTGCTGAGGTCATGAATACAGCAGGCATACGTACAGAAGACAGCTTCATACAACATTCCTTCCCATCCCAAAGCTCTCACTTCGTCCCACAGCTTCTTCAATGCTCTTTACCATTAGGGTGTAAACATTTACAATTATACCATTGATTAGGGCTGCTTTCAGTCTTTTTCAAAGGAGGTTTGTTTTCAGTAGGGTGATGGTTAATGCTAAGTCAGGCCACTGGTCTAAATGTTGAGAATAAGTGATGCTGAATGTTCAGTCTTAAATGGAACATCAATATCACCTCCTCTAAAGTTTATGTTCTTGTTTATTACCTGGTAGTTACATATACTTCAGTAAAGAGACTTAAAAGTGTCCACGTACCTGAATGGATGCATAGATACACTTAAGTCATCTTTATTGGAGAAATTTCAAATTACTTGCTCACTCCCTCAATAAGTATTACATCATTCTGAATGTGGCATTATTAACCTCAGAGCTAACTCATTTTTAGCTGTATCACATCTTTAATCTAAATGAATTGGAAGATGGAGAGGAAAGGTTTTTGCTCTCACCTGTGTTCCCATTTCCTTCCCATTACTGGCCATGTTCTTATGAGAAGAAAGTAGAACATTAAAACCTCAATATATAGACATAAAATATCTAAAAGTGAAATATTATTTTGCCTCCATCAACATCCCTATCTGATGCTGAAGATGAAGGGAGGGACATGATGAAGAAAGATGACTTTTCAACTTTAGAAAACCACTAAGAAAATATTGTAAAAAACATTCAGACAAACTCCCCACAGGCCAGTTGTCAATAAATGAGTGTAACAGTGTGGTCCTGCCTGCCTTACTTCTCTGTCATTTCTTTTTCTGTATTGTGTGACTATGTACGGATATGTGAAAGTATAAGTTACCAAATCAACTTATCATGCAAAGTAAATGAACAGTTACATTCCTTTTTGCTTTGACAAAATCTTGATTAAAAATGTCTTTAAAATAAAAGGTATCTTAGTTGCTTTTTCTCTTGCTGCGATAAAATATGTTGACAAAAGCAACTAGGGGGAAAAGGCTCATGTTATCTCAAACTAATAGATTATAGTCTATCATGGGGGAAAGTCAAGCAAGAGGAGCTTGAAACAGCTGCTCATTAAATCCACACTTATGAAGTAGAAAGAATGAATGTATGTAACTGCTCAGCTCCTTTCTGCACTGATATAAATAAATCCAGGATCCCAGCCAGAGTATAGTGTCATCCATAGTACTCAGGTCTTTGTACTTCAGTTAACAAAGTCAAGAGAGTGCCTCACAGGCCTTCCTAGAGGCCAATCTCTCATGTGATTCTGGCTTCTGTCAAGTCTACATTTAACATTGTCCACCACAAAGCGCTTTTTTTTTTTTGCAGTTAGAAACTACAGTATTTCATCGAACTGAAGGCATGGCTGGGGTAATGTAAGGCAGCTGCCATATTGCATCCATGCCAGGAAGCAGAGTGGGTCTTCACACATCAATTAGCTCAACCCAGTAATATGACTGAGCACCTTAATACTCAGTTACCTTATTAAATATGCTGATGCTGATGAAATTATTTTAGTGGTTAAGTATGCTAATGGTTCCTCCTGGCATGTGATAAGCTTCAACTGCCATTTCTTTTGGGGCCAAATATGTAACATTTTTAAACCATGGTGACATTAAAGTGACATAGAACCACTCAGAAAAACAATATCACAGACTCAGTTAAGCTGGGAATTTTACTGAACAAATTCGCTTAGCTCCAGTAACAAAAGAGGCAATGTCCTGGGCAGAAAGATATATATAACTGACAAGGCAGTCTTAAGTTATGTCTTTTCCCTCATGAGCTGAACGACCTTAGTGGAGAGATCAGAAAGCTATAATCTTCTAAATCTAAAACATGATGAGACAACTAGAAAATTCTACATCCGATGTCATTATCTGTAGCCAAAATGCTGATGGCACTGACAATATTACATAAAATTGACCTCAGACGGGGAGGGGCAAGATGGCGGCGCCTTGAGGACTCTCATTCTGAGCAGCAGCACAGCAGGATCAGCACAGTGAACAGCAATCAGAACTCTCGGCCATAAAACACAGTCATTGTGTTTCCCAGGTGAGAGGATACCCCACGGTGGGGGATTCAATCAGCTTTTAACTCACCCGGCTAAACCGCGGAAGAGATCCCGGTTCCGCCAGACGCTTGGCTGCCGGCCGCCAGCCCCAGCCCCAGCCCAGAGCCACAAGCCAGTGTCTCTGGTCACGGTTCCAGACTGAACCTTGGGCACTACACTATCAGAGACTGGAATTTTCAGTCGAGAGATAACCCCAGGGTACAGGAAACGATTGGGACCGGCCTTAGGTCACCCAGACATCCCCTGGAAAAGACTCGGGCGGGTTCCACGGGCACCCCAGGAGCCAGCCCGGAGCCAGAGCCGGGGACCCAGGTTCCGGCACAGAGCCCTGCCTGCCTGCGCGCCTGATTCGCCGCCAGAGATAGAAACGGCGGGTCTGATCTCAGAGCACTCAGCTCACCCCCAACCTGAAAAGGTCCCCGGAAAATTACCCAGCTTAGGGAGCCACTCAGACTCCCAAAAGCCACAAAGGCAGACACAGGCAGTTTCTGCGCACCAGACAGCTGGCAGAGACTGAGCCGCCATCACACAGCTGTGCTCCAGGCACAGGCAAATTTCTGTGGCCAGCCAGCTGGCGGACACTGAGCAGTGTGCACCAGGGCAAAAAAAAAAGACACTAGGAGTCCATGTCTCCAGAGAATCCACGGGGAAGGAAGGAAACTGAACTGATCTAAATCACCCAATCCTTCCCTAGAAAAAGTCTAGCAGTCTAGTGGGGCCGAGGCGCCAGCACTCAGCTGTGCTCCAGACACAAGCACAAACAGTTGAGGCGCGCCTGATGTCCAACTGGGTCACAGCAGCTGATCATTAAATTTGCAACAAGAAACCCAGAAACAGGGCAGCTGCCCTCAGGACTTCCCTGGGTGAGAGGAGAACCCTCTCGACTAACAAAGACCACAGTTACCACTCAGGTCTATATCCCTGAGGTGAGCAACTCCTGAAAAAACACCAGCCATCCAGGGACTATACCCAAAAAGCTGAGAAGACATCCTTCAGGAAAAACCAGCTTTCTGCAAAGGGGATTCTCTCCAGCACAGGATCCCCAGGAACCACCAGAAAATAACCCCAAACTCCTAAGATAACACAATGGGTAGAGGCCAGCGTAAAAGCTCAAGCAACAAAAGACAGAGCAATATGGCATCTCCAGAACCCAGTTACCCAGGGGCAAGTAGCCCTGGACACCCCACCATAACTGAAATCCAAGAAGATGACCTAACAAGTATGCTCATGAAGATGATAACAGAGGAAACAAATAAGATTCGTAAAGACATAGAGGAAGATAAACTCAAACAGAATATTGCCATCCGTAAAGAAATAGAGGAAGCTGCAGCCAAACAGTTTATGGCCTTTAGAAAGGAAATGCTTAAAACACTGAATGAAATGAAAGAAACAGAGTTGAAGGAACTAAAAGAAAAACAGGAAAGTACAATCAGACAGGTGAAGGAAGTAAACAAAACAACTCAAGACCTGAAGATAGAATTGGAAAAATTAAAGAAAACACAAATGGAAGAAATAATGGAAAGGAAGAATCTAGGGAAGAAAACAGGAACTACAGAGGTAAGCATAACCAACAGACTACAAGAGATGGAAGAAAGAATCTCAGGTGTAGAAGATACAATGGAAGAAATCGATGTATCTGTCAAAGAAAATGTTAAATCTGAAAAATTCCTGACACAGACCATCCAAGAAATGCAAGACAATATGAAAAGACAAAACCTAAGAATAATAGGTATAGAGGAAAAAGAAGACTCCCTTCTCCAAGGCCCAGAAAATATTTTCAACAAAATCATTGAAGAAAATTTCCCCAAGCTAAAGGAGAGGCCAATTAGAATACATGAGGCCTACAGAACACCCAGCAAATTTGACCAGAAAAGAAAATCCTCCCGCCACATAATAATCAAAACAGTAAGTATACAGAACAAAGAAAAAATACTAAAAGCTGCAAGGGAAAAAGGCCAAGTAACATATAATGGCAAACCCATTAGAATCACACCTGACTTTTCAACAGAGACTATGAAAGCCAGAAGGGCCTGGACAGATATCATGCAGACCCTAAGAGAACACAGATGTCAGCCCAGGCTACTATACCCAGCAAAACTCTCAGTCCTCATAGATGGAGAAAACAAGATATTCAATGACAAAAACAAATTTCAACAATACCTACAAACAAATCCAGCATTACAGAAGACACTGGAAGGGAAAATACAACCCAAGAAAGCTAGCTACATTCAAGAAAACACAGGAAATAAATAACCTCACTTCAGTAAAACAAAAAGCAACCAAGCACACAACCTGATGACCACAGCCAACATCAAAATCAAGAGATCTAACAGCCACTGGTCATTAATCTCTCTCAACATCAATGGACTCAACTCTCCAATAAAAAGACACAGACTAACAGAATGGATACGTAAACAAAACCCAGCAATCTGTTGCATACAAGAAACACACCTAAGACACAAAGATAGACATTACCTGAGGGTAAAGGGTTGGAAGACGACTTTCCAAGCAAACGGACCCAAGAAGCAAGCAGGAGTAGCCATTCTAATATCTGATAAAATAGACTTTCAACCAAAATTAATCAAAAGAGATGGGGAAGGACACTTCATACTCATCAAGGGAAAATTCCACCAGGAAGACATCACAATCCTGAACATCTATGCCCCAAATACAAGGGCACCCACATTTGTGAAAGAAACATTGATAAAATTTAAAGCACATATAGATCCACACACATTAATAGTGGGAGACTTCAACACCCCACTCTCAACAAAGGACAGGTCAACCAAACAGAAATTAAACAAAGAAACAATGTCTCTGACAGAGGTCATGAATCAAATGGACCTAACAGACATTTACAGAACTTTACACCCAAACACAAAAGAATTTACCTTCTTCTCAGCACCTCATGGAACCTTCTCCAAAATAGACCACATAGTGGGTCACAAAGCAAGCCTCAACAAATACAAGAAGATTGAAATAATCCCATGTATCTTGTCTGATCACCATGGAATAAAGCTGGACCTCAACAATAACAGAAATAACAAAAAGCCTACACACACATGGAAACTGAACAACTTGTTACTAAATGACAGCTGGGTCAGGGAAGAAATAAAGAAAGAAATTAAAGTCTTTCTAGAAATCAATGAAAATGAAGACACAACATACCCGAACTTGTGGGACACAATGAAAGCAGTGCTAAGAGGAAAGTTCATAGCACTAAGTGCCTTCAAAAAGAAATTCGAGACAGCTCATTCAAGCACCCTAATGGCTCACTTAAAAACCCTAGAAAAAGAAGAAGCAGACACACCAAGAAGGAGTAGACGGCTGGAAATAATCAAACTCAGGGCTGAAATCAATCAATTGGAAACAAATAAAACAATTCAAAGAATCAATGAAACCAAGAGCTGGTTCTTTGAGAAAATCAACAAGATCGACAAACCCTTAGCCAGGCTAACTAAAAGGCAGAGAGACACCACCCAAATCAACAAAATCAGAAATGAAAAGGGGGATATAACTACAGACACTGAGGAAATCCAAACAATCATTAGGACTTACTTCAAAAGTCTATATGCCACAAAATTTGAAAATCTAAATGAAATGGACAATTTTCTTGATCGATTTGACTTACCAAAGCTGAACCAGGACCAGGTAAATCAACTAAATAGACCTATATCCCCCAAAGAAATAGAAGCGGTCATCAAAAGTCTCCCATCCAAAAAAAGCCCAGGACCAGATGGCTTCAGCGCAGAATTCTACCAGACCTTCAAAGAAGAGCTAACACCAATTCTCTTCAAACTATTCCACAAAATAGAAACAGAAGGAATATTACCAAATTCATTCTATGAAGCCACAGTCACCTTGGTACCTAAACCTCACAAAGACTCAACAAAGAAAGAGAATTTCAGGCCAATCTCCCTTATGAACATTGATGCAAAAATACTTAATAAAATACTTGCAAACCGAATCCAAGAACACATCAAAGATATTATCCACTATGACCAAGTAGGCTTCATCCCAGGTATGCAGGGGTGGTTCAATATACGGAAATCCATCAATGTGATCCACCATATTAACAAACTGAAAGAAAAAAACCACATGATAATCTCCCTAGATGCTGAAAAAGCCTTTGACAAAATCCAACATCCATTCATGTTCAAAGTATTGGAGAGATCAGGGATACAAGGCACATATCTAAACATAGTAAAGGCGATATACAGCAAGCCTATAGCCAACATCAAACTGAATGGAGAGAAACTTAAAGCAATCCCACTGAAATCAGGGACAAGACAAGGCTGCCCACTCTCTCCATATCTCTTCAACATAGTGTTGGAAGTCCTTGCTAGAGCAATAAGACAGTTGAAGGAGATCAAGGGGATACAAATTGGAAAGGAAGAAGTCAAATTATCACTATTTGCAGATGATATGATAGTATACGTGAGTGACCCCAAAAACTCTACCAGGGAACTCCTACAGCTGATAAACACCTTCAGCAAAGTGGCAGGATACAAAATTAACTCAAAAAAATCAGTAGCCCTCCTGTATACAAAAGACAAAAGGGCTGAGAAAGAAATTAAGGAAACAACACCCTTCACAATAGCCACAAATGACATAAGGTACCTCGGAGTAACCCTAACCAAGGAAGTCAAAGACTTGTATGAAAAAAATTTCAAATCTCTGAAGAAAGAATTAGAAGAAGATATGAGAAGATGGAAAGATCTCCCATGCTCATGGCTTGGTAGGATTAACATAGTAAAAATGGCCATCTTACCAAAAGCAATCTACAGATTCAATGCAATGCCCATCAAATTACCAACACAATTCTTTACAGACCTGGAAAGGAAAATTCTCAACTTCATATGGAATAACAAGAAACCCAGAATTGCTAAAACAATCCTCTACAATAAAAGATCTTCTGGAGGTATCTCCATCCCTGATCTTAAATTGTACTATAGAGCAACAGTTTTAAAAACTGCATGGTACTGGCATAGAAACAGAATGGTGGATCAATGGAACCGAACAGAGGACCCAGAAATAAACCCACACACTTATGGACACCTGATCTTTGACAAAGATGCCAAAACCATACAATGGAAAAAAGATAGCATCTTCAACAAATGGTGCTGGTCTAACTGGATGTCTACATGTAGAAAAATGAAAATAGATCCATACTTGTCACCCTGCACAAAACTGAAGTCCAAGTGGATCAAAGACCTCAACATAAAACCAGACACATTAAATCGGCTTGAAAAAAAAGTGGGAAATACCCTAGAACTCATCGGTACAGGGGGAAACTTCCTGAACAGAACACCAACAGCACAGGCTCTAAGAGCAACAACCAATAAATGGGACCTCATGAAACTGAAAAGCTTCTGTAAAGCAAAGGACACCGTCATCAAAACAAAGCGACCACCTACAGATTGGGAAAGAATCTTCACCAACCCTTTATCAGACAGAGGACTCATATCCAGTATATATAAAGAACTAAAGAAGCTGAAAAGCAGCAAACCAAGTAATCCACTTAAAAAATGGGGAACAGAGCTAAACAGAGAATTCTCTGCAGAGGAATACCGAATGGCAGAGAAGCACTTAAAGAAATGCTCAACCTCATTAGCCATTAGGGAAATGCAAATCAAAACAACCCTGAGATTTCACCTTACACCCATGAGAATGGCCAAGATCAAAAACTCAAGTGACAACACATGCTGGAGAGGTTGTGGAGAAAGGGGAACCCTTCTCCACTGCTGGTGGGAATGTAAACTTGTACAACCACTCTGGAAATCAATCTGGCGCTTTCTCAGACAACTAGGAATAGCGCTTCCTCAAGATCCAGCCATACCACTCCTGGGCATATATCCAAAAGAGGCTCAAGTACACAAAAAGGACATTTGCTCAACCATGTTTGTAGCAGCTTTATTTGTAATAGCCAGAAGCTGGAAACAACCCAGATGCCCCTCAACTGAAGAATGGATGCAGAAATTGTGGTACATCTACACAATGGAATATTACTCAGCAATGAAAAATAAGGAAATCATGAAATTTGCAGGTAAATGGTGGGATCTGGAAAGGATCATCCTGAGTGAGTTGTCTCAGAAGCAAAAAGACACACATGGTATATACTCACTCATATAGACATACAACATAGGACAAACCCACTAAAACCTGTGCATCTAAAGAAACTAAGCAAGAGAGAGGACCCTAACTAAAACGTCCAATCCCCATCCAGAAAGGCAAAGAGGATGGACATCAGAAGAAGAAGAAAACAGGAAACAACCTAGGAACCTACCACAGAGGGCCTCTGAAAGCCTCTGCCCTTCAGACTATCAAAGCAGATGCTGAGCCTGATGGGCAACTGTTGGGCAGAGTGAACGGAATTTTAGGTAAGAACTGGGAAATAGTAAGAGCTGGAGAGGAAAGGGTCTCCACAAGGAGAGCAACAGAACAAGAAAATTTGAACATAGGGAACTTCCCAGAGACTCATACTCCAACCAAGGACTATTCATGGAGATAACCTAGAACCCCTGCACAGATGTAACCCAGGGCAGTTCAGAGTCCAATTGGGTTACATAGTAATGTGAAGAGGGACTGCCTCTGACATAATCTGATTGGCCTGCTCTTTGATCACCTCCCTCTGGGGGGGGAGCAGCCTTACCAGGCCACAGTAGAGGACAATACAGCCACTTTTGATGTGAACTGACAGACTAAGATCAGAAAGGAGAGGAGAACCTCCCCTATTAGTGGACTTGGGGAGTGGCATGCAAGCAGAGGGAGGAGGGAGGGTGGGATTGGGATGGGAGGAGGGAGGGGCTTATGGGGGATGCAGAATGAATAAAGTGTAATTGATGAAAAATTTAAGATAAAAGGGAAAAAATAAAAAAAAAAAAAAAAAAAAAAATTGACCTCAGACCATGTATGAAGTATAGATAGAATGTAAATAATATAGAATGTAAATAATATAGATAGAATGTCCTTACTTAGTTAGTACATCAACGTATCTTATTACTTATATGTAAACATGTCAGAACAAGGAAGAAAATTCCCAGAGACTTGTGTATGGGGTTATAGAAGGCTTGTGCATGAGACTTGAGAATGAGCTTAATTACAACTACAGGATGTCGTCTCTCTGTTACTTTACTGGGTGTGATTAGAAGGTGTTTTGTTGGTGGTGATTTATTTCCTTTCTCTCTGTCTCTCTTCCCCCTCTCCATCCTTTCTTCCTCCTCTCCCCATATCTTTCCCTGTCTGTCAATCTGTCAGTCAGTCAGTCTGTCTGTCTGTCTGTCTGTCTCTCTCTCTCTCTCTCTCTCTCTTTCTCTCTCTCTCTCTGTGTGTGTGTACATGTGTATATGCATGCCCAGGAAGAGCAGAAGATGATATCAGATCCCCTAAAGTTGGAGTTATAGATGCTGGGGTCCAGACTTGAAATTTCTTCAGAGAAGCAAGTGTTTATAACCATACAGCTCTTTCTAGTTCCTGGAAATATAATATACCATTCACTGTATGATAAGAAAAGGGTCCGAGGATTTGTTTTGCTGCAAGCTCTGAAAGGAATTCCCCTTTTGAAGCTGTAGGTAATGCAGGATGGGGCAGCACACTCTGCTGCTGCTTCCGGATCAGCCTAGGAGTATATGACGATAGACCAAAGAGAAAACTGTGACAGACTGTAGTGGGAAGTTGCATTACTCTTCTTTGTTATGGCTATGGAGAACTATGCAACTTAATTCTATGTTCTACAGCCCATTCTATTCCATTGTAGAACCTAAAAGAAATTAAGATGCATGTTAATTGATTGCCAAAGTGAAAATATAAAAACCATAGTAGGTTAAAATGAAGAATATTAATTAATGTTTAACATTGTATACTCTTTCAGTGATGCATAGTACATTAATAGATAGAAATAATGAATGCCTTACATAGCCATTCTCACTGCCTGTTACATGTCAATTAATACAAACATTTTACAAAAAAAACTAGTATAACAATATTGAAAGTCTCATGATACAAAATTTATCAGATTGTTTGTTATCTTAATAAATGGCAAAGATTACTAGAGATGGCTCACTAAATATGACAAATCACGAGACATTTTTGATTAGCAATGCAACAATTACTCTTTTGCACAACATTTAACAATTATTGATTTATTATGTGGATTATTAAAGATTGGAAAATCTTAAGAAGTATAAATATTCTAATACCTCTGTGTGTGCATTGGATTATGTATGTTTGTTTACATGTTGACACACATGTTTATATACACAATATAATGTATACACAAAGGTGTTAAAGTATTCATAGAGCATATAGTGAAGACTTGGTATTGGGAGAGTACTAGAACTTTAGTAAAATGGAAATTTGCACTTAGAATTACTTTGGATCATTTATGAGAACTAAAATCTCATCAGAGAAGATCTTCCTAGTGTGCAATTGACACAAACAAGCCAATATGAGATAGGATGAAATCAATATTTTCTGCATTTGTATTGGAAAAGAAATGCTTTCAATTTAAAGTATCAAAGATGAGTTCATAGAAAGAAAAGGATTTAGAAGAACGTCTTACAAACAAGAGACTAAGAGTGCAGGTACCTAAATGTGGAAATGCAGAGGTCAACCACAGCTGGAGGAGAGAATTTTAAAGGCGGGGAGCCAAACAAACTAAAACAAGTATTTTCCTGGAAATGCCAAAATGAGGGATTGTGCAGTTTGATTGAAGCGTTAACACATGTATTAGAAAATAGGCAAATCTGAAAACCCTTTGAGGCCAAAGGTTGGGAGAACCTGTACTACACATTGTAAGTGGTTTTTTGCTTTTAAAAGATAATTTGGCTAGGACACAAAAAACAACAAAGCAAACAAGCAAGCAAACAAACAAATCAAAACAGAAGATATGGATACAGGATGAAGCTCATCTTTTGGCATAACAACAACAACAACAACAACAAAAACCATGAAGAGATGTTTAGGAGATTTCAAAGTGAAATGCAATGAACTAATAAAGGTCACATGGGCCATAAGGGAAAAAAAAAAAAAGATAATTTGGCAATAACACACTGTTGAATATTTTGCTGCCAGAAAGAGCTCTAGAAGAGGTTGGTGAAGATTAAGCCAGTTCAGGGTAAAGTGGAGGGTTATGCACATGCATCACGGACCTGATGGGCTCTGGCTGAAGATTCAGGAAGTATGGGTTCATGGACAAAGACATGGTTATAAGAACATAGCTGTCTTCTATGCCTTGCTAATCAAGACAATTCCCATGTTGATTATGGCTCTCAGAGATGGAGAATCTAGTTTTAAAGCATTTGTGTATAAGGAGGAGGCTCTCAGTTTCTTAGCCTAGGAACCTAGGGTGGTTGGGAGCAGGCGCAAAAACCAGGGTGGACAGGAGCACATAGTCTGTTTTGAGGAAACCACTAGAAATATTCACCAAATTGTTAATAAAACTTAGAGCATGAGAATCTAGTTTTAAAGCATTTTTTTCTGTAAGGAATAAATGAAATATCTGTAAAAAATGATAAAGAAAAGTGTTCCCACACCTGACTACCAGAACATATACTGTGGTGTAAGATGGGAAAAGTCCTGAGAATGGACTAGTGATGGATAAAAAAGCTAGAGGAACAGAGTGGATAAAGGAGCATGCCCTCATCTTCCCTGTAAAATGATTTGAGCGTGCATGTACCTAGTTTGCAAAGAGGCCACTCAATGACTTTACATGGATTTCTTATACAAGGAAAGTCGTAACTAACCCATGCCTGCACAAAGTAATCTTATACCTAGTTCTTTTATAAATAGGATCATGTTTTCAGGAGAGAGAGATGGCACCTTAGGTTAAGTGTCTGTTTTGAAATAATGATTTTAATCCCCAGAATCCGCATTAATAAAAAAAAGAAAGAAAAAGAAAAAGCCAGAAGGGGTAGTGTAAATGTTGGGTAGGTCCATGAGTATCTGCAGTCCAAGTGTAGGGAAAATAGACAAGATCATCTCCTTGGTTCTCCTGGCCAACTTGTCTAGCTGAATTGATATATTCCAGGCTAAAGGGGAGATCATGTCTCAAAAATTGAGTGAAGTGTGATTGAGAAGGACACTGGACACCATCTCTGGCCCTCACCTGCATTCACAGGCATATTTCTACAAGCATGCATATATTCTGTAAATAGCATATCCACACTCTTTGAGGGAAACTTTGGAGCATCATGATATGTCCTAATCAATAGTATCATTTCTGACTTGATCTTTTTTGATGTTTGGAGAGAAGATACAATATTTTTCTTTAGTAGTTTATGAAGAAGTGTGTGTGAGAGAGAGAAATAGAGAAAAACTTGGATGTTCCTACACTATGTTTTCTCTCTCATTGGACTGGAGATCTGAGTAGTATAAGCTAGTTGGCCATGGAGCCCAGACATCCCTTTGTCTCCACCTCCCCAACACGAGGATTATAGGGGAGCAACACTATGTCTGGACTTTTCTTTTCTTTTTTTCTTTCTTTCTCATATATTTCTTAGGTCCTCAGCTTGCAAGGTCATCACTTGACTGTCTGACATTTCTCCCTTGCCTGTAATTTGAATTCTTATATATCTTCCCTGTTAGTAATGTAAACTCGGAGGCATGCTTTTTTGTTTCTTTGCTTTGATTTGTTCTGTGATTTATTCCTGATAATGTAGAGCTTAAAATACTGTCCAAACAGATTAAAAATAGACTCAGTAAATATTTGTTCAATAATTCAGTATTTTAAGTATAATTAAGTAACAATATTTTATTTCTTCACTTATGGAGCAGTTTTCTCTTGACAGAAAAAAAAAAATCAATGTTTCCAAAGGCCAAAATTTGCAGTTAAAGTGTAGACCATTTCCTTTACTATATAACTGAGTTGAGAATTAAGGCAAACCACATATTGCCTGTGGTTTTCATTTTCCTCATTGTCTCATTTCTCCATTACTTTACAATGATGGTTAAAGAAAGCTGAAAGAAAAAAAAAAACTTTATTCATGCGCACATATTAAATGTAAGTATATTGAAGTGTGTTTTGTTTCTTTTCATGTACTTCCTTTTTTTTTTCTTTGTGTACATTTAAAATAAAGTAACCTGTCACCTGTTAAGGCTGCTTGAGTGTGGCTTGTCTAACTAGAGGTTTAGAAGAAAGGCAATTCATCTCAAGTTTTTAGAGGTGATTGAGTTACTTGAGAGGAAGGAGATGTGTGTGTCATTTAGTGATAACCGTAAGAGAAGAATACTATTTAGAAGACATCCACAAATGGAACTCTAAGAAGATAGTACTAAAGAGGGTGCAGAATTTAAACCAGATGTGGTAGTGGCATAAAGGTGGGCTTTTCTCAGGAATTAGCACCCCCAAATAACTATACTTTTCACAAAGACCTTACCACTTTTCCCCGTGGTTTGGATTTTTCAACGTCTTCTCTTTTACTGAGTCTATTTTTAATCTGCTGCTATTGTGACAAAAAATTCAGTGGGAAGTATATCAGGGTCCCTTTTAAATGTGCTTACATTTTCTTTAACCTTATTGTCCACCCTCTTCATTATCTACCAGGAAGAACACAGGTTTTGCTAATCTTGGCCCTTTCTGTGTTATTTTGTCTTGGATAATCTCACAGGGAATCACACACACACACACACACACACACACACATATACAGAGAAAAAGAGAGAGAGAGACAGAGAGAGATGTGAGTGTTCTTATTGTTGCTGTTTGTTTAAAAGCTGATTTAAAATTTAGAAAGAAGACCAAGAGGGAGTAATATTGGGTGGCTAAAATGATGAGAAAGAACAGACAAAGGAGAAATAACACAGATATCATGAAAGAGAATATAAAGCTATTTTTTGTAGTGTTGACTTCAGTGTAATATTTTCTGTTTTTATGAGGGATATGTGAATTCATCTCTCTGTGTATTAAAGTAAAGGATCTTGGCACTTGGAAAGTATCTAAATTATGTTATTCCTTTGAGGTAATGGTTGTGAACATTCGGTTTTCTTTTTAATTCCACTAACTTTTGGTTCAATAGCACTCACACATGACTAGTCACTGAAAACACATGTGGCACTGACCCATTTAAAGTGATTTTTAAAAATTTTTTAAATGGGATTTTGTCACTTGAAAAGTTCTCTTTACTTTGCTTAAAAATATATCAAATCATTCTACTATGCATTGTTGAAACTATAAATTTTGCAATGCTATATATAAAAATAAAGTATGGTTTTATAATTGGTAACTTGCTCCAAATAAATTAGTTGTAATATTGTCAAATCTATTATCAATTTGAGTTTATGACTCTGATTCTTTAATGCTGTCATTCATCAGTCTTTAACTGTCTTCTTTAAATAAAAATAACTTTTTACATGCACACTGTATTTGTGCATAAGTATATGTATTAAAACATATAGAAAACTGAAGGAGATAAAGGAGGAAAGAAAAAAATCCAGAAAGTATGGAAAAGAGAGGAATAGGGAGGGGAAGAGTCTCTATCACACAAAAGACACCCGCGCGCGCACACACACACATACACATACCGTGAGCTCCTCTATAACCTTTCAGCTTGCACTCCTCACTTCTGAAACATCTTGTCTTTCAGATGGAGCCCCATTCACCTGGTGGGTTGGGAGGTCCAGTGAAAGGCACCCTTACTGGGGAGGTTCTGTTCCTGGAGTCCAGCAGTGCGGATGTGGCCTAGAGGAGAGCTGCCTGGACATCCGACACTTTTGCAACTGTGACGCTGACACAGATGAATGGTAAGAACTTCAGTTTTCCTACAGTGACAGGAAATGTTAACGGATGCACAAAATTGCTAAGAGAGAAATATGCAGATAACAAATTCAGTGGGAATTGGGCTACATTCGGCAGAGTGTAGGGAATCATATAAAAGAAGGAGGAGTTTGTATGACATGGAAAGGATAGGAGCTCCACAAGGACCAAATATATCTGGGCACACGGGTCTTTTCTGAGACTGATACTCCACCAAGGACCATGTATGGATATAACCTAGAACCTCTGCTCAGATGAAGCCCATGGTAGCTCAGTAACCAATTGTTTTCCCATGGTAAGGGGAACAGGGACTATTTCTGACAGGAACTCAATGGCAGGCTCTTTGACCTCCCCACCCCCCAAGGGAGGAACAGTCCTGCTAGGCCACAGAGGAGGACTTTGCAGCCAGTCCTGAAGATACCTGATAAAACAGGGCCAGGCGAAAGGGGAGGAGGTCCTCCCCTATCAGTGGACTTGGAAAGGGGCAGGGAGGAGATGATGGAGGGAGGGAGGGTTTGGGAGGGAATGACGGAGCAGGATACATCGAGATACAGAGTTAATAAAATGTAACTAATAATAAAAAAGTAAAAAATAAATCAAGCAATAAAATAAAATAAAATAAAATAAAATAAAAAGGGGCCTGGAAGCATGAGAGGTGGCTGTGCAATTAAGAGTAGTGAATGCTCTTCTATAAGACCTGATTTTGCTTCTCAGCATCCATAGGTTGGCTGACAACTGTCTTTAATTTCCAAAGATCTAAGGCCTTCTTATGGACTCTGTGAACACTGAGTATGCATGGTTCACATACATAAGAGCAAATACTCATATACAAAATATATTTTTTAAAAAACGTAAAAAGTCTGCTCTTGTATGTTGGCACTGAGGTTTGTGCCAACACTTTTATTCTAAACCTTCCATTCTAAGCAAGGAAAACAGTGTAATATCAGCTTTGTTATTTAGTCAGGGTTTTTTCCCTCCACACCCCTATAGTGTGTGTGTGTGTGTGTGTGTGTGTGTGTGTGTGTGTGTGTGTATAGATTCTCTTGCAAGTGCCCATGCATTTGCTTATGCATGTGTGTGGAAGCTAGAAGATAGCTTTCACTGTCATTACTCAGAAAACACCTGCTCTAGTTTCTCTCTTTCTCTCTCTCTCTCTCTCTCTCTCTCTCTCTCTCTCTCTCTCTCTTTCTTTCTTTTATTGAGACTCTCTCAAGGCCTAGAACTCATCAAGTAAGCGTGACTTCCTAGGTTGATCTGCCTGTTTCTGCCTCTCCAGTGCTGGAATTACAAGCCTTTATAACCACACCTGGCCTTTTAATGTGGGTTCTTAGGATCAATTCAGCTCCTCCAAGTTTAAGACAATCACTTTGCTACCAAGCCATCCACTCAGATTCTGAGTTAGGCTTCGAAATGCACATATTGTGGAAGGGCCTAGAGAGAATGGTATGTAAGTACACGAATGGTTTATTTTCTTTCTCACTGATATTTAGTGCCTTTACCACCATTTAGTGACCTCTAACACCAAATTAATATTTTATTCTACTTACTAACTTTGACTTACTTATAACAAAATTCATACAACAGTTTTGATATTCCATAAGAATGTGTGCCTTGAGGTCAAGAAATGTCAATTACAGAAGAGTTAAATGATAGTTTTTGGTGTTCTGCATGTCTGTGAAATGTCAAGACCAGAATTCAAACCCAGTCCATTGGACAACAAGTCTCCAGTGCTCTCCTACACCAGCCCTGTCCTGTGAAGTAATGTGTAAGTCTTCATGTCTATCAGGTCTACCTCCAGACAAGCTTTTCCGTTTTCACTGTGTCAGTTTTGAAAATGTTTATGCAGTGTGTCCACTCACCGTTCAGGTCTAGGCTGAATTTCAAGCAGCTTGCCATTTTTAAGCTTCTGCAGTATTTCTCTCTCTCTTCATAAAATGCTTCTCAATTATAGCTGAAAATGCCTATCAAGCTGCTCGCAGACAAGCTACAATTTCTTTTTGGTGAAGTAATTTCTTTTTCTGTTCAAATAGTTACTGAAACTTAAGTTCTAGTCAGAAACCTTATTTCAGGTCAGCAAGCTATGGTTCAGTCAGTAAACGATCTGCCACACAAGAATGAAAACCTGAACTAAATCCCTAACATCTACATAAGTTCTTTAAGCAGCCGGGAAAAGAGGCAGGGTCTTGTTTCCAAACAATGATGAGATGGAGGTATGTAGGTCTTTGGAGCTCACTGGAAAAGTTCCAGGTGAGAAACCACCCAAAAAAGCAGTTCTCAGTATGTGGGCTGAGACAGCTGCTTATAATGCACCCACAGTCAGGAAGAAAAAAGGTAAATACTGATGCTGAGGTCGCTGTCTCCGTTTTCGTCAGTTTGGGGCCTTAACCCAGAAAATGGTACTGCCCACATTTAAAGTGGGCTTTTCCCACTTCAAATAACCCAGTTTAGACACTAGATCGTGTTATCAATCAAGAGAAGAGATCATCTTCAGTCTTAGGAGAGTTGTGTGTATATTTTAGGTGGTTATGTTACAACAGAGAGGGGGGCACACTAAATCCTTCTGATCTCACACACTCAGATTCACTTATGAGTGAGTCACTCACTTGGTCTGGTGTTGGACATTAGTTGTAGATTCATAGGCCAGAACTTCCTCATCTACACGATGATCACAGTGATTCTCCAAAGTACCCTTTCTCCACTTCCTGCTGTGCCAGCACACTTGTATATATGCAGATGTACATGCGCATGAATGCTTGAGTGTGGGGAAGACTGAGGTCAACATCATGTGCCCTTCCTCGTGAGATACATCTTGCTTTGTCCTGAAGCTGGCTGATCTACCCAAGCTAGCCCACCAGTAATCATCGGGGAACCACTTGCCACTGCTTCCATAGAGCAGGGGGATAATAATCATCTACCATCATCCTACATTTATTGTTTTTTACCTGGGTTTGGTTATCAGACTCAGGATCTCATGCAATTATTTGATTTATTGAGCCATTTCTCCAGAACCTGCCAGGCCTTTTAGCACTGCAAAGATTAATATATATTTTTAACTCTTTATATTTCTTTATGTGCATGTAAGAAGTGTACATATGACCAACTCTCTGGAATAAACAATTTCTCCTATGGATACCAGAGTTTTAGATACAGGTCATATTCAGCACCTTAATTTGCTCTTTATTGCTGTTGTAAAATATTGTGACAAAAAAACCATGCAACAAATTCCATGTCAGAGATATCCTACACTACTCAAACTTGTGGGCTGATATGAAGCCTAAGCTGTACATCAGACTTATCTTCTCGGGGCCTGTGAATTGTAGAATTTATCCTGTATTATATGACAACTCTTATAAGTGAACAGATAGCCTCTATGTTTTTCCAGATCTGTGTTACCTCACTCAAGGTGGTCTTTTCTAGTTCCATCCATTTCCCTGCAAATTCATGATTTTCTTGTTTTTAATGGCCGAGTAGCATTCCATTGTGTAAATGTACCAGTTTCTTTATCGATTCTTTGGTTGAAGGACATCAAGATTGTTTCCAGTTTTTGGCTATTACAAATAAGCTGATATGAACATGGTGGAGTAAATGACCTTGTTATATGGTGGAGCATCTTTCAGGGTATGCCCAGGAGTGATAGAGCTGGGACTTGAGGTATGGCTATTCCCAATTTTCTGAGAAGGCACCAGATTGATTTCCAAAGTAATTGTACAAGTTTACATTCTCACTAGCAATGGAGGAGTGTTCCTCTTTCTCCACATCCTCACCAGCATGTGCTGTCACTTGATTTTATGATCTTGGCCATTCTGACGGGTGTAAGATGGAATCTTTTTTATCACTTCCCTCTAATGGTACTTCCCTATAATGCCACAGGAGAGGGAATCAAAGAGCTGGCAACAGAGCTCATGTCAAAGGTAGCCCCTGCTTCTCTTATTAGGTAACTCACATGGAGACTGAGCTGTCTATTGGCAACATTTGAACAGGGGGTCTAGATCTTCTCCAAAAACATAGTTGTTGGTTGGTGCATCAGTCTCTACAGGCCTCCATGGGCCCAGATTTATTGGCTCTGTTGGTCTTCTTATGGAGCTGCTCTACATTCTGGGTCCTGATGATCCCCTACTCTTTCCTATGACTCCCTGGACTTTGTCCAATGTTTGGCTATGAGTATCAGCATCTTCATTGATCCCTGATCCCCTGCTGGGTAGTCTTTCAGAGGACATTAATGGTAGGGTCCCATCATGTTCCCTCTCTTCAACAAGTTCTGGTGTCTATTTACCCTTCTGAATGAAAATTAAGCATGCTCCTTAGGCTCCTCTTTCTTATTTAGCTTCTTTGGGTCTGTGAACTATAGTATGGTTATCCTTTATTATAGAGCTAATATCTACTTATAAGCGACTATATGCCATGTGTGTCTTTATGGTTCTGGATTACCTCACTCAAGATGATCTTTTCTAATTCTGTCCATTTGCCTGAAATTTTTGATTTCCTTTTTTTTAATAGCTGAGTAGTATTCCATTGTGTAAATGTACCACAATTTCTGTATCTATTCTTTGGTTGAGGCACATCTAGGTTGTTTCCCCTTTCTGGTTATTATGAATAAAACTGCTATGAACAAAACTAAGCAAATGTCCTTGTTATAGTGTGGAGCATCTTTCAGATATATGCTCAGGAGTGGTATAGCTGGGTCTTGAGGTAGCACTATTTCCAGTTTTCTTAGAAAGCACCAGATTGATTTCCAAAGTGAATGAACAAGTTTGCCCTCCCACCAGCAATAGAGGAGTGTTCCCCTTTCTCAAAATCCTTGCCATCATGTGCTGTCATTTGAGATATTTTTCTTAGCCATTTTGGTGTGTATAAGATGGAATCTCAGAGTCATCTTAATTTGTATTTCCCTGATGACTAACAATGTTGAGCATTTCTTTAAGTGCTTCTTGCCATTCAATATGCCTCTGTTGAGAAGTCTCTGTTTAGGTCTGTACCCTATTTTTAATTATATTATTTGGTTTGTTGGAGTTTAATTTCCCAAGTTCTTTATATATTTTGGATATTAGCTCTCTGTCATTTATAGGGTTGGTGAAAATATTTTTTCCAGTTTGTAGGCTGTTGTTTTGTTCTGTTGGCAGTGTCCTTTGCTTTACAGAAGCTTTTCAGTTTTATGAGGTTCCACTTTTTAATTGTTGATCTTAGAACCTGATCTGTCGGTGTTCTGTCCAAAGTTGTCTTCTGTGCCAATGAGTTCAAGCCTTTTCTCCACTTTTTCTTCTAACAGGTTTAGTGTGTCTGGTTTTATGTTGAGATCTTTGAAACACTTGGACTTTAGTTTTGTGCAGGTTGGTAAGTATGGATCTATTTGCATTTTTCTACATGTAGATATCCAGTTAGACCAGTACCATTGTTAAAGATGCTATCTTTTTAAATTGTTTGGTTTTGGTTCCTTTGTCAAAGATGAAGTATCTGTATGTATATGAGTTTATTTTTGGGTCTTCCGTTAATTCCATCGATCCACCATTCTGTTTCTATGCCAGTACCATGCAATTTTTATAACTGTTGTTCTATAGTACAGCTTGAGCTCAGGGATGGTGATACCTCCTGAAGTTTTTTTTTAAGTTTGTTTGTTTATTTTATTTTTTATTATTATCATTTATTATAATATATTCAATTTGTATCCTGGCTGTGGCCCCCTCTCTCGTTTCCTCCCAGTCCCACCCTCCCTCCCTTTTCTCCAGCTCAGATATAAGCCCATAGGCTCAGTCTACACTAACCCAACATTCTAGTTAAGACATTCTTCTGGCTCTAATAGGTGCATAGTCCCTCATATTCTGCTTTATCACCATTTATTTTCAAACTTCCATGATGAGAATTTGACTTGTGACTGATTTTTTGCTATTAACAGTAGCAAAAACCTTGAGTTCTGATATGTACTTTTTTACTGCTTTACATATTATTATATTGACCAGAATCCTATATTTGAACTGTTATTGAATAGTCTGTAACAGATTGAGAAAAATCACTGAAAGGACACTGGCCATTATGCAGATTCCAACAGAGCCAACACAAAGTGGGCTGCTCTGGCATGTAGAGAATCATATACTCTTTGAGAAAATAGCATGGGTATAGTGATGATCAACATGGATGGTTATCTTGAGAGGATGTGGAATCACTGAGGAGATAAACATGATTAAGTCCACTGAGAAGCAAATACCATTCCATGTCCTGGAGTTCCAGGTGGAGTAAAATAGGAAAAGGGAGCTAGGCACCATCATTCACTGCTTTCCATCCTGACTGCACTGTGACCAGTTGCCACAAACCCCTGACACCATCATTATGGTGTCAGGACTCTTGAACCATGAGCTAAAATAAACCTTTACCACAGGTACAAGAGAGGTAATTCATGCAGTGAAGGTAAGATAGGTAGTCAGTGCTTCTCAAAGTCTCATGAAGCTGCACACAGAGAGTTATTTTGGCAGCCTCTTCTTTCTGAGGATTTTCTGGGGTCCTTGATTAGGTGGGGAGCAGGAAATATCTGATGTAACAGTCTACTCCTTCCTTCTTTCCTGATGGCTTCTCATTTTTCTTGTACTTCCACAGGCCATGAGAAAACACATAACTGACCAGATAATTCCAATGACTGTGTTTTTAGAGTGCAGGATTCTCATTATGTACAAGGATAAGAGCTAATCCTATCTCATTTACACGCCTATAGCACTGATATTTTGACATAATAATGCCAAGTGCAAGCACATACAGTTGTTCCTTTTTATTAATGGTAGCACTGTCATAGTCGAAATGCTAACTGTAATATATCCTTAACTAAATATTTGTTATGGAACAGGATATTTATCATTTGTTAACTAAAGAAACTAAATCATTCAGCCTCTTGGGGCTTCAAGTCCTGATTTTATTATTATTTTTTTAAATGTAGAAAGGTGAAGTAGCTGTCTCTGGGGATTGCTGCCTGAGTTAGTAAATAATCATTACATGTATCAAATGTGGTATGTAGTCAGTTTTAAAAAAGTATGTGGTTATTTATATTATTATTTTCTGTAATATTACAAACTCCTAAATCAATTATAGGAGGCAACATTGTTTACATATTAAATTTATGTTTATGAAAACTATAAATAAATATATATGCGCAATAAAGGGAGAGACACTAAGAAAGAAATACTGTACCAGTGAAATAAAATTTTCTTCAACTATTAAATTCTGCATGGAGTAAAGCGGTATTTCTGAACTACCCCAACATAGGGCTTCTGGTAAATTTACCATGCAATGGATGGACCTGCTGTGTGTGAATAAAACAAAAATGCTGTGAGTGCATAACTGAGGAGGCTGTGAGCTCCCATAGCATCTGCCAAGGTGACCGAGATGTAATCTTAAGGAGTCAGTCTGGAAACGATTGCAAATTAGCAAACTGAAACCCAATCTATTGAATTGTGTTGTGTGTCGAAAAAAAAAAAAAAAAAAAAAAAACAAAAACAACAAAAAAAAAAACCTGTGTGAATAGAATGGGGATGGTCAGCTAGAGAGCTATCAAGGACAGCTCCAGGGCCCAGGATGTTGCCATGAGAGCCACGATGTCTAGAGAAGATGGTAACCACATGGTGATGTGCCAGCTTCCAGCCTGAAGGAACTGTTCTCTGCTAGTGAGTATCAGCAAACATGTTCCCACACTAATGTGTTAATACTTGGGAATCCATTCTCATGAAATCATTTGATTTCACATTCTTACCCTGAGAAAAACAGTTTTAGAAGTACCATTTGCTTAACGAAGATTATATATGAAAACAAAATGAGTAGCAGTACCAGAAGTAAGTGCCTGTGTGGATTCCATCTGTGTCAGTCAGAGCACAAATGAATATTGCATGGCACACTATTGTGACTCAATTTTTCTTAGATGAAGATGATTCAAGGTACATCTTTCTTCATTGGTATAAACCAGTTGTATTCAGCAATGTGGCTCTTAGTTTAAGATATCAACTTTCCATAACCTAGAATTACAGTGAAAAGTTTTAATTAAGGATTTCAGCAGGTTGCCCTGGTGGGAGATTGCCTTAACTGTTGATTGATGAAGAAGATTCAGTTCATCATGGAAAACATTCCCTGGAAAGGAATCCAGGATTATTTGAATTATTTAAAGTTTCCATATAAAAATCATTCCTGATTTTTATATGTTCATCAGAACAAATATAACTTTTCCTACTTCATTCGGAAGAGCTTTTTTATACTTAGTATGCTTTTCAGTATATGCCAATCTGCTGTTATTCTAATTGTTTCTGCTGATACAATCTCCTGATACAAGTAGATATAGACAAGATGTCATGGTGCCCAAGGGAAGCACAAGTAGCATTAACTGACAGAATTCAGAACACAGAAATTTCAATAAAAATGGAGAAAAGTAAGACAACACAGCATCTCATGGTTCCTTTATGGGGTAGTCTGGGTTTGGTCTTTACTGTAGGCGTTTGAGCCCTGCTTTACAATCTCTACCAGTGAATAAATTGCAACAAAAAAAGCAAATTTACTCTTTCTCTGTGTGCAACATGAAGAGGTGTGCTTTTTAGCTGATATGGATCCTTATCATTTTAATGGTTTCTAAACACAAGCCTTCAAATTACAGATATTATAGTATGTATTTCTTTGCATTTCTGAATAGGACTGTAGGGAAAGGGTTCCGGTGAATACTTGACTTATTTATAACCTAAATTATAAATTATTAAGTGCCTTTCTCCAAAACTCATAAGCTCAATTCTAAATCTTAAAATTTAATTTTCCCCATGAGCTTTGTAGCAAGAACTCTCCAATCCAGGATCATGGCTGGATGCCTATGAAATAAATTGTCTTGCCTGAGGCCACTGAGCAGTTCAGGGACAAAGAAGAAACTAAAGTAAGTGTCAGGGAGTCTAGATTTGGGCATTTCACAAGGACCAGACACTGCGCAGCAGCTGCAAATCCCACTTAATCCTCTGTAATTCGCTATTCAAATGTGCATGTAACACACCGGATGTCTCTGAAAGGACGTTACTCACCCACACTACACAGCCAGGAACTGTTAGCTCTAAAGTGTGTCCTCAAACGTATGACACACATACGAGGGAAGCAAAACCCATGATCTTAGGAAACTCCTCAGTGCCTCTGAGTAAGTCTCAACATTAGTAAATGGACATAATAGCACACACATACTACATGGAAATATTGTGTGTGCAAATATTACACCTGTCTTTAGCGCACTTCTGTATGGAAGCATTTACATAGTCAGTGACAATTCATTTATTTTAATTGAAATTGTATTGTTATTTTTAAAACATTTATCTTTTGGAAAAGTCATACATGAATACTATGTACTGGTATAACATCCACCACCTAAGCACCTTTTACTAGGTCTTCCTGCTGTATACATGTACTATGTATATGCACATTTTTATGTGTGTGTGCGAGTGCATGTGAACATGTATGAGTGTGCATGTGGAAGCCAGAAGTCAGCTGTTGTTGTTACTCCTTGGGTGCTGTAAAGTACGTCTTAGTTTTTGAGACAGGGCTTCTCATTGGCTTACATCTCACCAATTCAGTGAGGTTGGCTGGTCAGTAGGCTCCAGAGAGCCTATCTGCACCTTAACCAGGCCTATGAGTAAAAGTGAGTTCTACTAGAGCAAGTGTTTCGTGTAGGTTCAGAAAATCCAGAAACAGGTATCCAGGGTCACACACCAAATATATTGGACTGACTGAAGTATTGTCATAGTTCCACAGTGCCAGGTTTTTACTTCTAATTTTATGCTCTACCATGTGATACCATCTTCCCCTTGATTCAAAAAGACAGTTTTAAAAGAGGAGGGAATGTTGGCTTTCTCTAAATTTTTTTCCTATCAAAAGAAAACTAGTAATTCCTTATTTTCATAATTAACAAGAACAAAATCAGAGTCATTAACCAGGAAGAGCTTTCTAAAGAACAAAGAAAAAAGCAATCAAAGAACTATACAGATTTTAGCAAAACTTAAAAGGTGATAGGGAACATCCAAAACTGATTAAAACCTGTTGGCAGGTGGTTCAGCCAGTTCCTGTGAATGATTATCGAGATGGATTTGTGATGTCTGTTTTCAAGTTAGTTCCTCAGATAGAAGATTTTCTTTTATAGCAAAGTCAAGTAATGGGTTTTGTTTGTTTGTTTGTATTCCAGTTTATATCTCTTTTTTCATTATTTATTTTTCACTTTACATCCCCATCATAACTGTACTCCCTCCAATCCTTCCAGTCCCACCATCCCACCCACTTCCCCCATTCTCACTCCCTCCCCACACTCTGGAGAATTAACCCACCCTGGTACATCAAGTAGCATCAGAACCAAGTGCCTCCTCTTTCACTTAAGGAACCCTATAAGGGAAATGGGATCCAGAGGGAAGCAACAGAGTCTAGGTCAGAGACAGCCCACTGCAGTGAGCATTTAGGTTCTCTTGCCCAATCAGCACTATGATCTTTCTAAACTACCTGTGCTCCTGCAAGCACATTAGGGAAGATATAAAATCCAGTCGTGATTGGAAGAAGGCTATGGGTTCTTAATTGGTAGTCCAACTATGCTCACAAGCCCTGTAATGAAAGACTTTCTGTTATGCTCCTTCCAACTGCAGTCAGTTGCATTCAATCCAAGTCCCTTTGCAAAAGAGAGATCTTGACACAGAATCCATAGATAATCTACATTTTATCCTTCTTCCCCGACTCCCCCCACTTAAATTTATGTTTTTCAGGACAAATGATACCGGTGTTCTTTCCTTCAAAGATCACTTGCCTGTAACTCAGATAATTATCACTGATATCAACAGATCAAACTCTGAAGCCGCTTGGAGAATTGGCCCTTTGCGTTGCTATGGTGACCGTGAGTACATCCTTCGCTTTCATCTAAATTGCATGAGAACAAGGTTTTTTGGTTCCCTTATCTCTTTTCCCTTCAGTGTACCCTTAGTCTTGAGAATTACCCACAAGCCCATTGCTTTTTATACCTCACTGTAAACAAACAAGCCAAATTTAAGGACTCTCTGCTTCGCAGGACACTTCTGGAATGCTGTCTCGTTTTCTACGGAAGCTTCTTACCTCCACTTTCCGACCTTCCACATGGAATTCAGCGCTGACATTTCATTTTTCTTCAAAACCACTGCTTTGGCTGGAGTTTTCCTAGAAAACCTTGGCATTAAACACTTTATCCGACTTGAAATGAGCTGTAAGTTCCTGTCATTTATGAGTTCAATGTCAGTGGTCAACAGAGCAAGCTTTCACTTTATCTCTGCCACCAGCCAAGAGTACAGGTCTTGAATGTCTGGCAAATATCATTGGCTATCAGTAAGAGTAGCACCGAAGCTGTAAAATCTTGGTAATGTGATTTGTTTTGCTTTATCAGTATGTATATCCCAAAGGTAACCATGCATACCTAGTACAAGCTCCATTATTTATTAAGGCATGGTTATTTCTTACCTGTCACTTTAATCTGCCACACTCTAACATTACACTTTATGAGGAAGCAGGGATGGTTTCTATTAACCATTCTCTTCAAATTTGGGATCCGCTTTAGTGTTGCACCCATGCTTCAGATGTCTTTTTTATTTTAATGAGCTGGAAAGACAGCTCAACAAGTAAAGTTCTTTTATGCAAACATGAGGAACTGTGCTCAGATCCCAAGTAACATAGCCAGGAATTCCCATGACAGAGCAGGTGAAGACAGGTGGAGCACTGTTGCTCATTTAGCACAATTGGTGAGTTCCAGGTACAGAGAAAGAGAGACTGTTCCAAAAAATGAGTAAATGAGAAGGCACTTGGACATCGACCTCTGGCATGTATGAGTATATCATGACCAGGTCTCACACACAGACATATACATGCACACACACATACACACACAAACAAATGCACACACCACACCACACAAGTCACAGGCACAGAATTTATCTCCCACCAACAGAAGAGTATAACTCATGCTGATTCTCCACCACTTTATTTCCAGCAGTGTGTATAGGTTTGGATGAAGGATTTATATCTTTGTAAGATCCCTGAGCCCATCTGTGAGTTCTGTGAAATAATGATTGTGAAGCCAACTGAACACTAAAGAAAAACGGATGGGAAGTCCTACTGTGGAGCCCTGCGTGTCAGCAGGCGAGCAAGAATGTATGCAAATACCTATGGGAAAATATACAACTATGATTAGTCTTTATGAAAATAGACAAACAGGGAGTGCAAGATGGCGGTGACCAGCATGTACCATATCTGAAGGGCACAACATCCAAAATTGGTGAGCGGTGAGGCAGTTGAAGCCAGAACATCTACATTGAGGCTTTCCTGGGTGAGAAGAGATAATCATGAGCTAAGACAGTTTGTATCCAGGTCACCCATGGATGTCTTTAGGGCCTGAGAGTGGCAAATATTCAACCTGAATCCCCTGCCCCAAGCACAGGCCTTCCTGCTCAGCAGAGGCAGCAGTGGGAGCCACAAGCACTAGTTTCCATGCTTGGTTACTAAGACTGTAGAGCACTGGCCTCCTAGGTCTGCAGCTGAGGCAGACAGTGATATGGGCCTCCTGGGTCTGCTGCTAAAGCAGAGGGGCAGCTAGTCTTAGAAGGAACCTCCTTGTTCTGTGACTGAAACTACAGAAGTGGGTGCCCCAAGTACAGATTTCCATGCACAGTGGCCAAACAGCAGACACCACTGAGCTGATGGATCTCCTACACTCTCATTTGCCTTTGCCCTGCGGGCCCAAATTTGAGAGTAGAGAAGACGGGGAACACTTGTGCTTTCCAATTAGGCCTGCTAGCAAGTGAATATACCTTCAAGTGAGTGCATTCAGAGCCCCAGATCCAGGTTCCCTCTATGCTGGCAGACAGACATCAAATCCCTCTACGCACAACCGCACTGTGGGCAACATAAGGGTCCTTGGGATAACATTCTTAATATTGAAGCTGCTGATCCATGGATCTTCCAATGTAGTCCAGGCAAAAAATTCCTGGAGGTCAGACAGAGATGAATACCAGAAGGACAGTACCACAGGCGTACAGGCCACTGAAGTGTTCAGGGCACCTGTGCATGCTCGTTCACTCGGCGGGCATTGCCAGCACCCTCTCCTGTGCTTAAACTCCACCATTCCAGGTATATACCTGCTCTAGCATGCTGTCCCTTAAGACACACTACCATGATCATGCCCACACACTCATGGGGCTGCAAACTTCCTCCCTTAGCTACAGATGAAACACCAACATCCACTCTCAAACCAGCAGGGCTCTCTCATCTTCCTGAATAATAATCCAGTCATCAGAGACAGACAGACCCAGTCTGAAGTACAGACTCCCGGAACAAACAGCAAAGGCTACAACCCATCAGATGGCTAGAGACAGGCTTAAGGACATACCCAACAAAAATCAAGACATCACAGTGCACCAGCAGCTCCCCAAATCAATGCACATTTTAATTCATCGGAAACACTGGAAAAGGATTTTAAAGCTATGCTTATCCAGTATTGAGAGACACAAAAAGAGGAAAAGAACAAAGCTCTCAAAGAAATACAGGCAAATATAACCTTACAAATAGAGGCACATAAAGAGGAAATGAATTAAAAAATAGATGCCATCAAGGAAAGACAGTAATCCACATTCAAACAGATGAAGGAAATAGTGTAGGACATGAAAACAGAATTAGAATCAATAAAGAAAACACAAACAGAGAAAATCCTGGAGCTGGAGAACTTGGAGAAAAGGTCAGGAAACACAAAGGTAAGCATCGTCAACAGAATACAAGAGATGGAAGAGAAAATCTTAAGCAATGAAGATACAATGGCCGAAATTGATACATCTCTCAAAGAAAAAGTAAACTGGAAAAGTTCCAAACAAAGAACATCCAAGAAATCAAGGCCTCCATGAAAATATGAAATCTAAGAATAATAGGAATAGACAAAAAGAAGATTCCAGGCTCCAAGGTCCAGGAAATGTTTTCAAGAAAATGATACAAGAAAATCTTCCCAACTTGAAGAAAGAGATGTCCATAAACATACAAGAAGCCCATGAAATACCAAATAGACTAGACCAGAAAAGCAATTCCTCATGTCATATAATAGTCAAAACACTAAATTTAGAGAACAAAGAAAAAATTAATAAATGCAGCAAGGGAAGAAGGTCAGGTAATGTATGAAGATAAACCTCTCAGAATCACACCAGTCTTCCTAAGAGAAATTATGAAAGCAAGAAGTGCCTGGGCAGATGTCATGCAGACCCTAGACCACACAGATGCCAACCCAGGCTACCATACCCAGCAAAGCTTTGGATCTCCATAGCTGGATAAAACAAAATATCCCATGACAAAACTAAACATAAAAATATCTACATAGCAACCCAGCCCTACAGAAGATACTAGAAAGAAAACTCCAATCCATCCAATCAACTACACCGAGAAAACACAGGACATGGATAACTTCACAACAAAAAATTAAAAGAAAACAAACATAGAAACACCTTAACAACACCAACACCACAATTAAATGAACTAACATTCATTGGTCACTATTGTCTATCAACATCAATGGACACAACTCTCCAATAAAAAGACACAGACTAACAGAATGATTGCAGAAACAGGATCCAACATTCTGCTGCATCTAATAAACACACCTCTGCAACAAATATAAACACTACCTCAGAATAAAGGGCGAGAAAAATGTTTTTCAAGCTAACGGACCCAGAAAACAAGCTGGGTAGCTATCCTAATATTGAATAAAATATACTTTCAAATAAAATTAATTAAAAAAGATAAAGAGGGACACTTTATTCTCATCAAAGGGAAAAATCCCACAGGAGGACATCACCATCCTGAACATCTATGCCCCAAATACAAGAGCACCTGTATTTGTAAATGAAATATTTAATAAAGTTTGAATCACATATCAATCCCAACACCTAATAAAGGGAGACTTCAACACTCCACTCTCACCAAGGAACAAATCATCTGGACAGAAGCTAAATAAGAAAATAATGACATTTACACAGGTTCCAAATCAAATGGACCTAATAGATGTTTACAGAACTCTTCACCCCAACTCAAAAGAATATGCCCTTTTTTCAGCACCTCATGGAACTTTCTCCAAAACTGACCATATTTTCAGGTACAAAGCAACCCTCAACAAATACAAGAACACCGAAATAATCTTTTGTATCCTATCAGACTACCATGTCCTAAAACTGGATCTCAACAACAGAAATAATAAAAAGCCGATATACACATGGAAACTAAACAACTCTCTACTTAATGATAGCTTTGACAGGGAAGAAATGAAAAAAGAAATTAGAGAATTCCTAAAATTCAATGAATATGAAGGTACAACTAACAGAAATTTATGGGACACAATGAAAGCAATTCTAAGAAGAAAGTTCATAGCACTAAGTGCCTACAGAAAGAAGTTTGTGACATCTCTTACAAGCAACTTAATTGCACACTAAAAGACATAGGAGAAAAAAAGAAGAAGCAAACACACACCCAAGAGGAGTAGATGGTTGGCATCATCAAACTAAGGCCTGAAATCAATAAATAAGAAACAAATAAAATAATTCAAAGAATCAATGAGAGCAAGAGCTGGTTCTTTGAGAAAAGCAAGATAGACAAACCCTTAGACAAACTAACTAAAAGGCAGAGAGAAACTATCCAAATCAGCAAAATCAGAAACAAAAAGGGTGACATAACAACAGACACTGAAGAAATTCAAAGAATCATTAGGTATTACTTCAGAATCCTATATGCCACAAAATTTGAAAATCAAAATGAAATGGACAATTTTCTGGATATGTTTCATTTACAAAAGCTAAACCATGAACAAATAGAATAAATAGTCCTATATCCCCCAAGGCTGTAGAAGCAGTCATCAAAAGTTTCCCTTCCAAAAAAACCCAGGGCCAGATGATTTGAGAACAGAAATCTACCAGATCTTCAAAGGAGAGCTAACTCCAATTGTCTTCAAACTATTCCATAAAACAGAAACAGGAGGAACATTACCAAACTCATTCTATGGTAGTCACCCTGATATCTACACCACACAAAGACCCAACAACAACAAAAAAGAGAACTTTAGACCTATCTCTCTTTGAATATTGATGCAAAAATACACAGTAAAATACTTGCAAACCGAGTCCAAGAACACATAAAAGATATCATTTACCATGACCAAGCAGTCTTCATCCCAGGCATGGAGGGGTGATCCAACATACAGAAATCCATCATTGTAACCTACCATGTAAACCAAATGAAGGAAAAACACCAATCAACTCTTTAGATGCTGAAAAAGCAACTGACAAAATCTAATGAGCATTCATGTGTAAAGTCCTGGAGAAATCCGGAATACAAAGCACATACCTAAACATAGTAAAGACAATATATAGCAAGCCTATAGCCAACATCGCACTAAATAGAAGAAACTGAAATCAACCCCACTGAAATCAGGGACAAGGCAAGACTTCCCACTCTCTCTGTATCTCTTCCACATAGTACTGGAAGTCCTAGCTAGAGCAATAAGGCAACTAAAGGCAATGGAGTATATAAAAATCAGAAAGGAAAAAGTCAAAGTATCACTATTTGCAGATGATATGCTAGTATACATGAGTGGCCACAAAAAATCAACCAGAAAACTTCTTTAGCTGATAAACACCTTAGGCAAAGTGGCTGGATAAAAAAGTAACTCCAAAAAAAATCAGTTTCCCT
This sequence comes from Meriones unguiculatus, assembly GCF_030254825.1. Classification (NCBI taxonomy): domain Eukaryota; kingdom Metazoa; phylum Chordata; class Mammalia; order Rodentia; family Muridae; genus Meriones; species Meriones unguiculatus. Next base: position 63,176,075 of record NC_083365.1, on the reverse strand, counting down.
CATGTATACGAAAGACAAAAGGGCTGAGAAAGAAGTTAGAGAAACTCTACCCTTCACAATAGCTACTAATAACATAAAGTATCTTGGTGGACTCTAACAAAGCAAGTGAAAGACCTGTTTGAAAAAAAAAAAACAAAAACATCAGCCTACAGCATGGGACAGGATTTTAACCAACCCTATATCTGACAGAGGGCTAAGATCCAGAATACATATAGAACTCAAGAAATTAAAAAGCAACAAATCAAGTAATCCAATTTAAAAATGGTGCACAGAGCTAAACAGAGAATTCCAAATAAAGGATCATTACATGGCAGAGAAACACTTAAAGAAATGTTCAACATCCTTAGTCATCAGGGACATGTAAATGAAAATAACCACGAGAGATCACCTTACAACCATCAAAACGGCTAAGATCAAAAACTCAAGTGACAAAAAAATTTTAGAGAGGATGCAGAGAAAGCTGACCCCTCCTCCATTGCTGGTGGGAATGTAAACTTGTACAACCACTTCGAAATCAATCTGGCACTTTCTTAGACAATTAGGAATAGTAATACCTCAAGATCCAGCTAGACCACTCCTAGGCATATATCCAAAATATGCTCAAGTACACTATCAATGTCACTGTATTCAGTGACACCTGAATACCACCTGAGTGAAGGCAGGGGGAAAAAAGGTAGGGCGAAACAAAGGACACCAAGTCTAGGTTCTGATCAAGGTGTCATTTACTGAATATCAAGTTAACATTTAAATAAAAAAGTACAAGCAGTTTCTCATGGAGGCAACTTTACTTGGCCAAAACATACGAGGGCTCAATCAAGGTTACAAGAACCTTCTGTCTGATTACCATGGTTGCACGGAATTTATTGTCTAGTTTTAAGGTTGGAGCCCTCTGCCAGAGTCAGTCTCTGAGACACCAAACTTTAGATTAGAACCAGGGCCAACAGGTCAAATTGCACTGTTCAGTTATGCCCTCCAATTTGCCTTTAACTTCAAATAGGCTGCCGCAGGGTACAATAAGGACATTTGTTCAACTATGTCTGTGGCAGCTTTATTGGTGATATCCAGAATCTGGAAACAACCCAGATGTCCTTCAACGAAGGAATGGATACAGATAGTGTGGTACATTTACACAATGGAATATTACTTAGCAATTAAAAACCAGGAAATCATGACATTTGCAGACAAATAAGTGGAACTAGAAAAGATCATCCTGAGTGAGGTATCCCAGAAGCAGAAAGACACACATGATATATCCTCATTTATAAGTGGATATTCAACATATAATACAGGATCCACATACTAAAATCTGTACACCTAAGGAAGCTAAGCAAGAAGGAGGACCTTGAAAGGTGAAAGTAACAGACATCTGAAGAGGAAGAAAACAGGGAACAGGACAGGAACCTACCACAGAGGGCCCCTGAAAGACTCTGCCCAGCAGTGTATCAAAGCAGATGCTGAGATTTATAGCCAAACTTGGGGCAGACTTCTAGGAACCTTATGAAAGAAAAGGAGATAGAAAGACCTGGAAGGATCTGGACATCCACAAGGAGAACAACAGAACCAAAATATCTGAGACTGATACCCCCAACATGAACCATGCATGGAGGTAACCTAGAACCCCTACACAGATACAGCCCATGGCAGCTTAGTGTCCTCGTGGGTTCTCTAGTCCGGGAACAGGGACTGTCTCTGACATGAACTCAGTGGCTGGCTCTTTGATCACCTTCCTCTGAAGGGGAAGCAGCCTTACCAGGCCACAGAAAAAGGCAATGGAGCCAGTCCTGATGAGACCTGTTAGACTAGGGTCAGAGGGAAGGGGAGGAGGACATCCCCTATCAGCGCACTTGGAGTTCAATAGGAGGAGATGAAGAAGGGAGAGAGGGGTTGGGAGGGGAAAAGGGAGGCAGCTACACCTGGGATATGAGGTGAATAAACTGTAATTAATAACAAAATAATAAATTTTACAAGTGAAAATAGACAATCAGCATAATTTTAGTCTTTTTCAGTAATAATAACTTTAAAAGTCTGTCCATAAGTTTCTATTTCTGTAAACTTGTCAGTGTCTTCCTTATAGTTGCTTTCCTGAACTTGTTCATGTTAAAATGAAACTACAAACTATTATCATACTTATCTTCTATTACATGGAGAAGATATTTTTAATCATTTTCAAAAAGATCATTTTTCCATAAAACTCAAAGAAATTCAAAAGGATTTGAAAGATTTTTCAACAGTAGGACAAGTTTGTTGAAGTAAACCATTTTTATAATAAAACTCTAAAAATTATAAAACTATCCATATCTGTCTTAGCCAAGGTCAATTAAAAGGATTTCAAAATATTGAATTAATCAAAAATATTTTCATGCAGAATTCACCATAGATTTCTCTATTGTTTGGTAGAAACTGAACACAATTTTCAAGGGTGTGCAATGGCTTCAGTTCTTTTGATTTTTGTGCTTAGACTCATATATATATATATATATATATATATATATATATATATATTCAGATTACAGAGAGCAGTGGAAAGACATACAGATGAAAGGGACAAGCTGCTTTTTTAAGCTTCCTTTTTTATCCATGTATGATTTTATTTTTTATTTTTTTTACAATTTATTCATTTTATATCCCAGCTGTAGTCCTCTCTCTCATCTCCTCCTGTTCCCATTCTCCCTCCCTCTTTCTTCTTATCTCCCCAAATCCACCGAAAGGTGGAGTCCTCCTCACCTACCATCTGAACTTAGACTATCAAGTTTTATCAAAACAGCCTGTGTCCTCCTCCTTTTTAAGACAATTGGCAATAGTGCTATCTCAACACCCAGCTATACCATTCCTGGGCGTATACCCAAATGATGCTTCATCATACAACAAGGACATTTGCTCAGCTTTGCTCATAGCACCTTTATCCATAATATCCAGAATCTGGAAACAGCCTAGATGTGCCTTAACCAAAGAATGGATACAGAAATTGTGGCACATTTACAGATTGGAATACTACTCAGCAGTTAAAATAAAGGAAATCATGAAATTTGCACTCAAATGGTAGGAACTAGAAAAGATCATGCTGAGTGAGGTATCCGAGAAGCAGAAAGACACACATGGTATATACTCACTTATAAGTGGATATTAGCCTTATAATATGGGATAAACATACTAAAATCTACAGACCTAAACAAGCTAAACAACAAAGAGAACCCTAGGGAGGATGCTTAAATCTCATTCAGAATGGCAAACAGGATAGGCACCAGATGCAGTGGAAGAGAGGAAACAGGACAAAAGCCTACCATAGAGGTATTCTGAAAGGCTCCACCCAACAAGGGATTGAAGCAGATACAGAGTCACAGCCAAACTTTGGGCAGAGCTCAGGGAGTTTTAGAGAAGAAGATGGGTTTGAAGAACCTGGAGGGGACAGAAGCTCCACAAGGAGACCAACAAACCTGGGCCCGGGGGTGGGGGAAGGGGACACCAGAGAGTGATGCTTCAACCACAGACCAGGCAGAGAGAGGACATAGACCCCCTACAGGGTCTACAACAAGATTAGAAAGCATTCTGAGGAATTATACCAAGATTGTCTTCTATGCTCTCCAGGACTGTGCTCACACATGAATGAGCACCTCTGTATCCAATGTGTACCAGCATATATGTGACAGGGACATACAAACACACAGAAAAATTAAACAAAAGTAATGATAAATATATTTTAGCCTCTTTCACTGTTGCAATAATAGTTCACTACAGACAAGTGTCCAATTTTTTTGAACTTTGTAGCAGTGTATGTTTTACTTTGGGCTATACAATTTTTAATTCAAAATAATATTAAATTTAAAAACAGAAAAATAAAGCCTGTCATGTAATTGTTTAGTTCTTACTATCATCATATTGTCAAACATCATTTAATAAGTCACACACATTGGGTATTCTGTTTTTTTTTAAGTATAAGATCTAAATCTGGGGATGTACTTCAGTAGTAAAGTGAAGGACTAACATCCATAAGACCTGGAGTTCAGTACCTACCGATATAACATAAATAAAGACATAAATGTAAAATTAGACCACTATAGGGACTTATATTTGCTATACTTAAGAACATTGTCATTACTCAAACAAGATGTCAAAACCCTCACACCTGTTACATTACTTATTTAATCAGATAGATATTTTATGCTAAAGAGTTCATAGCAAGAAACCCTTCAGCTCAGATTCTTAGAAAGGAAAAGTCCTTTAATAGATGCACTGACTCAGAATAGGTAAGAGTCCCGTCTCCAAGGAGTGTTCCTCTTCTCTTTCCAAACAAGAGATTCCAAAGTGAATATATCTAGATTGTTGGACAGGGCAAAGGAGGTTTCCATGAAACATCCAACCCACTTCATTCTGGGTCCCATCCAACCAAAGTATTTCCGTTTCATTACCCTGAGTTTGGTGTCTGTAGTCTATGAATAAGAAGACAGCTACTGTGTCGTTAGGTCTGACTGAATTGTGTTCCTAATGGATTGTGATTAAAAAAAAAAATGGTCATTTTTATAGAAATCTCACATTGTCTTGGCAGAGAAAAATAGGTATCTTCACATAATGGGAAAAAATTCTCTCTCTCTTTTTCGTTCTTTTTGGTATGCATGTGCTGGTAAAATGATAATGTTCACTATCATCTACAGAAATGCCATCTACCTTCTTTGAGCTAGAGTCTTTTACTGTTTAGGCGAGGCTGGCTCCACCTAGCCTCAGAGATCCTCCTGTGTCTACCTCCCTGGGACTGTAAAACTGTGTTCTATCTTGTGGACTCTAGCGATCAAACTCAGATACTCATGCTAGTGAGGCAAGTACTTTACTAAGTGAGCCATCTGCCAATGAGTGCCAGCATGATATCTTCAAAATAGCTTATATTTTTCAATCTAATGTATATGTAGACTAATGTTCCCACAAGTGCCACCCAGTACATATCTTCACATATTCATTACTGATTTATATATCACAGAATCAGTGGCTCTTAGATGTCAATAGGATGAACTTGGCTACAGTTACTATGAAACTAATTTTAACTTTCACACGTAAGGGTGATAATTCACTGATAATGATTACATCATTCTGTGAAGAGAACATGGGGCTCTCTTTACTTCCAGTTAAATTCTTCCATAAAGTGAGATGTGTCCAAATTTCTTCCTCTTCTCAAATTTCTGAGTATCTTCTTCAGTATAAAAAGTAGCTGTCTCTTGTAAGTTAAATCCCTTCTTCACATGCTATCCAAATAATTTGCTTTATAATGCAGTTCATCTGAGCATCTACATATCAGTACTATGACCAGGGAAACAAAAACATGCATGGTTTATACCAAATACCAAATCTTCTTAAAGAAAGTGCTGGATCCCCACTAAGACCTTAGAGAGAAGTAAGAAGCAGTAGCTTCCCACTCCAATCCTGGGTATTGTGAGAAATGGACTATGGTGGGGATTCAAATATTGTTCTTTTGAGGCACCAACTTCTGTTTGTGTGCAAATAAGTAATTTATTTAAAAAAAATCCTGGGCCAGCAAGATGGCTCAGTGGGTGAAGTCACCTGACACCAAACCAGATGACCTGAGTTAATCCTCGGAATCTACATGGTAGAAGGAGGGAACTTAAATATTTTTAAATAATAAAAAGCACCTGCACATTGTAATATTACTGCATACAGTAACAGTAATTCAAGTGATCTGTGAACCCCATCTCACTGTCATTAAACTAAAAATGAAGCCAGAATTTCCCTAGCTTCTCAGTAGAAAAAGATTGCACATATATGTATATGCCCATATATGTATATATATTGTGTATACATATTTAAATGAAAACAAACATGTTTTGGAATGATTGGTTTCCTTTTGGTACCTCATAAATGTCTTACTAAGAATATTATCAAGATGTTGATTTGATGGCAAGATATTCAGAAATTCAGAACATTGTAAAAGTTAAAATTATTGATAAGTGTATTTCACTATGTGGTGCTGATTATTCTGGTCTCATACTATACTTAATACTCTTCACATCCAAGTACTCTCTCTGCTCATCACGGTGATTACTGCAGCAAAACTCATAGTGCAACATGCCGTTGAAGAACATGGTTGGATTAGTTATTTTTCTTGTTGCTGTGGAAAAAATACTTGAGAGAAACAACTGAAGAAACAGAATGTTCATTTTGGCTCAGAGTTTGAGTATATAGTACTTAATGGTAGAGAAGGCATGGTGCCAGGAACTTAAGACAAGTAGTCGCACTCCATCTGCAGTCAGGAAGCAAAGAGAAGTGAAAACTGGGTTCAGTCTTTTTGTCTGTTTGTTTATTTAGCTGAGAACATCCCAAGCCCTAAAACAGTGATATAGACTATATTTAGAGTAGGTTTTCTAAGATCTGTTAACCTAATTTTGAAACCTTATCTGAACATGCCCAGAGGTTTGTCAAAATGAAGACAGTGGATTTTGTCAAGGTGAAAATCTAGATTAACCTTCACAATAAGCATTAAGGGTACACAACCATTTCCAGGGACAAGGACAGGAAGTGTCTAGACTTAGGACCCACACAATATCTCTACTCCTTCCAATAGTTCATTTTCTTGCTTTGCATAAATGTTTGAGAAGTCAAGAATTTCGGGTCTAATAAGAAGATAAAATTCTCAGAGAAGTTCCAACTAACAGCTAACATGCTAAGATTGACAGCTAAACATTGAGCAAAGCATAGGAGGTCTTGTGGGGAAGTATAGGGGAGGATAGAAGGACCTGGAGGAAACAGGAACTTGAAAAAAAGACCAACAGAGCCAATTAACCAGGGCCCAAATGGGTTTGGGGAGACTGAAGAACCCAACCAACAACCATGCATAGTCTGGAACTAGGCCCCTTGCACAAATGTGGCCGATGGGTATGTCGTGTTTTATGTGGGTTCTCTAGTGAGGGGAGCAGGGGCTATCTCTAACATGTACTCTGTTGCCTGCTTTTTGATCACCTCCCCCTGGCACGGCTGCTTTGCCAAGCCACAGAGGAAGAGGATTCGCTCAATCCTGATGATGTGCTGGGGTGAATTAGTGGAGCTCCCCTTTTCTAAGGAGCAGGGACGAGAGTAGGGAGAAGAGGGAGGGAGAATGGGGCTAGGAAGAGAAGAGAGAGAGGGCTATGATAGGGGTGTAATGCAAATAAATAATAATAATAATTAAAAGAGAAACCTGGGGAGGGGAGAAAAAGAAGATAAAATCATTTCCATTCCTATTTGATGTCCAACAATATTGTATCAGTCAGTGTTTGTGAAATATAAGAACCAAAGCTGTTACTGGCTTCTCAAGAAGCCTGTCTCCAAAGAACATAAGTAATGTTTTACTGGATTCATATTTATCATTTGACAAGTGAGTTCACTGATGACAAGAGAAGTTAACTGGCCACTCTAGTCTTGGAACTTCTTCATCTCATAAATGGACTCTTTCTCTTATAAATAAATCCAGTCAACTTTCTTAGCTGAACCATAAGTTGAGCAGCACAGTATAGTCTTGTCCTCATCCCTGCCCTGATCTTGGAGTTGAGGATGGATGAATGCATTTTCATGAAGCTTTGAGCTGAGTATTGGGAAAAATAGTACAGAGTAGGCATTAAAAAAATTTCCTATGGGATACAGTGATGCATGCCTATTGGAGAGAGAAGGAAGAACATTACAAGGGTCTTTCCTACATTTCCCGTCTCCTGGAAGCATTCCAGTGAGGAATCTAAAGCGTATCCCTTTGACAGTCTTTCCAAAAGAGGGTAGTAAGCTTATTTCATTTCATTCACTTCTGAAAACCCTGGCTTGATGAATAACATCCAAAGTCATCTTTTATTTGTCCTGAATGATAAAGGAAATGTCCATGTGAGACACTTACATGGAAAAGTTAATGATAGTGTGACTGTTTCTCAGTTTCCTCTCCAGTTCATGAGAATGTGTGATTGCCACTGTGGCCTTCCGCAAAGTCTGGAGTCTAGCCCTATAGGTTCATTCAATCATTCATTCATTAACTCATTCACTAATTCACACTTTGAATATTTAACTGTGCTCAGTTACCTCTGTATGTAGTCTAGCCATGATAGCCATGGGAGTCTACATAATCTGTAAGATATTTGAGGTTGGAGGTATGTGCTAAAAATATAAGCACCAGAATCATACTTTCAGGATTTAAATCTTAGCTGTCCCAATCACTGTTACAACTAGCTTACAACTGTGCTCACTTCCCTCCATGATGAAACAGTCCTGTCTAACAAGTTTTCCATGAGGATCCACTGAATTCAGAGATGGAAAATGTTTAGCAGTGTGTCTGGCTTGTGTGATGCCTCTAATAATTATCCATGTTATTACTATTATTATTTCACTGATTCTCTTTTATGTCCAGGAGGAATGATTTCAATAGTATCGGTCTTCATTAGTTACTTGAATAACTGTAAGTGGGATTCTAGCACAAAGGTATAAAAATAAAAAGCAGCTAAAGAAAACTGCAGCACTTATACCTTTTGAGGAGTGCTGCCTTGGTTTTTCCAGTTCTATGTGTACACAACAAGCACAGGGCTGGGATCTGGGCTTGTCGGAAACATGTGTTCATCTGCAGTTTGCGGACTACAGAGTTTGCTATACCTAAGCATAGTGCCATTGGCTGGGTCTGTGAGAAACAAAGATTCCTCTACAGCAAGTGGTTCTCAAATTTCCTAATGCTATGACTCTTTAATATACATCCTCATGTTGTGGTGAACACCAACCACAAAATTATTTTCATTCCTACTTCATAACTTTAATTTTGATTCTCTTATGAATCATAAAGGAAATATATGCTATGCAGGATATATAATATCTTAAACCTGTGAAAGTATCATTCTACCCCAAAGAAGTCTTTACTCACAGGATGAGAACCATGATTCTAGAGCTTGCAGACTATTTGGAGAGACATACAATAGTCAGATCACATGGTACAATGATGAATACTAGAACCAAGGGTCAGTACAAATGAGAACCCAACTTGGTGGCAGAATCCATCCAGTAGAACAAAGTAGCAAACTTTCTACAATGGTGTGTTGTCTAATGGGAAACTAATACCTTCAAGACGGAACATTTAGGGAGGTTTTAACCCAAATCTTTACTATTTCTCCCCCCACATTCTCATGAATCTTTGTCCTGCATACATAGAGATACACATGTGAAACCAAGTCATCTCTTCATAAATGTTTGATTTTGAGATGAAGAGACTTTCAAGATGAAGCTATTGATCTGAATTTTTAAAAATAGAGTAATAAAATAACTGAGTTTAGAGTGATGGTGCAACAACTAACAGTACTTGCTGTTCTTACAGAGGACCTGTGTTCAGTTTCCCACACCTATATGGTAATTCCATTTATCTATGTGGTAATGCCAGTTTCAGAGGATCCATCACCCACTTCTGGCTTCTATAAATAGAGGACATGAATGTGGTATCCAGACATATATGCAAGTAAAAGACTTACACACCTAAAATGAAATAAATAATAAAACTTGAACTAATTAAAACAGAAACACAAACCAGGGCTCAAAAAATGGCTTAGTTGACAAGTGACTACTTTATAATCATAAGGACCTGAGTTCTGACCTTCAGAACACACATTAAGAATTCAAGTGTAATGGCATGTGCTTGTAATCCCACTGTTGAGAAGAGACAGACTGATACTTCAACCTGGCTGGGTCAACCAGTCTGACCTCATCAGTAACCTCAGGGCAATGAGAGACTCTGATTAAAAAAAAAAAAGTGGTTGGCATCTGTGTCATGACATGCTATCATGCTATCTGAGGTTAACTTCTATCCTCCACGTCTATCTATCTATCTATCTATCTATCTATCTATCTATCTATCTATCTATGCATCACACACACACACACACACACACACAGAGAGAGAGAGAGAGAGAGAGAGAGAGAGAGAGAGAGAGAGAGAGATCTACTCATACATGGGCATACACACAGAAAAAAAAGAAAGAAAATACAATAACAAAAAAATGACTCAAGGACATTTTTGTTTTCATTGTTTTTCATGCAGTCTGTTCCTTTCAATCCTATTCCTTCAATGCATGGCTTTGTAAACTAAATAAATGTACATCCATTGTAAAATTACGTATTGTAGAAACAATAAAACCATCACTTACAAGTACACAGTTTGTTCCAGATACAGTTTGAAGAATTTCATCAAGATCAGCATGCACATAACCTCAATATTTTTATTCCCACTTTGCAGATAAGAAAACTGAAGTATGATGTAAGAACTTCTTCAGGTAGGGAGGTTCTATAGTCTATGCTGTCAACACCCTTTTTTGAAATTTTTCTTTGCAGTCACCAGCTTACTGCTTATCTTTAAGGCCAGAACTCACAAGACAGCAAAGCTGTCTGTCTTCAGTTACCTGGAGCTCTGTATGATGGAGCTTCTTTCACAAGAGCTATTTTCTGATAAGGTTTGCAGCCTTGGGGGACATGGCGTCAGGTGGTGTTTGATCTTGGAGATCTCTAATGTGTCAGTTTATACTGTGGTCAAATAGAAACCCACTTTTTGCAGTAGAGTAAAAACATAAAGTGACAAGAAGGAGAACAGGTCTGATATGTAAAGGCTGCAGTTACTCAGGAGACCACCTTCTCATAAGCCTCAGTTTATAGCTAAGTGCTCTCATTCTTTGTACTTGAAAATCTGCACATGACGCTAGGTAATGACAAGAATGACTTGTTAAGAACCTTTGCTTTTACTGACAGATATCACTTACTATTTGTGATAGTGTTTTTTTTTCCCCTGAGCGTTTTCTTATTGATAAATAATTGTGTCTTTCTCAGAGTTCTTTTAAGAATGAAAATGAGAAAATCTGTATTTGTGCTTTGTGTAAAGTCACTTCTAGCTCTCTCTTAATCTATACTGGTACTACCACCACCATCATTACCATAAGCACTATTATTGTAACTATCAGTACCAACTCTAGCATCATCCTTACTTCCATTAAAAGAATCAAACGGATAGTCACTGTGATTATTATTGCTACCACTATTACCACCACCATCACCAGCATTAACATAATTGCCACAATCATTACTGTTAATCCCTACCACTATATACTGGAAACTTGTCTTATTGCTGAAATAAAATACCTGATAAAAGAAACTTACATAAAAAGGCTTTATTATTCTGGCTCATAGTTTTAGTCATCATAGTGAAGAAGGCATGATGATATAGTTTGAAATAGCAGGATCCATTGTATAGGTAGTCAGGAAACAGAAAGTGATGAATTCTACTGCTCAACTCAAATTTTTTCTTTTTGTATTTAGTTCAGGGTTCGAGTGCAACGGCATTATTCACAAGAGGGGTCTTCTGACATCAATTAAGCCAATCTAGATAAACCCTAAATAAATATCATGGCATGGTAGATGGTACTGCTGTTCTAAAGACATGGGTCTCCTCTCTGCAGGTTAAGAGATGTTTAGTGAATCCCATGTGCACAATAAGACACAGGTAAAACCAGCATAGACTAAGGAAACCCAGAGCTTCAGCAGAGATTCATTTCAGACAGGCACAGATGCCCCAGGTCCCTGCTGCCTGGATAGAAAATTTAGAAACAACAGAAGTGAAGAGAGCATAGTGTACATACATTCTTAATCTTTAGAGGTTAGTACTGCTGATGGTAGTCCAGTGCTCCAGCGAGTTAAAAAATGTACTCACCACGTTGGCGGAGACAAATAATCTCTTTTCTTCAACACCTGAATATATTTGTACCTGTAATATACATATAATGACCTTCACCCTTCCTTCTTGTTTGGTTGCAGCTCCTTCTGAGGTGACATTTGCCATTGATGTTGGGAATGGCCCCGTTGAGCTCCTAATCCAGTCTCCTTCTCCTCTGAATGACAACCAATGGCATTACATCCTGGCTGAGAGAAACTTTAAGGAGACCTCACTGCAGGTGGACAACCTTCCACGGAATATGAGGGAAACTGCAGAGGAAGGCCATTTCCGACTTCAGCTAAATAGCCAGTTGTTTGTAGGTAGGAGACATCATAGACCATAGTTTACGCTAAACACTTACAAGATGACTTTGTGCTCTAGCTCAAGGAAAATTCCTAGTATTTTAAAACTAGAAAACAAATTATGGTGTTACATTTCACCATAAGTTTAATTTCATAAATTGATTCTAGCTTTATGGTCATTGCAAAAAAAGTTCATGCCATTCTTTCATACATTTAGGGGCCATCTCAAACTCTTTTTGATACCATTTCTACATGTATATAATGTTTTTAGACATCTATGGAATTTCATCTTTTGGATCATTGTAATAAAAGTTTACAGCATAGGCATAGAGATTCCAACCCATCACTCTTCTTAGTGACCCTTGACTACTATAGTGTGGTCAAATAGTATGACTAAACCAAAAACTTAAGTATTCAGTAGTGAATATCTGGGAGTGTGCTGGTTGGTTTTATCCCTTCATAAAACAAGCTAGAGTCATTTGAAAGAAAGACTCTCTGTTTTCAAAGCAAAGACTCATGACCAAACCTTTGTCAGAGTACAGGAAATCATAAGAAAGATTGGGATTAGTCTGATATAGAAAGGTTAGGAGCTCCACAAGGACCAAATATATCTGGGCACAGGGTCTTTTCTGAGACTGACATTCAACCAAGGACCATGTATGGATATAACCTAGAACCTCCGCTCAGATGTAGCCTGTGGTAGCTCAGTAACCAATTGGTTTCCCAAAGTGAGGGGAACAAGGACTATTTCTAACAGGAACTCAATGACTGGCTCATTGGCCTCCCCACCCCCCCAAGGGAGGAGCAGTCCTGTTAGGCCACAGAGGAGGGCTTTGCAGCCAGTCCTGAAGATACCTGATAAAATAGGATCAAATGAATGGGGAGGAGGTCCCTCCCTATCAGTGGACTTGGAAAGGGGCATGGTAGAGATGAGGGAGGGAGGGAGGGGCTGGGAGGGAATGAGGGATCGGGACACGGCTGGGATACAGAGTTAATAAAATGTAACTGATAAGAAATAATAAAATTTAAAAAAAGAATAAATAAATAAATAAATAAACAAAAAGATAACCTACTTAAACACACACACAAAAAAAGAAAGACTCTCAATAGAGAAAACACCTACATATTTTTGGCATGTAGATAAGTTTAAGTAGTCATCAATATGAGGGCATTGGAGGTGTGTACCATCGCCAACTCGAGTAATAATGGGATTTCACATGTGCACCACTATGCCTGCTGTATACAGTACTTGTGATCAAACCCGGAGCTTCATGTGTAGGAGGCAAACATTTCATCAAATGGGCTATATTCCTAGCATTGGCACTCTTAAAATTTAGGGATATTTTCATACTCTGTGAAAACATACTACAGAGATAGGGTTTCCTTGATATTGCAGAGAGAAGCAGCCTGATCTCTAAGTAGATATACTCAGCTGTTTATTTCCTCAATGAGGCTCAGGACCAGCACCAATATATTCCTTGAACAGGAAGTCACTGATGGTAATGGACATTCAGAAGGCATGGCCTGAATTTGTTCCTTCCCTTATTTGCCCGTTGCTTCCTCTCTTTCCCCTCCTTTTTTTTTCCCTCCATTAATAGTCATGGAGAAGCTAATTCTACTCATTCATCCTTTTTTTGTAGTTAGGATGGAATTATGAACTAAGAAAAGTCACTGCTATTCATGGTACTTGTGTGTATTTGTGTGTGTGTGTATGATGCCTGTGTTTGAGTGTGTGTAGGTATGTTTGCATTTGTGTGATTATGTGTGTGTGTGTGTGTGTGTGTGGTGGGTAGGGTTTTAGATATGTGAGTCTAATTTGTAACAAGGCCAATTTAGAAAACAATAATTTGAAAACAAGTGTTACAGAGTTGTTAAAAGTACAGCTTTAAAATATAAGTTAGAGCTTTACATGTTGATATAGCATATTAACATAAAAGCTAAGGGTGTGTCCTTCTTTGTAAACTGAAACAGACCTGCAAATGAACTACAGATTAACCATTCTGCATGTCTTTCTTCATCTTTGTGTTTTACTAACAGCCACACTCTATAGCTTACCACAAGATGTGAAACTCTATCTCCATTCCATGTGCATTTCTTATGTGCTTTTTTATATTTGGGCAAGTGTAATTCCTAAATCTGAAAATATTATCACTGTAAACATACTTGCTAAAGGAAAAGAGGCACTAGAATGTGAGAACATCATATTTTTATTTCCTCACCCACCATACATGTATCTTCATTCATTAGCTGTATTTTATACATTCAGCAGACACTAAGATTGAGTGATTAAAACCTTCTTATGATTATAGGCCCTTCACTTAATTAATAACTCCTAAAAGAAATAGGATTTACTGCTGAAAAATTTAAATTTATTTTGTTGTTTTAGTTATATTTAAATATTACATTTTATTTCTTGGAGGAAGTTTGCTTCTCATTATAATTTAATATCTTCTTTTGGAAAATTCAGTTTAAGTATTTTGTAATTTTCATAAATTATATTCCATGTGAACGTCTAATTTGTCTTCAGACAATAGTTATGCATCTTTTGGGATGAAAGAAAATCTATGGGATCATTTGTTGTTTTTTGTTTTGTTTTGTTTTTTTCTTACATGCTCATAGCTACCCAACTACCACAAGAACAGGGATGTTAATAGTGAAGAGAGGCAATGGTGTCTTGTATCAAGATTTTTATCACCACACATTTAAGCTGATCACAAATGCAATAAGATGTTCAAGCATGTGGATAAGACAGGAAGAGACATCTCAATAGACTTGTAGCTAAGCAAGGCCTAAGGAGTATGCCCAATTCCTCTATGCTTTTCTCTCCAGTGAGTCCCATCTTAGAAATTACTGCAATTTATTGAGTTTGTCTTGTTGAAACTGAAAGGGGAAAATACTGTTGGATGTCATCTTAGTCTGATGTTTTGCATCTCACTGTTTAATGTTTCCTGACATGTACATTTGTAAATGCATCTGGTCAAAGGCAATTGAAGTCCTAATATTTTTGTATAATTCATCTGAGCAATGAATAAATTAATGAGTGTAATTTTTGCTTAGCAGTTTCTTTTGTTTCCTGTTCAGTTGCCGTGATAAAATATCCCAACAAAAGCAACAGGGAAGAAAAGGCTTATTCAAATTTACAATTCTGGCTTAGAGTCCCATCACTAAGGAAAACAGAGGCAGGAACTTGAAGCAACTCCTCACATCTATAGTCAATAATGGAGAGATAATGAATACATGCATGCTTACTCTCACCTCCCGTCTCTTTTATATAGTCCAGGACTAAAACCAAAGAATAGTGCCACCAACTTTTATGTTAGCTCTTCCCACACTGATTAGCTTAATAAAGATTATCTGTATACACGTGCCCAGATGCCAGCATAACTATCTAAACTGTCCATTACTGAGAATCTTTTAACAGGTGATTATATATTGTTTCAAATTGGCCAAAACTAACCATCAGTCCAAATGAAAAACTATGTTCTCTATCACTCAGAAATATGGAAGCACTATGTGCTTATCTGTAGTAGGCAGCAACAGATGTCATTATTGGAGTCTGTGTCTTGACCGGGATAGATTGAATTTGGCAGTGTTTAAGTATTGATACGGATGTGCTTGTCCTCTAGATACCTTTGGCCATGGGAAGATTTTTAAATCAAATCAGTATTTTGTAGCATTTTGATCACTGGAACTCTCCTGTGATCATGAGTGTTTTTCTATGTATCAGGCACAGGCTGCATCTTATAAAATAGAATATACCTCCTGGCATTGCCCTTGTTTCTTCAATGTGATAATATGGAATGTGGTGATCAATCACTCATTGCTTAATTGAAAACAAAATCAATATTACTACTTGACACTGTTTTGTCACCATAACAGTTAGGAATACTTGTAATATTGCCATAATGTCCATTGCATTAACTTAGGAGAATGCAAGAATTTTTATAGAATGAAGTTTTCAAAGTGTAATGTGCAGCTGAAGTACAGTTTCACCACTGGGATTGTTAAAAGCTTCATTATTTCTACTTTGTTAGGTTTTTGCTATTTATATGTGTGTGTGTGTGTGGTTTTGACTGAATGTTTGCATATGCATGAGCACATTTGTATGTGATTACATATATAAATGTGTGCATGCATGTAGCAGACAGGGTGAATCAAAAACATTCCTTGACAACATTATACTTCATTACTGAGTCAAGCTCTCTTGCTGAACCCCTGATTTGGCTGATGTAGGTAACCAGCTTGCTCCTTGAAGCATGCTGTGCTTGTCTTCCAAGTAACAGAATTATAGGTAGCTGCTGTAACAAATCTCTCAGGTGCTATATGAGTGCTGGAGGTCTGAACTCCTGTTCTCACCCTTGTGATTTGAGTTAGTATTCTAGATGAGGCCTTGGTAGAGACATAGCTAGCATAAGGATATGTCTGTCTTTGCCATAGAAGGAAAATGAAGTTCCAGACTGACAGATAGACTCCCTGCATGCCTCATGTCTGTATGCATAGAACTCTACGGGAAAAATCTTACTCTTTCCTAGTTGGTTATGGTGTCTTTCCAGATATGCTGTAGCTACACAGTGACTGTGAAGATTAGTCTGTGAGTCTCATTTCTGCTGTCACCTTCATCTGTTTCTCTCTTTCATGCAGATGCATGAGGCAGCTGGTTACATTGCAACCCTAGTCAGGAAGCAGAGGAAGATGCATGCAGAGGTCTCTCCCCTCCCCCCCCGCTTTTATTCAGTCCAGGAAAGCAGCCAACGGATATGGGGACATCAACATTTACAGTGTCGCCCCACCTCAGTTAACCAGATCTACACACTCCCCCACACGAGCCAGAAGCTTGTTCCCTATGGAATTGTAGCTCTGCCAAATTAACAGTTAAGATTCACCATGACAGATGTTAGCTTCTGTAGGCTATTTACTGTCTTTTGGCAAAGTGATTCATATACTAATAAATTGATAAATATTTAAAGGTAGAAGAAAAGACAGGAGGGAAGGCAGAAGTGGGATAATGGAAAAAGAAAAATGACAAAGAGAAAGAGGAACAATTAGATGAAACATAACAACAGAAAAATCACTGATGTACTAAATTTTGTTGAGTTGGAGTCATATCTGGCCCATTCAGTGCTGGCAACAAGGGGCTGAAAGGACACCATGGGAAAAGGGAGACTTCTGGCTTGTTTGGGGATATAGACATAAAGGCAATTCTCTAGAGACAACAAACATTTGTCAGTTGATTCCTCTCTATAAAGTAGGAGAAAGTGCATTGAGAGTAAATCTGTGTATAATTCTCTCTGGTTTTGACTACAGATGTGAGAAGTTGCTTCAAAATCCTGTCTCTCCATTCCCCAGTGACAGATTCTATCCTGGAATTGCTAACTGAATAAGAACTTTCTTTTCTGTTGCTTTTGTTGGGATTTATCACAATACCTGGACAGGAAACAAGAGAAATGACTAAGGAAAACTTCATTTATTCATTCAATCATTCATTGCTCAGGTGAATTACACACCACACACACAAAAAATGTTGAAACTCCAAATGCCTTTGGCCAGATGACATTTGCAAATGTAGCTGTCACTGAATACTAAGAAGTGAGACATAAAGCAATAGATTAAGATGACATCCAACAGCACTTCCCATTTCCAGTTTCATCAAGACAAACTCAATAAATCACAATAATTTCAAAGATGGGACTCACTGGAGAGAGAAGCAAAGAGGAATTAGGTAGATCCTAAGACTGACCTTGGCTACAAGCTTATCAAGATGCTGATTCCTGTCCCAGTCACATGCTTGCTCAACTCTCTGCATTTGTGATCAATTTGAAATGTTTGGTGAAAAATATCAGGCTTAGAATGAATATAAGTGTCTTTCTGGAGTTGATTCATACTTGATCCAAGAAAACACAATTCTAATGAACTAACCTTACACAGGGGCCAACTGAGACATAAGTCCCAAATTACTTCTAGCTTACACCATCCAACGAAATGATTTTTGTTGTCAAGATGATTGATGTCAGGAGCCAAATGCATAAATGCATGTGTGTATACTTTCGAACAGGAAATCATGTAAAAGAGAAGCAGAAGAAAGTAGATTCTCTTTGTTGTGTTATTTACCTTAGTTATTCAGTAGAAGAGCTCAGCTCACAAATTCAACAGGCTGGGAGTCTGTTGTAGTGTTTCCAGTCACCAGATCTGATCTCAACCCCAGCATTTACATTATTCCATGTAAAATATGTGTGTCTCTTAACTGTAACCAACATGATCTATCTGAAGTTGATTTCTCTACTGTGTGAAGTGAAGGGTAGCAATGGCACTTTCTATCCCATTGAGGATTAGAAAAACTTAGTGAAATGTCTCGTATAGGCCTGCTTGAAATGTCTATATATAGAGAGGTAATAGAATTATTTTGATTCTCAAGTAACTTGCAGTTCAAGATTGAAACTTTTGAGTGGTGGTGTATACCTTTAATCCCAACAGTCAGGGAGACAGAAGCAGGTAGATTGCTGTGAGTTCGAGACCAGCCTGGTCTACAAAGTGAGTCTAGGACAACCAAGGCTACACAGAGAAACCCTCTCTTGAAAAACTAAAAAATAAAATAAAATATTGAGACTTTAAAAAAAGTCTGAAAATTACTTTAAGGATAAAGCCATTTTTTTCCATTTTTCTACCTCCACAGTAAACTGTTGTTTGAATTTTCCCTGGGAGATGTAAACAACGAGCTCTCTGTTAATTCTAGACAGAGCAAAAACTACAAACCAAAGAAGTTCCACTCAAGTCTACCTTCTGGAGACAGGGAGTTCACTGGTTCCCTATCTGACAATAGATGAGGCATGCTCACAGCAACATGGTGCCTCAGGTAGCTGCCTCACTGATAGCTCACTGTGGCCTGGGGGATGACTCACAAAAGCTGTATCCCTCAACTTCCCTGAACTACTTACACACATCATGGGGTGGGGCTAAAGCATATTCTGTCCCAAGAATTCTAATTATATAACCTCTGAAAGGGGCATGCAAAGAGTGCAAACTTTATGTCACTGATCTTAATATTCCTCTCTAAAAAGGAATGTTATCATTTGGAAAAATAGCTACTGTACAGATATCAAGATAAAAAACAAGGCAGGAAAATATATTAAGATGACAGCAGAAATATGTATGTACAGAGACAGCCAAGTAACTCAACGTACTATCTCAGGGTGTGGTCTGAAAAGACACAAGAAGGCAGACCCAGTTATCAATGTACAGCACACTGCAATTTTACAAGTATTTCTTTCCTTTTAAAAACTGGCAACTTGGGGATGGAAAATTGGCTCATCAGATACAGGTGCTTGTTTCCAGGCCTGACAACCTGACTTAAATTCCAAGAACCTACATGGCAGGAGGAGGAAACTGACTCTTACAACGTGTCCTGTAACACTTTGTGTTACTCTTTGTGTACATAAGTTTCTCTCTGTATATATGTACATGTATCTTTGTATGGGTACTTGTGTTGTCTCTCTGTGCATATGCATGTATCTGTGCATTGTCTTTGTGTTGTCTCTGTGTGTATGTACGCGTATGTGCGCATGTGTGCTTATGTTGTTTCTGTGTATACATGCACAAGTGTGTATAGAAGTGTGTTTGGGTATAGTCTATGTGTATGTTTCTCTATGTGTGTAAGCACAGATGTGCACACCTGTGTATGTTATTGGATTAATATGCATTCTCTTAAAATTATTCCAACACTTAGTCTGCTGTGTACATTCCTTACCATAAAAATATATTATGTAAAATTTTCTTCTTTTTAAAAATAAAACACAGCTAGGGAAGAGCACAACTTTAGTTCACTGTTAAAGGTGGTACACAGTGCTTCGTGTCTTCATGTTCTGACAGCATTGGGAAGTGGCATGCGTTTCTTGTCTGGGGAAAAATTGCACTAAGTTTTGTATGTCTACACATTGAGAAGTGCATTTTTACCAGAGAAATTGCTCCAGCCACCCTTTTTCCATTTATAAACTTGTTGACTAATCCACACACAAGAAAATGTGCAATATTTCTTGCATTTGCCAACTCTGCTAGGAGAAAAATGACACTAACAAGATATATGAAGAGTTATTCAAATCCACGAAGGAGAGTGACTACAGAGTAAGGGAAAGAGAAGCAAGTGTTAGACTCCATAAATCTTCCCCTCTTTGTTGCACAAAAGCCCCAGAAAAGAAATAATGAGCCTTTGTGATCAGCTTGTATGTGCCATTGATTTATCTTGTGGTTAAAGGAGGCTTACTCACTGAAATTGAAACAGACAAGACAGTGCAATTGAGGTTTGGCCTCTTGGCCTGCATTCTTATCAGAATTGGAAACAACTTCAAGGTTATTTTATTAGTTCAGACTAAGAGACTGGTTTTGTCCCTCAGGAATGTTCATTTTTATTCTCTGGGCTCAAGCAATAGACTTTACATGTGTGTTTCTTAATCTGGTAACCTGATGTCTTAGTTAATTTTCCATTGCTATGATAAGACACTATGACAAAGAAAGTGCTTAATTTGTACTCATGGTTGCAAATGGCCAGTGTCCACGACCACCATTATAGTAAGCATGGTAACAGCAAGGCAGGCATAGTGCTGGAGCAATAGCTAAGAGCTTATATCATATACATAAACATTAGGCACAGACAGCTGGCTGACTTGTGAGACCACAGAGCCAGTCTCAAACAACACACTCTTTCCTACAAGGTTACACCTGCTAATTCTTCCCCAAAAGTTCCACCAATGAGGAGCAAGTTATAAACATAAGCTTAAAGAGGGTGTTCTCACTCAAACTACCATCCTAGGATGGATAAAGGAAGGTATATTTCTAACCTTCTACACTGCTCATTATTTTTTCATGTCACCCAATACCCTACATCCTTTCAACTTACAGATAAACCCTCCTATTATGTGTGTGTATGCATGCTTGTTGTGTATGTACATGTGTGTAGATTCACATGTGAGTACATGTGAGCATGTTCACAGCACAGCAAATGGAGGTATGGAAACAGTCCTTAGACACCTTCCCCGATTTAAGACAATATTCCTCTCTGGCCTGTAACTTCATAATGTAAGCGAGGCTACCTGACATGTGATCTTCCATGGCTCTAGCTGTACCTCACATTTTACATCTCTGGGCTTACAGGCATGCACCACGTAACCTAGGTTTTTCATCACTTCTGAGGATCAAACTCAGGTCCCTGAACTTTCAGGTCAAGCACTTTCCCAGCTGACCCATCTCCCCAGCCCCAATTTAGAATTTATTTTCCTTGTTGACATATTTCTTGCCCAAGACAGTACGTTTGCTATGTCTATTCTATCTACCTTGATAAGCTCATATGAAGACATAGTTTCTTTCTAGGTTCCTGGTTCACTATCTTCCTAATGCAGTGACCTTTAATACAATTCCATATATTGTGGTGACACCAATCTTGAAATTACTTTGATTACTACTTCATAAGAGTAATTTTGCTACTGTTATGAATCATAATGTAAATATCTGTGTTTTACAATGGTCTTAGGTGATCCCTATGAAAGGTTTGTACACCCCAAAAGGGTCATGACCCACAGGTTGAGAACTGCTGTTCTAGACCAAAATTTAAATGAGTTGTAGCATGAGGTGTAAAAGAGGAATGAGCCTCAGTTAAGACAACTGATAGAGACAGAAAATATTTATTTGTATTTTCTGCACTCAGAATTTCTCCCGCTCATCCTTCTCCCCCTCTTTTCTCCTCCCTCCTTCTCTTTTCCATTAGTCCAACTGGCAGAACTCAAGGATTTGTACTCACCCTCTGCACATCTGTGCATGACCTTGAGTTCAAGGTTTGAATACTAATTGCCTGTTTTCTAAAGCCAGAATGGGCCTCTGTCCCTTCTGGGATCTCCCTGAATTCTCAGCAGCTCAGACATACAGACTAATGGGATTTTGTTGTGCTTTCCATCTTCTTGTCTCCTGTCATAATACCTTCTTATATCAAGGAAGATCTAGGTTTTTCTGTGTGAACAAAACAATCTGAAAGTTTAAATCTGTTCAATGCTTTATGGAGTGATTTAAGCCTCTCCTGACCCTTTCTAGATATTTTCTTAGCTGAGAGTAAGATTACAGCCAAAGTCTATGTGTGAGGTGAGAATCATCATCTGCTACATAATATTTTAATCGAAAAAACTTTAGGATAAATACACAGATAACACATAATGCACCTACTGATTTTTGGCAGTAGGTGAATACTCAAGACCCAGTGGATAGCAGTAACTGAACACACTGTATTCCATGACCTGCAGTAAGCTTTACAATAAACACATGGAGCAACAAATAGAATAACTTAAACTTCATAAATTCAATTGTCCATATGGCTAACCAGTGAGTTGCATAATAACCCAACAGCTGTCTTTCCCTCTTCCAATGCACAGTCCTGTACTACATAAGCATAAGGGAATATGCTTCAGTTTTGTCTCCTTGGTGCACCAAAAAGCTCTCTTTGAAATTGTCCAGAAGGAGTAACTGACTCTATCCCTTTCATTTCAGATGAAAGACATGATAGGCTGCATAAAAACTTGTGTTTTATTTATGTGCAGAGACCATGGATGTGTAAGCATTTTAAGAAGAGCTATGTGTCCCTCTCTCCAGGCAATTCTGTTTTTTTGTTTTTGTTTTTTTTTTGTTTGTTTGTTTGTTTTTTGTAGTAAAAAATTACCTATAGCTTCTCATCCTCCTGGCCTCCCATCCTGAGGTCTGGCATTATTGAGGTACACTGCCATGCATAATTTATTCAGTGGTGCTGGTAATTGAACTCAGGGCTTCATGCATGCCAGGCGAGCACTCTACCAACTGGATCACACTCTAGGCCTTGGCTTCTGATTTAACTTTCTTTCTCTCACTGGGAACTTAAAGAAAAGTTCAACACAGCTGACAATTACACCACAGCTAAGTGTTACCACAAAGATGTTACTCTTATGTAATAAGATGCTACAGGTGGACAAGAGGAAGCTGCAATGAAATTACCCTTCAGATGAGCCTCTTTGGGAGAGTGACATAGCATCAAGGCCACAAAAGGCTGACAGGCCAAGAAATGAGAGCGAGGAGCCCTTAGGTCCAAAGAACAATGAGGAAGCATCTTATTCTTACTGGTTTTCAAGGAGACATGGATAGGTCCCACACCAAATGCCTTAGTCTACCTGCTAGACGTCATCAGCATCTGGCTTTAACTCAAGGTTCTCTAATGTTTTGACAGTAGGAAAAGAACAGGCCTTCCTTGCAACTACAGAGGGAAAAGGAAGAGCTGCATGGTCACAGCAGATTTTTCATTTTGTCTAGGTAAAGAGACCATACAGGAAGTGGTTTGGTTTCTGGGACAGGGGGCAGCTAGAAATTCTGTGATCTACTCATTGTATTTATGGCATACAGCTATGACACCTTTCATGTTTTCTGCCTTATTTTTTTACCATTAGGAGGGACATCATCAAGACAGAAAGGCTTTCTTGGATGCATCCGTTCTTTACGTTTGAATGGACAGAAAATAGATCTGGAGGAGAGAGCAAAGGTCACGCCTGGAGTCAGACCTGGCTGTCCAGGTCACTGCAGCAGCTATGGAAGCAACTGCCACCATGGGGGCAAGTGTGTAGAGAAACACAGCGGCTACTCTTGTGACTGTACCAACTCACCATATGAGGGACCTTTCTGCCAGAAAGGTAAGGTGGGCAGGCATGCCATTACTGTGTGTGGTCCTGTAGCATCCAAATATTATGGCCAATGATCCCATACCATTAGGCCATCCACACCATTTCCACTGCATGAAACGCTCTACTCCCCACATACCATGGTTAAAACAATGGTACCTATGCCTTCAGGCAATCTACACCATTGCTACTCCATGTGAGTATGTAGTATCTACACGGCACTGTTAAACCATGCCCTCAAATAGTGCCCATGCTTTGTACTCTCCTGTGTTTGGACTCTGCGTAGGTCATTAGCATTATCTTATGCATGCACTGGGCTGTGTACTTGCTGGACGTTCAATTGTACTTAGTAATAACTGAAAATGGGCACATCGTCCAGGCTGAAGGACCAGCAGACCAGGACTGGATCTTCTATTTATGTTTAATGGCATACTCACGTTTCTAGTTCCAGTACCTCAATTAGAAAATGTATTAGAGTACCACAGAGTATGAAGGAAGGCATAAAAACACTTAAGCCATTTTTTTATTTTTTGAATGAATACATGTCAATATGTAAAATAAGAAAATATTTGTCTACTCTAAAGCTTTATAGTTTTTTTTAACAAAACTATAGTTTTTTTCTCTACAAAAAAAAAAAAAAAAGATTGCTGAGCACCCAAAGTAAACAATATTCAAGAACAGTGTTTAATGCTAAAGTGAAATATTTTACCTGCTATGGGACTCAATAACTCCACATGGCTTTTGTCAATTCATTAAGACACACTCTGTTTTGATGTGTGTATGTGTGAATGTCCACAAGCACACATATTTCCTATGGAAAAGAGATGTGCATGTGTGTTAAGGCTATAAGACAAAATGGGCATACATTCTGCAGGTAACATCTACCCTGTATTTTAAGGCAAGGTCTCTCACTCGTTATGACTCTCCAATAGCCTAGGGTAGCTGGCCTGAGAGCTACAGTGATCTT
This sequence comes from Meriones unguiculatus, assembly GCF_030254825.1. Taxonomy (NCBI): domain Eukaryota; kingdom Metazoa; phylum Chordata; class Mammalia; order Rodentia; family Muridae; genus Meriones; species Meriones unguiculatus. The sequence goes on along the minus strand of NC_083365.1, from coordinate 63,151,445 downwards.
TCAGATTATTCTTCCCAGCTACTGAGATTGCAGTCACCACTATGCTAATTTTTTAACATGGGTTTTGAAAATCACACTATAAGCAGTGCAACAACAGAGCCATCTTTTCAGGTTGAAGACATATTTTTCAAGCTCTTCTACCATGTTAGACTAAATAAGCTACTATGTAGTCCAGCTTAATCTAAAAGTTAAAGAGAAAAAAAAAAGTATCCAATGTTTCCCTTAAAGGATTTTGTAATTTAACGTCTCTCTTCTTTCTGTGATTAATAAGAGTCCAGCCTCACTGAGGCAAAATCTTTTTGGGGGAAGTTTTACTCAGGGTCAGCATACAAATCTGCAGTCCAGAGCGGCCAAATGTACATTTCAAGCTGGCACCAAACTTGGGAATGTGAAAGAATCTCCACATGGCACATCCCAATTGGTTGGGATGCTCGTTATTGCCAGGAAACATAAAAATCTCTTCGGGAAAACAAAATATAGGAATGAACTTCCAGACAAACAGTGTTAAATCGTGCATCAGAGCTGGAAATACAGAAAACAGGTCCCATGCCAATAGCTCTTCACTGAAGACAAATCATTGAATTTAATAATTTCAAACTCTTTAACTCTCTAAAGTCTCTCTAAAAGTCCAAAGTCCCTGAAGTGTTTATTCCTCTAATATGAAAAATGAGTTACATTCTTTCTTATTTGAAGAGGGAGGAGCCAAGGCACTGTCCAATCAAAGCAAAGCAATACTAAATGCAGACAGTGTAAGAAGGTCAGGGCTTGGCCCCTGGAGCCCACTCATGATCTGCACTCGCAAGGGCAGAGGCAGCTCCCTTTCCCTGGTTCTGGTATCTGCAGTACACGTGGCTCCTTTGCTAAACTCAGTCCAGCTCTCTCCTACAGCTGTTACTTACCTTGGCTGTTGTCACACAGTCCTGACAGGTTTAAAAGGACGGGCTCTCTACCATCACTGATGGCTTCCTGGCCTCTCTTTTCTTACTCTGATACTACCACATGGTGGCAAACCAGCTTGTCCAAATGATCCCTCCAATCCTGGGCTTTCTACTGTAACTGAGATTATATTCTCACCAATGTCCTCTCCTGTCCACTCATGATGCTGTACTTGATGTTCTCCACGGCCCCCTCAGTACTGCAGTTTCATACCACAAAAAAAAAAACAAAAAAAAAAAAAAACAAAAAAACAAAAAAAACAGTGCCATGTGGAGATTCTTTCACATTCCCAAGTTTGGTGCCAGCTTGAAATGTACATTTGGCCGCTCTGGACTGCAGATTTGTATGCTGACCCTGAGTAAAACTTCCCCCAAAAAGATTTTGCCTCAGTGAGGCTGGACTCTTATTAATCACAGCTGATCCCTCAGCACCAACTAAGCAACATCTGTTATCTGAATGAAGCACAAATTTCACCTGTGAAGATTGTTAATTCAACCTACCACACAAACAATCCTGACAGCTTATTCTTCCCTTTGAAACTTAACAAGCCAGGCCTTGCTCTCAGTGTTAGGTTTCATATTCACACAGATAGCCCAGTGGACTCTGAGGACTCAATGGCTTTTCCAGCCCAAAGTGCCAAATACCTTCCACAGTCTTTGTCAAAACAGAATGCTCAGGTCTATCCCAATAGTACTCCATAACCTGCTTCTGATTTCTGTTTCAATTTACTCTCTTTTGGTGTGATAAACACTATGGCAGAAAGAACTTGGGGAAGAAAGGGCTGATGTGGATTAGAGGTCACAATCTAACATCAGAAGACAAGGCAGTGACCCAACGCAGGGACATGGAGGCAGGAACTATGCCATAGACCAGGGAAGAATGTATACTGGCTTACTCTCTGTGACTTGCTCAGCCCAATATTGTGGATAATCCAGGACCACTTGCCCAGGGGTGGCACATGCACAGAACAGGCTGGGACCTCCTAGATCAGTCATTAAAAAATTCTCCCACAGACTTTGCTATTGGCCAATCTTATGGAGACTTTTTTTTCGATTGAAGTTTGTCTTCCTGACAAACTTTTGTTACCCTGACCTGTGAAAAACTCACAAAGACAGCAAGTATAACATTCTTACAGAATACGCAAATATGTTTTAAACTAACTTGAAGACAAAAGTGCTCTCAGTTTTCATAAGGAGAGAGAGCTCTGTCAGTTCACATCAAAAGTGGCTGCATTGTCCTCTACTATGGCCTGGTAAGGCTGCTCCCCACCAGGGGGAGGTGATCAAAGAGCAGGCCAATCAGATTATGTCAGAGGCAGTCCCTCTTCACATTACTATGTAACCCAATTGGACTCTGAACTGCCCTGGGCTACATCTGTGCAGGGGTTCTGGGTTATCTCCAAGAATAGTCCTTGGTTGGAGTATGAGTCTCTGGGAAGTTCCCTGTGTTCAAATTTTCTTGTTCTGTTGCTCTCCTTGTGGAGACCCTGTCCTCTCCAGCTCTTACTATTTCCCAGTTCTTACCTAAAATTCCATTCACTCTGCCCAACAGTTGCCCATCAGGCTCAGCATCTGCTTTGATAGTCTGAAGGGCAGAGGCTTTCAGAGGCCCTCTGTGGTAGGTTCCTAGGTTGTTTCCTGTTTTCTTCTTCTTCTGATGTCCATCCTCTTTGCCTTTCTGGATGGGGATTGGACATTTTAGTTAGGGTCCTCTCTCTTGCTTAGTTTCTTTAGATGCACAGGTTTTAGTGGGTTTGTCCTATGTTGTATGTCTATATGAGTGAGTATATACCATGTGTGTCTTTTTGCTTCTGGGACAACTCACTCAGGATGATCCTTTTCAGATCCCACCATTTACCTGCAAATTTCATGATTTCCTTATTTTTCATTGCTGAGTAATATTCCATTGTGTAGATGTACCACAATTTCTGCATCCATTCTTCAGTTGAGGGGCATCTGGGTTGTTTCCAGCTTCTGGCTATTACAAATAAAGCTGCTACAAACATGGTTGAGCAAATGTCCTTTTTGTGTACTTGAGCCTCTTTTGGATATATGCCCAGGAGTGGTATGGCTGGATCTTGAGGAAGCACTATTCCTAGTTGTCTAAGAAAGCGCCAGATTGATTTCCAGAGTGGTTGTACAAGTTTACATTCCCACCAGTAGTAGAGAAGGGTTCCCCTTTCTCCACAACCTCTCCAGCATGTGTTGTCACTTGAGTTTTTGATCTTGGCCATTCTCATGGGTGTAAGGTGAAATCTCAGGGTTGTTTTGATTTGCATTTCCCTAATGGCTAGTGAGGTTGAACATTTCTTTAAGTGTTTCTCTGCCATTTGGTATTCCTCTACAGAGAATTCTCTGTTTAGCTCTGTTCCCCATTTTTTAAGTGGATTACTTGGTTTGCTGCTTTTCAGCTTCTTTAGTTCTTTATATATACTGGATATGAGTCCTCTGTCAGATAAAGGGTTGGTGAAGATTCTTTCCCAATCTGTAGGTGGTCGCTTTGTTTTGATGACGGTGTCCTTTGCTTTACAGAAGCTTTTCAGTTTCATGAGGTCCCATTTATTGGTTGTTGCTCTTAGAGCCTGTGCTGTTGGTGTTCTGTTCAGGAAGTTTTCCCCTGTACCAATGAGTTCTAGGGTATTTCCCACTTTTTTTTCAAGCCGATTTAATGTGTCTGGTTTTATGTTGAGGTCTTTGATCCACTTGGACTTCAGTTTTGTGCAGGGTGACAAGTATGGATCTATTTTCATTTTTCTACATGTAGACATCCAGTTAGTCCAGCACCATTTGTTGAAGATGCTATCTTTTTTCCATTGTATGGTTTTGGCGTCTTTGTCAAAGATCAGGTGTCCATAAGTGTGTGGGTTTATTTCTGGGTCCTCTGTTCGGTTCCATTGATCCACCATTCTGTTTCTATGCCAGTACCATGCAGTTTTTAAAACTGTTGCTCTATAGTACAACTTAAGATCAGGGATGGAGATACCTCCGGAAGATCTTTTATTGTAGAGGATTGTTTTAGCAATTCTGGGTTTCTTGTTATTCCATATGAAGTTGAGAATTTTTCTTTCCAGGTCTGTAAATAATTGTGTTGGTAATTTGATGGGAATTGCATTGAATCTGTAGATTGCTTTTGGTAAGATGGCCATTTTTACTATGTTAATTTTGCCAAGCCATGAGCATGGGAGATCTTTCTATCTTCTCATATCTTCTTCTAATTCTTTCTTCAGAGATTTGAAATTTTTTTCATACAAGTCTTTGACTTCCTTGGTTAGGGTTACTCCGAGGTACCTTATGTCATTTGTGGCTATTGTGAAGGGTGTTGTTTCCCTAATTTCTTAGTTTTTAAGTCAGACATACTTTAAATGCAAAGAAATTCCTGCCCGCACCTCCACCCCCACCCCCATAAAGGTGGATGCTGTCTTAGTTCCTGTTGATTTCACACATAACAACTTACCTGGTTTCAGATTCCTTTCATTGTCAGCCTCCTCAAACTCTCTTGACCATGAACAGCCCTGTGCCCTCCCTAGAAACCACTTTTCTCTTTCTGTCTCTGTGAATTTGCCTAGGGTGGAACTTTGACATACAGAAACCCTAATACTTGTTGCTTCTTTGCATTACCTTTTTCCCATTATATAATGTTATCACTAGATCCATGTTATAGTAGTTTTTTTTTTTTTTTCTTCTTTCTAATGCCAAGGCATTTGTGGATACTCCCCACTTTGCTTTCCGGTTTGTTGGTCAATTGACAGTGGACTGTCTCCATTTTCTTATGTTTTTAATACTATCACTGAGGCTCACATGCATGTTTGGGAATGGCAAGTTTTGCTTTTGATTTTGTCTAGTTTCATTACATTTATCCACTTGGGCTTGTGAAGCTGTTGAAGCACTTTGTGCCCTGTGATCGATCCTCTGAAGACAAACAACCGCATTCAGAATTTCATTTCTCTTCTTCCCTCTGTAATTGAGAATGCATCGAAGAAATGTTGGAAATGGCTGTTCCATGGGGAGTATAGTTTTATTGATTGTAGATATGAGAGAAAGAACAGACAGAGGCAACTGGAAGAGTCCACAACAGAGAGAAAAAGAAGCAGATAGGACAGGCCAGCTCCAGGGCTATTGCTCCTGCATGGATAGGAGAGTGGCAGAGAGAAGCAGGGGAGAATAGGAGAGAGGCTAGCAATGGAAGCCAGTAATCGTGGAGAGGGGTGGGAGTGGGGCTTGCCAAGTTTTGTAATCTTGAATATCCTGGGAGCTAGCACAGTAGAAGGGTAAGATGGACAAATGCATGAGGATGCAGCTATGGGCTTTAGAATGTATAATAGTTGCATGTGTTAGGTACCAGAGGAGACTAGAAGTTAGCTTTGGCTTTGATATTCAACCATAGGTGTATGGCAAGTAAACTGGCAGGCAGAAATCTGTTTTGCAGGCTCCTGAGGAATGCTGCCTATAAGCATACTATCCACCAGAAATCCTCCTGGAGTCCAGCCTGAACTGAGCCTAGACATTCATGTTGGACCAAATCAGTGAGCATGCCTAAGTGGGGGTTCTTGGGGGTTTTCTCATTTACCTGACATCACTGTGTAGCGCTGTGAATAAAGTTCAGGTCATAAACTTGTGGGTGACAAGTGTACTTACCTGCTGAGCCATCTTGCTGGCCCCATGTTTTTATTCTTTTGAGGAACTGACAAATTGTTTTTCAAAATGGGTTGCAGATTTTCCGTCCTTAACATAACTGTACTACAAAAGCTCCAGTTTTTCTTCACTCTCACATACCTATTATTTTATGCTTGTCTTATAGCAGACAGCCTACTGTATGGGAAATGATGACATACTGTGGCTCAACTTGCTCATACCTAATGATTAGTCATGCTAACCATTCATTCAAATCATTACCATTCATTTCAGTGTCTTTTAAAAATAAGTTCTTATTAGAACCTTTTGCGGATTTTTATTCTCATCATTAAGTTGCATTTTTCTGTCTCCTGACTATATGCCCCTTATAAAAAATATAATTTGCAAATTTATCCTCCCATTCTGTGGGTTTCCTTCTCACAGTCCTCATTTTATCATTTGAAACAGAAACCTCCTTCATTCTGATGAGCTCAATTTATCTTTCCTCTTTTATTGCTTCTACTTATACTGTCATACATGAGAAATAAGTGGTGGATTTGAGGAAATAAAAATATGCACTTATAATTTCTTCAAAGTATCCTATAATTTTAGCTCTTCTGTTGAGGATCTTGTTGCATTTTAAGTTAATTTTTGTATATATTGTAAGATGTTTCTTTTTCATCATTCCCTTATTTATTTTACCAAATTTAAATTTATTTTTTCATTCATGGCTGTGCATTTGCATGTCTGTGTGTGTCTGTTTGAGGTCTGTGTGTGTTTGCCAGCAGGCCAGGGCACATATGTGGTCAAAGGACAACTTTTAGGAGTAGCTTCTTTCATTCTACCATGTGTTCCCAGAGATTAAACTCAACTCCTCAGGCTGCAAGTTGCTTTACATTCTGAGCCACCTTGGCATCCTTGACATGATTTTTTTCAACTACAAGTATCCATTTGTCTGGGCATCATTTACCAATGTGTATTTCTTTAGAAGTCAACTCTTCTAATGTTGGCTGAATAACTAGTGCTACCACTTAAATACTTTTGTCACTAAAAGTGTGAGCTAATAAATGTGGAAATTGATGTACAAATCTAGAAAGGTAAACCTAACTTAATCACACATAGACAATCATTTCAAAATATTACTTACATTGAATATAGTGAAGATCACAGTGTATGTTTTATTTATGCCACTGGCTTACTTTATTTTGTTCCATAAGCGTTCCTAGATATGACATAAATATCTGCAAGCACCAGTTTTAACCATTGCCATATTTCCCATTGAAAACACTGTCTTCTCTAATTTAATTCATCTCTCACTGGAGCTCTGTGGAAATACTATAGACCCAGGTTCTCATTCATTTCTCATTGCTCCTGTGCAGATAGTAGTTATGTATTTAACCTCAAACTTCTTTGATTTCCACATTTATAATGTGTGGAAAATTAAGGCATTTTATAGGAGGGATCATGTTTAATAGTCAATAAGCACCACAGACATAACACAAATTCTACCTAAAGGATGGCTATTACTATGTTTTGAAATGGTATCTTATCTCATACTAAAATAACAATAACATTTAAAATTCACTAAATCTGCTTTAGGTTTTATTCATAAGTAATCTATGGGAAAATGAATCCTATTCCAGCAATTTCATCTCTTGTCATAAAATATAAGTAAATGGATGAGTAGCAGCATTGTGGCCCCCTCCCTCGTCTCCTCCCAATCCCACCTCCCTCTTCTCCCCTAGTCCACTGATAGAAGAGGTCCTCCTCACCTTCTATTTGACCCTAGCCTATCAGGTCTCATCAGGACTGGTTGCATTGTCTTCCTCTGTGGCCCAGCAAGGCTGCACCCCCAAGGGGATGGTGATCAGAAAGCCTATCAGTAAGTTCATGCCAGAGAATCCCCAGGTCCCTTACCAGGAAACCCACTTTGAGACTGAGTCTATGGGTTACATCTGAACCTGAGTTTTAGGTCCTCTCCATGCACTGCCCTTATTTGGGTTTCAGTCTCTGAAAGGCCCCCAGGGCTCAGGGTATTGGCTATGTTGTTTTCCTTTGGGAGCTCCTGTCTCCTCCAAGTCTTTCTATCTCAAACTTCTATCATAAGTTTACCTGCACTCTGCCCAAAGTTTGGCTATGATTCTCAGTATCTGCTTTGAATCCTCCACCAGTGGACTCTTTCAGAGGCTGACTGGGGTAGGTTCCTGTCCTGTTCCCTGTCTTCTCATGCTTCCAATGTCTATCACATTTGTCCTTCTGAATGAGGATTGAGCATCTTCCCAAGGTTCTTTCTCATTGTTTAGCTTCTTTAGGAGTATAGATTTCACTCCGTTTGTCCTATATTATATGGCTAATAACCACTTATGAGTGAGTACTTACCACGTGTGCCTTTCTGTTTCTGGGATACCTCACTCAAGATGTTCTTTTCTAGTTCCCACCATTTGCCTGAAATTTTCATGATTTCCTTGTTTTTAATAGCTGAATGGCGTTCCATTATGTAAATATACCACAATTTCTGTATCCATTCCTCCACTGAGGAATATCTAGAGTGTTTCCTGCTAATGGCTAATACTAATAAAGCTGCCATGAACATACTTGAGCAAATGTCCTTGTGTAGTTCAGCATATCTTTGATATATGCCTAGGAATAGGATAGCTGGATTATGAAGTAGCACTATTCTCAATAATCTGAGAAAATATCAGATATATTTCCAAAATGGAGGTACAAGTTTACATTCCCACCAGCAATGGAGAAGGGTTCCCCTTTCTCCACATCCTCTCCAGCATGTGTTGTCACTTGAATTTTTGTTCTTAACTTTTCTGATGGGTGTAGAATGAAATCTCAGGGTTGTTTTGATTTGCATTTCCCTGAGGAATAAGGATGCTGAACATTACTTAAGTGTTTCTCTACAATTCAATATTTTTCTTTTGAGAATTCTCTGTTTAGTTCTGTAGGCCATTTTTTATTAAAATTTTATTTTTTTATATTTATTGCAGTTCATTTACTTTGAATCCCAGCTGTAGCATCCTCCCTCATTCCCTCCCAATCCTACCCTCCCTTGCTCATCTCCTCCCATGCCCCTCCCTGAGTCTACTGATAGGGGAGTTCCTCCTTCCGTTCCCTCTGACCCTAGTCCTGTTTCTTCCAATGTCCATCCCATTTGTCTTTCTGAGTAAGGATTTATTATCTTACCCAGAGTCCTCCTTCTTGCTTAGCTTCTTTAGGAGTACAGATTTTAGTGTGTTTATCCTATATTATATATCAAATATGCACTTATAAGTAAATATGCACCGTGTGTGTCCTTCTGCTTCTGGGATAAATCCCTCAGGATGATCTTTTCTAGATCCCACCATTTGCCTGTAAATTTCATGATTTCCTTGTTTTTCATTTCTGCTTAGTATTCTATTGTGTAAATATACCACAATTTCTCTATTCATCCCTCCATTGAGGGATATCTGGATTGTTTCCAGGTTCTGGCTATTACAAATAAAGCTTCTATAAACATGGTTGACCACATGTCCTTGTTGTGTACTTGAGTATATTTTGGATATATGCCTAGGAGTGTACTCCATTTTTTAAGTGGATTACTTGATTTGTTGCTTTTTAACTTCTTGAGTTCTTTATATATTCTGTATATTAGCCCTCTGTCAGATATAGGGTTGGTGAAAATCCTGTCCCATGCTGAGGCTGATGTTTTGTTCTGACCACAGTGCCCTTTACTTTACAGAAGGTGCTCAGTTCCATGGGGCCCCATCTACTGACTGTTGATCTCAGAGCCATTGTTGTTGGTGTTCTGTTCAGGAAGTTGTTTCCTATGCCAATGACTTCAAGGATTTTCCCCAGTTTTTTGTCTAACAGATTTAGTATGTCTGGTTTTATGCTGAGGTCTTTGATCCACTCGGACTTTAGTTTTGGGAAGGGTGACAAATATGGATCTATTTGCATTTTTCTACATGTAGACATCCAATTAGCCCTGAACAATTTGTTGAAGAAAATATCTTTTGCCCATTGTATGGTTTTGGTTTCTTTGTCAAAAATCAATTATCAGTAGGTATGTGTGTATATTTCTGGGGCTTCCATTCAATTTCATTGATCCACCATTCTGTTTCTATGCCAGTATCATGCAGTTTTTATTACTGTTGCGCTATAGTACAGCTTGAGGTCAGGGATGGAGATACTTCCAGATGATCTGTGTTGTACAGGATTATTTTAGCAACTCTGGGTTTTTTTGTTTTTCCATATGAAATTGAGAATTGTTCTTTCAAGTCCTGTAAAGAATTGTGTTGGTATTTTGATGGGAATTCCATTGGATCTGTAGATTGCTTTTGGCAGGATGGCCATTTTCACTCTGTTATTCTTACTGATCCATGAACATAGGAGATCTTTCCATCTTCTGATATCTTCTTTAATTTCTTCAGAGACTTGAAGGTTTTTTTTTTTTTTTTTCACATGCTTGGTTAGATTCATACCAAGGTACTCTTATGTTATTTGTGGCTATTATAAAGGGTGCTGTTTCCCTAATTTCTTTCTCAGCCTTTTTGTCTTTTGTATACAGGAGAGCTACTGATTTTCTTTTTTGAGTTAATTTTCTATCCAGCCACTTCACTGAAGGTGTTTATTAGCTGAAAGAATTGCCTGGTAGAATTTTGGGGGTCACTCAAGTATACTATCATATCATCTGAGAATATGGCACTTTGACTTCGTCCGTTCCAATGTATATTCCCTTGATCTCCTTTAGTTGTTTTATTGCTCTTGCAAGGACTTCAAGTACTATGTTGAAGAGATACGAAGAGAGCTTTTCCCTGATTTCAGTAGGATTGATTTAAGTTTCTTTCCATTTAGTTTGATGCTGGCTATATGATTGTTGTATATTGTCTTTACTATGTTAATGTATGTGCCTTGTATCCCTGATCTCTCTAAACTTTAAACAGGAATTGTTGAATTTTGTCAAATGCTTTTTCGGCATCTAAGGAAATGATCATATCTTTTTGGTTTTTGTTTTTTTTTTTCCCATTCTGTTTGTTTATGTGATGGATTACATTGATGGATTTTCATATATTGACCCACCCTTGCATGCCTGGAATGAAGCCTACTTGGTCATGGTGGATGATATCGATTACGTGTTCTTGGATTCGGTTTGTGAGTATTTAATTGAGTATTTTTGCATCAATGTTCATAGGAGAGATAGGTCTGAAATTCTCCTTTTTTTGTTGGGTCTTTGTGTGGTTTAGGTATCAAGGTGACTGTGTCCTCGTAGAGTGAATTGGGTAAAGTTTCTTCTATTTCTATTTTATGAAACAGTTTGAAGAGAATTGGTGTCAACTCTTCTTTGAAGGTCTGGTAGAATTCTGTGCTGAAACCATTTCATCCAGGGCACTTTTTGGAAAGGACACTTTTGATGACTGTTTCTATTTCCTTTGGGAATATAGGACTGTTTAATCCATTTACCTGATCTTGGTTTAGCTTTAGTAAATGAAATCTATCAAGAAAATTGTCCATTTCATTAAGATTATAAAATTTTGTGATATATAGGATTTTGAAGTAAGGCCTAATGATTCTTTGAATTTCCTCAGTGTTCATTCTTTTTGTTTCTCATTTTGCTGATTTAGATATTTTCTCTCTTCATTTAGTTAGTTTGGCTAAGGGTTTGTCTATCTTGTTGATTTTCTCAAAGTACCTGATCTTAGTTTCATTGATTCTTTGAATTGTTTTCCTTGTTTCTAATTTATTGATTTCAGCCCTAAGTTTCATGACTTCCAACTGTCTGCTCCTCTTGGGTGTGTCTGCTTCTTTTTGTTCTAGGACTTTCAGGTGTGCATGAGATGTCTCCAACTTATTTCTGAAGGCATTTAGTGCTATGAAATTTCCTCTTAGCACAGCTTTCATTGGGTCCCGTAAATTTGGGTACGTTGTGCCTTCATTTTCATTGAAATTTAGGAAGTCTCTTATTCCTTTTTTCCTTTCTTCCCTGATCTAGCCGTTGTTGAATAGAGAATTGTTTAGTTTCCATGCATTTGTAGTTTTTCTGTTATTTCTGTTGTTGTAGTAGTCTGATAGGATACAATGATTGTTTCAGTCTTCTTGTATCTGTTAAGGCTTGCTTTGAGTCCAACTATATGAGAAGAATATAAACTCTTTAGAGTTCGGATGAAAGGTTCTGTAGACATCTGTTAGGTCCTTTTGATTTAGGACCTCTGTACATGTCATTATTTCCCTATTTAGCTTCTGTGTTGATGATCTTCCCCTTAGTGAGAATGGAGTGTCAAGTCTCCCACTATTAAGGTGTTGGGATCGATGTGTGGTTTGAGCTTTAATAATGTTTTATTTACAAATGATGGTCGGTCGTCTTGTATTTGGGGCATAGATATTCAGGATTGTGATGTCCTCCTGTTGGATTTTTCCTTCAATGAGAATGAAGTGTCCCTCCTCATCTTTTTTGATTAAATTTGTTTGAAATTCTATTTTATTAGACATTAAGATAGCTACCCCAGCTTGAAAAAAATTGGTCCAGCCCTTTACTCTGAGGTGATGTCTGCCTTTGCTGCAAAAGTGTGTGTTTTAGAGACTGCAGAATGTGGGATCTTGTTTCCACAACCATTCTGTTAGTTTGTGTCTTTTTGTTAGAGAGTTGAGTCTGTGTAGTGGCCTAGGTCCAGTCCATGTTTGGTCCTTAGTTGGTGATTCAGTCTCCACAAGCCCCCCCTAAGCCCAGATTATTTGGCTTGGTTGCTCTTATTGAGGAACCCTTTCACCCTTGCCCCAGGTCTTTCTTCCCCACTAATCTTCTGCAAGGCACCCTGTATTCTGCCTGATGTTTGGCTGTGAACCTCAGCATTTGTTTCCATCTGCTGCTGGATAGAGTTTCTCAGAGAACAGCTATACTTGGCTCATACTTGTCTTTTGATACAGATACTGGAGATCTAAACTCACTTCTTCTCATTTGTGTAGCAAACACTTGAAGAACCAAGCCATCATCTTATCCCTAAGTTATACTCTCTTGTAACACAGAGAATTCACAAGTGTAAACCTTGCTGCACAGTTCTCTTCAGTGCTTTTCAAAGACTATCTCAGTGAATAACATAGAGAGGGTTGAGTGTTAGCATTTACTTCCCCAGCAATTTTTATAATTCCAAACAATGGCTACAAAGGACCTGAGAAATGCTTCTGTCAGCAAAGTGCTTACCTTACAAACATAGGAGTCTGAGTGTGTATCCCCAGTACCTATGTAGAAAGCAAGATGAATCACTAGAGGAGGTGAGACACTAAGAGCTCTGAGCTGCCTAACCAGCCAGTCTAGCCAGTCCACAAGCTCCAGTGTCTCAAAAATGAAGTTGAGAATGATAAGAGAAGACATCCAACACTTTTGGTCTTCAAAATCAACACAGATCCACATATGCACATGTGTACATATACACAACAATTAAGCCTCTTCAAAGTTATTAAGAACCAAATTTTATAATTTCTCAACACCCCTCACCCTGTGCTGGGCACAGAGGAAGCAATGAGCAGGCATTATACTACACTGAGTTATTGACTAAATGTTTGAAATGATGCCCTCTCATTTCTCTTTTGCAGAGATTTCAGCTCTTTTTGATTCTGGCACCTCTGTTACATACATGTTTCAAGAACCACACCCGGTGACCAAGAACACGAGCCTCTCATCTTCAGCTACCTACACAGATAGAGCTCCATCCAAAGAAACCATTACATTGAGCTTCGTAACAGCACAGGCCCCCAGCCTCTTGCTCTTCCTCAATTTCTCTTCTCAGAATTTCCTGGCTATCCTGCTCTCCAAGAATGGTGAGTGAAGGTGTCATGAATCTACAAGGCAAGCTTTGCCAGGAGGGAAAACTCATGCTCTGCAGTATCCTGCAGAGACTCACAACTAGGCAGCCTCAATCTAACCTTCCTTCCACTTCACCGTTATGAACCATAATTGATATTCTGGGCCAGTGTCAATTTGCCACTCAAGTCTTAAACTCATTTTTTTTTACTTTGTCTTGATTGTATGAGGTAGTTCTTTATTATTTGTTCCATGCTAAAAATCCATTAAGTGTAAAATATGATTAGCAGGTCTGAATTTCAGAAAGATACTTGCCACACGTTTACTATCAGCTTTGCTACCATGCTTGCCACTGGGGACTGGTAAAGAACAAATTCTGGCTGTGTTTTTAGGTGGATATTGTCCAGATCTTTAAGAGAAATATGATATGGGAGCCATCCTGTGGTATAGGACATCACTTTTTACTGTTGATTTTTTTTCTTAGAGGCATTAATTCTTCTCATATAATGACTTACTACAGAACTGTGATATTTGTCACTCTGAAATGGCAAGACCTGAATCAATTTACTTGGCCAAATATTATTACTGTTTCACAATGAGATTTTGTTATTTCTTTTCTTTCTTGCAGTTATTACCATTACTTATAAAATTCACCCATTGTTACATTGCCTTGTCCCCTGGCTTCACATACAAAGGCAAACTTGAATGTCTATTGAAGGCTGAAGTTAATTGCTATCTGTGCTTCTTTGCTGTTGACAATCTCAATAAGATAGAATTTGCAAGGAAGACTTTTCTTCTCAGTTTTCAATATATCTGTAGCACCTAGGCGTCATTATGATGTGACCAAGTATGAGCATACAATAAAAATGTGAAGCAAGCTTTGGAAAGAATGTAGATCTAGTAGCTATAAGAAGATTAGAGAAAGGACAGAAATTAAAATATACAGGTAATATTGATGATCACCACATACAATGGCAGTTGGAAGTCAAGATTCCTTATGCCATAATTTTTTTTTTTATCACACTATGCCAGGACAAAACCTCCTACTAAAGCCATAACCAAGAACATTATGAAATCAGAATCCTACCATATGTAATAATTGTTTGAACAAGTGAACTGAAGAAACACACATACATCCCTATAGCATGATTTCACACAATACTCTCCTCTGATCATGAACATGGTTCCACTCCTCTTACAACCTTCTAGTACTATATCAGGATTCTAGACTTTTGGTCAATTCATCCCAAGCACACAGGTGAGATTCAGGTGAACTGTGGTATGCCACAGCAGAAGTGGGGAATGTATGTCACCCTGCCTATACCTCAGGTGCAAATTACATATTTCACTTTGTATGCTTTTTATGACTGTTTTTTTTTTGTTACCTTTCTTTCTCATGTTGTGCTACATGTTACTTGAATATAAATAACTATTTATTTAATCTGAAAAGTATAATGAAAACTTGGGGGTGTGGGAGATGAACCAGCCTAAAGCACAAGAATAATAACAGATGGTCCACAGGTGTCACTTTTTCTGAGACCAAGACAGAGGGAAGAAACAGAAAGTACTGACAGGCAGGAATGGAGGAAGAGACAGAGAAGAATGAGGGGGAGGAGGAAAAGAAAGAGGAAGAAGAGGAAGCATAAGAGGAAGAAAAAGATTACAAAGGGGAAGAGGAAGACATAGAGGAGGAGTTAAAAGGAGGAAGAAGAGTACTGATTACTTTTCAAGACCATTGGGCCATTTAATTACCTACTTACTAGATTAAAAGTTAATGGCCCAAACCGCCAACAGGTCAGACATTGTCCCCAGTTTTTTTCTGGGTAGGACTTCACATACCTGTCCCAGTCAAAGTGTATCTCTGAAAATATGACTGCCAAGAATACATGAAATGCAGAACAGGAATCACTGCATCTAATTATTTTGATTAACCCATTTGGTGGCTAATTCTACTAGTAACTTGGTCACCAGTTGATACTAATCTATCTGCTATGCTAGGTTCCTACAGTTGTTGAAACTGGGGCACAAGGACATCATAGCTCATACTATCACAGCAAGTAACAGTCACAGGAGCACAGCCTCCCTTAGTCAGTCTAGTAGTAGAGTCATATTTTTGATTGTGCGTTTTCTTGTGGGAGAATCTCATGAGAAAGGGCTTTCCAGCCCTTTCATGCTGAGATTATGGGTGTGTGCTACCACACCTGCCTTTGTAATATTAATCACTAGGGCTAAATGAAAAGTGCTAATCTTTAACCTTTGGAACACATATTCTATTAACTAATTCTCATTTCTTTAGTAGGAAATCATTCTTGAATTTCCCCATGGTATATTTTCTTTTTCAATTTTTATTTTATTTTTATTAATTATAGTTTATTCACTTTGTATCCCAGCTGCAGCCCCCTCTCCCATCCCCTCCCTCTCACACCCTCCCTCTCTCTTCTTTTCCTATGCCCCTATTCCAGTCTAATTATAAGGGAAGTCCTTCTCCCCTTCCATCTGACCCTAGTCTATCAGGTCTCATCAAGACTGGTTTCTTTTTCTTCCTCTGTGGACTGGTAAGGCTGCACCCCCCCTCAGGGGGAGGTGATCAAAAAGCCAGCCTATGAGTTCATGTCAGAGACAGTCCCTGTTTCTATTATTGGGGAACCCTCCTGGACACTGAGCTGCCATGGGCTACTTCTGTTCAGGGGTTCTAAGTTATCTCTATGCATAGTCCTCATTTGGAGTATCAGTCTCACCAAAGACACCTGGGCCCAGATTTTATGGTTCTGTTGCTCTCCATGCGGAGCTCCTGTTCCCTCCAGGTCTTTCTATCTCCCCCTACTTTCATATGATTCCCTGCACTCTGCCCAAATTTTGGCTATGAGTCTCAGAATTTGTTTTGATATCCTGCTGGGTAGTCTTTCAGAAGCCATCTGTGGTAGGCTCCTGTCCTGTTCCCTGTTTTCTCCCTCTTCCGATGTCCATCTTCTTTGCCTTTCTCAATGAAGATCTTAAACTTGTGTCTCCCTTTTAAGACATTCTTAAATTCGCCCTGTATTAGAAGCTCCACATGACCCAAAATATAAATTTATACACTTTAGAAACCCTGACTGAATTCAGGAAACAAGGAGATGCAAAGATTCTAACTGTTGATTGTGTAAGTCTCAATCAGGTGTGAACGCTCAGTGTTCAGCTTGGCTTCCCAGGATGACTCACAAGAGAAGCTCTTCATACAGAAAGCTGTTCTGTCAACAATGTGGATCTAATCCTAGAAGACACTCACTGAGGTTTCCTGGTTCCTGTGTCCTGGAACAAAGAGTTGGACCAAAGCCACCTGGATAGTGCTTGAAACAGACAGCTTATTAAGGAGAAAGGCAGTCCTTATTGTGGTAGTAGGCTAGTTGGCCAGTCCTGACCTCAGGTTCAAAATCCTTGTGACTCTGTTACCTGATTTTGGGACTCTTTCCTTTTACTGTGTTGCCTTGTCCAGAATTAATAGAAGAGGAGGTACCTAATCTTACTGCATCTTGATATGGCATAGAGGCCCCCCATTTTCTGAAGAGAAATGGAGGAGGAGGAGTTGTGGGAGGGGAAGACTAGGAGGAGGGAGTTGAAAAGGAACTGCAGTCATAACATAAAATAAATAAAATTAAAATCAAAAAAGGAGAAACTTAAGAGTTTAGTAATTATATCAATGGAACAAATGCCTTCAGTGACATTAAGTTCCTTGTCATTGGTACTAATCAGATAACAAGTAAGTGAGAAAAAAACTGTTTTTGCTGGGAAAATTTAATAATTCTAAGAGTGGGTGAGAGACAAACAATTGTCAAGAGTTGAGTTTCTTCCTAAGTTTTAGATTTTTTGATTATTTATTCTCTGATTGTATTGCCTTCAATGATTTTTTTTTTCTGTAAAGCCCTTACTTGCAGAACATGAAACATTCCTTGAAGAATTAAGAATTCATGTCTTCAGTGTGGTCCCAGGATATGCAGAGCATTAAACCATTGACCTCATTAACAGTGGATCAGGAACTAGGAATATTTTAATGAAATTTGAGTACATTGTATTAAGAATGTGCTTTTGATCTCAGAGCAGAGGCTCATACCTCACAGTGGAGACAGGAGGCCCAATGTTTAAGGACAGCTTAGGCTTTGTAGCATGTTCCTGACCAGAATGGGCTGTAAGAAACCCTGTCTCAAAAAGAAGGAAAGAAAGAAACGAAAAGAAAGGAAAGGAAAAGAAAGGAAGGGAAAGGAAAAGAACAGGAAAGAAAGAAGGAAGGTAGGAATAAAGAAAAAGAGAGAAAGAGAATCAGTTCTTCTTTTGGAAGATAGGGATCCTTACATAGGAGAATAAATGAAAGTTTTTAATCAAGAAGGATGTTTACCTTATACCCTCTGTAATGAACCACTCACACCTATCTCCTGTAGAATTAACAGTTTTGTGGTAGAAAGCTACGTACCTTGTTCTGATTTTAAGATGATTTATGGATTCTGGGGGTGATTATAAGATGGCCAGCTTAAAAAGAGTTTTATTTGTTCTCTCAGGAGGATGCAAACTACACATCAGGCCAGGGTTCAGGATTAGAAGGATAAATCTTGTAAACCCTCAGAAAAGATCTTATCTTGTAAATTTAAAATAGTTAATCATTCAAGAGGTGAGAAGATGCCTATGGGTCAAAATCATGTGTGTGGGCACTGGCCAGAAGTTTGGTATGGCAGAACTGACGTTCTTCATTGCCCTTCTTCTTGGTATTAATGTGTCTATTTCCAAGCTCACTCAGCATAAACTGCTGCTATCACTTCAAGTAAAAACAGGGCCTGGTGCTTAAATGGAGAAGAAGACTGTAATTTGGGTGAAAGAAGTGCTTTCTCTCACACACACACAGGCATGCACACGAGGATGAAGGGAGGTTATGAGATGGGGGTGTCCTCAGAAAATACAGACCTAGGATTTTTTAAATTAATTTATTTATTATTAATTAGAGTTTATTCACGTTGCATCCCAGCTGTAGCCCCCTCCATTATCCCCTCCCAATCTTGCCCTCCCATGCCCCTCTCCAAGTCTACTGATAGGGGAGGTCCTCCTCTCCTTCCCTCTGTCCCTAGTCTATCAGGTCTCATCAGAACTGGCTGCATTGTCTTCTTCTGTGGCTTGCGAAGGCTGCTCCCACCTCAGGTGGGAGGTGATCAAAGAACCAGCCACAGAGTTTGTGTCATAGATAGTCCCTGTTCCCATTACTAGGGAACCCACTTGGACACTGAGCTGCCATGGGCTACATCTGTGCTGGGGGTCTAGGTTATCTCCATGCATAGTCCTTGGTTGGAGTATCAGTCTCAGAAAAGGCCTCATGGGCCCAGATGTTTTGTTACTGTTGTTTTCCTTGTGGAGCTCCTGTCCCCTCCAGGTCATTCTACCCACCCTTTCTTTCATGAGAATCCCCATACTCTGCCCAAAGTTTGGCTTGTGAGTCTCAGCATCTGCTTTGATACCCTGCTGGATGAGTCTTTCAGAGGCCTTCTGTGGTAGACTCCTCTCCTGTTCCCTGTTTTCTCCCTCTTCTACTGTCCATCCAGTTTGCCTTTCTGAGTGAGCACTGATCATCTTACCCAGGGTCCTCCTTCTTGCTTAGCTTCTTAGATGTACAGATTTTAATATGTTTATGCTATATTACACGTCTAATATCCACTTATAAGTGAATATGTACCATGATGTGTCTTTCTGCTTCACTCAGGATTTTGAGTCACAGACAACTACTCAGAATCTTGGCATTTAGAGGAGGAAAGGCTTTAAATGGAAGCATGTCCAGAGAGGGAAGTGCTCAAAGGCTATTCTCTATCTATCTATCTATCTATCTATCTATCTATCTATCTATCTATTACAATGTATTCACTTTGTATTCCAGTTGTATACTCCTCCCTCATTCCCTCCCAATTCCACCCTTCCTCCCTCTTCTCCCACTATGTCCCTCCCCTAGTCCACTGACAGAGGAGGTACTCCTCCCCTACTATATGACCCTCGCCTTTTCATCTCTACATTTCATTTCAATGTGCTTGTAAGTCTCTCACTCTCTTTCTCTGCCTCGCTCTCCCCGCCCCACGTGTGTGTGTGTGTGTGTGTGTGTTTGCGCGCGCACATGTAAAAGCTGGAAGAAAACCTGGAGTTCATCCTGAAGAATGCAATCCACTTCTTTGAGAGATTGTTTGACATTGGCTAGGAGCTCGTCAATTAAGACAGTATAGCTGGCCTGTGAACTCCAAAATTCTGTCTTTCTCTACCTCCAGAATGCTCAGGTTGCAGTACATGCCAAAACACCTACCATCAAACTGAGGTCCTTATGCTTACAAAGTAAATGCTTTATTAACTAAGACAGAGCAGGACATTTTACTGAATGACAATTCTCCCTTCCCATAATACCATTTTTTTCTTTAAAATTGTCATTTGACAAATATTCCTGGAGCTCCTTCTAAGTGACAGACACTATTTAATATATCAAAGAGACAGACAGGACCATGGTCTGCCATTAATAATCTACTTTTCAACCAGAAACATATAAGACATATGGTTCATACATATTGAGTACAGCTAGATTCTCTCCCAGGAAGGTCATGGATACTAGGTGCAGGGAGAGATCAAAGTTGACTCATATGCTTTGGAAGAGTAAATCACAAAATATTCGACAAAGAGTGAATTTTCAGTCATGTGAGATAAGTCAGTATATTTTAGCAGACAAAATTTTAATAAAAACATTTTAATTGTCTTTTCCTTATTTTATCATGTTACTTTCACTGCATGTTATAAAATGCATCTGTGTGAACTGCTTTCTTTCCCCTTATCTGATAAACTGGACCAGCAAAGCAATTTAAAAAGAAAGGATCATGGTTTGAGGGAACAGTCCATCAGAAAGGGAAAGAATGCAGCAAGCAGCTGAAGGCAGCCAGAAAGCAGAGAGAGAGATCTATTTTGGTGCTCAACTCGGTTCCTCCTTTTCATCCAGTCCAGGACCTCAGGCCACAGGATGGAGCTGCCCACATTTAGGGTAGGTTTTCTAACTTCAATTACCCTAATTCTGATAAGCCCTCAAAGATATGCCCTGAGGCTTATCTTTTTGGTTATTTTGGATACTGTCAAGTTGACGATCAGTATTATGCATCACACTGTGTATATATGTAACCCCATGCAAATATTTTGATTCGTGTTTTTTGTTTCTTGCTAGATGAAATAAACAAGTGAAGTTAGAAGATGAACAAATAAAGTCATCAACCTATGCTGAAATTCATTCAGTACAAAATCCAAATCATGTTCCCAGGTCACCTTCCCTTTGTAGTTCAAATGCCTCTGGCATTGAGTGATTTGTGTGCCTTTGTCTCGGGATTTCTCTTTTATCAATTTTTTGGAGAATATAATTTATAAGGTTCACAGTCTGACTTGCTGTTTCCTCAGACCTCAAAGGGAATAATTATGCTCTGAGATACTTTGTATTTTGTATGTACTAGCTCAAGAGAAACAGAAATAAGACTGTATCATGACAGGAAGTACCTCCAAAACACAAAACATAACCGTTGCCAGACAGGGTCATGTTCACAGCAGGATGTCATTACTGTACCTGCTTCCTCTTAAGCCTTTCAGAGGTCACTGTTGCCTCTTGTCTCTCATCTCTCGATACCAGTTTATGCTTGAGATCCTTTCGGCAGAAGAAGGTGCAATTCACAGAGCTGCAGAAGCATGACCCGTTATGATCAGTCGGTTTATTGATTAATTGATGATTGATTGATTTTGTCCTCATTCAGCCTTGATCACTTCAATCTCTTTGATTGCTCTATTGCTAGTTTACAGGCCAGACTTGATTGCATACACACGTACATCCATGAGTGTTAAAAAATTTCTTCTTTTCTTTCCATAGTCCATGTCATGCCCAGTTTCATGGGGTTAATCCACCTTGCTCAGGGGTGGGTCTGAGCATGGGAAGACAAACATGTGGGTGGAATGAGATGCTGACACTGTTTCTTATTTCTCTTGTTGTTGTAATGCACGCTTTAATTTTTTGGCATGCTCCTAAGAATCTAAACATTACTATGAACTCAATTCTGCCCACACTTCACAGCCTAGAAGCTAGAGTCCTGATTTCTCCGTCTTTACCTAAGGTTTAGATTTGGTATAAGAGTATAATTAAGTCAAATGAGGTCATGAAAGTTAGAGCCCTCATCTCACAAAAGACACTGGAGAACTTTATCTCCCTTCTTCCCCTGGCATGAAAGGACAAAGTTAGGAAGCCAGCCTCAACAAGCAAAGATGAGGGCCCTCTCACAAGAAGAGAGAGTAAAGACAGCTTCATCTTATATCTCCAGTTGCTGAAAGCATAAGGAAAAATGAAATAAAAAATCTTATAGCAAGGTCAAGGATTACTCAGTACATGATATTTTATTTGAACCAAAGGAAAAAAAATGATGCATCTGTATGTACCTCATAGACAGTAATGTGCAAAGCATTTCATTACCTTAGTGATAGCAGTAATAATGTGAATTATTACCTTAATATAGTGTTATCTGGCCATAAATTCAAAGGAAAGTATTTAAGACAATTGATATTAAAGAAACAGAAGAGGAAATAGAAAATGCTCAGAGCCTAGAAGGTGAGCAAGTCACAGGCAGGAAATTCCTAGAGGAAGGAGGAAGGTGATAGACAAGGCTCTGAGTATTCTCACACTGGGTGGCTGCTATTGCCCGGGGAAAACCGATTTGTCTACACGCAAGCATGAAAGCAAGAACATTCAAGAATAGTTTTCTCTAATGTCTTGTAAAATGTAATTTCTAAAGAGAGGTAGGAAGAGCAGGAGAGGGAATAAAAAAACAAAGAAGAGAGAGTGTAGGTGAAGGACTAATAAAAAGTCTCATGTACTGCCAGGCCACACCCTGAAAGTTTAAGTCAGCAGATACAAAAAAGCATGGTATAAACTCTCAGAGAGTGTGTTTCAGTCATTATGAGTGTGGAGCTATCTGCCTGAACAAAACATAATTGAAGGAAACCAAAATACAGAGTTTAGGCTTAGATTTGAGATTTTTCCAAAAACCTACTTCTTTATTTAGAGTTCCCTTTTTTTTTTTTTTTTTTTTTTTTTTGCTTAGCAGGACATAAGAAAACTCTGTCCTTGTATTTTTATTAAAGTATGAGCATAGCCCTTTTCTTTTTTTCCTCTTTTTTGATTTATTTATTTATTTTTAATATTAGTTACAGCTTATTAAATTTGTATCCCAGCTGTATCCCGCTCTCTCATTCCTTTCCAATCCCACCCTCCCTCCCTCATCTCCTCCCTGCCCCTTTACAAGTCCACTGATAGGGGAAGACATCTTCCCTTTTCATCTGACTGTGTTTTATCAGGTATCATCAGGACTGGCTGCAAAGTCCTCCTCTGTGGCCTAACAGGGCTGCTCCTCTCTCGGGGGCAGGGGAAGTCGAAGACCCTGCCACTGAGTTCATGTCAGAAATAACCCCTATTCCCCTTAAGAGGGTACACACTTGGATACTGAGCTACCATGGGCTACATCTGAGCAGAGGTTCTAGGTTATATTCATACGTGGTCCTTGGTTGGAGAAACAGTCTCATAAAAGACCCCTGTGCCCAGATATGTGTGGTCCTTGTGGAGCTCCTCAACCCTGAGATTTTACCTGACACTCACCAGAATGGCTAAGATAAAAAACTCAAGTAACAACACATGCTGGAGAGGTTGTAGAGAAAGGGGAACCCTCCTCCATTGCTGGTGGGAATGCAAACTTGTACAACCACTTTGGAAATCAATCTGGCACTTTCTCAGACAATTAGGAATAGTGATTCCTCAAGATCCAGCTATACCACCACTTCTAAGCATATATCCAAAAGATGCTCAAGTACACACAAAGACATTTGCTCAACCATGTTTATAGCAGCTTTATTCATAATAGCCAGAACCGGGAAACAACCCAGATGTCCCTCAGTTGAGGAATGGATACAGAAATTGTGGTACTTTAACACAATGGAATACTACTCAGCAATTAAAAAGGAAGAATTCATGAAATTTGCAGGCAAATGGTGGGACCTAGAAACGATCATCCTGAGAGAGGTATCCCAAAACTTATATAGATTTGTAAGATAGGATAAACATACTGAAATCTATACACCTAAAGAAGATGAAGAAAAAGAGGACCCAGGGTAAGATGATCAATCCTCACTTAGAAAGACAAATGGCATGGACATTGGATGTAGGAGAAAACAAGCAACAGGACAGGAGCCTACCACAGAGGACTTCTGAAAGACTCTACCTAGCAGTGTTATCAAAGCAGATAATAAGACTCATAACTAAATCTTCAGCAGAGTGCAGGGAATCATAAGAAAGAAGGGAGAGTTACTATTTGGAGTTCTTAAAATTGCAGTTCTACGTTCCTTCTAACCCATTGACCAGAGGTACAGGGGAAATAAGGTTATTAGGAAAAGGGGGTTGCAGACCTCTTAGAAGTAGTTTCTTGGTGTGAGTCTACTCTTCATTGCCCAGATACCAGCAGTCCAGTCCAAATGTGAAAACAAAACAGCAACACAAAGCAGCATAATTCTTAAGACCAAAACAAGCCAGCCAAAGCTGGAAGACTCAGTTGGATTGCTGTGAGAAGTTCTCTAGAATGTTTCTGTCTTCAAAGTGAAGTATCAAAGAACAAAACTGAGGGCAGCAATGTCATTCCAAAAAATGTTGTTTCACTGGCTTCTATATATCTCCTTTCCTCAAAGTCAACCCAAGGATGCTTTCAGCTGACCAAAATCACACCCTGAGCATGAGACAGCTTGCATCAAAACATTGCATGCCCTCTCAGGAAACAGTTTTCAGCAAAACATCACAGGACACAACTGAGCCTTCAAAGAGACTAGAAACTTCTACTTCAACAGAAAGTGGAAGCCTCTGAATCAGACCAAAGTCCCTGGGCATGGACCACTAATCACAGACTTGTAGCATATAAATCAAGCTAATGAAATATCAGATATAATTAACTCTATGGGGACTTATTGAGTATAGTTTTAGTCTGTGATGGCTGTAGGCAGAACGTTGCTGATTGGATAAGTTAAAGGGGGAATTCATTTTTTTTACACTGTTTGAAGACTAGCAGTGCAAAATAAAGCACTAGCAGACAGAGCTGTTGTCTGGTGAGGGTTCTCCTGTTGGATTGACCAACTTTTTACTTGTGCATATGTGTTTACATCAAAAGGAGATAAAGAAAGAGAAGGAAAAGGAGTAAAATAGCAGAAGTGTGTGTGTGTGAGTGTGTGTGTGTGTGTAGAGAGAGAGAGATATTTGAATCCTTTGTGTCTTTTCTTTGAAGGATCCCAATTCTGTAAAATAAGGGACTATCCTTCATAACATCATTTTGTTGCTGAGAAAATTGAAATCCCCTTTTTGTGGTTTTAGTCTATTTAATAAAAATAATCAAGAATGGGCTCAAAAAAAAAAAAGCTCAAAGATAACTTAATTAAAGTCTAAATCAAAACTCCAAAGCAGGCAAATTGTAACTCTTTGCAAGTTGCTCAGACAACAGAGACACAGAAGATTAAGAGAGAGCCATACTGTTGAGCTAAGTGTAGAGATTGACCAAATGGAAAAAAAAAAAAAAAGTAAGGAAGCTCAGAATCACAGAAAAAGCACAAGTGAGCTCTTGCCAGCATCTGCAAGAAAGGGCAAAGGAGAAGAAAATGGGAGAGTTACAGTGCTCAGAAAGGAGGGCAGATCCAACAGAACTTCATGGCAATTATGGAACTGCACTGAGGGATTCTGGGAAAGAAAGTTACATTATCTCATTAAAGGAATAATTATCCTTTCCATGTCTTTAACTTGGTATATGTAAACAAGCCTCGGGGGGGGGGTGAGTCCATTGGACAGGTGATTGGCCAGTCCAGTCAGATAAACTCTTGTAATTGTATGTCTCCACACAGAGGTAGATTCTATTCTTAGTGTGACAATTGACATTAATTATCTCCAAATATAGCCACATTAAATGATAAGCTTCAATATACACATTTTATTGATAACACCTAAAATGTACTAGATACTTATCAATGTATCTGTAATAGAAAAACCAATGTGGTATTACTGATGTTTCGAATATTCATGAAGTAATTCTGATTTATCTTAATATCATCATTGCTTAAAGCATCTTAACTCACAGACTGTTGTTCTCTTTTTGAACTATGTATTTTGCCTCTAGTAAAAGAAAGTCACCCATCTAGCAAGGAAGTCTAGTAGGAAGTCCCCATAGAGTCCATGTGAAGATCTGCTAACCAAACACAATAGTTTAGCCTCTTGGGACCCACATAGGCAGTTAAGAAAAAAATGAAAAAGATAAAAAGAGTGAAGTGTTAACATAAAAACACAACTCTTACCTCAAAGGGGTAAGAGATATTTTATTCTAGCTATGAGTGACCAAGGCCCACAGAACACAGAGTACTCAGAGAACACAGATTTGGGATATCTCAAATTTCATGTTCCAATGTGGTAACAGTTTAATGAATTTTTTAAGGTAGCAGAAAAAATAATCTTGAACTAAGGCACTTCTGAACTCCAGCTGAGAAATATTAGGTAGGATGGCTAAAGCAGATTCTGTCTGGGACATTAAGCTGTTTGGTTGGTGAGAGGTCATGATCTCTTAAGTCAATATACCTCATAAGGTTTCATTTGTCAGTCATGAAGATGTTAGCTCAGAAACAAAGATTGGCAAGTGATGGCTATCAAGGGTACAAAGATAGCCCATAACAAAGTGTACATACGTTCCAGGAAGTATGCTTCTTTTAAGGAACTTTTTTCACAGAAGAAAGGTTTATCATTGCAGCAAGTAATTCTCTAATCGGTGCCCGCCCCAGGGAAAGCAAAGGGGTTAGGGATATACATGCATACTCGTGGAGGAAACTCTCCTTATAGCTACAGGTTCCAGGCCAAAATCCCATGTTCAAACAACTAGAAGAAGTGAACACATAAAGGCAGAGCATTTAGTGTTAGATGAGCAGAACTTACCTGCATCAGGCCTTCTAAAGAGAGTAGGAATCACTTGGCAATTTTGGACACTCCTTACAACTTTCTCCAGTTGGCCTTCATGAAAAGAAGTACAGTCTGACTGTCTATATAGTTATTTAAAGAGCAACACCTTTCCCCAATCTCCAGCTCTCTAGAGGAAAACAATGTCACAGGACTGCAGTGGAGTACTCTGGGAAGAGGGTGTGCTTCTTTCCTGGTGTGTCAATGAACAAAGGCTTCTGAATAAACTTGGGTACCAGTGGAGGCAGAACTGAATGTTATTGTTCCTTGGAGTAGTCTCTCTGAAGTTTCATTTAGCTCCCTTTGGCACATGCACAGAAGTGGAGATTAGGACTCTTAATGATCAGCTGCTCTGTGGCTGTATTTTCTAAATGCCTATGGGTCTTCTCGCTTTGTACGTTCCTAGTTTAAACAACTCTCAAAAAATGTTCTTGGAACAGAGCAATTGTTTGCTTCTTTTTCAAGCAAGGTTGCTTTATTACAACTATAGCATGCCTCTAATTATTTTCTTTTCTTGAGATGCTCAGTAATTTGATGGGGGAGGGTGTCAGGTGCTTGAGGTACCCATATTTTTTTTCATCTGTAGATTTTGGGATAATTGTTTTAGTCAAGGGTCTCCCAGCAGGTTTCAGGGATTAATGAGAACTTGTTTGTAAAGGGTTTGGAGAACTCAGATGGAAAGATGTGGGATAAATACAAAATAGGGTTATTAAAAAGTGCACCAAAGAGCTGGCTGCATACTGAACCACCTGGTTCTTTTATTAAATGCTGAAATGGAGAGAATGGAGGACTCCATATTTATCTTTTGGACTAAACCTCTAATTAAAGGTTTAAGGATAAAAAAAAAATCTGTGCAAAGAAAGCCTTTCTCAGATAAAACTCATGCTGTTTTTCTCCTTGCAGCACTTGACCTATAAACATTTAGATCTTGAGATGGAAAAGAAGGTGCTAACTAGGGCCTTCTCTTATATTCATTTTCTTTTTCGCAGCAAGTATACCTTGAATGGCTCTTAATTTCTTTGGCTCCTCAATACTTCAACAC
The DNA here is from genome assembly GCF_030254825.1 of Meriones unguiculatus. NCBI lineage: Eukaryota > Metazoa > Chordata > Mammalia > Rodentia > Muridae > Meriones > Meriones unguiculatus. The sequence continues at coordinate 63,124,047 of NC_083365.1, read as the reverse complement.
GTAGATGTCTGTGTTCTGTCCTCTTCCCTCTGTGTATATGGTGTGCTTATCTTCTGTGACAGGCCACCACCCCTACCACCTCCCCGACCCCCAAGTTTGAGTATTCATGAAGTTGGTTTGTAGATAACTGTGTTTGCTGCCTGACCCCAACACTATCCCTGGTGATTCTTTTCTTGGTGGTCTAGGTTTAGGATGGTGTTTCGAGGTCTCTTACCAAGAATATAACTAAAAATACAAAGATATTGCCAAGTATTGAAGAAAAATAACCAAAAATACCACAGTGGTAAAGATTAAAAACAAATAAATGGTCAGACTTGACAAGGCATCATGTAAGCGAAGATACTCAAGCATCCCAAGTAATTCTGGAGTCTCTTTTCATCGGGTTTAAGAAAAGAACAGGTCAATTTCTAAGTGGTATAGGTTGGGGAAGTTCTATTTTCATTGATATGTTAAATTATATAATCATTTTTCTACTCAGATTTTCCCTTCCCAAAGTGCATATGATTTTAATAATACTCTTACTTGGTTATATAAAAGCATAAGATGGCTGACTAACAGGGGATTCTCACTAAAAGTGTACTTGAGAACACAGTTTTGCTTTTACATATAAACCAAAAACCAGAGCAGATCTGAGAGTATGGCCGAAGAAAACCTAAGTTTAATCTTCTTAAACTAAGGAAAGCTTAGTGTATTGGTCAGAGCAGGGTGTGCCTGCAGTTAGATGTAGGTGGAGCCCAAAGCTGCTGACTGATTCCTTTGGGAATTGCTCAGAGTTGAGCAAGGGTGTCCATAGTACCTGCAGGTAAGTGTCTCAGGCTGTGCCGCCATGCCTAATAATATTAGAAAAATGGGGTGCTTGGACAGTGGCAAACCAGGTCTCTGGCTGCTAAACTATTCTGTGTTTGTTTACCTCAATGCCTCATGTAAAAGACATTTAAAAGAAAAAAAAAGAGAGAAAGAGGTTCAATTTGAAATTATGAGTGAAAATGTAAGAGGGTAAAACCCACGGTGAAACATTTTAGAAATGTTTTGTTAAAATAAAGGGCTGCCACAGAGCTCATCTGTAATCCTACTGTGGCACACACAGATGTACACAGGAATCTGGAGGAAAGAAAACTTTTTCACTAATGCCAATTTCTGTCACATATATTGAAGGGCACAGCTACATCCCCTGGCTGTAAGAGAAACCAGCGTAATTTGGCAGTCCCGTTTAACCTGGAATATTAGAGTAGAATAAAAACAGGGAAAAGTCTTCTAACAAGTGATTTTAAAGTTAATAATAAGGCTTAGTCATATTGTTGTTGTTGTGCAGACAAACCACATATAAAAACACAGGGCCCTGTTTAAACATGGATATATGTGCAAATTTATCAACTCTTCCTTTTCACACTTCCAAAGTTATATAAATTTTTTTAGAAAGATCTGAAAATGCTAGAATTCTAAAAGACAAAAATAACAAAAGACAACTTGCAGTGGGCCAGAAAGGTCAGCACACTCTTGGAATAATAACACTGGGGAACAGATGGAGGAGGAGGGCAGCCTTCCTCCCAGGCAATGCTGAAAGTAGCTCAGGGAATAAATCTCACTATTACTGGTGGTCTCTGCTGGGACCTGGTATTTAGAGATTCTTGCCATCATATTCAAATACTTGAAGTCATGCACACAAATAGCAAAGTAGCAAGGAATGTAATTGTAGACAAAGTGAAATTAAAAGCCAGACACTGTATAAAAGAACAATGAGCTTGAATGAGATTTATTCAAGAGCACCTGATTACTCTTTGGGGTTTCTTCTTTTAGGTTAAGGAGAAGGAGAAGGAGGAGCAGAAGAAGGAGTTGATTGTTAGGAATGGCATGTGAGTTGTTTTCTATTTTTATTGACAGGCTTAGGTTTTGTAACCCTCTTTGCCTTGCACATATCCTTCCTTATGATGCATCTGCACACCTATATACATATGAAATGGTAAATAAAGTAGTTTCCCTAAGACTGCTTTGCCCTGCTATGCCTGCATCCAAATCCTGCAGAGCCTGCATCAGCAAACTGGCCTTAGCTCTTGGATATGCATGAGAATAGGTTTGGCCACATAAGGGAAATTACTGAAGGCTTCTAGGAAATTCCATTGCTTCATAAGGGGTGTGCACTCAGCTCTTCGTAAAATCCAAGTCACTAAGTTCATTGGGGTAAAGGCGGTGTGTGGCTTAATTCAAGGAGGTCCTAGGCTTCCCCAGTTCACTACAACTGCTTATCATAGGGCTGCTCTGCTCACTCTAGAGTCTGCACTTGAACAAGAAATGGCAGTAAATCAGGCTGGGTAGATGTAGAGAGATGTCAAATCTCAGTCCAAGGAAGATAGACAGGAAGTTAGTCCAGGAAGATAAGAAGCAGGTTTCTTTCTACCCTCCACTTATACTTCCCCTTTGTTGTACAGGCGTGGACAGCAGATTAGACAGATGTGAAGTCTCCCTGTAGATACAGCACTAACCAGGCATGAAGTACACACTGTGCACTTAGTTCTGGAATCTCAGCTGGACTTTACTGACTTTCTTTCTTCAATACAGAAAAGGAGAACATTCTTTCTCAGAAGAATGAACAATTATATGAAAAAAAAATATTCATGATGTCTAGGTCTTTAAAAATACCCCAATGGAAATCAGTCTCCTATATGATCACCAGCCAATAGTACATACTCACTAATAAATTCAGCCCCCATTTTGAAATTTCCATCTGATGTGTAGTGCCTCAGTCATCTGACTAAACAAGAAACAAAACCTCTGTGCCCATAAACCTTCCAGTATGAGAAATAAAATATTCAAATGAACAAGCCAAGTATTCACAAAAATGGGGATAAAATGGATTTCTGAAAACATAGTGTCTTCAGACTTGAGAGATGACTCAGTAAAGTGCTTGCTGCACAAACAGAAGGACTGCAGCTCTACTGTAGCCTGTGTGTGGCATATGACCACAATGTTGGGAGTCAGAGACAGGTAAACCTCTGGAGATCATTGACCAACTAGTTTTGCCATTTAATGAATACCAGGTTCAGAGAGAGACTGTATATAAAATATATATGTGTATATATATATATTTAGATAGATAGATAGATAGATAGATAGATAGATAGATAGATAGATATAAAGTGGATAGAAATGGAGGACATCCATTCAGCCTTTCATGTGAAACATATATGCATACATACATGCAGATATGTGCAATACCTATATTAACAAATACATATAACATCCACAGCATTTTCCTAGAGATGGGAGAATATATAAATCCATGAGATATATTTCTTGAAAATGGAAGTCAGAAAGAAGCAGAAAGAATTTTTGGAATTCTTTGATAGAAGAGATTTTTAAGTCAATGAAGTTTGAAGATAGAATCTGAAAACTCACTCAGGAAAGTGAACAGGGAAGAATGTTTCTAAGTTCAAGAGTGTGTCAACTATATTAAGGACAGTTCATGAACAAATAAAAAGAGAAAAAAAAACAAAGTTTTTTTTGTTTTGTTTTGTTTTGTTTTAATGCAGCTCAGCAAGTAGAACTATAGCACACTAAGGCAACCTCCAGAGCCTAAATCTAAAAATAAATAAATAAAGGATGATTAAGAGTCAACTTGAGATAGAACTTCCCAATGGAAACTTAGGTGCTTTTGGTAGAAGAACGATCTTCACAATTCTGAGTCAAAATTATTTCCAAGCTGAAATTATGGGTTTTATTAAATGATCAGCCACATATGATATTGCTATTTGACCCTTCCTAAGAACATTTGTTTGGAGGTTCCCTTATGTGTGTGATGTTTACACAAAGTTAGCATCTTAAAATGAAAAACATCATGTCCCATCATTGTGGAAGCATCTGAGATTGGCTTAGTTGTGTTTCCAACTGAGAGAAGACACTTCCCTAAGTTGTTGGACTATAAAATATGCCAGTTTGCCTCTTTTAATTTGATTTTTATTTTTTATATTAATTACAGTTTGTTAACTTGCAACCCTCTTAAGCACTGAATCACAGGGGCAAGCATTCAGCTTTCTGAATTTTAGTAATGTTTTCCAGAAATGGCAGCTCTGTCTCATAGGGGAAGTCAGTGCAAGAGAACACCTGAGAGAAATGGAAAACATTTATTTAGTACAATACAATGACATAAGAGTTGAACATCAGTGTACAGGAATTATCAAAGACTGCTATAGAAGTAGCCTGCTGCTGTGTACTTCACTAAAGACATGTAGGAAGGGTTGGGGGAATGGCGAAAGATCAGTGGGCAGATTACTTGTCATCATCATCATCATCAATAACAACAACAAAACGCTGGGCAAATAAGGAAATAGAAACAGACAGATCCCTGTGGCTCTCACTGGCCAGATAGGTTAATTGGTAAATTCCCGGCAGATGAGAGCTGTGTATGCATCTCTCTCTCTCTCCCTCTGTGTGTGTGTGTGTGTGTGTGTGTGTACACATGTATATGCATACACATTCATCTGGAATCCAGAAGACAGCCGCAGGTGCTTTTCCTCAGGAACTGTCCACCTTGATTTTTGTTAAACTGCTCTTTTGCTGTTCTGGAATTTGCTGGCTCAGCTAGTTGGTTGGCTAGCCAACCTGAGAGATGTACCTGTCTCTGCCATCTCAGTGCTGGGATTGGCAGCATGTTCTACAGCACCCAGAATAAGAGATCCTGCCTCAAAGAATATGGAAGAGGAGCATGCATAATTGAGGACTGACTCTTGAATGTCTAGTGTGGTATGTATGTATATACCTACACACACACACAGACAACCATATACACACATAGAAAGACATGCAAAAAATTTAAAACGATGAGGTAACTTAAAGTACATGAAATACACTACACTATAAAATTAAACAGAAAGTAAAGAATGTAACTTTCTTATGATAATAAATTGGTTGTGTGTGTTTGTATTACCCTTTCAGGAGCAACCTCTAAAATGATAAAGGAGATCAAATTGGACATTCAAATACATCATTCAGTTGAAAGCAGAGCAATAGAACTCAAAGAAAGAGCACATGCGATTTCTTTGTGAAGGTCCTGACTTCCAGCTCTCCTAGCAATAACTGAATAAGCCCAGATGTCCTGTAACATAGGCCACTTACTTTTGTCAGGCTTTTCAATAAATTGGCAATGAAAGTCTAAATCCTTGCAAGGTGGGAGATAAATTAGCACACTGCCAGAGGTACTGAGAAGTGCAGTGCTTGTTTCGTAGCTGAAATAATTTTGATAAAGTAATAATCCTCCCATAATTTCTACCCAGCTTTAAATAACAGCCCATATCTGTGCTCAAACTTTAATTTTGTTGGCTGCCCTTGTCTTACAAATATATTTAGTGGAGCCTGGAATATCATTTCATGTTGGAAGCTGAAGCTTTTGTCCTGGCAGAGTGGAACATAGGCAATAAATCAGGGACAAAGTGACAAGGAATCAAAACGGGCTACTGGAAATGTATTTCCCCTGAGTGCCAGCTTTATGCTCACACCTGCAGCTATACTGTATCAGGCATGTTTTCCTGCTAAGTGCCTATGTTGTAAGGATATTGACTTACAGCCACACTGGCTGCCTGGCAATGCTTCAAGTGCTTTAGGTACAATTAAAATACCATCCCTAATATCTGAAGTCCTACCCTGCTTTCCTTTCTCCTATTTTCTTTTTTTGTGTGTGTGTGTGTGTGTGAGTGTACAGTCCTAAGTTGCCCAACCTCATTCTTTTTTCTCTTTTTTTTTCCTTTTTCTTGCTTTTCTATTTTTATGTATGAATGATAAACATCAGATTCATAAGGGTATGGAGACACTAGAAGGTTACAATTTTAAAACCAGGATGTGTGATTGACATGCTCTATATTTTGGAAAGGTGGTTACTTTGGAGAATGCATTAGTTAGAAGTTATGTTGAATTGTCAATCAAGTATCTGTTATGGTGTCACACAGCTGGTATCTTGATGGTATCACATTAACTTTTCCTGGGAAGAATCAAACACATTTTCACTTTTGGTAGGCACCAAAAAATCCAAAGTACAATTACACCAAAGTCCAACTTGATAGACCAATAACTTTTTTTTTTTTTCCAATGCAGTTTATTCAGGAACTTTGAACAATCCTCGGACCCTGGGGAAAGCCAGCCCACAGCTTAAATAGCCTCTGGGTAGCCAACCCAGGCGTGCCACGTGGGCAATGCAGATAGGTCCACATACATGGAAGCAAGCCAGATCCTCAGCCTTAGCCAAATGTGGAATTGTTCGTGACAGAGAGCACTCACCATCGGGAAGGTGGAAGGCGGAAACCAGCTCCATCTTTAAGGCATAGCATTCCGCAGCTCTCTACAGTTCCCCCTTTTTGTTTTAGACGCATCAGGCAAGAGTAGAGGTCTGATCTCTGATATTAGAAATAAATTGGGACTTTGTACTGATGTTCATTTAGGTGTCATACCATAAAAAGCTAAAATGATACGCTCAGGATGCGAGGCTAAGCACTGCACTCAGGGTCAGCAGCTTTCGACCCAGAGAAGAGCATGTCTGATTGCATGCGGGTTGATGCCACAGGTCCCGCCTCTGAGAAAAAGGTATCGGACGGGTCTGATGACCAATAACTTTTAAGGCTTGCTTACAAAGCATGAAGATTACTTGCAGAAGCATTAATGACCCAGTAAACAGTCGTATCACCTCAAAGTCCCCCCCAGCCAATAGTTGGGTCCCATAAAGTCACAATCCACCATATATGGCAGCCTCAAAGAAACTATATCATGGAGTCTTGCTGTTTTTCTTTTAATTTAAATTCATTTTTAATAATTTATTCATTTTCCATGCAGACTGTAGTCTCCTCCCTCAACTCTTCCTGGCCCCACCGTCCCTCCCTCTTCTCCCCTATTTCACAGAAAGAGGGAGCCCTTTTTCCACACCATCTCATCACAGCCTATCAAGTTTCATTAGAACTACCTGCATCCTCTTTCTCTGTGGCCATTCTCCCACCACCACCAGGGAGAAGTGATAAAAGAGCAAGCAACAAAGTCCATGTCAGAGACAGCCCTTGCTCTCCTTACTAAGGAACCCACATGGAGACTGAGCAGCTTATGGGCTACATCTGAGCAGGGGTCTAGGTCTTTTCCATGCATGGTTCTAGGTTGGTGTATCTGTCTACACAGGCCCTCATGGGTCCAGATTTGTTGGCTCTGTTGGTCTTTCTATTGAGCTCCTCTGGTCCTTCTATTTCCCCCACTTTTTCCTATGACTCCCTGCACACTGCCCAAAGTTTCATTGTGAATCTTAGCATCTGCTTCGATCTGTTGCTAGGTAGAATCTTTCACAGGGTATCTATGGGAGGTTCCCATTCTGTTTCCTTTCTTTAACCATTTTGGGTGTCTATTCTATTCACCCTTCTGAACGAAAATTAAGCATCCACCCTAGGGTCTGCCTTAGTACTTAGCTTCTTCAGGTCTGTGGATCTTCCTGTTTTTCCTGTAACATATGGCTAATATCTGCTTGTAAGTGGATATATACCATGCATGCCTTCTTGAGTCTGGGTTACCTCACTCAGAATGATCTTTTTCAGATCCATCCATCTGCCTGCAAGTTTCATGATGTCCTTGTTATACACTGTCAATACCTTCTATTGACAGTGTATAACAGTCAATTAGAGTAAACAGCAGATTACTGACCAGAAAAAGATCTTCACCAATGCTAAATCTGACAGAGGGCTAATATCCAAAATGTATAAAGTACTCAAGAAATTAAACACCAACAAAACAAATAATCCAATTAAAAATAAGGTACATAGCTAAACAAAGAATTCTAAACATGAATCTCAAACTGCAGAAAAGCACCTAAAGAAAAGTTCAATGTCCTTAGTCACCAGGAAAATTGCCATTTAAAAATGGCTCTGAGATTCCATCTTACACACATCAGAATGGCCAGAAAAATTCAAGTGACAGCACATGCTGGCAAGGTTTTAGAGAAGGGAACACTCCTCCATTTGTTAGTTTGTACAATCACTTTGGAACTCAATTTGGCTCTTTCTCAGAAAATTGGGAACATCTCTACCTCAAGACCCAACTGGGAATACACCCAAAAGATGTTCCACCATATGACAAGAACACTTGCTCAACTGTGTTCATAGCAGCTTTATTTATAGTAACCAGAATCTGGAAACAATGGAGATGTCCCTCAACCAAAGAATAGATGAAGAAATTGTGGTACATCTACACAATGGAATACTATTCAGCTATTAAAAACAACGAGCCTTGCTTTTAATTCACATTTCTATTCACATATACTATTTCCCAAGATCACTCACAGCTGGGTGAAGCCAGAGGAACAAGAGATGGAATCTTAGGTAAGGGTATCTTTAGTCCTCCATCTAACAGGAAGTACCAGTAGTTCCATTTACATTATCATATCAGTGGTTTCTACTGATTTGTCCTGCTGTAGTAGCAGTGGATATTGCTGTTGTAGTAGAAGAATAACCTCCACAAACCACTCAAGGACCAATCTCAGTGAGATATTAATGGTTTATTGAACACCTTTTCCAAGCTGATTGCAATCAAGGCCACAGAAAAACTCTAGGGCCTAACTGTGATATCGACCCGTTTTCCAGAGTCAGTTTATAAAGGCAAAAACTATGATTAGCACATAGAGGAGGCAGATGATGGTACAGGGTAATTATTTCTGACTCAAGTTATTTTTGCTAACTAGACATCAGTCATAGCTGATCTTTAATTTAATTGGTCCCAAGTATTTATGGTTAGGGCCAGCTGTGCTTACGGCTGGACTATTTGTAGGAACAATAAGGCCACAGAGTATACTGAACATACGCATAGTTTTTGGTTAACCTGACCTTGTACAATGATTCTTTCTTTTTCTTTTTAAAATTTATTTATTTATTTATTACAGTTTATTCACTTTGTATCCCAGCTGTAGCCCCTTCTTCATCCCCTCCCAATTCCACTCTCCCTCCCAGTGATTCTTTTATGTAAGCAACAAGTTGAGATGATAGGGCTGTTGGACCTGAAACAAAAACGGCCATACTTATGGAAAAAAGACCAGGACCTCAACATTGGGATAATCCTAAGACAACATCTTGTTATTATCAGACTAAAAAATGACACACAAGTGCTCAATCTTGATTGGTAGTTTGATGGAAACACTTGTTTGGGAATGTATGTGAGAAACTTTCTAGACTAGCTTAATTGTTTGGGCAGACTCATCCTTAAGTGTAGGTAGCACCATTCAAAGCATCATTGCTTTCTATAAAAACAAGTTAGCACATGAATCCATCTCTCTCGCATTCTGACTAAGGACAAAGGCCATGAGCAGATTTGTTGCCATGAATCACCTAGTATGATGGATTTCCTCTTTACCTGTGAGGGACAATAAATCTTTCTTTAGTTGTTTCGAGCACATATTTTGTCTCTACAACGAGGAAGTTAACTAATGCTGCATCTAAGCAGAATTCGCCTGGGTCTGTGGTTGCATGAGTTAAAATGCAGGCATCGTCTGGCCTGTGGACTCAGGGAATTCTCTGCTGAGAATGTTGTCTCCAGACTCCCTTACATTGCGGGAGGGACTCTTGTTCCTTAGTCTTAAAACTGGTTTCTACATAAGCTGAAAGATGTAAGAGGCAGAGGTGGTGGTTGTCCAAGGAAACAGTGTTTCTGAGACACACCAAGACTGATACACATGTCAACACTTACTTATGTCATAGAAAACAGAGAACTCTGTCTGGTGTCCTGCTAGAATCATCATCCCTACTGACTAGCATTCATAGTGCTGGAAGGTACTCTGCATGTTACTTGAGGATAATGATATCATCAATACCTTTCTCGCAGATACTGTGACAGCGTGTTTAACACCTGCACAGGTTCAAAGCAGCACTAAGAAACACAGCACTAAGAAAAGGAAGTGGCTATCAAGTCTCAGCCTTAACAGAAAAAAAGAAACAAAAACAAACAAACAAACAAACAAACAAAAAAAACTACGTACAATTGATGCATTCTGGGAAAGGGAAAATCAGTTTTCTCCAATAGATTGTCACTGGGTATTTCAGATTTCACAACCAATTCCCCAACATAAAACTGACTTCATTTTGTGTACTCTGTCTTGCTCATTTGCTCACTTGCTTGCATGGGCATGCCTGTGTGTGTGTGTGTGTGTGTGTGTGTGTGTATGTGTGTGTGTGTGTGTTTTATGCTTTTTAATTTATTTTGCTTTGTTGTATTGTTTTTCTTTTCTTTTTCAGTTTGTCTGATTTCATTTTTATATTCTTTTATTCCTTTATCTGAGAGAAGGGGGCATAAATTTGAAAAATATAGAAATGTTGGGAGGATCTAGAAGATGTTGAAGAAGGAAAAGAATATAATAAAGTATATCACATAAAATTTTTAAGTAGAATTTTTTAAAGAAACAGGTTAGAAGTTTGATTTTCCTTTACGAGTTTGTGTTCTCTGTGAGGCGTGGGTATGAAGACTACCCACAATTTTTTTCTACACTGCTTCTTTCTTATTGAAGTTAGATGCTCTCCTGAAGTCCATTTAAGCAGCTAAAATATGCATTCTATATTTGCAAAAAGTTTAAATTAAATTTCACATTATTAAAAGAAAAAGCCCGTAAAAGAATCACGTTTTCCAAGATCTATTTATTATAAATTGTAAAATCTTTTTTTTTTTTTTTTTTAAATTGTAAAATCTTGCTAAAGTAAGTCTCTGCTAGTTTAAGGCAAAAAGCAGCTAACCTAAAATGTTAGTGGAAATAAGGGAATGAGCAATGTGGGAGTTCTGCACTGTTCTGTCTCCTGATCTGGATGCATCCATCTGTGAAAGTGTGGGCAGGCTTAGGAAAGACACAAGTTCCTTTTCTAATATAAGCATACATTATACCTCAGTGAAAATCCAAACAGCACAAAACAAAGCAAAAACAATTATTGTATGACCCATGGCTGGCTTTGATCCTGTTTAAAGCCTTTGGATCAGAGTGTACCTGCAGGTATAAAATCTGGCTATAAAGACCATTAGATGTGAAGACCTTAGATGTGCCTCATGTTGGTCTAGCACAGATTGTAATGGAAGCAAGCACCGATCAGTCTATGCTGGGTTATAGATGAGAGGTTTTAGCAGGACACTGAAATAAATCGCTAGGGGAGTAAGGAGTTTATTATAAGAATTTTTAATGACATAGACAGACAAGAAGGCAACAGCATGAGATGGCCTCTGGCAGGGGCTTTAAAGGAAGGAATCAGAGCTCATGTGGATTGATGTCTGTTCATATAACTTTCTGAGGATCGAGTTGGGGGTTCACAGTACAGTGTTGCAGCATTGAGATATCTGATTCCCCAGGCAGGAGGCAGGTAAGAGGGTGACAAACTATATATATGAATTTGATATACACTCACTTCCTGGGAAAGCTATTCTGGCATTGGGGTTGTCTGTTAGCTAAACTTATTTCCCAGATGTGTTATCCTATCACTGGCATTGTCTGTTTGCTAGGGAATCAGAGACCATGTCACAGTAGGGTGGATGTTCATATTTATGAAAGGGAATAGGCAGCTGTTTGACTCGTATATTAAATCCTGACAGTTTGCATATTCTACCTCCCACAAAGTATACAGGTTGGATCCAAATGACGACTAGAGGTTCCTATTTCTAACTAGTAAAATTTTCTCAACGAGTATCATGTTTGTAAAAGTCCCCATGACACCACAGTCTCAGGCTGATTTTCAATTTTAATCAAACATCAGCAAAGTTTAGTGATAATTTCCTTTGTTTACACATTCACGGAGAATTTCATTCTTGTAGTATGCATTTTAATTTTATCACTGCTTAACTACCCCTCTAACTCCTTTCAAGCTGTGTTCCCTGTCCACCTCCTGACCTTATCTCTTTTTTCCATAACTCATTGACTTCAATTAGTGCTGCCATTAGTGCATGAGTGTGGGGCCATGAACTGGGGCATGGACACCCTTATTAGCGCTAGTTCCCTGAAGTAAGAAAAAAAAATGGTTTTGCCCACACCAACAGCTTTCAATTGCCAAAAGACCGCAGAACCTCTTCCTTCTGTACTAGATTTTTACAGAAACATGTGTAGGTCACACACAAGGAGGCAAGGTTGCTGCCAGTTAATGAGAACAACCTTTGGATCTTACCATTTTCCTTTCCCCTTTTATAATGGCATGATTGTTATGGAGCTAACCATATATTGTATTTAAGGCCACAGAACAAAACTCATTTCTGACACTGTTCCATGACCAGGGAGATCATACACTCTAGGGGAGAACCCGCTATTATTGACTTGGTAAATAGACATTCTACCTAGCATCCTTCTGAATTCCTCATCTCTGCAGCTGTAGCTTGCTACATTTCATCAGGAAAGCATTGCTTTGCATATGTGTCTCTTTGTGTGTATGTACAGAAGATTGTGCCAGTGCCAAGAAGCCCAGAGACATTGAATCCCCTTTAGCTGTAGTTGCAGGCAGTTGAGAGCTGACACACATAGGGTGAGGACTAATTTTTGTCCTTTAAAAAATAGAGTGTGCTCTTAAACACAGAGCAGTCTCTTCAACCATGTATAATTTTCTAAAAATGACATCAAAGTGATAATCCGTGACTGATGTTGATGGATTAGCTACATGAAAACAACCTCCAGTCCACTTGGGGAATAGACTGTCACTAATTTAAGAGTTAGACATTAATACCTGATGAGCTATGATTTTCTTAAATGATTGCATCCTCTCACATAAATATTAAATTTACAAAGAGATTAGATATTTCAAAATACAGGGACCTGACAGCACAATGGGACAGAGTGGTGACACATTACAATTTTGCAATCATATACAGCTCTGCACACTTGTCACTCTCCAGCCTTTCAGACATACCGTTGCATTCATTGGACTTTCAGTTGGTTCTTCTCTTTGCCTTATCTTTGACTCTGTAGTCTTTAGCCCCAAGATTCATCACTACTCATAAGTCTGAGGAAACACAGCCTGGGTTTAGGTTTCCAAATATCTTTGATGTTAAAAATGAATAAATCATGAAGTTTGCAGGTAAATGGATGGAACTAAAACAGATCATCCTGAGTGGGGCAACCCAGAACCAGAAAAACACATATGGTATGAACTCACTTATAAGCCTATATTATCCATATAATATAGAATAACCATACTAAAATTCACAGACCTAAAGAAGCTAAATAACAAGGAGAACCTTAGTGAGGATGCTTGATTCTCAATCAGAAGGGCATACGTGATATATACCTGAAGCAGGGTGGGAGAGAACAGGGAGGAAGCCTATCATAGATGTCCTCTGTAAGACTCCACCCAGCAGGGGATTGATGCAGACGCAGAAACTCAAGGCCAAACTTTGGGCAGAGCACATGGAGTCTTATGGAAAGTAGGTAGGGGAATGGAAGGACCCAGAGAAGCCAGGAACTCCACAAGGAGACCAACAAAGCCAAAAATGCTGGGCCCAGCTGGGGGCCCTGCAACGTCTAATGCACTAACCAAGGACCATGCCTAGAGAAGACCCAGATTGCCTGCTCAGCTGTAGCCCATTGGCAGCTCAGTCTCCATGTGGGGTCCCTAGTAGGGAGAACGGAGGCTCTCTGATATGAACTAGGTTGCTTGCTCTTTCCTGTGGCAGGGCAGCCTTGCCAGGCCACAGAGGAAGAGAACCCAGGCAGTCCTGAGAACACATGATAGGCCAGGGTCAGATGTTAAGGGAGGAGGACTCCTCCTTTCAGTGGACTAGCAGAGGGGAGAGGAAAAGGAGGAAGGGTGTGACGAGGGGGAGATGAGGGGGGTTTCTGTAATTGGGATATAAAATGAATTCATTGTAAAAAAAAAAAAAAAAGCAAGTAATTTTTTAAAGGAAAGAAAAAGAATACTAACATTTCACACCCATCACCACCACTGCTGTAAACCTTGCAAGAGTGTGGTCTCAGAGACCACAGCCATAAAGTCTGATAGCAATTCTATATCTCAGTTGGAAGCTGAATGTGCCACTCAGGCTCACAGTTTCAATGACTGGTTCCATCTTGTGAAACTATATTAAGGCAGTGGGTCTTTTAAGACTTGGAGGATGACTGATAGAGAAGCTACTCTTAGTATTCTGTGGAGGTTCCTGCCTTCTGTCTCTTCTTCCTGCAGTGAAGGAGCCTCTGCCTTAGGCAGTACATAAGTGTATGTGGGGGGCTGCCTGGCTTCCCTGCCATGGTGAACTAAAGAGTCTCTGAAGTCAGGAATTAATAAATCTTTGCTCCCTTAATTTTTGTTTGTCTAATATTTTGTTAGCAAAGGACAAGGTAACTAATAAAGGTGGGGAGATAGCTCAGTCAGTAAGGTCCTTGCCAGACAAGTATGAAAACCTGAGTTGGATTTCTAACATCCACATAAGAAAGCTGAGTATGATAGTGTCTGTATTTAAATCCAGTGCTAGGAATTAAATGCAAGTGAATTCTTTTTTCTTTTTCTTTTTTTCTTATTTATTTATTTTTATAAATTAGAGTTTATTCACTTTGTATCCCAGCTATAGCCCGTACCCTCATTCCCTCCCAATCCAACCCTCCTTCCCTCTTCTCCTCCCATGCTTTCTCCCCAAGTCCATTGATAGGAGAGGTTATCCTCCCCTTTGCTCTGACCCTAGCTTATCAGGTCTCAGCAAGTAGAATCTTAGAGCTAGCTGGTCCACCATTCTAATAAAATCCATGAGTTAGAGTGAGAGAGATAAGGTAAGAGCAGTAAAGGAAGGAGTCTTTGTCCACCTGTGTTCTCCATATGCATATGTACATGTAGCCACATGCACAAGAGCACTTATATATGTATATACACACAAGAATAACAAATACGGGGCTGGAGAGATGGCTCAGCAGTTAAGAGAACTGTCTGCTCTTCCAAAGGTCATGAGTTCAATTCCCAGCGACCACATGATAGCTCACAACCATCTATAATGTGAACTGATTCCCTCTTCTGGCAGATGTAAATGCAGATAGAACACTTATATACATAAAAAAATAAATCTAAAACAACAAACAAACAAAAAAAGAATAACAAATACAGTTTCTGTAGAGCATCAAAAGCCATTATATAGTATGTACTAAGAAATAAACCAACCAAGAACCACAAGATCTCACTTCTGTGTAGAATCAAAACTCTTCACCTCATGGAAGTTGAAAGTAGAATATTGCTTATTAAACCCTGGGAGAGCAAGGGATGTGGAATGGGAGGAAAAGCTACTTACTGAAAAAAGATAAAGTGACCAATGGCTACTAAGTTAAGAATAAAAAGTTCAGCTATGTGTCATTTATTACAATGACTATAAATCATAGTACAATGTGTCTTTCAAAAAACTACAAGAATATATTTCAAAATTTTTCTTCTTAGAGAAATGATCAATGAGGTGCATGCTTTGCTTAAGCTGAGTTTTAAATTATACAAGGTGTACAAATAAACAAGTTATCACATATTACAATATGTACAGATACTGAAATATCACAAGACACAATATGTATGCATACTGAATTATCATATGACACAATGTATATAGATACTGAAGTCTCAGATGACATCTTTTTTTTTTTTTTTTTTTTTTTTTTTTTTTTTTTTTTTTTTTTTAGGTTCACTTTAAAAGCTTTATTTCAACCCAAAACTTTCACTTAGAAAAATATAGAAGAATGGATACAGAAATTGTGGCACATTTACACAATGGAATACTACTCACCCATTAAAAATAAGGAAATCATGAAATTTCTGGGCAAATGGATGGAACTAGAAAAGATCATCCTTAGTGAGGTAACCCAGAAGCAGAGAGACACGCATGGTATATAGTCACTTATAGTGGATATTAGTCATGACATCTTATTCACTGTACATTGTGTCTTTTCTCTAAGACAACCAGAAAACAAACTTAGAGACAGGAATGTAGCTCTGTTTATGGAGGCTATTCAGGATTGAAGCTTAACCAGCCCTGGTGGCATATGCCCATAAACTTCATACTTATGGGAGGAGAAGACTCAGAAGTTTAAGGTGATCCTTAACTGCATAGTTAGTTTAAAGCCAGTTTGAGCTACAGGAAATGATTTCTTTAAATAAATTAAATTAAATTAAAAAATTTAAAAAAAATCACTGAAGAAAACTGTCTTAAACTGGAAAAAAGAAAACATGCGTAAGTCCTATATGAGCTGTGAGTGTACAGTTGAAACTTCCTGAGAAATGGATTCTCTGTTATTATAGTGTGACTATTTTCTTTGGCATTATCTAAGAAGGGGCCTTGCACACCAAAAAATGCTTTCCAGGTAACAAGGAACCCCAGCACTTCCTACAAATTTAGGACTTTAAGTTTGTATGATAGATCCTATTAGAATGATTTCAAATTATAATGAAAAACGTTGAGGCAAATTGGGTTTAAATAACTTTCCTGTCAATAAAGAGGCCGTTTTCGACCCAGAGAAGAGCATGTCTGATTGCATGCGGGTTGATGCCCCAGGTCCCGCCTCTGAGAAAAAGGTATCTGACGGGTCTGATGCTCTTTGGGTGGATGACACCTAAATGAACATTGGTACAAAGTCCCAATTTATTTCTAATATCAGAGATCAGACCTCTACTCTTGCCTGATGCGTCTAAAACAAAAAGGGGGAACTGTAGAGAGCTGTGTAATGCCGCGCCTTAAAGATGGAGCTGGTTTCCGCCTTCTACCTTCCCAATGGTGAGTGCTCTCTGTCACAAACAACTCCATATTTGGCTAAGGCTGAGGATCTGGCTTGCTTCTGTGTATGTGGACCTATCTGCATTGCCCACGAGGCATGCTGTGGGCTGGCTTTCCCCAGGGTCAGAAGATTGTTCAAGATTCCTGAATAAACTGCATTGAGAACAACAACAACAACAAAAAAAAGATCAGAAAGGAGAGGAGGACCTCCCCTATCAGTGGACTTGGGGAGAGGCATGCTTGCAGAAAGGGGGGGAGGGTGGGACTGGGAGGGGAGGAGGGAGGGGCTTATGGTGGGGATACAAAAGGAATAAAGTGTAATTAATAAAAGTTAAAAAAAAAAGAAATTAACAGCTTACTTTGGCTCACAATTCAATTTTACGGTGTGATTCATCATGGCAGGAAAGTCAAGGAGTGAGCAGTATGAGGCAGCTGGTCTCCTTGTATCTGCAGTGAGGGAGCAACAACAGGAGAATGCTGATGCTCAGCTCTCTTTCTTTCCAGGATTCCACCCCCATCGAGTGACACCACCCACACCAAGAATGGCCCTTCCCACTTCAATTGACCTAATCTAGAAACTGCATTGCAGACATTTCCAAAGATTTGTCTCATGGGAAATGTTGCATCTTGTCAACATAAACCACTTCAATGACTATAAGAAATATGATGTCCAAAAACAGATTTAAAGAACTTGTCCTGCTTTCAGAATTCAAAAAAAATTCTGAAGTGAATGAATATATCTGGCATGCACTTGTAATCCTGTCAATAGGTAGCAGAGACAAGCTTGACAGGCAAGATGCTGTATCAGGCCCATAAAAATACTGTTGTATGATTAGTGTTATCTGGAAATGAATATGACAGGGCAGATATTGAAATTACAATACCATTTGGAAATGAAATCAGTCTCTAAAATAATCTCCTCCATCTTGCAAGTTCTATTATATCCATCTGTATAGAATAGTGGTACTCAACTCAAAGGGTCATGTCCCCCATACAGGTCATATATCAGATATACTACATATTCAGATATTTACCTTGTAATTCATAACAACTGCAAAATTACAGTTTTGAAATAGCAACAGAATAATTTTATGGCTGCGGGTCACTCCAGCATGAGGAATTTTCTGACAGGTTGAAGCATTAGGAAGGATGAGAACCGCTGGCATGGAACCAATGCCTCCAATTTTTATGTACTTAACTCCAGAAAAACAATTGAAAATGTTGGCTTGATTTTCTCTTGTGCTACATGATTGGGAGAAGATTTCTGGTACAGTTTAGTCTTTGTGATACCTAAATTCTTCCTGCCTGTTGTTGGAGAATTCTTTCTCCTTCAATGTACAGGAGTGCTACTGCGATAAATTGTGGAAGTGTGCTGTGGTCTCTGAGGGTGAGAGTAGCTTAAAATGTATTATGCCTGTGATTAGCTTGCACTGTGTTGTTGAGCAGTCTGTAAACGAATTCACCCTACAGCCAGGCAAGACTATGCCCTGGGTTATTTTGAAATCATTTAAGTACCTTGTGCAAGTGTCAATATTTAAATACACTCTTCCCAGAAGCTGCTGTAATCCCCACTGAAGTTTTGCTAATTATGCACACACCTTGCATTTGTGGTCCTGCTTTCCCCAGGTCCTCAAAGCACTTTGCAAGTCTTAATTGCAAACAATAAATAATATCTTGGACACTCATCACTGAAGACTTCAGTGTTTGTCTCTCAGCATTCTAACAGTAACAGCACCTCTACCACCCAAGGACAAAAGTAAGCACGCCTAGTCTCCCTGTGGAAGAAAACTCCAAACACCCATCCAGCATCTCTCACTAAAGTGAACATGGATACACGAGCAAACAGTTTTATTAACCGATGATCATGAAAGTGACCGTAGTAGCTTTTACTATAATAACTGTGGTCCTGCACTTTCTGTAACTTTCACTGTTACATATTTCATTAATCAGCAATAAAGATGAATGGGGAGGGAGAGTTTAAAGCATGGCCCATAATGCTACAATTGGGAACTAATGAATAGCTTTTGAAATGCCTCAGCGACTGACTCCCAACTGTAGCTGAAATCCCTGGTCCTTTCTAGCAGAGGGAGTTTTCCAGATAAATGAATGCAGAAAAGATGCTCTTTGTGTCATAACCTGCTTCATTTCTTGTCCCTTCATTATTCAGAAGAAAGAGGTAGAGGAGATATCCAGGTCATTTTTTGGTTACATAGAATTCAAGTATAATTGACTGAAAAGCACATATTTTTCTAAAAACATAAATAAATACAAACTATTGGGTTTTTCTATATAAACTTAATACTCTAGTATTTCATCTGTGTTTTGCGTTTCTTATTATGGTACATAAATCTAAACTTGAAATGAAGATTAGGTCTTTCAGAATTCTGCTAGGCTGCTGCCCACCCAGCAAACTGTGCACACTCAGTTGAATGCATTTGCAAATGATACAAATTCCAGGCAGTTGTCTCTGTGTTCAGCACTGAACTTGTTTCTTTTTAGATCCCTATGATTTGAAAGGAACCTTTAAATATGATGTGGAACTAACAGAAATTTATTCAGAATCATTTTAGCAGTAACAAAAATAATGAAACAGAAGAACATCATCTATTTTGATGATGATGATGGAGAAGAAGGTGGTGATGAATGTGATGGTAATAGTGATGAAGGTGATACAGTGTTTAGTGTGGTCCCTTATTGAATTTCTGAGAATGTAGCTTCAGAGATGAAAAATAAAAAAACAAAAACAATAATCAAAATGATAATTGCAATGAAATTTAATATTTCTTAGTGTTATGTTCCAGATACTCAATGTATTTCATATAGCTCCATTCTGCATAATTTTATCAACTAAATATTCATTTTGCATCTGGACTGTAATACACTCAGATGCTTGTGTGATTAACCAGGGTCATTTAGACAATATTTTGAGGCCCTGGAATCTGATACAAATTGAATATCTGAAGCCATCATTCTTCTTTCTTGCCTCTCTAGTTGTACGGTCCTACGATTTGTATGGTATCAACATTATTCAGACCTCTATAGTTATTCCATTATTTAAAAAGTATGGGGTGTTTTATGGAACATCATGGTTTATTATCTCATTTAGCATAAACAAACATTTGTTTGGTGTCCTGAGCAGAACTAAGCTAAAATTGAATGTGAAGTATGATGTTAGTGCAATGTCATATTGTATGTGAATGCCCACGAATTGAACAAATCAGTTATCTCTCTGTAACAGCTTCTTTGTGTGTGTGTGTGTGTGTTGTTTTTTTTTTGTAACAGCTTCTTATTCATGGTTCTTAGATTGGCAATTTTGATCTCCACCTTTCTCCAAAATTTTAGTCTCACATGTTTTACTGGTTATTTTACTACTAATAATAATCTATGCAAAATGTAGTTGTTCTCCCTCCCAAAGAACCTTTCTTATTTTCTCTTTCATATTGTATTAAGCTCTCTGTTGATTTTTCTGAAGTACTGAGCAACACAAAAAAACAAAAATGAATGAAAGATCCATAATTTCAGCTCTCTTGGTCCTCATGTTGCATTGGAAGAATCACATTTTAATAAAATATATAGCCTTAGTAGAGACATAACTTAATACTGTGACAACCCTCAAGTGAGAGAACACACAATGCTTTATTACTTTTTTAGTACTATGAGAGCCTATTTCAAAATAGAGCAGGGCAGGGAACAAGGCAAAGATTTTCCAGAGGAGAAATGCTTCAGCTGAGAGCTGATAGTGTAGATTTGGTAGCTGATTTGGGAACTATTGACTCCAGCGAAGGGAATGACTTGTATAAAATGCCTTCAAAAAACAAGTAGGAGTGGGAAGAAGCTGTAAGAATGCCAGTTGTCATGGACAAGGAGACTGAGTGCTGTGAGATGGGCCTACAGAACAGTCGTGATCCATGTTACCTTTAAGTCATACTCAGGGATAAATGATTAATCTGTAAAAATGTGGTTTTCTAATAGATGGAATACAGGAACCTAGAAGAACACAGAAGAGATAAATTCATTCCTAATATGAGAATATACACTAGGGACTGGATAGTACTATGAATTGGTCATATGCTTTAGTGTCAAGTACTGAGCCAGTGAGCATTTCTATGTCTCTAGCTTTATCTTTTAAAATGATAATAACTATTGCCAATTATTATGTCATCAAAATTCTAATTCTGGGGAAAGCTAATTCTTTTTTAAGATACTGCTAGAAAACTAAGATTTTGTCTTGTGGATGGACAAGGAACAGGCTCTGTGAGCCTGAACACTAGGTGACATCAAGAGCTCTACTATACCATGCAAGAACACACAAAGACCTAGCAGGACACACAGTAGGCTTTGGGCATTCTGGAGAGCTCACTTTCCTTCTCTGGACACATATTCCAGATGGATGCAAATCCATGTTCCAATTTCAAGGCATGATTCAAATAAAAGAGAGTAATTGATTCAAAATGAACAACATCCTGGATAAGGTTCTCACCTCTACACAGGTGAGATGTTAGAGCCTGTACTTGATGCAGCTTCCCCTCCCTTCCATTCCCAGAAGCTGAGTAATGAATTTCCTGCTTAACAACATGCAAAACATGTGAGAAATACCTGGAGCTTTTAAGAGCTAGTTGTTCTGTGTATTAATGATTTCAGAAAGTGATTTAGGAAATCATCTCTAATTGAACATCATTCATATTTTTATTTATGGTACTTCCTAAAGCTGGTTCAAATTGCTTTGTCTTCTTCATATTTGGCAGAACACTATTGTGATGATAAAAAGCACTGAGAAGATACAAGGCCCAAAATACAGATGTTATTCTGACTTTTTATTCTGACTATGCTATACTTTTCACACTACTGACTAGTGAAATCATATTAAATCCAGGAGATGTGTGTGTGAGTGTGTGTGTGTGTGTGTGTGTGTGTGTGTGTGTGTATTAGCCAGAAATAATCTAGTGTCATCCTCAGCAAGCACTTCTGCAGAGACATCTCTTCACTTCACCAGAAAGTATATTTATAATGTTTCTGTCCTGGACAGCTTTATGTCACTTTGACAGGAACTAAAGTCATCTGAGAGGAGGAAACCTCAATTACAAAAATTCCTCCATAAGATCTGGCTGTAACATAGTTCTTAATTAGGGATTATTGAGAGTGGATCAAAGACATCAACATAAAAACAGACACACTAAATCCATTAGAATAAAAAGTGGGGAAGAGCCTTGAACTCATTGGCATAGGAGACAACTTCCTGAACAGAACACACAAAGCACAGGCTCTAAGATCAACAATTAATAAATGGAACCTCATGAAACTGAAAAGCTTCTGTAAAGCAAAGGATACTGCCATCAGAACAAAACAACAGCCTACAGATTGGGAAAGGATCTTCACCAATCCTATATCTGACAGAGAAATAATATCCAGAATATATAAAGAACTCACGAAGCTAAACAGCAACAAATCAAATAATCCAATTAAAAAATGGCTCAGAGAACATCTCAGGAGGGAGGGGAGAGAGGAGTGTTCATAGCCAGAACACTGGGAAATCTGCTGGGAGAGTACGACTCCTCGGAATTGCTACCGAAACAAGACCTTAACGACGACAATATCAACAGACACGGTAAAGATGAAGGGGTTCAACTTTCCAGGGTCTTATCCCTAGACAAAGAAATACAACAAATAATGACTCCTGAAAGAGGGACTTTAGACTCTCCCAGGAAATTTGTTATCTAACACAAAGCAGTCAGCCTTCAAAGCATACATACAAACAATCGAAATGTACACAGCAGGTTGTACTTACTGTACACACACATTTGTGTATGTATGTATGTAGAGGGGGGGCTATCAGTTTCGCGGTGAGAAGAACATTGGAAGTGGGCACTGGGGGAATGGGTTATTGGAGGTACTAGAAGGACAGGGAAGGAGGGAAGTGATGGACAACAGGAAGTAACGACAAAAACCAGGAAAGGAATGACACTTTAAATAAAATGAATTAAAATATATGAAGAAATCTGTACAGGACATAGAGTAATTTTAGATTTGATGTTTTCAGTTATACCACAGTCTTAATATGTCTTCTAATCACATTTTATCCTGAAAATGGTGTTCATATGATTCCATGATTTTAGAATATAAATTCAAATGGTGCTCAAAAAAAATGAGGTACAGAGCTAAACAGAGAATTCTCAATAGAGGAATATAGAATGGCAGAGAAACACTTAAAGAAAAGTTTAGTCATCAGGGAGACGCAAATAAAAATGACCCTGAGATTTCACCTTAAACACATCAGAATGGCTAAGATCAAAAACTCAAGTGAAAACACATGCTGGAAAGGATGTGGAGAAAGGGGAAAACTACTCCATTGTATGTGGGAATGTAAACTTGTACAACCACTTTGGAAATCAATTTGTTGTTTCTCAGATAATTAGGAATAGTGCTACTTCAAGATCCAGCTACACCACTCCTAGGTATATATCCAAAATATGCTCAAGTATACAATGCTCAACCATGTTCACAGCAGCTTTATTTGTAATAGCCAGAATCTGGAAACAATCCAGATGTCCCTCAACTGAGGAATGGATACAGAAATTGTGGTACTTTTACACAATATAATGTTACTCAGCAATTAAAAGCAAGGAAATCATGAAAAAAAATTGCAGGCAAATAGTGGGATCTAAAAATTATCATCCTGACTGAGGTATTCCAGAAACAGAAAGACACACAGGGTATATACTCACTTATAAGTGGATATTATACATATAATATAGGATAAGCATAAAAAAATCTGTATACCCAATGAAGGTAGCAAGTAGGAGGACCCTGGGTAAGATATCCAATCCTCACTCAGAAAGGCAAATGGGACAGACATCAGAAGAGGAAGAAAACAGGGAACACTTTCCAATATCTACCTTTTTCTATACCTTTGAAAAGCTTGAATTATATGCAAGCATTGTCATAACCAGATTTTATGTGAGTGCTGGCAATTCAAACACAGGTCTCCATGCTTGCACAAGTAGCTTCACCCATTGAGCTCTCTCCCAGTGTACCTAATTCCATGTTAAAGAAAAAACAAAAACACAACATTATTCCCTCTAGTAAAGCATTTTAGTTTTAGCTCTTGCTTTTACTGCAGGTGTTTATGTGTTATGCACATATAGATAGTTTTGTCTATGTGCAAATGTGAGGATATCAGAAGCAGAAGTCTGGGCCTTACTCTATGGCTTTCCACCTGCTTATTTTCTCAGACAGGGACTCTCACAAATTGAAACTCTTTGAATGGGTTGGCTGGTGGGTTACCACCTAATTCTAGGGATCCACATGTTTCCACTTCATCTGACACTGAGGTTTCAGGTGTGCACCTTGTGGCCAGATTTTTCATCAATGCTGGGACTAAACAAAAATCATAGTGCTTGTCCAGGAAGCACCCTACAGACTAAGCCTTTTCTATAGTGTTTAAGTAGTCTTTCAGAAACAAATTCAGAATGTTTCTCCACTGAAAGAAACACTTTATGACATCTTTGTTTAAGCCTGGGTCAGCTCCCTTGTAATACTTCTTTTGACCACCTCACAATGATTGCATGTGGTTCTCCATTGCTCCCTGGTGCCTTGCTTTTATGAGTGCGTGCCTATAACACTGCGCATGCAGAGGGATGTGCACCTTGTGTGGAACATATAAACAGATCGCCCACCCAGGCTGAACCCTACGCAAGGCAAAAGAGAGATGAAGAACAGGGGAGGGAGCTCCTCCTGAGAGGAAAGGTGAATGTTGCAGCAGCATTCCACCAACCTGGCACCAGGCCTCAGATGGTCACCTAGTAGTCCTTTATTGCAACAAGGTCTGTGGCCAGTGAAACAAAGAGTATTCATATGTAAATGACACACTGCCAGGCATTTTAAAGTTTTAAGTATTGTTATGAAGAGCGTCTATAGTCAAAAGAAAATGGATCATATAGTAGAATATGAAATTCATAAAGCTACCATATTAGGACTAGTTTAAAAACTAATTGTTGTACTGATGCCTAATGACTGTTGCCTTCAAACCATATATAGCATATACAAATAGGAGAAATGTTTTTCTCTTAACAGAAGTGAATTTTAATTTGGTCTCCAAAGAAAGAAACACAGATCTTTAGTAGCTTGATGGGATCTTTAAGTACATAAATGATCACAAAGTATCTCCTGTGGACCCAGTGTCTCATATACACATGAAGACGGAGTTCAAAGCATAGGTCTGAAGCAAGGATCTGGAGCAGATTTGTCCATAACTGTTTGTGATGCTTTTTTTCTGTTTCTGCGATAAAAAACCCTGGCAAAAAAAGCAATTTAGGGGAGAAAGAGGTTTATTCAGCTTACAATTCTGCATCGCAGACCATCATTACAAAGGTGTCACAAAGACAGGTAAATGAAACAGCTATTCACACTGTATTTACAGTCAAGAACAGAGAGAAATGTGTGCAGTCCTGCCTGTTTCATTGCTTGCTTTATTTTTCCTCTCATATATATATTGAGGGAGAGAGTTCAGGATACCTTGCCTCAGAAATAGTGTCATTCAAAATGGGCTAGGAACATCAGTTAAAAATAAAGATAGTCCTCCACAAACATACCCACAGGCTAAGGTTGTAAACAATTTTTCACTAAGGCTCTCATTCCAGATGATTTGAGATTGTGCAAGTCAACAGTTAAAACCTAGTATCTATCAAGTCAGAAGTTAAAATTAAAAAAAAAAAAAACTCTTAATTTCATCATTCAGCATATTTTCTTACCATTCAAAGAAAATTTATACATACCATGAACCAGGGAATAGGGAAAGAGGTAACAGCTTGACTCGAGAAATTGGCAACTGGTGTGCATTCCAATGCAATAATGGGGCTTGATTTTGTGCAAGTGTGTTTTGAGATAAGGTAAGGCGGGATGTGGGATACTTTGTGCTAGCATGGACAGAGACAGTGAAATAGAAGATAACTGTTTCTTAGTAAAGTGCTTAGATGCAGTTGAGTAAAGTAAACCAGAGCCCAGCCACTGAGTGTGCTGGAGGCCTTGGTGACCACTTATTACTTCCTCAAGGTTGTTTTAAATAAGGAATGAATTGAGCCCAAGAAAGCCGTAAGGGCAGAGTGGATGAGGGAAACTTAGAGTTCAGTGACTCAGGAGAAATTCTTAAAGAGCTCTAGGGTGGCTGACTTTCTTCCAAGTAATCTTCCCTCTCATTATCCAAGATGGAAATTGTGCAGAATAAACTGTCTTTTTACCTTAGCTACAAAGGTGACTACGACTTTCACCTTCTGTAGCTTTGCCAATTTCCTTCTGAATGTTAGATTTTTAAAAACCAGAATAATTTCATTGTATTTTAAAGATTTATTTATATTTTAATCGTGGTTATGTATCTGTGTGTCTGTGTGTGGGCATGTGCTTATGAGAGCAGGTAATCTTAGAGACCAGAAAAGGGCACCTAAAAGGTCCCTAAAGTTGGAGTTATAGGAAGTTGTGAGCTGTCTCACATGGGTGCTGGGAATTGTGCATGCTTGTAAGTGCTAGGCCTTCGGTACAGTTCCCCATCTTACCTCTTTAAGTTGACAAAGACTCAGTATATGCAGAGTAATAAATTATGATTCTGTAATAAGTGCTGCAGTTGTTAACAGTTCCATTTCAAGTTACCAACATATTATGTTCTCAAAACGTGTTCT
This sequence comes from Meriones unguiculatus, assembly GCF_030254825.1. Taxonomy (NCBI): domain Eukaryota; kingdom Metazoa; phylum Chordata; class Mammalia; order Rodentia; family Muridae; genus Meriones; species Meriones unguiculatus. The sequence goes on along the minus strand of NC_083365.1, from coordinate 63,097,690 downwards.
TCCTTATATAACTGGAGGTGTGTGCTCTTTGATCAGTATCTGTTTGTCCTACCTTATACAACCACCCTCTCCTCCGAAAGATCTATATTTGCAGAGTACGTATGTGAGAACCTGTGATACCTGTCTTACTGTGTCTGTTTTATACCATGCATCAGAATGGTATGTTTTAAAAAGTGTCTGTTTTATACCATGGATGGCTGCCCCCCACAGCCATCTATGTTAAAAAATAGAAGGATTTTCTTCTTTTTGTTACAAGCCACTGTATACACAAACTACATTTTCCTCATTCATGCCTTAGCAGAACTCAAGATTTTAGCTTCATATTTGGAGTATGTATCTCATTCAGAAATGCAGATAGGATGGAGATATCTCTTTGAAATACTCATTTTATTTACATTAGATACAACATATACACGATAACAAAACCATGTGCTACTTCTATTTTAAGATTTTTTAATTCATTTATTTGTGTGTGTTTGGTATGTGTGTGTGTTCCCTGTGTGTGTGTGTGTTTGTGTGTGTATGTTTGCACATGCCATGATAGTGCACATATGAGATCAAAAGACAATCTGCAAGAATCAGTTCTCCACTTCTACCCCAAGGTCTTGGAGACCAAACTCAGTTCTTCCATCTTGGCAGCAAGCACCTTTATCCACCGAGCAGTCTCATCTCTCCCATAACTTAAACACTTGTATAGAACCATCCACTTTGCTTTCCAAAAAGCTATATACTATCTATTCTCATGCATATGCTACAAGAGGTCCTCTTTCTTCTTTGTCTTGCTAACTCTTGTCATATTAGTAATACCAGTGTCAATGAGTATAAGGTCTTATCTCACTTTGGGTTTGATTCACATTTCTCTGATTGAGGTCTTTTCATTCCTTTTGAATGGTGTGTATCTTCTTTGAAATATTCATTCAGGATGTGCCCATTCTATCCAGGTTATTTGTTTTGTGTGGCTGTTAAATAGTAAATTCTTTATATATTTATGTGTTAGCAGAGAGTCTTCTTCTTCTATTCCCATTATTCTTAGGTTTGGTGTTCTCATAATGTCACAGATTTCTTGGATGTTCTGTGTCAGGAGCTTTTTAGTTTAAATAGTTTCTTTGAATGCTGCATTGATTTCTTGATTCATATCTTCTACCCCTAAGGTTCTCTTTTCCATCTCTTTTTTTATTTTTTTTTATTTTATTAATTACACTTTATTCATTTTGTATCCCCCCATAAGCCCCTCCCTCCTCTCCTCCTGATCCCACCCTCCCTCCCCTTTCTACATGCATGCCACTCCCCAAGTCCACTGATAGGGGAAGTTCTCCTCTCCTTTCTGATCTTAGTCTATCAGTTCACATCAAAAGTGGCTGCATTGTCCTCTACTGTGGCCTGGTAAGGCTGCTCCCCCCTCAGGGGGAGGTGATCAAAGAGCAGGCCAATCAGATTATGTCAGAGGCAGTCCCTCTTCCCATTACTATGTAACCCACTTGGACACTAAACTGCCATGGACTACATCTGTGCAGAGGTTCTAGGTTATCTCCATGAATAGTCCCTGATTGGAGTATGAGTCTCTGGGAAGTTCCCTGTGTTCAAATTTTCTTGTTCTGTCACTCTCCTTGTGGAGACCCTGTCCTCTCCAGCTCTTACTATTTCTCAGTTCTTACCTAAAATTCCATTCACTCTGCCCAACAGTTGCCCATCAGGCTCAGCATCTGCTTTGACAGTCTGTAGGGCAGAGGCTTTCAGAGGCCCTCTGTGGTAGGTTGTTAGTTTGTTTCCTGTTTTCTTCTTCTGGCTTTCAGAAGCCCCCTGTAGAAGGTTTCTAGGGTTGTTTCATGTTTTTTTCTTCTTCTGATGTCTATCCTCTTTGCCTTTCAGGATGGGGATTGACCGTTTTAGTTAGGGTCCTCTCTCATGCTTAGTTTCTTTAGATGCACAAATTTTAGTGGGTTTGTCCTATGTTGTATGTCTATATGGGTGAGTATATACCATGTGTGTCTTTTTGCTTCTGGGACAACTCACTCAGGATGATCCTTTCCAGGTCCCACCATTTACCTGCAAATTTCATGATTTCCTTATTTTTCATTGCTGAGTAATACTCCATTGTATAGATGTACCAAAGTTTCTGCATCCATTCTTCAGTTGAGGGGCATCTGGGCTGTTTCCAGCTTCTGGCTATTACAAATAAAGCTGCTACAAACATGGTTGAGCAAATGTCCCTTTTGTGTACTTGAGCCTCTTTTGGATACATGCCCAGGACTGGTATGGCTGGATCTTGGGGAAACACTATTCCTAGTTGTCTGAGAAAGCGGCAGGTTGATTTCCAGAGTGGTTGTACAAGATTACATTCCCACCAACAGTGGAGAAGGGTTCCCCTTTCTCCACAACCTCTCCAGCATGTGTTATCACTTGAGTTTTTTATCTTGGCCATTCTCATGGGTGTAAGGTGAAATCTCAGGGTTGTTTTGATTTACTTTTCCCTAATGGCTAATGAGGTTGATCATTTCTTTAAGTGCTTCTCTGCCATTCGATATTCCTCTCCAGAGAATTCGCTGTTTAGCTCTGTTCCCCATTTTTTAAGTGGATTACTTGGTTTGCTGCTTTTCAGCTTCTTTAGTTCTTTATATATACTGGATATGAGTCCTTTATCAGATAAAGGGTTGGTGAAGATTCTTTCCCAATCTGTAGGCAGTCGCTTTGTTTTGATGACGGTGTCCTTTGCTTTGCAAAAGCTTTTCAATTTCATGAGGTCCCATTTACTGATTGTTGTTCTTAGAGCCTGTGCTGTTGGTGTTCTCTTCAGGAAGTTTTCTCCTGTACCAATGAGTTCTAGGGTATTCCCCACTTTTTTTTCTAGCCGATTTAATGTGTCTGGTTTTATGTTGAGGTCTTTGATCCACTTGGACTTCAGTTTTGTGCAGGGTGATAAGTATGGATCTATTTTCATTTTTCTACATGTAGACATCCAGTTGGACCAGCACCATTTGTTGAAGATGCTATCTTTTTTCCATTGTATGGTTTTGGCGTCTTTGTCAAAGATCAGGTGTCCATAAGTGTGTGGGTTTATTTCTGGGTCCTCTGTTCGGTTCCATTGATCCACCATTCTGTTTCTATGCCAGTACCATGCAGTTTTTAAAACTGTTGCTCTATAGTACAACTTAAGATCAGGGATGGAGATACCTCTAGAAGATCTTTTATTGTAGTGGATTGTTTTAGCAATTCTGGGTTTCTTGTTATTCCATATGAAGTTGAGAATTTTTCTTTCCAGGTCTGTAAAGAATTGTGTTGGTAATTTGATGGGCATTGCATTGAATCTGTAGATTGCTTTTGGTAAAATGGCCATTTTTACTATGTTAATCCTGCCAAGCCATGAGCATGGAAGATCTTTCCATCTTCTGATATCTTCTTCTAATTCTTTCTTCAGAGATTTGAAATTTTTTTTCATACAAGTCTTTGACTTCCTTGGTTAGGGTTACTCCGAGGTACCTTATATCATTTGTGGCTATTGTGAAGAGTTTAGATATGTGCCTTGTATCCCTGATCTCTCCAATACTTTAAACATGAATGGATGTTGGATTTTGTCAAATGCTTTTTCAGCATCTAGGGAGATTATCATGTGTTTTTTTTTTTCTTTCAGTTTGTTAATATGGTGGATCACATTGATGGATTTCCGTATATTGAACCACCCTGCATACCTGGGATGAAGCCTACTTGGTACATGGTGGATGATATCTTTGATGTGTTCTTTTATTCGGTTTGCGAGTATTTTGTTGAGTATTTTTACATCAATGTTCATAAGGGAGATTGGCCTGAAGTTCTCTTTTTCTGTTGGGTCTTTGTGAGGTTTAGGTACCAAGGTGACTGTGGCTTCATAGCATGAGTTTGGTAATGTTCCTTCTGTTTCTATTTTGTGGAATAGTTTGAAGAGAACTGGTCTACTAAACCTTCTATTCCAATGCTGTTTATTTTTATTTTTAGTCAAGTCTCTGATCACTTATAGCAGTTTGCCAAATATTTGTTTTGTGATCTTTCTTGAATTTTTATATCATCTATTGAAAATGTTCTGTCCTTGATTACATCCAGAGCAGTGTTGTTTTTAACAACTGACACTAAATCTTTAATTGTTCTGTAGATGAGTTGCTCCTACACTAACAGGGAATGACTGAAACAGTTTTGATGTTGGGGCTTGTAGGAGGCCCTGTCAGGTGTTTCCCAAAGCCAAAGGTTTGCCTTTCCTATCTCTTGTTGCTCTGCACCCATTATTCAAATGCCTGCCTTTGCTACACCTTCTACATCCTCCAAAAGGCTGCAGACTTCTTTTTGGATTATCTCTAGAAAAACTATTCTTTTTAGGAAAGGCTGGCCTACAATGTTTTTTCAAATGGTTATGTTTACCACAATGAAAACATCTACCATTTTGATTCCTAAGGTTTTACAAATCACTTCTGTCAAATTAGCATCATAAACATGAGATCCAATATCATCTGCAACTCTAATCCATTCCTCTATTGGTGCTGATATTGCCTTTAAAGGTCTTATCACTATTTTGCAATCTGAGTTAGCATTTTCAAAAGCCAAAGTTTCAGTTAGTATTTTTCTGCTTACTCAATCTGTTATAATTCCATTTATAGCTGAAGTCAATCTGCAAAAAATGAAAAAAGTTTTCTTTTGGGCCTTATAAATTTAAATGAATGACTCAGTCCTCTTTCCTGATTCTTCACCCTTACCCCAAGCATTTAAAGCTGCTCGATGACATTGTCCCAAGATGTGATCTTCAAATTCAAACTGCCTTTGTAAATCAGTATATTGATCTCCACCTAGAATGTGATCCTGGGAAATATCAATACCTTTGGCATGATTTTGTTGTGCTATGACCTTTGCTTCCTCTTTCCACCATGATTGCCACTGTAACTAAGGACCAGGTTCCAATATTGCTGTTGCCATACCTTTACGGTCTTGAGGGATAGTCTTGTTCTGAGTTGACCACGAATTTAACATCTGCTTAACATAGGATGAATGCACACCATAGGTGATGATTGCTTCCTTAAATCTCCTCAAATCTAATATATCTGTATGATTCCATTTAAATTCCTTTAACCTTCAGCCTATCATCTCCTGATAGGTATTGTATAGAAACTGCATATACTAAGGCTGGTTTTTCTAACAAACTTAGGCTGCCTCCTTCCAATTTCATTATGCTGTAGCATGATAGGCTCTTTTCTAAATTCCCCAGTCTGTGTCTGTGAATTTTTCTTATTATCATTCATAGGTCTTTCTAAGGCTTGTCTAAATTCCTCTGTGTGTATCTATTTTTCTTAGATGTATCTAAGGTTTGTCTAAATTAATCTATCTGTGTCTGGGTATTCTTCTTGATCTCGTTAATAAATCTTTCTAAGTCTTGCCTAAATCCCTCTGAGTCCGAGTATTTTTATTCTCATTTATAAGTCTCTCTAATTTTCCTTCTAAGCTTGTATCTTATCAATGCACTTTTCATATTTTTCTTTTTCCTGTTTCTCTAAAGGATTTTTCTTAAAGCAAGTATAGAATAACTACTGAGTATTAAATATAAATTAAAAAATAACAAAATGATATTAATAATATTGGTATTAAGATAATTTTAGTTATGTTGTTTAGCTTTTTATTTAAAGCATCTATTTTGTGGCCATCTGCAGTAGCACTAAACAGGGTAGTTCTAATCCTTAATTGTCTCTTAGAGGACTTCTCAGATAATTTACCAAATCTGATGGCTTCTCAGTTTGTCCACAACTGGAGTGATCTATCTGTCTATGGGGTCATGCCACTCATTGGAGTGCCAAAACGTTGTTTTAAGAAAAAGAAAATTACAACCATTCTATTTTACCAATAAAGACTCAGGAGCCAGATGCTGTGCAAAACCAGCTAGCTCAGAGAGGCAGAGAAGGTACCCAGCTGACCTTCCTTCTCATTCTCTTACTTGTGAATGGAAAAAAACGCGGGGGGGGGGAGCGCTCACTACTCAATTGATAGCCCAGGAGGAAAAGGCCAAAACAAACCAACAACTCAATCCCAAATCTTTCTAGCTCAAAGTCCAAAATATCAGGGAGCTGAGAAGCTGAAACTTAAGCTAAAGCCAGAGCTTGAGCTAAAAGTTTTCTTCTTCTCCTTCCTGTTGTAACTATCGTTCACCACAAAGTCCCTCCTACTCTTTAATCTATGTCACCTAATTTCCTACTCTGCCTCTTGACCTAGGGTTAACTTTATTAATTCCTGTGTACAGAAAGCTCTTGGATTAAAATTGTGTGCTAGGACTGATGAACCATACAATAGTCACCTGTCTACAATAAAAAGTTGTTGGATTACAGATGTGTGATATGGCTCACCCACATCAAATAAGTAACAGGGTTTTAAAATTCACAATTTTAGGGTTCACAATGGGACCAAATATCCTGCAACATAAACACACACACACACACACACACACAGAGAGAGAGAGAGAGAGAGAGAGAGAGAGAGAGAGAGAAAACAGCAACAAATAAAGACAAAGAGTGACACAGAGACAGAAGCGAGATAAAGATATAGATGTGGCCCAAATGTGTAAAAAAGGAATAAAAAGAAGATGGATATAATGTGAATGTATCAGCATTAAAAGAATACACTAAAATTTTATGGGGTACTTGTGGAGACCATCATGCGTTCTATTACAAATGTTTATTACAGGAATATATTTGGAAAAGAAGAGCTAACTGCATTTCAAAAACCACTTTTATTTTTAATTTTCACATTGTAAAGAGCAGATCTCTGTCCATATTCATGCTGAGGAGGTGACCCCTTTATGCACAGCCCTGCTAATATGTACTAGTGAGAAAAATGACACCATGTGGGAAATAAATGAAGTATGATACATTGCTCTCAATGCACTTTTGATCTGGCACTTAGCCTATTTTTCAGTGTGTAATATTGATAGTGCATTCCCTGTGACAGTTTACTTCCACTGGGACTATAATCCTAAAGTGTTTACCATTGTGTAGGTTGAGGGGGGAATATGCTGGGGAGAACCCTAAGGAAGATAATGACAATGAATACTAACTATCACAGAAAGGTACAGAGAACAGAAAAGAGTGTTCTAGCACAGAGAAAATTACTAGGAATATCACTCTTGAACACAAACCTGTTGTTTTCCTATGATTGCCAGCAGTGGGACAATGAGTTATTTGATGAAGGTCAAGTAAATGAGAAAACGTAAAAGGCTGATCAGAATAAAACTTGTTGAACCAAATTTGAGGAAATGTTCTTTTCTCCTT